>NC_140959.1:38577023-39177023 GCF_014529385.1 Adiantum capillus-veneris
TCTTGATTCTTGAGTCTTGGGTATAGCACCGCACATCTGCACCCTCCTTGCACATTGGAACCTCGACACCCCCATTGTACCTGTGAGTCCTAGGCTTGGAGCTGAGTGTGCTCCTAGCCAGAGTCTGAATGGTTCTACAAGTTTGTCGAGTTACATTGAGTTCTCAGTTTGTTGTTGTGCTTTGAGTTGTTGTTCCATTGCTATGTGATGTTTTCTTTCTATTGGAGTGAGGCTTCACGCATATTGCACTCACAAGCACCCACTCTAGAGAGCACGACACACTTTTCCTTCTTACAGGTGCTCATTTTTGGCACGCCCAGTTGGACCTCAACTGATGTCTCACTGCAATCCATTGAGCATACATGTTGAGGAGCTAGCTGGTTCAATCCCTCGCCCAGTGCAGTCTGCTTGTGTGGTTTAGCTTGGTCTAGACTAGCTAAGCCTATCTCCAAATTGAGGTGGTGGTGATCTAGACTTGTCCACTACACCACCATCAGTATCACTTTCCACGTGACACTGCCTCGGCGAGAGTCCGTTCAGTGTGAACTCCTAACCAAGTGTGACTAATTGAACTGTCCCCTACACTAGTGACAGTGTAGCCTTGCTACGGGTTGCCCGCCACAAGACCACTCACCATCCCCATGAGAGAGAACACTGAAACTAGAGAGAATAGTGAAACATGCAGAAAAACAAAAGTACACTCTCAGTGACGACGGTGATGTTTGGAGAAGATTTTGAGTTCCTAGGAGGAAGGTACCAATGAAGCAATGTAGATATTTGAAAGATATGCCGAAGAAGCAATAACCCCGCCTCAATGTGGTAAGTTGTCCAGAAAGTAGAAACTGAAGACTACCAAGATGAACAAATCCTACAAAGCCAGTGTAGATACAACCAATATTGAAATACATTGAACAGATACACGAAGTCATTGAACCAATGGGAAGCTGATCGGACAGGTCCAATACTGCAGTAATTTTTTGCCTTCTATTCAGCAAAGTGGTGGTCCTTTCTGCAATTCGTTCACATGAATGATTCTCAACAAATTCATTATGAGATTCTCTATATACATGGGCATCTCAGTGACTTTATTACTTCACTGTAGCGGGGAAGGGGTAGTAGGGATGAGGGGGTTGAGCTAGATAGGGGCGAGGGGGAAAGGGGTAGGGGCGAGGGGGTAGAGAGGGTCCAAGGGGGTGGGTAGGGTCTAGAGGGAGTAGGTAGGGACGAGGGGAAGAGAGGGGGTGGGTAGGGTCGCATGAGGGTAGGTAGGGTCTAGGGGGAGGTGGGTAGGGTCTAGGGAGAGTAGGTAGGGTCTAGGGCGAGCTGGATAGGGTCTAGGGGGAGCGTGATAGGGTCTAGGGAGGGGTAGGTAGGGTTTTGAGGGAGCTGGATAGGGTCTAGGGGGAGGTGGGTAGGGTCTAGGGGAAGGTGGATAGGGTCTAGGGGAAGGTGGATAGGGTCTAGGCGGAGGTGGATAGGGTCTAGGGAGGGTAGGTAGGGACGAGGGGAAGAGAGGGTGGTGAGGGGTGAGAGGGGTGGCGAGGGTGAGGGAGAGAAAGAGAGAGAGGGGGGGTGGGTAGGGCCAAGGGGGGTAAATAGGAGCAAAAGTCTGAGTGAAGCTAAGAAGAAAATGCACAAAAGGATGGAGAGGATGTGGAGCAAGTTGAAGGGGACCAGTGTCCTGTAGTGAAGGTGACCGCTTGTAAAATCATCAGTGTTGACTTTTCCCTTTCTTCAGAAGGGGTTAATTTGATCTTCGTTGACAGCAAATTGGATTGTATGTTGTGTATACGGTTCAGCAAAGTGGGGTGGGTATCAAAAACACTGCAGTTTGCTCTCTTTATTGGATCTCTAGCTAGTACTGCCAAAGATTGCATTATAGGTGAAGAATTTGTGGCGTCGTCTCGGAGTAGAGAGACATTCTGAGTTGGGTCATCTACGTTGAAAACAACATCTTTTGTTGTAACCCACCTTGAAGAATGTTGTTGAAGGGTAGTACACCTGTCACAAAGAACTTTAGCTGGGTCAAAGAGTCCGACACGGATGGGGCTGAAGTTGAGGTGTGTGTGAACTCCTGTAGATCCTCCACACGTGTTGTTGGCTCAAGTGGCTCACTCGGCGTAGGTAGTGTAGGAACTGTGAAAGAGGGTGTATCCTCAGGGAAACATTGAATAGAGACCCCATAGCAGGGCATAGAAGCAGTAGCCTCCAACCACTGCAAGAGGTCTTCGTTGGACTTGGGTGGTGTAGGCTACTCCAGCTTGGGATTGGACTCTACTGACAGCGAACTATTATGAACTACTAGATCTATACCACCTTCAAGGCGAATGGCTTTCCTTGGGGTACCTAGAGAGTTTATCCACATATCATCATTTCCCCAGTCATGAAGTGCTTTAGTGTGCCGCAACCATGGTCTACCAATGAGCAAGGGAAAGCCTCCCTCAACCTGTGGAAGTCGAACCACCACAAAATCTAGACTAAATGTAAAATCCTGCACGTGCAACTGCACTTTGTCGACTATTCCCAGAGGATAAACAGTTCTCCGGTCAGCCAAAGTCACTGTGAATTGGGCCAGTTGAGTAGGCTATAGACCTAAAGCCAACATAGTGAACTCGGGCATCAGGTTGATGCCAGATCCACCATCCACTATCACTCCTGAGCATGTTTGCCCCAAGACGGACACGGTGAGACAAGGACTTCTATAATCAGTGAGGGGAGCAGTGGGATGAAATATCATATAGGACTCTGATGGTTGCACCGGAAGGTGCCTGCCACTAGGACCTGCTCTCGATAAAGTGACTAAATAACTGCAGGGTGTCACTTCTAAAACTCGCATCTAGCCGCAGCATATCATAGAGCGACACTTGTTGGAAAGTGTTCTTCAAGATTGTCTCTGCTATAAGCTTTTCTTTTTCTACATGCGGTTCTTCTGGCACCTTGATCTGCTGGAGCTCGGCTACTGCTTCCAAGAAAGCTTCATCATTATATCTGAGAGTGGAGATGAGGAGCCTCGCCTTGCACTAGGGAACTGCTTTTCAACAGCTGGAAGCGAGGGATCCACTAGTGGGATAGTGGGTGTAATAGTGGAACTTTTTGGAATGCTGAGACTGAGAGTTGCCCTCTGGGCCCGAGTGAGGACACCTGCGAGCTCCTCTACTGATTGTAGCTTGTTTTGAGAGGCAACCACATGTGTAGAAGGTGGCGGCTGAGGGATGGTGCTAACTGCTATCAGATTGATCTTGGGAAAGGTAATTTCATTTTGGCTTTGACTCAGGTTCGAAGACATAGATGGACAATCCTTACCGTAGTGATCCTTTGCTTCAGGGCAATGACAGCAAGGAGGGGACCCTTTGGACAGGGAGCATTTTCTTTGGTAATGACCATATTCCCCGCATCTGTAACACAAAATGGGCCGATTCAATGGACGAGTCGAAGGGCGAGGTGGTCCTTGCTCCTCGTGCATGGAGTTGGAGGTGGAGGCATAGAAGCTTTGAGGTGATGAGGGAGCATGGGTACGATAAAAGCTCTGAGAGCGAAAAGTGCTCTGTAGACCTTGCATAGGAGGGGCTATCAGCAAAGGTGGCATGTGGTTTGGATGGCCATAGGGGGAAACCATGTTGGATGCAGGTGGTGGCCCTTGTTGACGAGTAGGACCAAGACTTTTTTGTATTTGTCGCAATCCGTTGAGGTAGTAGCAATCCTTGTCCTCATGTCTAGACTTTTCACACAAGTGGCAGTAAACCCGAAGGAGGCATTCATGTGGAGAGTGCTCTGGAGAGCGGCATGAGCTACACCAAACCATAGCCTTAGTCTCCTACTGAGACTTGAGCTCTTCTAGCTCGTGCTTGATCTATTCCAATGCCTCGTGATGTGGAGGCTTCTCCTATCTAAGCGAGAAGGACCTCTCCTCTTGAAGAGCTTGTTGTAAGCTTAGGGCTACTAGTTCCCTGCATAAATAAGTTAACGGATCAGAAGTACTTTCCAAAAACACTGAGGTGGTCTCTACCTGAGGGGAGTCGGTGAACATCTTCCTTGCTCCTTCTATCCTAGTAGCAACCACAACAAACTCCTCCAAGTTGGCATCAGGTCGGAGATTATCTCTGAGTTTTTGCTGAGAGGTTTTGGGAAGAGCGTTCTCCACCCATTTCTTACCCATAAATTCACCTAGTTGCTGAGGAAGCTTAGCGAGCAGAGACTTGGTTCTAGTCATGAGTTCTGCAAAAGTCTCATTTGGCCGGAGCATCAGATCGGCTAACTCATCCAGAACCTTCTCTTGGAAGTCCCCTGGCTTGAAAGCTTCACACAATTGTCATCGTAATGTGGCCCAAGTTGTAGAGTGGTTCTCTGCAAACTGACCGTACCATTTGTCGGTTAAGCCATCCAAGGTGGATGGAAAGAGTACTGAGTAGGCATCTTCTCCATTGAGACCACGACCTTTGCATAGAGAAACAAACCTCCGGGCATGGTCTTCTTTGTGGAGAGACGTTTGAAAGTCGAAAACTTAATACTCACCTTAGCTAGAACACTTGTGAGCTCCTCCATGGCTGTCTGTGCAGGAGCTTGTTGCACTAGAGCTGGCTGTAATACATTGGGTGAGAAGTTTATTGATGGGGGTGACTGAGGAGATGTAGAGGGGAAGGTAGGGGTAATGGGGTTTTGATGGACTTCTCCTTGGCACGAAGGGTTGACACTTCCTGTGGTAGTACTTCAAAGGACTTAGTAGTGGGCTTTGTCGCTCTTTTGATTGCCTTGTATGTGTCATGCAGTAATCACAAGCCCAACCAAGCCTTGAGCACGAAGACCTTTACTTACTGCACACTAGTCGAGACTCTACTAGACCAAGGCGAGTGACTAGACCTCCTGGTTAGACCTGGACGAGAGAGGACTAGACCCAACCTACTCTGGCTAGACCTAGTCGAGAGGAGACTAGACCCAGCCTAGAGACTACAAGACCAGGACGAGAGACTTAGGCCAAGACGAGCAACTAGACTAGCTGGTCTAGTATTGAGCTGGATAGACCAAGTTGGACTAAGCTAGTCCATACCAACACAGGTGAGAGCTTAAACGAGCTAGCTCCTCGACCTGTAGGCACAATGGAGTGAAACTTCAGTTGAGGTCCCACTAGGCGTGCCAAAAATGAGAGCACCTGTAGCGGAGATAATGTGTCGTGCTCTTTATAGTGGATGCTCCTCAGTGCAATGTGTGTGATATATCTCACTCCACAGAATGCAAAAACACAAGAGAATGAACAACAGAGCAACAACAGTACGACTTAGCAGAACCTGAACATGAACATCGACAAACTCAAAGAAATCGATACAGACTCTGGCATGGCAGCACACTCAGCTCTAGACCAGATCTCATAGGTACATTGGGGGTGTCGAAGCTCAATTGTGTAGGGATGGTGCAGACGTGCTGTGTACAACTCAAGAAGGTCGACTCTAGACAACTGACCACAAAAAGTAGATGATGATGCATACCCACCACTAGAACCAACCACTCATATGTATCTCCTAAAGAGCTACCAACGGCTAGCAGATATCCCAATCCAGTTAAGCATATCTCCAAACTGAGGTGGTGGTGATCTGGCCTCGTGTGTCCACTAGACCACCATTCGTATCACTTGCCACGTGTCATTGCCTCGACAAGAGTCCATCCAATGTGAACTCCTGACTAACTGTGACTGATTGAACTAATTGTTTTTCCTACACTAGTGACACTATAGCCCTGCTACAATGGTGCTAATGTGGCTGCTAATGTGGACAAAAAGTACAGTGCTGACGTGGCAGACTGTACGGACGCCTGTAATTTGCGCTTCTAAAGTGGCAGATTGTACGAAATTTTGCTTTTTGTGCTAACAAATTTTGAGACAATTTTTTTTAGGTCAGTTTGCTTTTAAGTTTCACTGTTTTCGGGGGCTCTGCTTTTAGCAGCCCTTTGTAAGAAAAAAAGGAACCCAAGGGTTTCACTCCTCAGGGCATCTGGATGTAGAGTCTGAGAGCAGAGGTACCGCGGACAATGTAACTATGTTTGAACATTAATATAAAAAGAAATACCGAAAGGGGTGCTAGCTTTTGGGGCCAATACCTCTGGGCATGGAACTACAGCGGGCCGTGTCGACCAAACTGAACTGTGACTTTAAAGTTTTGAAGTGTATTAAGTGATTCTCTTATGTGTCGCGACAGATTCTAGACTGGGGTGCCCAACTTGGTGACAGTGGTATCAGAGCACGGCCAATTTCTCTTCTAATGGAAAATTTTATCCTTCTCCTCGTGGTACATATGGATTTTGAAAAGAATCAGACGGCTCCATCTGCCACCTCCAAAGCGGGAGGCAGTACAAATTAAAGCAGATTATCAAAGAACAAGTACGAATCACCTCGGCCTTCGCAGTATCAACACATGGAGATGCAACGTCAACAACAGGTTGACGAGTGCGCAAAGCAGATGCTTCAATTTTCCAAGGATCCACAATATGCCAATTTTGGCACCCGATGGATGAAGTGCATACTCATGCATAGAAAGCCATTGAGTCACCAATAAAACCGGCAATCAAGAAACCTCCTGTCCCAAGGATGTTTATTGAAGATGAACTCGAGGACATTGTCGAAAAACGATTCAACCAACTATTTGGATCAAAGGAGAATCAATTGAAGAAACATAACAAGGGAATTGACTTTCTTGGTTAATTGGGCCGAAAATCCTCTTTCGAGAAAGCAAGAAAACAAAGGAAGCGTGTACGCTTCAAAGAATTGTCCAGTTCGTCCTCATCTTCTTTGGTCAACTCGGATAGCTCATCCTTTTCTGACTCGAATGATGAGGACAAAAAGGGCAAGAAACGACGAGCCGATTATATGTTTTATTAAAAAAGAAAGCACTTTTTATAGAGCCAATCAATATGATTTTCTCGACGACAAGGGCAAGAGGGCCAAGGAATTCAAAGAGGATGGACAAGTAGTAAAGTTTGAAACCTTTTCAGGGTTTCGAGATGCTCTTAAGGCCTTAGCCTTTATCCAACAGTTTGACATAACATTTCCTGACGACCCCTATACAGAGCACTCCAAGATTAGACGGGCAGCATCCTTTCTGAAAGGCAATGCATAGACATGGTGGTCCACTCTTTGTTACGGAAAGAAGCTGCGACAAAATGGTTGAATTCAAGAAACTCTTTATTTCTTCATGGCTCACTCAAGAGTATGAACAAGATGTGAAAACCGATTGGAACTACCTTCAGATGATCAGAGGTGACACTTTGGATGACTACTATGAAAGATTTTGGGATACTTTCCTTCCGACCTCTTCTTTCAAGAAGATTAGTTTTAAGGAGCATATTGAGAGGTTTTGTTGTGGAGTTCCCAAAGAAATTTGAGACTACTTCTTGAAAAGAAGTCAAATTCTATTCAACAATTGATGGGACATGCTAAGCGGGAATTCTCTATGCATTCGGGTAACTTGACTTACGGACCAGATGAACCTTTGACAAGTCATAACAGAAACAGATGACAGACAGATACACGATCTGGACTGACAAAAGACCAGAAAGATGAATATTTCAAAGCAAGAAAGTGTTTTGAATGTGGAGAATAAGGACATATCGCTACAGGGTGCCCCAACAAGGCACAAAAATAAGGATGACTGACTAAATGGAAATACAGTGGGACGAGGATATACTTGTTCTAGAACAGATTTTGATAGAACATTATGGATGAATTAGCATTATTTTGCTGTATAAATTTATTTTCGGAAGAAGATTTTGAATTTTTGGAAAACCAATAATGTATGAAAGAACGTGTTATTCGTGAGCATATAACACGAATATGAATGAGATGATGATGATGGCTTTGGAGCGGTGATAGCTCCCAGATGAACCTGAATTGAAAAAGGGCGAGAAGATACTCGTTCAAAAACAAATACTGACTTTCCAAGACAGGAAAGAGAAAGGTAAAGTGAATGGTGGTCCTTAGTTAATAACCATCCGGCATTAAATGTGAATTGAATGGAGGAGGAGGACCTAGCAGATACTTCTCAGATTTGAAACTTTACATCGACGCTTTTGGTCTAGCTGTGGCTATTCCAAGAGTTCCCACACATCAGCGGGTTGAATTTGGTGTAGGTAGGACTGCACAAGAGGGGAGTTACTCCACTCCTTTGTCGCAGATTACCTCGATGGAATAAAGTCACTGATTTCCCTTTGGGTTTCAGGGATACTGATGGGTTGACAGTATTCTACTGAATGACTTTATGAGAGAAGTACTTTGAAATGATCCCTGGAAATGATTTCTTGCACACGACAGTGCTTGAGGAGAATGACTACTTGCACATGAAAGTGCTTAAGTCTAAAATCTCTATAGACATGATCGTAATATGGGATTAGTTAATCCAAAATAAGTGAGGTCCGGATGGATCTAGGTGCGATTACTAAATACGTTGCTGGCAGTCATGGTCTGATATTTGGAATGAATCTATTTGATATTATAACAATGTCAGACTTTGTAACTAATTAATTTATTTACGAGAAAATAGTTATGTAATTAGTTGTGTGTACATCTGAATAGAACTAGCAGTTCTGGGGCCTTAGGTGCGCCCAAGCTTGGGCCAAAGCACCTAAGGAAGACCTTGGTAGAAAAAACTCTGAAGCCCTAGTGATTGGGAAATCGGGTTTACGTTTGTGCAAGCACAGGAATGAGATGGGGTCCTTAGAACAGTAATCCTAAGGCTTGGATTATTTTTTAGGCCTTAGGATAAGTAAGTTAATCTAATTTAAATTCTTTGTGCCAGACCAAATGGCCAGACAAGTGCAAACAAATAATGCCAAAGCAGTGCCGGTATGGCATTGTGCTGGGGAGTGGCTAACATTTACATTAGTAGCATCCATGTGTGCAGTTGTGAGTTAATTTGCACATTTCATTAATAGCCTAGGAACTTTCAGATGTGAAAGTTGAATGGTTTTAAAGTTATTAAGTAAGTGTGCCACTTGGCACACTTACAAATGGAAAGTGACCCCTTACTCTCACTCTCACCCTCCCTCATCCTCTAGTGCCCCCTCTTCTTGTTGGCTTTATAAGAGCACCTAAGGAAGACCTTGGTAGAAAAAACTCTGAAGCCCTAGTGATTGGGAAATCGGGTTTACGTTTGTGCAAGGACAGGAATGAGATGGGGTCCTTAGAACAGTAATCCTAAGGCTTGGATTATTTTTTAGGCCTTAGGATAAGTAAGTTAATCTAATTTAAATTCTTTGTGCCAGACCAAATGGCCAGACAAGTGCAAACAAATAATGCCAGAGCAGTGCCGGTATGGCATTGTGCTGGGGAGTGGCTAACATTTACATTAGTAGCATCCATGTGTGCAGTTGTGAGTTAATTTGCACATTTCATTAATAGCCTAGGAACTTTTAGATGTGAAAGTTGAATGGTTTTAAAGTTATTAAGTAAGTGTGCCACTTGGCACACTTACAAATGGAAAGTGACCCCTCACTCTCACTCTCACCCTCCCTCATCCTCTAGTGCCCCCTCTTCTTGTTGGCTTTATAAGAGCACCCCCTCCCCCTCTTCTCAGGTTGGTAGTGCATCTACCCCCAAAAAGTGAGCGTGCTCTACGCACCAGAGCTCTCCATTGAAGCTTGAGAACCAGCCCTTGTGGTGTATGTGGAGTCTTGGAGCTCCCATCACCTAAAACAAGGTTTCTCTTCAGCTATAGGCTGTTGTGGGGAAAGATTCATTGTGAAAAGTAGAAGGAAACTCTCTTTCTCTCACGCCTAACTGCTGCAAATTCTCTGTTTTCAGCCCCTAATCACTTCTGGTAGGGTGAATTTTCACAAAGTACTCGTAGAATCTAGTTCTTCTCTACCTACATTACGCGTACACAAAGTTTGGTGCAACTCCATAAACTGACTTTTTAATTGCACTTCAAATACTCAAGAGAATTTGAGAGAGAAAGAGAGAAAGCTTGACAGTTCATTGGGGACCACAAGATGGGATGGGCCCCCCCCCCCCCCCCCCCCAATAAAGAGAATATCTTCATTACTAAGGGAGAATCTTTAGGAGCACAGAAACGGGGCAAAAGCGTGTCCTATATTCTTTCTTGGTTCCTTTTCTTCTTTTGACTAAGAGAGTGAGAAAACTACTCTCTGAACTACTAAGAGGATTTTCCCTCTGTTGTGAGATTTTGGGAAGCTCTTGTAAGCGAGAGTCTATCTTCCACAAAACTCCACGGAAGCTATCAAAAATGAGAGTCTACCTTCTGCTAATGCATAATCATTCCTGCAATAAAAACAAGGGAGAAACGCACAAAATGCACACACCCATGCTTGCTGTAATTTTTTGCACATAACCTGAAAATGTTACCTGAGCACGTTTCAACGCCGAAATAGAGACCTTTTTCGCAATGGAGTCGCACCAAATTTTGTGTACACGTAATGTAGGTAGAGAAGAACTAGATTCTATGACTACTTTGCTGAAATTCACCCTAATAGAGGTAATTAGGGGCTGAAAACAGAGAATTTGCAGTAGCAAGGCGTGAGAGAAAGAGAGTTTCCTTCTACATATTGCGATGAATCTTTCCCCACAACAGCCTATGATCAAGAGAAACCTATGGGAGCTCCAAGACTCCACATACACCACAAGGGCTAATTCTCAAGCTTCAATGGAGAGCTCTGGTGCGTAGAGCTCGCTCACTTTTCGGGGGGTAGATGCACTGCCAACCTGAGAAGAGGGGGAGGGGTGCTCTTATAAAGCCAGCAAGAAGAGGGGGCTCTAGAGGATGAGGGAGGGTGAGAGTGAGAGTGAGAGAGTCACTTTGCATTGGTAAGTGTGCCACTTAATAACTTTAAAACCATTCAACTTTCACATTTAAAAGTTCCTAGGCTATTGATGATATGTGCAAATTAACTCACAATTGCACATATGGATGCTACTAAGGAACACTTAGCTGCTCCCCAGCACAATGCCGTATTGGCACTGCTCTGGCATTGTCTGTTCGCACTTGTTCGGCCATTTGGTCTGGTACAAATAATTTAAATTAGTTTAACTGACTTATCCTAAGGCCTTAAAAATAATACAGGCCTTAGGATTACTGTTCTAAGGACCCCATCTCATTCCTGTGCTTGCACTGACACGCGTAATTTTCTGAGCCTAAAATCTGAGGCTACTATCTACCCCTTATTGAAGACTCGATTTTCCAATCACTAGGGCTTCAGGGTATTTTCTGTCAGGGTCTCCTTGAGGTCCTTTGGCCCAAGTTTGGGTGTACCTAAGGCCCCAAAAATGCTAGTTCTATTATGATGTGTACACAACTAATTAGATAACTATTTTCTCGTAAATAAATTAATTATTTACAAAGTCTGACATTGTTACACCCGTCTTGATTCTAAACAGTTGACCTCAATTTTAGAGATAACTATGCAAGATGACTAGGTTGTCCTTGAGATTGGACTCGGTCATCCACTTTGATTCTAAAGGGGTGTATTCTTGAACTTGACTAAATACTTTTGATGTAGTCTCCCGGAACTGAAGGAGAACCAATATACGGTCGGAGGAGACTTACATGAAAAGCATTTTGGATGCGCCAATGAAGGCAAATCCAATCTAAAAGTCACTTCATTGACTTCATCTGTAATCTTGAAAGGGTAGTAAAATATGGGAAAGTTTGACAACCTTCCCTTTTCCGACCTGCTTTTTCAATAGCTTTCTCAAACTTAAGTAGGACGTATTGTCCTTTCGCAAGATTGAGATTTCTTCTGTGCTTGTTTGCTATTCTCTTCTGCTGCTCTTGAGTACGAAGAATCGCTTGCTTTACTTGCTTGTAGGCTGTATCAATATCGCACACAAATTCGTCTACGGCAAAGATGTTTTCTTTGGTAACCATAATAGGAAGTAAGAGTGGCTTCCCATAAATAATTTCAAAGGGAGCTTTACCAGTTAGCAATGTATGGTATTATTATATGCAAACTTATCTAACGGTAAGTATTGTTCCCATTCATATTGTCTTTCTGAAATATAGCACTTAAGAAGGTCTAAACCAGTGGCATTAGAGATTTCTCTTTGACCATCTGTTTGAGGATGATAAGCTGATGAAAAATCAAGCTTAGTTCCCAAATTCTCGAACAGTGCTTGCCAAAATAAACTAGTCATGCAAGGATCTCTATTGTTGACAATAGTCTTTGGCAATCCATGATGTTTAAAAATATGAGCTAGAAATATTCTAGCCATGTGATTAGCTTTGATCGTCTTCTTAACTAGAAGGAAATGTGCTTGCTTATTGAATTTGTCTACTATAGTCTAGATTGCATCATCTCCATTCTTGAATCTAGGAAGATCCGTAATAAATTCCATGGCAATACTTTCCCATGGCATGTTAGGCACAGGAAGTAGTTGAAGCTTGCCATAAACTTTATGTCTACCATATTTCACTTTTTGGCATACTAAACACTCGCGTACATATTTTTCAATGTCCGCTTAGAGTGTTAACCAAAAGAAATATCTTTCAAGGGCACTAGTGGTAGCAGCAATTCCCCGATGCCAGACATAGGGAGAATTATTTGCTTCATCCATCACCTTTTGTCTTAAGGGTTGAGCTATGCATTTTGCTTGCTTTCAAAAAATTGGATGCCTGCCATGCAATCAGAATATGATGCACTTATAAAAAAAATAACACATAGACTTTATGTGATTTGCCTCCTGGCAAAAAGGCCATTGGTACAAAGTGGGTTACCAGTTGAAACGTAAGCCGAATGGTGAGATTGATCACTATAAGGCTAGAATTTTTGCAAAAGGTTATGCACAACACAAAGGCATTGATTATGAAGAGACTTTTTCCCCCTCTTCTCGTATGACTGCTGTTCATTTTCTATGTGCATTGGCAGGTCATTTTGGATGGAATGTACATCAATCAGACATTGTTACTACTTTCTTGACTGGTGATATATTTGAGGAAATATATGTAACACAACCTCGTGATTTTGTCAAAAAACGACAAGAAAATAAAGCGTGCAAATGTAAGAAAGATTGGTATGGATTGAAATGGTCTCCTCATGCTTGGTATGAGAAAGATAACACTCATTTGGTTAAACAAGGCTCTCGTATACCAGTCCAACTAAAAGCACTTTCTATGTCAAGCATGAGGGTAATGTATTTATCATCGTTGTTCTATATGTAGATGATTTGTTAATTACTGGTCCAAATGAGATACACATTGCTGAATTCAAGGCTGATTTGAATGCTACTTTCAAGATGGAATACTTGGGGCTTTTGCATCATTACTTGGGCATACACTTTAGGTAGTGTGATGGAGGTATTGCTTTGTGTCAAGCAAGCTACATAAAGACATTACTAAGTTTAGTGTAGAAGGTGGCAACAACTTTTAGCAGGAGACTAGCAGGTAGCTACACCAAAGGCTTCTAGAATCAGTAATTCAGAGACAATTACCATGGTAACTGACAGTACACAGTCACTCAGATGCTAGTCAGAGGCTATAAATAGAACCCACTTTTTCATTTCGAGTCTATGTCTCTTTCTTTTTGCTTACCCTAAGTTGTAATCCAACTCCCAATACTTGTATCTTTGAGCCATTGGCTAATGTACTCTATATTCTCATTCAGTACTAATTCTAGTCGTTCTCTTGTATCATCTAAATAATACAACGCCAATTCCAGTCATCTTTTTAGTAACTTGTCATTTCAGTTCTATAAGTCTTGTCTTCTAGTGCACTATAGTCTGATCTAAAGTCTGATTCTGAACTGAACTAACTCTAACTACCAACCTAGAATAGCTATTTGAATACATTTAGCTCATTCCATTTTGGCGATCATGATAGCTAGAGCTAAAGTTGCTCTAGACATGTGAAATATCTCCCAGTTGGTGTTAGAGTAAATATAGATCAAACATGCCGCCCAAAAGAGGTCAAAGGCCAGCTACCAAATTTAGGGAGGATATCAACCACATCAGTCCAACTTCAATACAGTCAAAGCATAAAAGTGAGGCATTGAAATGCACCAGCAACCTGGAAATGAGATGGATGTGGCCCTAGGAACAAACGCAGCTAATGAATCAAGGGTTCTTAGCAATCCACTCATTCTCGACAAAGACAACTTGAGCGAGCTGAAAGGAGGAGCCGATCCCATGGATCTCAAAGGAGCCACATACATACTAAGCAAAGTGAGCGTGGAAAAAGAATTCACAGATCAGCACAAAAGCCATCTAAGAACAAAGTTGAGGACACCATATCAGAAACAGAAACAGATAGGGACTAGAATGCTAACATTGATCAATACAACAAGAGAAAAC
Source organism: Adiantum capillus-veneris (assembly GCF_014529385.1). NCBI lineage: Eukaryota > Viridiplantae > Streptophyta > Polypodiopsida > Polypodiales > Pteridaceae > Adiantum > Adiantum capillus-veneris. The sequence continues at coordinate 38,591,302 of NC_140959.1, forward strand.
CTAAAGACAAGAAGACAACGCATAAGGCTATAACCACTGTAAGTGGCTAAACACTCTAGTAATCTAAATAATTCCTTCCCAATGTTCAAAGGTGGGAAAAGAGATGATTTCGATGTGCATATTTAGGCCATTAAACAATATGCAAAACTTAAATTCATTGATGAAGATGAATGTGGGGAGTATTTTCCACAAACATTGAAGGAGGCGACATGAAAATGGTACTACCGTTACCCATCTTGCCGACTCAAATCATACAGCAAGCTTATTAAGGCCTTCAAGCTAGAATATTCAAATAATAGGGTGATGAAGACATCTTATGAGAACTGAACAAAATAAAGCAAGGGAGCTATGTTGAAAAGTTATGTTGAGAGAATCAAAGAACTGACCAGACAATTACAGGAATCCCCTTTAGAAAGAAAGAATGAGAACCTGGTTTCTAAAAAGGTTCAAGCAAGAAATTATGGGAACAAGAGGTTGTAGCATCGACAAAAAAAGTTCAATGATTTGGTGCAAAGGGTTTTGAAACTGGAGCAGCAAGCAAAGAAGGAGAAGGGGCATAAGAAGAAATAGTCCAATGAGAGTGAGTCCTCCACTGAAGAGAGTTTCAGTTTCAGTTCCAGCTCCAGCTCTAGTTCATCTAAAAGTGAGTTTGATGATAAGGGTAAGGGCAAGAAAAAGGGGTCTTTGGCTAGAAAGATAGAGGAGATGTCCAAACAGATAGCTGAAATTGCGAGGACAACAACCTACAAAGATGTGGTGTTTCAAGTGTAGATCAAAGGACCAAATGTCTCATAAATGTTCTCAATGCACTAATTGTAAAGCCTTTGGTCATGTTTGAAATAATTGTGGAATAAGAATTCATCACTTCAAGAAGGGTAAAGACTTATCGATGATCAGACTAACCAATCATGAAGCAGCCAAGGCAGATGGGACTAGTGGGTCCAAGGATAATGAGACTAGTACAAGTACTGGTACTGGCACATAGAGATATCAGGGAGGCTTTGGTAGAGGTAGAGGACGGAGAAATTATGAAAAAAGAAACCTAAAATTCTATGGTTGCGGCAAGTATGGCCACTTGCCTACCCAATACCCAAAAGGCTCGAAGCCAGAAACCACTGACCAGAAGGTCCCAAAACCAGTGTCAGTCAGGGTGGTAACCAAAAGTAAAGGGTTAATCATTGAGGAGATCCCAGAGGAGGAGGACAAACACACTGTTAAGACCAAGAAGTGGAAGCAGCAGAGAGCAGTCTGGAAGGCTAAGGGCAAGGAGAAGGTAGTAGATGAATGGCAGGAGCAAAGGGAGCTCGTAGCAAAAATCACTAAAAACCTGGCTAAGAAGCTCTCAAAATAACTAGAGTGTTTTGAAGCATGTACAATTCAGAAACTACCCCCCGAGTCTTCAAAGGTTGTGCGCTCCTTACCGCACTGTCGAAGCAAGGGACTTGCCAATACACCGTGTGCGAGCCACAAACGGCTCCAAGCACACAACAAGCCTAAACTAGCAAGCTCAAGAGAGAAAAGGGTGTGTCACTCACCGCTCTACGCTCGCCTTCGTGGTGGATTCCTCGCCGCGATGAAGAAGAAGCTGCAGTCGTGCCGTGCTCAACCGCCTCGCCGCCGTCGTGCCTTCGTAATGCTCGATTGCACACACACTCTCCCTCTCTCTCTCTCTCTCTCTCTCTCTCTCTCTCACACACACACACACACACACAAGGAGGTGAAGAAGAAGAAGAAGATGGAGATGGAGCAAGAGCACTCTTCTATTGCACAAATGAGAGAATGAGTAAAAATTAGGTTTAGTTGGCTTTTATAGGAGCTCACCCCATTCACACTTGGGCGCCCATGCTTAACCAACTAATCCCTTGAATGTCCAAGTTAAAGTGCGCCTCTCATCGGCGATCACTCCTACCCTTTTCCTATTGGACCGACAAGCCCGGTGCCTGACTCTAAATAATACAACGTTTATAGATCATAGGATGTCCGTGTACCGTGAGGGTTAACATGCCCCCCTTCCTGATGTAGATTCCGTCCTCGGAAGCTATTGAGTTGAAGCTGGGTCGTCGAGGTGGAAGAGCATTTGAGATGAATGTCCTTAGCCTTCTTTAGTCACTGCAAAATCAAACAACATTGCCACAGTAATTGCATTCTCATAAAAAGCATATGCAGTTTTAGGTAGAAAAATTGATTGGTCAAAGAATTTCAAACAATTTGTTAGCAATGAACATTAAATTGCAATGTAATCAAATGCATAAACAGATGTAAAGGTAAAAAATTAAACAAGTCTGGGATCGCTAATTTGACGGTCGAAAAGCACTAGAGATCGAATATTAATACCATGGGTAAGCTTCTTAATTTTCAGTGGTCAATTAAGTTGTTTAATCGCGAGAGCCAAGTATTCATGTTCGAGGGCTGACTAGAGGCTATACCTAGAAAACCTTGTAGTTAAGCTACCATAAAAGGAATTTCTCATGAAATCATCGCCTGACTGATTACCTTTCCTTTGACCCCCCAAAGTCTTTTCACATTGATTCAATTATGATGTGTGTGCTTATTTTGTATGCCTTGGGTTTTTTGCTTTTCAAGGAAAAGCGCCCACACTGGGAACCTCTAGGGCTCTAGTACCATAGGCGATACATGTGAGTGAAGTACCAATTCAAGCTGAGATTTCTCTTCCAGCGTAAGATTTTACATTGTGGCACTTTGATTTTTTGTTTGTTCATTTTCAGCATTTAAATTTTGTAACTTTGGGGGGTCATATAACACTGTTACCCTCCCCAGGCTCATCACATTAGTAAACTCCCTTTATAATACTTAAGCTAAAGGTCAATAGGGTTAAGCCCACTAGAAAGCCCTAGTACATTTCATACAATGCTGCCTAAATCGGATTAAGAACCTAAGTAACCATTGCTTATTAGGAAGGCATTCCCCATGGTATTAAGAGAAGAACTCTAATACCTAGCTTGGTCAAACTAGCTTAGTCGGACTGCTTGATTTTTACACCTAAACAAGTGATTATGACAAAACATTACATTGAATTAAATGTTTGATACTAAGCCAGTGCGTTGAATATTATGCTACCAATCACAATCAAAGTAGACAATCATGGATGCAAAAAAGATAAGGGCAATGCTAATGGACAAGAAACACCTGTTTGTGTCGATGGTCGCGCTTGATTTGAAGTGTGAACGAGAGAAAGGTTCCATGAAGGTCCAAATCCTATCAATAGCAACACGCTCCTGTACATACTATGAAACACAAACAATACCTCTAGGAGGCACATCAGTGGGAAAAGAGAACTTTGCTAATCTCTCAACTCTAAAACAGAAACACTCCTATCGTACTAATCTTACCTACCCTCCATCACTCAAGTGATGAGGATCAAAGGTGTTTTATGGCATAGGTTTCTGTTTCACTGTACCAGATATGACATGTGTAGGTCTGAGTCAATGTTTTGACTTTAATGTGCATACTCGTTTGCTAATTGCTCTTGCTCTTTTTTTTTCTTTTTTTTTTTGAGTATAAAGCTTTATATGTACATTCCCTAAGATTGGTGATTGAGAGGTCAGGGAAAAAGGTTGAGAGGGAAACAAATGAATGAGGACTGTCAGCAAACACTCCCCCCTTCCTTGGGTAGATCATACCTTTTGAAATGAGCTTGTCACCCTTTGAAACCAATTGTTCCAGTTGGTAATAGGTGAGGATTTTTGCCAGTAGTTTTCTATTACCCTAGGTGCCTCGTCAAGTTGCAAGGGTAGTAAGGTACTCTCCCAGGATCGAACTTGAAGTGGTTCATCAGGTGATTCTTGAACACTGGGAGGTGTGGATTCTTTTGTAGCTTCATGGAGGTCCACTACTATAGATGGAGGCTGTGTAGAAGCTTTTACCTCTATGGATGTATTACATGAGGAGCTAGAAGCTTCATGGGACTCCCCCCTTCCTGAGCTAGGTGGAACAAATCGTTCTTTCTTTGGTACCCAAACTAGCTCTGGACTAGGTGTGTAGCATTCTGTGATTTTTTCCTTTCCACGATTATTGATTCGTTTTGGAGCTACGGGATTGGGCTCACTTGGGTCAGGTGATAGGTAAGAGCACAATCTACGTTTTGGCACCCAGATTTGATCATTTCCTTGATAGTAGCCTTGGGCTTCCAATAGTCGTTTAGGGATCCATCGCAACATTTTCTTACTTTTCTTGGAGCGAGTGGTACGGTTCTTACAAGGCTTATGTTTTTTAGCACTAGCTATGGTCAATAAAGAAGCTTTAGGGACCCACTTGTATTTTTTCTTCGTGACATTAGGATGAGTCTTGTCGGGAGCGATATGCATTGCTTGTAGCATATTTAAGGGTATAGGAATTTCATCCCCCTCAGGTGTTACCCAGGTCGTCCCCCTATTTCCCCAAGTGTCTATGGTTGATGCTAGGTGGACCCAATCCACATTGTCTGATTCCGTCATACCCGGTAACACATCCATATAAGGAGAATCTTGGCCAATGTCTGTATCCTTCTTACAAGTGTAACAATATTGTAGTGGGGCCGAGTGAACTGTGGTGTCAGAGCGATGATCAATAATGGTTTTACTCCCTAAGGGGTGTACCTTACCAGTCACCAAATCCACTCTAAGGACAGAGTCTTGGAATTGCAAATAGACATGATTTTTAGACCAATCGTGAACCATTTGTGCTTCCCTCATGAATGGTCGTCCTAAAATCATTTCATATGACATAAGGTGTTTAGAGAAATCCATTACAATGAACGTATGTCGTACCTTGTGTCCTAGAACTTTGATCTTAAGATCCTTGAGCATCCCCATAGGTTTGGCTATGGTACCATTTGCCATCTTTACCACAATGTTAGTAACACTGAGGCGGGGTTTTCCCATGGATTCCCAACAATCTTTTGTAACGATGCTAACTCCCGCACCACCATCAAGAATTCCCTTTATAGTTAATCCCTTGGTAGTGATGGGTAGGGTCGCATTAGACTCGTCACCTTCAAAATACTGCCCTAATTTGTTAATGGGTACCTCAATCACAGACTCGTGTCCATCTAAGTCAAGTGATTGCACATGATTTTCCTCATCAATCATAATCGAGTCAGGCCTATTTGGTTGCGCAAAATGCGGTAATCCCGTTCGTAGCTCTCCGTTAAGGAATGCTCGAAGTGCAAGGAATAACTCAGGATCTCCATACAGCTTTGCTATGATCGTGGTTCGGACCTCAGAAGACATGAAGTCCACTAGTTTGGCAACATTCATTGGCGTTTTGCAGGGTGTAGGTCTTTGACTAGGAACTGGTGAGGATGGAATCTCATATTCCTCAATGGGATCAGGTATTCCTTCGTTAAACATCCTTTCCAACAAGAAGGGTGTATGCTCACTTTCTGATGTCCCGTCCTCACTCCCTTCTTGGATGATACTAGATATGGCTAACGGTCTATGGTTCATGTGGGGTGGATGAACTTGCGTGGGAAACACTGTGTCATGAATTTTGATATGCATGGGTTCTGGTTCTAGTTTCCTTTGAGTCTCCTCCACTAAACCTCTTAGATGTTTCACCTGCTTAATCTCGTCTACAGGGTTTGGGTACGTCCCAATCTTCTTTTTACGATTTTTCCCTTTTTGCCCCTGCGGTTTATCTTGGGGGTCTTGGATTGGATTTGGAAACACTTGTGGTGTTTTCAGAGGCTCTTTATGGTTTTCTCTTATTCGGTTTTCATTTGGTTCCATGTTACGGTTTTCCTTGTCGGTCTTTCTCTTTGTGGTATTGGTTCTAGTCTCCATTGTCTCGACTGAATCTGAATCATCCTCGAGGTCATTCATATACACGGGGTCATCTCCTGTTCCTATGTTTGTTTTGGAACTTGGCTTTGAATTTTCCGTATTCTGCGACTTCTTCCTTCGTGTCTTCTTTTTCTTTGCTTGGATAACTGAAATGGTATCCCTCTCTTCGAGGATATGGCCTGGCCCTTGAAGCATGGACCGTGTAATCGCATAAGCGGGTGCAACGGGTGGTATTGGCGATGTCACACTAGCAATTTCGACCAAATTCAGGGGTGTGATTTTAGGCGCATTTGGGTTATAGGGGCATTGGGCAATCAAGTGATCTATGCCACAACGATTACATGTGAGTATTGGCATTGTAGACGTGCTCCCTTGATTCATTTGCATCTGTGCAGCATTCTTTTGCAGCCTAATAGGGCATTCCACTGCCCGATGTGGTCCACCACACTCGTAGCATTGAAGAGGTGGCCTCCTAGCCTGGGTGTTGATATTTTGACCTCTGGATGCGAGAGCAGCAGCTTGATAAACCGGCTTGACTTGTCCCCAACAATCTTCCATGTAGTATATAGGACACTCTTCCAATGTATCAAGTCTGTAGGCAATACTAGTGTCTATTTCCTCCTCACAGCCATCTGCATAAGCATTAGATGGCTCGCAACCCACTTGGTTCATAGGGGCGACTCTTGGATGCGGGGGCTGCGGTCCTAGCACAGGAGGTGGTAGCGGTGTAGCTTGTACAACATTTTGAGATCTAGGGACCATGTGTTGCGGTAGTTGCTCAATAGGTGGAGCAGGCATCAATACAGGAGCTCGAGGCGCATCCGTCCAGGCTACAGGTGGTCTATTTGCCATCATACGTTTGATCATTAAACAATCCTTAGCTTGGTGACCATACCTACCACATGCGTTGCAAGTTCCATTAAATTTTACTCTAAACGTAGGGCACTCACTAGTGCTATGTGGACCTAAGCAAATGGAACACCATTGTTGCTCCCTTCTTGGATACATGTGACTATTTTGAGGGGGTCGGTTATCCTTAAGAGACTCTTGGATTGCCTTGGTGAGGTCTGTCAAGAAGGTCTCAAATACCTTTGGCTCATTGGCAATGGGCTTTGCAGTCATGGGTTCATACTCAATGGCTTGTGAGCTAGTGGATCTCGTGTCAGTAGACACCCTCATGCCTGCTATCATCAAGTTGTCCTCTAATTGGATTGCATTGGCAGTGACATCTTCCCAGGTTGTGATACCTCTAATCACTAGTCCATTATAGATTCCTTCATTCCTCAACCCTCGAATGAATCGATCAAGCAGTTGGTTATTGTTGAAGCGCTCATTTACAGGGCAGCGAGAGTTTAAGTGCTTTAGACGACTAATGAAGTCCCTTACTGACTCTCCTTCCTTACGTTCGGCCTTCTGTAGCTGAGATGCTACACCCCAAAGCACACCTTCTCGTATGTACTCCTTTAGAAACAACCTTTGAAGGGTAGGGTAGATTGTTTTCTCGTCCACCCTTAGGGTCCTATACCAATCTCCAGCCTTCCCACTTAATGTCAAGCTTAAGGCATTGCACTTATGTAGTTCGTTGCGTTCCCCTAAGGAATCACATACTTGTTCAAACACTTCAATGTGTTTCCTAGCATCTTCGTCCCCATTGAATTTTTGCGTGAGTTTGGCAATTTGTACTGCCTTACTTCTAGGCTCTCTATCAGATGCGTAACGCATATTTTCCGCGATAGATCGACCTATGGTTTGAGCAAACGCTGCCAAGTCACCTATGTGAGGAGGCAGGGCCGATGGAGGTACTCTTGGAATCATATGTGGGAGAGGGACGGGTGCCGGTCTTGGCATATGTGTGGATGATGCAGGATATGGAACATAACCGGGCATAGATCCACTCGGATAAGAGCTAGGGAGCGGCACTCGAGGAGCATAAGCAAGTGGTACAATTGGAGGTGTGGGGGCCATGTGTGCATAAGGGGCTAGAGGCACATATGGTCGAGGCCCCATATTAGGTACTATGACACTAGGTAGTGGCACTGCGCTAACCGTAGATGTCATCGGTACATTCTCTGTCAGGCCTATCCCTGGAGTGAGCACTGAGTTTTCCTTGATAGAGGGTTGAGCCAAGTTAGGGAAGCTAAAGTTTTCTCTCGGAGGCTCAGATTGCATAGAGACCCCAGGTGAAATGACGTAAGATGGGTCCATGGGGCTCATTAGAGGAGTCTCCATTTGTGATAGAGTAGGCTGTTGAGCCTTGCTCGTATCCAGAAATCTCATGGGGCCAATTGAGAGTATATTTACCCCTCGGTTTTGCCTTTCTGATTGAATAATGCCATGGATAACATTACGGATCATTTTCTGTTGATCTTCGATGCTCGTGGCACTAGAGGTGGATTGTACAATCTCTATCCATCCTACATGGTAGGCGTGGCCAGAGTGTAGATCCGTCAACACCTCAGTGTGGAGGTCGTATATCCAATGATCATTAATGAACAATCCTTCTAGAGTCGACGTGTTAACGGTTTCTTGTGAGGTAGAAGCAATGTTGCTCCCCGTGGTTTTACTTGTCACCAACGGTACTCTAGAGGGAACTTCTGAAGGAGGCAACTCAACAGGGCCTTCTTGGTAAGAAGTTGGCAGGATATCCACATGGACACTCTTTGGGGGTGTGGGGTCCACGTGCGATGTGAAAGGAGAGTCCACTTCCCCACCCCCTTCGTGTGCTTCATTTGCATCAGGTTCCGAGCGAGTAGCTCTACCTAATGTTTCCATGAAACGGCTAAACATACTAGTACTAGGCTGTGGAGCTTCGGGAGGTGCATGGCCTTCTCTCTCAGTGTTTTGGGTAGGGTATGCTTCCATGATTTCTGAGTCGGAGGAGGAATCACTAGCGGCTATTTTAGGGTCTTGGGTGGTGCTACCTTGTGTCCCCGCTGAGGGTCTAGAGCTTATCGTGGATGGGTAATGGGTGTCCGTATGAACAGAGGCACCCTCAATATGCTCGTGTTCTAGCACCCGCCCAGAGCGTAAGTGCATGTGCTTTTGATACCCTAAGGTGTCAAAAAGCTGCTCTAGGAGGCCTTGTGACTAGTTTTTAGCGTGTTTTTTGTTTGTTTTTTGGCTAGATTTTTTAGAGCGTGTCGTGGAATGGGCCGTGTGATAGCTCGAAACGAGCGTATCGGTCAGAGGGTCGTGCCGTGCTTTACAGCCCTCCGTTTGGTCACTCTATGCCCTCGGAATCCCTAAAACTGTCAATTTCCAGTAGGGAACTAGGCCCAAAGTAGAAATTCTAAGGGTGCAAGTGGGAAGAGAAAGGAGGAGAGTGGAGGACTTGTCCCACATGCTCTCATTCTCTCTTGAGGGAGTAGGGTATATATATAAGAGTGAGTCTAGTATATATCATAGGACTGAGGACTGAGGCCTGGGCCTGGGCTTGGGCTTGGGCTTGGGCTTGGGCTTGGGCTTCGGCTTGGGGAAATGATCCCGATCCCGATCTATCTTTTATACAAACCAACCCGTCCGTTTTAAGAGTCACGTTTTTTATTTTTGAAAAATTTAACCGCCCGCTCGCTCGCGTTTTTTTTTCCGTTTTTTTTCCTAGAAAATTTTTTTTTCCCGAAATTTTTTTATTTTTTTATTTTTTAAGCCACTTTTTTTTCAAATTTTTTTTTTTTTTTTAAAACAGAAAATACAGAAATTGAAAATGCAGAAAATTGAAAAAAACGCAGAAATGCAGAAAATGCAGAAATTGAAAAAACGCAAGAAATGCAGAAAATTGAAAAACCACAGACAATAGCAGAAATTGCAGAAATTGAAAATGCAGAAATGCAGAAAATTAAAAAAGCACAGACAATAGCAGAAATTGCAGAAATTGAAAAAACGCAGAAATGCAGAAAACGCAAAAAACAGAAATCTCCACGCACTCCTTCCCTGCCTTTCCTATGATAGAAATTGCACCACAAGGAAGCGTAAAGTGCTAACCGAGCTTAGTGTAGGGCATATCCCCGGCAGCGGCGCCAAAAATGTGCGCTCCTTGCCGCACTGTCGAAGCAACCGCCTCGCCGCCGTCGTGCCTTCGTAATGCTCGATTGCACACACACTCTCCCTCTCTCTCTCTCTCTCTCACACACACACACAAGGAGGTGAAGAAGAAGAAGAAGATGGAGATGGAGCAAGAGCACTCTTCTATTGCACAAATGAGAGAATGAGTAAAAATTAGGTTTAGTTGGCTTTTATAGGAGCTCACCCCATTCACACTTGGGCGCCCATGCTTAACCAACTAATCCCTTGAATGTCCAAGTTAAAGTGCGCCTCTCATCGGCGATCACTCCTACCCTTTTCCTATTGGACCGACAAGCCCGGTGCCTGACTCTAAATAATACAACGTTTATAGATCATAGGATGTCCGTGTGCCGTGAGGGTTAACAAAGGTCTAGAAGGAGAAGCCAATATCTAGACTAGACGAGTCCATGATAGCTGCAATAGCTTGGTCAATGAGGTACAACAAGACAGGACAAACTTGACTGAAGTTGGGTCAACTGAATTGAAGGAGGGCCAATTAGAGGGTTCATCTCAGGTTCAACCAACAGCCAGCAAAGAAGCAAAATGGAATTGTAAATATTTTGAAGACAAATCTTCCAGTTCAAACAACAACTCTAGTAATGAACAAGACAAGATTTACATCAAAGTCTGCAAAAGGATACACAAGTTGACAGTCAAGTTAGATGATATCAAACAAACATTAGCAGCAACTGCAAAATTCATCAAATAGAAGAGAAAAGCTGAAGCTAAAGCCAAAACAGTGGACTTGGCAACCATTTGGGATGAGAAGATTTCAGTGATTTTGATAGACTACAACTCACGAAGCAATGGGAACCATTGTCTGGAGTAATCCTAGATAAGGGAGTTGGAGTAAACATCCTTGTTAAGCATCTGAGGCAAAAGTTGGGGATAAGCAAGATGGAACCAACCCCATTAAGAGTAAGGATGGCTGACCATAGAGTAGTCCAAGTTGCTGGACTCATTGAGAATATGCAGATCGAGGTAGGAAAGGAGAAGCTCAAAAATAGTTTTCTGGTGTTAGAAGTGCAAGGAGCTTATGGAATGTTGTTAAATACTGAAAGCTGGAAGAAGGCTTTAAGACCTAAGGAATTGTGTAAAAAGTACGGCACAAAGAAGATTGAAAGAATGCTTGCGCGCTTCAATGAATATTTTCCCTTTAACAGAGATTGATCTAATTGTTGTACTTATGGTTAAAGAACAAGTTGAAAGGCAAAGGCAACAATATCCAGAGCAGTTTACTGAACTAAACTCAGGAGAACAACCAGTTTAGCTAAATGGGCGTCTGCTAGAACGACCAACATCAGAGAAGTTTGATTTCAGACCAAAAAGGGAAACCAGTTCAGACAACACTTATGAAGGAGAACCAGTAGCACTGACACCAAAATTTCAGAATGACCTTTTGGAAATAAGGAATCCTTTCAATGATTATTTGTTGACATTCGAACTGAGAAGGAAGCAGAGTCAATGGCCAAACGGAAAGGAGGAGGCCTAAATTGGTTACTCCCAGATGCTCAAGAGGTTGAGGAGTGAAATCTCGGCTCAGAAGACAATCCTAGAATGATTAAGATCAACAAGCACCTGAAGCCAGAGATCAAAGAAAAGGCAAAGGCACTGTGCAAAAAATACAAGGACGTATTTTCATGGGAACATACTGACTTGAAAGGCATAGATCCAGAAGTGTGCAAACATCTCATTCCACTAAAGCTGAATGCCAAACCAGTCAGGTTGCAAAGGTACTAAATGAACCCTAACTATGCTAAGAAGGTCAAGGAGGAGATTAACAATATTCTCAAATCAAGGTTCATCAATTGAATGCCCATACCATTAAGGATCCTTTTAAATTACCATTCATAGATATGATGCTAGATGAGGTTGTAGGCCACAAAATGTATAGCTTTATGGATGGCTATAGAGGCTACATCAATTAAAGATTGCACCTAAGGATAGGTCCAAGACTACATTTATCATTGAATGGCGAGCATTCATGTATCTGATGATTCCATTTGGGCTATGCAATGCTCCATCAACTTTTCAACAACGTATGATGGAAATTTTCAATGAATATTTACATAAGTTTTTGGCCATCTTCGTGGATGACTTCACAATTTTCTCCACTAAAGAGATGCACTTATTGTGGTGTTCAAAAGGTGCAGAGAAAAGGATCTATCTGAAACCCTTCAATTCAGTATTCATGGTCTGGAAGGGACAACTTGTAGGACATATAGTGTCCAGGAATGGAATTGAAATGGAAAATGATAAGATCAAGTGCAATCAGCAGGCTAGAGCGCCAACCACGGTGTCTGAGTTGAGTTCATTTGTGGGATACATAAACTTCTATAGGAGGTTTATTCATATGTTTGCAGCCAAGGCATTACCTTTATATGAACTAACCAAGATAGGAAATAAATTCATCTAGACTAAAGAATGTGAACAAAGTTTCCAGTTCTTAAAAAATGCAATCACCATGAAGCTAGTACTTTCCTAGCCTAGCTGGGATGCTATTTTCCATGTACATATAGACGCTTTTGGCATGGCGATGGGAGCCATATTGGCACAGCTATAGAATACCCAATTTTCTTGCCAGTTGTTGCAAATTCAGAACAGCTGAATAGGAGTACTCGACTACTAAAAGAGAAGCATTGGGGATTGTATCCAGAGTTACCAAATTCAAACATTATCTATTGGGCAAGCTATTCCACTTCTATGTAGATCATCAAACTCTTTTATTTAATATCAACAAGGTTATTACACAAGCAAGGCTTATCAAGTGGATGATGTTTCTAATGGACTTCAAATTCAAGATTTTCCATAAGCCAGGAAAAACAGACTATGGAGCAGACTTCCAATCCAGAAGCACAGAAGATTGTTTAGAAACTTCATTGAGGGAGGAGCCAATAGATGATGAATTATTCTAGACAACATTTGAAGAAGAGCTAGACTCGGAATGGTAGGATGTTTGTGATTTTCTTTAGCTGGGGAAGTTTCCAGATGATTGGTCCTAGAATAAGAAGAAAGAACTAATCATAAAAAGTCTAAAATTCACTATCATTGTTGGAGCACTCTACAGAAGAGGCATCGACTGTGTGCTTCGCACATGTGTGCCAATGAGAGGGAGAATGCAAGTGATCACTGAAACTCATAATGGAGATATTGGAGGGCACTCTTCAACTGACATATAAGAAGATCCTTCGGGCCAAATTATGGTGGCGAATTATGATGGCTGATGTTAGAGTTTTCTGGAAAACGTGTGATATTTGCCAGAGGATGAGAAGGCCAATGGTAGCAGATATGATACCACTGATTTGCGCGTACCCACTGGGAATTTTCATGAAATGGGGTCTAGATTTTATGGGGCCATTCAAGAAAGTAACTCCAAGAAAGAATAAGTATGTTGTTATGGCCACTTGTTATGTCAGCAAGTGGATTGAAGCAAAGGCCTTGTCGGACAACACTGCTAAATCAACAGCTACATTTTTGTATGAAAACATGATACGCAAATATGGATGTCCAGTAGAAATAGTTTCAAATCAAGGAATGCACTTTATCAATGAAACTATTCAAAAATGACTGAGATGCTTTCGATAAAGCATCAAAAATCCATACCGTATTATCCCAGGTGCAATGGCCAAGTAGAAAGGAGAAATAAAACCATGACAGTTTAGAAGGAACCGCATAAGTGGGACACTAAGCTTCAGCCAGCATTATGGGCCTATAGAACTTCCTACAAGATCACTACTAGCATGCACCTTTTCCGGATGGTGTATGGACAGAGGTAGTACTACCAATGGAATTTGCTATTCCTAGTTTAAGAATGGGAGTTGAATATGGAATGGACTTTAATCAAAATCTAAAGTAGAGACTGGACGAGCCTTTATAACTGGATGAAATCATATAGAGGGCCATGTTAGAATAAGAAGTAGTCCAGCAGAGGATGAAGCACTGGCATGACAGTAAGATTAAGGTTAGAAAATTCAAGAAAGGTGATTTGGTATTGCTTTATCAGTTCAAGTTGGGACCTAAGAAACCAAATCTAAAAATAGTTTGGTCAGGAGCTTATGAGGTGGATTGGGTGTTCTCCAATGGTGTTGTTGTTATGGAATTGATATCTTATTATTTATTGCAGCTGTGACAAGTGGAAAAGGCTTGACCGGGCTAAGCTATTGCAAAAGGATATCATATTTTATGTACATTTTATTATTCAAGTGCTCTTTATGAGCTTTGGCCATTTATGACCGGCCAATTTGTACTCACTTTGACCGTTCAAGAATCTATAAATTAAATACGTGCAAGAGGGAAATGGTCACTCTTGCACGGGGGGAGATTGCACCCAGTGTCTGTGTTATTCTCCTCTCCTCTCCCCTCTTCTCTCTGGCCGTGTAGGCGTAGCACTCCGTTCTAGGAGGTGCGCCTGCACGTGTTCTTCTTCTTCTTCTTCTCTCTCTCTCTCTCTCTCTCTCTCTCTCTCTCTCTCTCTCTCTCTCTCTCTCTCTCTCTCTCTCTCTCTCTCTCTCTCTCTCTCTCTCTCTCTCTCTCTCTCTCTCTCTCTCTCTCTCTCTCTATTCGAGTACGTCGTTGATTATGTGCGTGTGCGACGATTCAGGTATACCGATTTATCATTTTATGGTATGTATTGTGTTATTATGAGTATTTTGCAGGGCCATCGCGCATCCGTCTGTAGCAGTGGTATCAGAGTCGTGGTTACGCTCTTGGGCATAGAACGATCATGCTGAGAGGCTTAGGAAATCAGCAGTCCGAATAAAAGCCAAGGCATTAAAATCAATTATGCTCCTTGTTGTGATGCAGTCTGGATGTAGTAGCTATGGAGATGAGCTAAGTATTTTATTTTATTTCATTTTTGCTGCTTTTATTAATTGAATCTACTATGTTTGCACAATTGTTTTCAAGAAGGTACTTAAGTCTAAAAGTTGAGTATAGGAAGCATTTGTTTCAAGAGAAACAAACACAAATTTGATTAATTGAGGTCTTTATATACGTACCATAATTAGTAGCTAATAAAAAAATTAAGAGTATGATTTATCAGACGGAGTAAGAATCAAGAAATAGAGAAGAAGGAATAGGATAAAATTCTCTTCCATCACTGTAAGGCAAGTCGTAGAAGCATTAGAAAAGCTATGAGTACATGTAGGTAAAATTTGAGAAAAAAAAAATCCTCGAACCTCCTCCTTAGTGGAAATTTGAGTAGGCTTTGGTTTCCCGAGTTCTACTTTCTAGTCCCTACGTCTCATTCCTTTGCCTCAGATATGAATTGGTGCAAAAACGAGCTTGGGCTAGAACTTGGGTGTACACATTATCATTATGTAACGTTTGCGGAGAGTGTAGCTAATTACCTAGACGTGCTTAGCATTTAAAATTGGTCAATACAAGTTCCTTTCCTCTGCTCCAGATATGAGCTGGTGCTGTCCATGGCAGAGAAGAGCCAGCTAAATTTTGAACATTGCTAGGAGTCCGCAAATGATAGGATGTTCCTTTCTTTTCTTTCGTAGACAATCTATGGTTGCAGAGGAGCCGAGTTCAAGCATATGCAAAAATCCTTGGAAGAGGACTTCCCTGGTATTGGGTATTGGTATTATCCTCACCTGAGGTTTTTGGAGGGCAACCTCTCTTTCTCTCTCTCCCTCGCGACCACCTCCCCATGCGGCTACTGGCAGCTGAGCCCCCCTTTAACCACCAACCACACCTTCTCTCTCTCTCCTTCTCAACATGTGTAGTCGTTGTTGTGACGTACCTTTTCTCTCTATCTCCCATGCAACCGTTAGAAAATTGTGGACAGCCATTTTTCTCTCTGCGCTCACTCGCTACTAGCTACCTATCATTGGCCATACACACCACACAAAAAAGGGGCAGCTCTGATTACCCAGCACTCAGACGCAGCTGAACCTCTCTCTCTCTCTCTCTCTCTCTCTCTCTCTCTCTCTCTCTCTCTCTCTCTCTCTCTCTCTCTCTCTCTCTCTCTCTCTCTCTCTCTCTCTCTCTCTCTCTCTCTCTCTCTCTCTCTCTCTCTCTCTCTCGCATGCCGACCACACTTTCACTGTCGCTCTCTGATCGTATTCAACCACCCCGCCCCACTTCTCATCGAGTGGACAACCAGAAAATCCTCTCATATCTCGCTCTCATCCAACCACTTCACTGCAAGCAATACCAACCATTGGATATCTATCTGTTTCTCTCTCTCTATCTTCATCTCATGCATCCATCACCACCCATTAATTCCCTCGTCCATGCAGACTCAAAGGAGCCGCTTGCAGACTCAACAGCAAACCAATACACACTGTTCTCCTAATCCGGACAAGCCCTTTCTCTCTCTGTCTTTTGGTCGTGTTGGCTGCTTGAAAGAGCCATGCAGGATAACTGTCGCACACCATAAGCGACCACTAGTAGAGCCGCCACTGCAAGCACGTTCGGTCACCACTCCAGGCCTAGCTAAGTACTTTTTTTTAACAAATCATGTACACCCTAAGCCCACTCTCGTACATCCTTAACCCACTCTTAGTTGATTATCTCTTTCTGCAGATTACCGTAAGCCCACACCAGACAAAATACGTGCACACACTCAGCCCCTCTTGTCTCTGTCGACTCATCCATTGCACACGCAGTAGCAGTAACCCTTGACGTAGCTTCCACCGTCAATCTTCCCTAGCAATAGCCATCGCGTTTGCAACTCCCAGAAGCAGTAGCAATACCGTCTGTAACCGCCTTCATCTGGTCAATCTGCAGCTTGCAGGCAGAGGTTGGTGTCCTCATTGTCCTTCATATATTCTGACACCAGAATGAGCCTTGTGGCTTAGTACTTCTACAGAAACCCCTCTGAGCAAGAATGGTTTGAGACTACTCTAGCTGCTTTGCTAGTTGTCTCGCTGTGATCTCGATTGCCCCTCCATTTTTCTAACCTCTCATATATATACATCATAACTCCTTTGAATTTATTGTCATAATGATATTGACCAGATCTTGTGCACTGACTAAGCTTCCACCGACTCCCTTGGTGCTACCTCTAATTTGCAGGTTCCTTCTCAATTGTGTTGCCCACAGTAGGTAAGTTTCTCATCGTTCTGGCTTGATCATCTTATACCCCTTGTTGCATTGCAAGTTGTTACAATATTATCCACTCCAGGATAAATATGTGCTTGCACCTTGCAACACATGCAACACAATAACCCATGCACATGAATATCTACATCTAAGAAGGACAATTGTTGCCATGGAGCTTGAAACTTTTGATCTGACAGGCCACACATCGATTGTTATAAGTTTATGTAGCTTTTTGTTGAGGCAGCTGACTAGGCCCAACAAAAAGCTGGTTGTACATGTAGGATTGAGCATGCTACTCGGCACATGGTAGTAGTGATAGAGCCAGTAGATATTGACAATGGCAATGGGTCTTGGTAAATTGACAATGGCAATAAGTCTTGGTAATGGTTGGTTGCGTGAAATATTATGGCGCCCACAAAATTGTGTACTGTGTTGGGCACATTGGTAGGTACTGGTAGTGTTTTCAAGACAATTACGTTCGCCAATTTTCTCCAACTGGACATAGCTCGCTAATGATCGGTACTCTTGCATATGGTGTAGTGTTTCTCTAAGATGAAATGAACGCTAAGGATCCAACTCCATAGCTTGTTGCAATCATCGTAAGCCTTGATCCAACTGACTAGCAACAAAAGGCATTGTGCTCAGTGACGATAAGTCAATACAATCATTGTTGCTTAAGCTTAATAGCACTTGTTATATTTAATAAAAGGAGGGTTTTTTTTTTCTTTCTTTCTAGGTTTTTTTTTAACTTTTATTTTCCACTTCAAATGTCTCTGCTGGGAATTGAACCTAGCCCGCACCAAGAAATTTGCAAATGAGCAATGAAGATGCTTTTGAGGATAAGGTGCTACATAAACCTAATGGCCCAGGATCTCCAAATCGGATGTGGTTCCTATATTTTATGTTTGTTTGTGACTCTCGTGGATCTAAGCTATTAAAATTAAAATTGTAGAGTTTTTCTTCCTACTCAGTTGTCATCCTCTCTCTATCCAGACTATAAACTAGTAAGGTGGAATATGCTTTTATATTTTTATGGCCAATTATTAAATCCAAATTAACACATTTTGAATTTGTTAACTATACTTTGGTGTCACTTTGCTAGTTACAATTGTCTCCTACTTGTACCTCTCTCCCAACGTACAAACTGGTACATATTTTCAGATGCAGTACATCATCCAAAGTCTAATGATTTACAAAAATCACACAAGTTCTCTCCACATTTTCAATTTTTGGTTTTGAAAAATCTTCTCGTAAACGCAAGCAATCATACACTAATAGCACTCTCTCAAAATTCTATAATTTTCAAAGTCCTACGCATATACCATTCCACAGACAACACAGTTACATAAATTCAACGCACATGGCTTATTTATCGGCTTGATTACTATCTATTTTTTGATGACAGTATGGCTCTTTCAACTTACTTGCATTCTCTAACATTGTGCCAATACTTGTATTAAATGAAATGGCTATTGCGATGATTTCACATTGAGCTATGCAGCTACTCACATAAGCCGAGATGCTTTCGCTAATGCATAACAAATTGTTAGCACTTTGTTACTCAACCTTACTCCAATGTGGTGTGAACGAGGTAGTATATTTTTTATGTTTTTGTGCCCGGTCTAGTCCATTGGTCACATACACACAGATTCGCCGATTTAGGCAGTGTTCACCTTGGTGCAGATCCGCCGATTTAGGCAGCACATTGAAAATTACAGATTCATGAATTTTTAAACAATACCAAATGCAGATTCGCTGATTTAGGCAGCATTAGTGCAGATTCGCCGATTTAGGCAGCACGTCTTATTGGTGTAGATTCGTCGATTTAGGCAACACCAATCACAAAATCATGCTGCAGTGTGGCTGGCCACCACTGTAACTCGTATGATTTTGTTACCCGGGTATAGAAAATGAAAGTGATTTGGATTTGGACTTATATTGTGGAATTGGAATTGGATTGGGATTTGGTATCGATCTGGTGATTATTATGGCAGTGTTTATGTGATGAGACTTGACATTATGAGATTAATGATGAGTGTGACCAATGATATCCTAATTCATCAGGGTATGACATATACTGCTTATTCTAGTGGTATGGGACACTAGAATAGGTAGTATGTGGATGACGACAGGCATAAGCTAATGTTGTTTAGTTTCATAAATTTTTTATTTATTTTTTATTATGTGATGTTTTTGACACGACATACTAATCATTGTTTTTGACAAGTATTGTTTGCAGATTTTTATCTTCGCAACTGAGGACAGTTGCTTTCCAACGGAGAGGTATGTTATGGAATTGATATCTTATTATCTATTGCAGATGTGACAGGTGGAAAAGGCTTGACCGAGCTAAGCTATTGCAAAAGGATATCATATTTTATGTACATTTTATTATTCAAGTGCTCTTTATGAGCTTTGGCCATTTATGACCGGCCGGCCAGTTTGTACTCACTTTGACCATTCAAGAATCTATAAATTAAATACGTGCAAGAGGGAAATGGACACTCTTGCACGGGGGGAGATTGCACCCAGTGTCTGTGTTATTCTCCTCTCCTCTCCCCTCTTCTCTCTGGCCGTGTAGGCGTAGCACTCCGTTCTAGGAGGTGCGCCTGCACGTGTTCTTCTTCTCTCTCTCACTCTATGTCTCTCTCTGTTCACGTACATCGTTGATTATGTGCGTGTGCGACGATTCAGGTATACCGATTTATCATTTTATGGTATATATTGTGTTATTATGACTATTTTGCAGGGCCATCGCGCATCCGTCTGTAGCAGTTGTTTTGCCCACCGCATCTGCTTTTCCGAAATTAAGCTGCTTCTTTGACAAGAAGTAACGCAAACTCTGATGGTCTGTAAAGACAGTAAAATCCACTTCGAGTAAGTAATGCCGCCACTGAGTAAGAGCATGGATAACCGCCAAAATCTCTTTCTCATAGATTTGTGTTGTCATCTCCGGCCTTGAGAACAATCGGCTCTCATAAGCAATGACATGGCCTTCTTGCATTAAGACCGCACCCAGACTATGACCACAAGCATCACAATATACTTCAAATGACTTCTGCAAGTCCGGCAAAGTCAAAACTGGTCCCGTAGTCAATTTCTCTTTCAATGTCTGAAAGGTGGTCACCTCTGTGGATCCCCACGAGAAAGGGACTCCTTTCTGTGTCAAGATATGCAAAGGGGAAGAAACCTCTGCAAACTTTCGTATGAACTGCATGTAGTACGAACACAGTCCCAAGAAGCTTCTAACTTCATGGACATTCTTCAAATAGGGCCAATCACTTATAGTCTCTATCTTGGCAGGATCCATTTACACTCCTGCTGCTGCTGAGACAATGTGTCCCAAAAAGTGATTTAGGTGATACCTTTAGTACTGGTTTTACTGAAATTTCCTCTATTCAGGCATAGTATGACTTTATCTTGGCCCCATTGTATACTACTGGTAGTAGTAGTCTTGACAAATCTCTAAGTCTTTCGGCTTCGGCCATTTCAAAATTAATAAAATCCGATCTGTTTGTTTATTTGATCTTATTAAAGAATTGAACGATAAGGATAGGACAAATATGTCTAAACTTGATAAAGAACGCCAAGATTTTCTCCACTCTCATGCCGATTGCTTCTCAGAGGGCCTACCAGGCGAGTTACCACATGCTCGTCCCGAAGATCATACCATTGAATTGATACCTGGAAGCACACCACCAAACCGGCCACCTTATCGTGTGAGCCGAGAACAAAATGAAGAGATTATGAACCAAGTGAAAGACCTCTTGGAAAAGGGTCTTGTCTAGCCTAGTACTTCACCGTATTGCCTCTCTCGTGTTGTTGGTTTTGAAGAAAGACAGATCTTGGAGAATGTGCATCGATTATAGAACTCTCAACAAAATCACCATGAAGAACAGATTTCCGATTCCTAGGATTGATGATATACTCGACAGGTTATAGGGATCCTCATGCTTTAGCAAGATTGACTTGAACAGTGGATATCATCAGATCCGAATCGGACTGAGAGACGTCTCCAAGATAGCCTTTCGGACTACTCTTGGGTATTTGAGTTTTTGGTGATGCCTTTTGGCTTAACCAATGCTCGTGCGACATTTAACCGGATGATGGACAGGATTTTTCGAGAGTACAGGCTATTTGTTGGCATTTTCTTTGACAACATCATTGTTTTCTCCAAGAATGAGGCAGAACACAGAGATCATCTGCTTCAAGTCTTTCAGGAATAACGAGATCACAAGTTAGTGATTAATGCAAAGAAAAGTGAATTTTTTCTACTAGAGATATATGATGAACCTTTGAATTTGTTTCATATCGGACCAGTAGAGACAATTCTAGAACCAACATAGACTCAACCTCGACCTAATCCCAAAACCGATAAGCCAGTTCAAAACTAGTGGGACAATTTAGTCACATCACTTAACAGCCACCAACAAAAACTAAAGGCCACAGTCATCAAAAGGATCTTATCAGTAATAACTATTATAATGCACCAATGCATGTGTGACATGTCACAAACAGTATGCATCATTTGGAGAAGGCCAAGGAGTGGTGCATTCATGGCGCGTGTGCGTATAACTATGCAAAAGGTTTGCCCATATTCACTTTACTCACACCCTCATATTCCACTTGCATCGCACCCTGTAGCGACCTCTTCAAGCTCATAGCAGCAGCAAACACCCTCAATGGTTGTTATCACACTACCCAAAACCCCTCGCTACTCTCTATACGGATCTTTCAACACAACAAGTAAGTCTTCTTCTACCCAAACCTATTCGTTGAGTAGTCTATGGGTAGAAAGACAACCTCATAGCAAATGCAAGAGATGCTAGACACCATGGCAGCAGAAGCCAAGAGTTTTAAATCCTCTATAGTAGATGCCATAGGAGTAGTAGCCCACAAAAAGATAGCTATATATGTTTTCCAAGAGAAAGAGAAGAATACGTTAAGGCTATGGCGCTTAGAAGTAATGGTAGAGGCCGCAACGCTACCATTTGATATAGGAGTTACTCAGCAAGTGTTAGCCACATACCAAGCTAAGGGCACAATAGTGGTGAACATCAGGACACTAGAACTGACACCTGGTGAGTTGGACCACGTGTTTAGAATTCTAGATGCACCAAAACCCACACCACCCACACATGATGAAGTCATCATATTTTTGAAGAAGACATTCAGGCCACAAAAAAAGAGAAAGGATGGTTCTCAGGGCATTCTAGTAGCAGTATTGGAATGCACTGCAACATATAGATTCATTTTGCTAAAACCATTCAACACCCAGAAGACAGTATCAACATAAGCCAATTCTTGTATACCAACGTAGTGCAGTAGAAAGCCAAGGCTAAATCCAAAAATTTGTTTACAGCCTACTAAGTCTGGCAATTTCTATATTAAGTAGATTTGGCTCTAGTAAATGAAAATTTTTAGACAATCTAGGATAAGGTGACAAAGGAGAGGGCACCACAAATCACACTCACATCATTTGAAGAAATTGCCACCAGGGAGGCTAACAAGGCTAGAGAATAGAGAGACAATGCAAAAAAGAAATATGAAGGCAAAGGGAAAGAGAAAGTGAAAATTGGATCAAAATGACCATCGACCCAGACAGAGAATGGGTCATCAAGTAAAAAGTAGAAGATAGTGGACCTTCTGAAAGGTTTTAAAACCAAAACATAATCGCAAGGGAGCACTGAAAATCCCCCAGCTGACACAACACAAAGCAAAGCCACTAGACAACAACAACAAGAGAAGCAAGTCAAGGGAAAATCTGTCGGCACAGAACAAGCCCAAACCAATGCCACACTAGAGGGGAAGGGGCATGACGCATTGTGCAGCGACTTAGCATGTGATCCCAACCAGTTACCCATTGTTAAGCTGGATAGGCTTCAACGCCTTCAAAAACAACCACTTAAAGGGAGACTAGTAATGAAAAAACCAGATCAGTCTACATTACCTTATGCCTTTTCGATGACTGTTTATCATACGGATCAGACCGATCCAGATGTCATCACACAAGGATGTGTTGTAGCCATACAATATGGATGGAACACAATTGTCAACTCCATAGTCCAGATGATAGAAATGTAGGTATCCATTTCCAGCTCAAAAACAGATAAGTTAAAAGGTGAGCTTCAAAAGTCCAACGTTGAGCTGGAAAAGGAGAAATCTAGAACGACACAACAACTTTTAGCATTATAGCTCCAACAACAACAATACAACAGAGAAATCGATGGAGTCCAAAAGAAGGTAGAGAAACTCAAGGAGCAAAATAGAGTCATGCAGGAGGTGAAAGAAGAGACTTAACGAGATGTTGACCGCTTTTAAACATTGTTGGAAGTGAAAAGAGCAAACTACTAGAAGTTGTACCGGAAACATCAAGATGTGATTATGGAAAATATATTTATAATTCTCTCATACAAATAGTGAACAAGAAGGGCTATCTGACATTAAACCTCACTAATCTAGAAAATGTAAGGTTTTGACCCTTACATCCAAAATTCCCTTGGCACTCTACATATGTATCATACATTGAGTTCTAAAAACAGAAATGCTGATAGAGATGCAGAGTGCCAAGGGAATTCTAGATCTAAGGGTCAAAACCTTACTGGAAAACCATGCGACTATCAGTCTAAGACCCAAGACTAGGATGAATCTCAGTGAGCAAGAAATGCATTTGAAAATTTTATTTCATCTCATTCGGATCTCTAGAAGACGATGCAACACATCACCCATATTGCGCCCAACTACTAACGTATTCAAAGAAATCGTATTCCCTCTAATATTCTTGAGACTATCCCCTTGTCAATGATACACACTATCTCAATCATTCCTTGGCTCCCACTCCCCTTGATGTGAGACAGAACACTGGGAAATGGAAAAGAGTCACATAAACTATGCACATTATGCTCACTACAAGTTTGAGATTATCAGTGCCAACACTACTAGAGTCATCAACTTTTGCATTACATGATAGAATATGAAAGGCTACCAAAAGGGATGCAATGTGTCAAATCCTCATGCTCACTCCATATCCCCCCCCCCTTCAATACACAATAATGAGAGAGATAGGGTACATGAGAATGAGAGAGAGAGAGAGAGAGAGAGAGAGAGAGAGAGAGAGAGAGAGAGAGAGAGAGGTGGGGGGGAGGAGGTTACATAAGAAAGTATGGAGAGATATGGAGATGGATAAATAGAAATGGTGCTCAATACATGTAGAGAGAGAGAGAGAGAGAGAGAGAGAGAGAGAGAGATTTTTTGGGGAGAGGGATAGAGAGAGAGAGTGTGTTTGGGAGGGAGGAATAAAGAGAGAGAGAGAGAGAGAGAGAGAGAGAGAGAGAGAGAGAGAGAGAGAGATTTTGTGTGTGTGTGTGTGTGTGTGTGTGTGTGTGTGTGTTTGGGAGGGTGGAATGGACAAAGGGGGTGAGAAAGGAGAGGGAGGAAAGAGAATTCAAGAGAGATAGTGCGTGGTAGCTATAATGAACTCCCCATGACATTTGAACCTTTTTTTTTTGCATTCAACACTCCGCTTATGTGATGCGATACAAGCGTTGCAACATGCTTCACATAAGTGATTCCCCATGTGAAGCAATTTTGTGTTGCATAAGCAGGTTTATGCACTATTTAAATTTAAAAATTCCACTTTTCAAGGTGCATGGTAAAAAAAATATTGTCGCATCACTTATGCCACACCTGCTATTTTACCAAGTGTCATAGATACTCTTTTTGTCTTGTAGTGTGGGAGTGACACAGACATGCATGCATGTTATATTTGATTGTTTGGTGATTGAACGATTGCAGGATCTAGTGTAGACTTTCTTATGCCACACTAATATTTGAAGATATCGTTAGTGTAATACAAGCGTTAAAAAGCTGAAAATAATGTTTCAGTTCTAAAAACTCAAAAATGAAAGCTCGCAAATATAAAATCCCCCTACATACTTTGCTTTCATCGACAATGATACGCTTGTGCAAGCATGCAGAAATACTTTAATCTTCTTTTTCCTTTTTTAAATTGCAAGTGTATTAGTCATGATTGGCTCTCTTTGAGTGTATTATCTGTGATCTAGATAGCTATGTATTGGCATAATTATTTGAATGGAATTGTGAGTGTCAACAATCACAAATGGCATGCAAGCCACCTATACTTTGAGGTACCACACAAGTCCTAGTGGATGCACTCTTCTCTTATCAGCCCTCTTCATGGTAAAAGGTGCCAACTCAAACTCCTTAATGCTATATTCACACAGAGTGCTTTTGATAGCACATTCACACTTGATCTACCATCAAGTAAGTGGTTTGGCACCACTACTCCTTGAATGTCAAACGTGACCACTTAGTACTTGTTGATCATACTTTATTGCATGCACTACCTCTACACTATTCATTGTTGGCCAAGTATCCTCTTTACTCTCTTTGGACCTGCTCTACTTAGCCTTTTGGTTGATTTCCTTTACTAATTGTTACCTAAATGCTTGCACAAGCTCTAAAAGTTGTGCTATTGTCATTGATAGTGGTAAATGCCTGAGCTACTCCCACAAAGCAAATTTGTCAATCTCTTGCCTCTTTTTTGGCTTCTTAGCCATCTTGTCTTCCCTTGCATGATATATCTCGGCAAGCTTTTTGCCTCAGTGTAGAAGATACATACTAAAAATATAACTCTACATTCTGCATTGCTGCTCTCAACAACCTTCATTGGGATTGCTTGTGCTTCACTTGTTGATGGATGTTGCTGCTCTCTTTCAACTTTGTCTCAAATTGAGTATGTTTCCTGTTTGATCTTGCAAGTGCTAATCTACTTGCTTGTGTACTTGCCGAAAAAACCTCAGGAAATACCTACTTAGGTTGCCACTCCTTTATCGTATGATGTGTTGAATGCAATTCTAATTAGTTTGGTATTGCCAATTCACCTGCTCTTTGAGAGTCATTGATTGTCGTAACAACTTTCTTCTAAACTGCTCGATGCTCAGCCCACTTGGCTACATACTAGATAGCCTTGATAGCCTTGGGTTACCCTAATTCCCCTTTTCTCATCGCTCAAGTACGAACACCAACAAACAAGGTCCTGCGTCATCTAAGTCCACCATTGAAATTGTGTTTGCATGTGCCATGGGATTGTTTCCACTCAATGGTGGTTACTAAACCATTCAAGCAATTGCAACATGTCGTGCTACTTCATGCTCATGTAGCATTGGGCATTCATTGATCACAAGGTTGGGATTATTGCAATAATGGAAATCTCAATTTTGCCTTCCGTCGTTGTTTTTGTTGCCTCAACCTTGGCCAAACCCCTAACAAATCCACCACCACCTTGGGTTGTGCTAGGCTCATTCTCAACAATGGGAGCTTGCACTATTGACTTGGTTGGGGGGCTTACCAATTAGTGTTAGTCTGTGTCGCCTTGTCTTGCAGCCTTATGGAAAATATTATTGTATGTTTTCAAGTGTCAAGTAATATTGTGCCAGCAATTGAGTAGCTAGTTGTTCGGCATAAATTATTGGTTGTGGGGTTGGAGTGTGGTGCATAAATTATTGGTTGCGAGGTTGGAGTGGTGGTGCATAAATAGGAGTGTGTCATACAAGACTGAATGAGTTGATTGGCTAGTACTTGGCACATGCCTCAAGACAAATGGCTGGGGGACTGCCCATTCTTTTGCTTCGACTATTGTAAATGTAGACCTCCGTTTCATGTGCGTTTTTGCGGCAAATGTCACACCATGGTGTCTTATCTGGGTATTCCATGTCCACATGTCCTTCCTAGTGTAAACCAAATGTTGAAAGCTTGCTAGCACAAATCAACTACTTGTGCCCCCACGACTACATTTCCCGCTTCTTTCTAAGCCTCTGGGTCACCTGCTACACCTAGGAAAAGACAAATTGCCACCTGTGGACCACTTCCCCATGCATATTGTGGAGCAAAAGCTGCCTAACTACTCATAGAAAGACCACTTGCTTGGACAATGGGAGACTTAAGGCGTTAAACCTTCACCACCTTCTGTACCAAAGTAGCCAACTGCATGTTGGTCAGGTTAGTACTAATATAAGGGTCATTGTTGTCCAATACATCAGAGGAACAACTCACACTATGCCAGTGCAGTAGGCCTAATTGTTTATTTGAGTCAATTGATTAGCTTATGTATCTCGGTTGTACACATAGATAGATCTTCCATTTTGCTTCAGGTTGTTAAGGGCATTCAACGTGTGTGCAATTGTTGGTTGCATTTGAAATGCACCAAGAAAATCTTTCTTCAACTCTTTGTTTTTGTATTTAACCCCATGTACTGAGTTTCCCACGATTGTGTCGCATCTGTCATTGTTGTGGTGAACATTCTCTTCATTTTCAATTGCTCGATTGGTGTCATTGCATTCGCATTGGCAAGCAAGTTGTTGAGATGGTACATTGCCTTGAGAAAAATGAAAAGATCATCGGGATCCTATTGAGATGTGCCAAGAATTTAGTGTATTTCAACTTTTACATCCTTATGATTACTACGGCAAGAATCATGCCCAATGTGACCAATGAGGGCGAGGGTGTACAGGTGACATCAATGGGACTTGTTGTGGGCTATCAGACAAAGTTTTATTTGATGATTCGGCAAACAATACCTCTCCTAAGAATTGAAGCACTCCCTATTGATGAGTCGGCGATTGTGAAGTGGAGAATTGAGACAAGGTGCGGGTGAGGTTTAGATGCAACAACGCCTACCCTAACTCTTGATAAATGAATCAAAAAGCCAAGTTCATTGGGGAAGGCATGCAAGCAACATCAAGGGAAGGCCTAGCCCTTAGTGGCATCTTGAGGGCTTCATCTTCTTCGAGTAAGCTGGATGCATCTTCCAATTATGGCATGTTGTCCTCGAGAACAACATCTCACTTAGTGATTAAAAATTCATGAGTGCCCTCTTTAGCTTGCTAATGTGCCTCTCATCTCTAATGCTAGTGGGCCAGTGGCGGGCATGCTTAGAAGGATTACTCAAAATTCTCATTCTCGACCGTTCCACTACATGGGATCGACATTGTAGCATGCATCATGGTCACAAAAAGTGCTGGATCATGAGGACCGAAATAGGTGTGCATGCCAAGTTACTATAAATTTGTGCATGTGTCGTGCACCTCACTTAAACCTGAATGAAACACACACATTGCACATAGTAGCAAATAGACTTGTATTCTATAAAAAATTTAGGAAGAAGCGATACAACATTTGTCTATCGGTGCAAGTATGTAGGTAATAGCCAAGTGGGTAGTTTTGGTATTATATCATTACTACTAGGATCATTCTTGCAAAGGAGTCTCATGTACTCAATTGACATTTAAAAAACATCATATAGATGCACATCATTCTCAACATCATAATTTGGAATGTGTCACATCTATAAAAGAACAAACTTTTAGCATACAAGTAGTTCAAGTGATTGAGTCATAGTAATTTACAAACATTTAGCAAACATTCAGCATACAAGGAGCTCAAGTTAATCAAGCATATCAATTAAACAACTAGCCAATTTGATCAAATAAGGATAACTTTTTTCCATCTAACAAAAAAAATTTGTAACCAATTTGATCTATTAAAAAAAACTATTGTCATCAAGTTAGACATGGATTAGGTCCAAAGCCACACAATGATAATGCTAGATCCATGTTATACATCATTGCTAAGTTAAAGCCATCTCAATTCTAGTACTCATGAGTAAAGATGCTCTTTGATGCCCTTTGTATTTGTAGCACACTAGTAGTTCATCACCAGCATGTAAAGGTATGATGGCTTTCAAAAGAATATATCTTGGAACATCTTGACTCATGTATCCTAGCTCATGGTCGTTTGTAGAGTGCAATTAATTCTCCAAGTCCTTCCCTAGACTCTAATTAATTAAACATGCTATGTTTCCTCATGTGTATGGTCAACCATAAAGATAGTATTTGTCCCTCTCTATGAGCAATGCCTTTATCTAGAAAGGGCAATTATATTGAGACACAATCCAAAATTTCTCATGCTACAAATGTAGCATGTAGAATGATGCCATGGACTTCAAATAGATATGGGTATACAAAAGGACATAGGTTGACTTTTGAATCAAAGGAGCGTGCAAATCTTATACAATGAATAGGCCGCACCTACTTGGGAGCAATGAAATAAGTTAGGACATGACAAGCACCCAATAAGCTAAAAACCACTCCATTTCTAGGGACACCAACCATATATGAGTCCACAAATGGACATAAGAGTGACTTTAGAATTACATGGAACGTACAAATCTTGTGCAATGAATAGGCCACGTCTTGCTTAGGAAATGGTGGAAGAAGCTATCAGGTAATGAGCACCCCAAAAGATTAAAACCACTCCATTTCTAGGAAGTGATCCTCCTTCCCATCCTCCATAGAAAATATGATTATTTGTATGTACTATTGATCAGACATGAATGGGCACTAGAAGATCATCAAAAAACTTGCTTGCTAGTCTAGTATGCAAGGGCTGTTGTAAGAAATCTATTTGCAATGGGTGAATATCATAGCCATGCCGCATATGAGAAGGATGTGCACCATGAGTGTATATGGCATTCTCATCGTCACGTTGAGACACCTATCTCCATATATTTTATTTCAAGTATTAAAAATCCATCATAAAACAATGAAAATGTGAGAGGAATGATTAAAGATCACTTATAACCTTAGGTCAAGTGCAAGTACATAAAGGCCCTCAATGATATCATGCGGCAAGCACTATTTGTTAAGATGTCAAGCTCAACATGTGCTACTTCTAGATGATTATCACTCACACTCACCATCATTGGTGCCCCTTGGTTATCTTTGCCAATGATATCACAGCTAGACTACAACGACTTGGTCGACCTGCCGGATTGATGGCACAATTATCCAACCAGCTCACTCACTACTATAGCTGATAACACTAGACTGTTGTAATAGTTTCCTCTTATGTTGCATTATCTCTTTTATGCATTGTAGACTTCTTATCTTGTACTAGTGAAGAAGAATAAGAAGAAGAAGAAGAAGAAGAAGGTCCAACCTCCATCTCTGTGTGTGCGCTTTCAAGAGCTTCAAGATCTCCCCTTCTCTATCTCTTAACATGGTATTAGACTTGTTGTGTCTGAGGATCTTGGAGCAGCAAGCAAGATCAATAGAAGAAGCGGTTGAGGGTAAGGATCTCCTCATTCTCCTCCCTCATGTGTTGGTATTACACCCCCTTAGGATTCCAAAGAACCATCACCAAACAACTTCCAATAGAGGTTCTTGGAGATTACGCATCTTGGTTTTTTGTGCAGTCCTTTGGACTATACCTATGCAACTAGATTATGGATCCATGTGCATTTTGATCTCGTCTTGGAGTTATAGTGTGTTCGCATTTAGGAACGCTAAGCTTCGAATTTATGTGTATGTAGGTATATTGTGGTTACAAGTGGTAACTTACTATTTTTAGTAGGTTGCTTAGAGATGGTGCAGAGTAGTGAAGTTCTACAAGTATGTCAAACAATGATGGACTTAGCTAGATTGTTAGCAAGAAGCTGGACAAGAACAACTTCCATGCTTGGAAATCCAGAATGACCAATTTATTTATGGGTAATAGTTATTGGGAGTACATTGATGGAGAGCATGAGAAATCACCAGTGTTACTAGAGCATGGTGATATTGGTACGTAGATAAAAGACTTTGATGATAATGAGGGAGCTCGGATGGTCATGTGTTGGCTTTTTGTGAGCGTCTAAGACACTATTATTGAGCACATACAAGATGATTGGACCCCTAAGGAGGCATGGTATACCTTGCTATCATTGTAGAGAAAAAAATATGACTATTCATTGAAGATAAAGAACAAATGTGAGTCCTTTGCATCAATATGTGTTAAATTAACAATGATGATAAGGTGGAAGTATGTCTACAAGGTTTACATCTAAAATACAAACAACCTAAAATTGATATCCACCTTTGAGAGAACATTTCTACATTTACAAATTTAGTGGCCCTACTGATTTGGAGGAGAAAAAGCTTGAGGATGAGTCCTCTACGTAAGGCATAAATAATTATGAATAGGTTTTCTTCAACAACAAAGGAAGAGGAAGAGGATGCGGTACAAGTTATGGAGGTGGTCAAGGAAGAGGCAACCACCAAGTGCAATTTCAAAATAATTTCTAGAGACAAAAGATTTATGGGTGGAAATTATTCCGTTGTTTCACTTGGTGGTTGCCTCTAGCTAGAGAGGTCGTGGAAATGCACGAGATAAAAATATAGGCCAACATGAGAATATTGTATGCTAGAATTGGATATATGGTCACTTTGAGTGTGAGTTTCCACATATGAGATAGCAAAATAATTATGGAACAACTAGCAAAAATGTAGATGAGCCTAAGAAGTTATTTATGGTGCAACACATGTTAAATACTATGTTTGAAAAGGTGGCAAAGTGGGCTGATAATGTCTAATATGTGGATTCAGGTGTGTCAAATTTCTTGACTGGTAATGGTGAGAGGTTCAAGGAAATGTAGACTTTGGAGAGTCTTGGTTACGTAGAGATTGGAGATGATACTACACATCCCACTATGCATACATGAAATGTACCATTGTTTACAACAAATGGTGAAGTAAAGTACCTAGTTGATGTACTACATGTACCTAATATTACAAAGAATTTGGTTTCTATTGGGTAGATGGTTGAGCAGGGTTTGCAAGTCAAGTTTAATTCTAATGGTCTCTATGTAAAAGAGTACAAGAAGACCGAAAAGTTGGTTTCATAGTAGGGAAAGAAAGGGGAGAGAGAGTGTTCATTTTAGATGTAAATGCACCTCAGGTGAATGTTGTCATGTTTGCACAAGGTGTATGAGTTGTTACAGATACGAAAATTTAACACAAGCAAATTGGTCGTGTGAATCTAGAGCGGCTGAGGAAAATATTAGATATGTTTATATGTTTAACAACATTTTAAGTTGTTGAAATGCCCAAAAATTGTGAAGCTTGTCAGTTTGGAAAGCAAGCAAAATCATGCTTTCCTCATGATAAACATGCAACCATGAATGTATCGGAATTAGTACATAGATATGTATGGGGTCTAGCAAAGACTGCATCTATGGGTGCATACATGTAGTATGTGACCTTCATTGATGACCATAGGAGGAAGGTATGGGTCTTTCATAAACCAGACAAGTGAGGTGTCTATGCCCTTTTAAAATTTCAAGGTTATGGTTGAAAACAAGAATGGGAAATGTGTAAAGTGCTTGAGGTCAAATCGAAGGGGAGAATACTTCTCAAATGAGTTCAACAATCTTCTGGGAAAGCATGGATTCAAAGACAATTTTCATGGAAGTATACTACACAACAAAATGGTGTTGCTGAGTAGAAGAAACATGCACATAGAAAATTTTCTAGAGCAATGATGAATGAGAAGAACATGCCTCATTGTTATTGGGTTGAGGCTATTGCTACAGGTGTTTACATTATGAACAGGACCCCTACTATTGTAGTGCATGATATGACACCTAAAGAGAAGTTCAATTTGCGAAAAACTGATGTATTAAATTTAAAACCGTTTGGTTGTATTACTTATGTTCATGTGTTGGATGAGTTGAGAAGCAATCTTGACCCCAAAGCAAAAAATGTGTAATCATTGGTTATTCCTCTTAGGCAAAAGGGTATAAGTGTTATAATCCTATCACAGGTAAGGTGAGGATGAGCAAAGATGTTTTTTTTAATGAAATGTAAAGTTGGTATGCTGATGTGAAGGATGATTTAGGGGCTAATGTAAGAGAGTGTGGTCACAAAAAATGCAGGTGTGCAGTCACAAGTTTTGAGTGGTCTGCAACAAGGGTCACCTAGTGCAAGTTATGGTGAGAAGCCATGGAGTGGCAGGTTGTGTGAAAGTGTGAGTCTTCCTTGATCATCAAATGTATCAAGAAAAGGAAAGGAAAAAGTTTTTGATGCACCGAAGCTACCAATTTGAGTGCAAGTCATGATGATGGCGACAATAGTGGTTCTAAGTAGAGTTTAGATGAGGAGTTTGGCATACCCTCCGTGAAGACTCTAGATGCAAGAAGGATGCAAACATGGAATAAAGCACCTGGAAATGTCTTAAACACACATATCTGAGAGAGTAAGAAATACTACATAGAGATTGAATTATGACGCTTATGTGGCTCGCCATTGTGCATATATGGCAAAGATTACAAAGTAGGTAGAACCCACTTGTTTTGAGGATGATGTTAAGGAGGGAGAATGGAAACAAGCTATGGATGAGAAGATGGCTGCCCTTGATGCAAATGGAGCATGGGAGTTGGTGCCATTGCTAGAGGGAAAGAAGACAATTGAATGTAAGTGAGTCTACGAGATAAATCATAGTTCTAATGGCAATGTGAGTAGGTACAAAGCAAGGCTTGTGGCCAACGGTTATGCACAAATGTATGGGCTTGATTATGAGGACACGTTCTGCCCTATAGCCAAGTTGATTATCGTTCGTGTGTTTAATGCAATGGTTGTAGCTTTAAGATAGGTGTTGAGTAGATGGATGTAAATAATGATTTCTTGAATGGAAACTTAAATGAATTCATGTATATGATGCAGCCATAGGGTTAGGTGAATATATGTGACGTTGGGCTAGTAGCACATATGATCGGAACTACACGTACAGAGGTACATAGGTGATTTTGGAGTATATATGCAAAGGCTGGTTGTCATCTATTGTGACAACCTTAGCAACATACAATTGGCTCAAAATCTACTGTTTCTAGTGAGGACAAAGCACATTGAGGTGCATTATAACTTCATCAGAGAGAGGGTCTTAACAAGCGACATTGACCTCAAATACATGATGACAGATGAGCAGGTTGCAAATTCTTCATGAAAGCCATTAGAGCGGAGAAGTTGTGGTGGTTTTGAGGTAAGAGATGGTGTTGAACTTGAGGGGAATTGTTGAGATGTCAAAATCAACATGTGCTACTCCTAAATGACTATCATACACAATCAATATCATTGGCACCACAAAGTGATGATGTGGCATGCCCAAACTTGAAGAAGTTTGGTTGAGAGGATACTTGGGGGTTTGGGATTTAAAAACTAACCCAAACAACTTGTAGTTTCTAGTGGAGTGGCCCAATTAGGTTTAGGTTAAATACCTAACCCTATCCAATTGACAAAACTAGGCTGAGGGGCCTAGAACCTTAAAAAATAAAGCAGAACCCCAACTTGAATAAATTATGATAATGTGGTAGCATTGTATGGATTTTTAGGTTTTACATTGACTGTTGACATGGCACAACTTACGAATTTCCCTGTTATATGGAGTAGCCGTTAGGGTGCAAGCTTTTTGGGTGAGAGCATTTGGACTTAGTGCTTTTGAGAAATATCTTTTCATGTAACTGCTTTTGGCCACGGGCCTTTATAAGTGTGTCGGGCCTCTCTTCTTGGTAGATTAGCTACGGAGCACTACAAGAGAGAGGACCCTCAAACATTGTACTCTTGCAAAGTAATAATAAAGAAATACCCAAAGGGTCTCCAGTCTTTGAGCCCAATGCATCTTGGCTCGGAACTTCGTCGTGCAGTGTCGAGTCTCCTCTTCTCTCTCTCTCTCTCTCTCTCTCTCTCTCTCTCTCTCTCTCTCTCTCTCTCTCTCTCTCTCTCTCTCTCTCTCTAATTCAAGTTTACTTAGTTGTTTGTAGTTTTCTCTCGTGTGTTGCAGTAGATATTTGTCTTGGAGTGTCCAAGTCTACTATAGTGGTATCGGGATCATATCATAGATTATTATTCTTCTACAAAGGATCCGGTCACTTTTTCTATGGCACACATAGATTCATGTAGTGAATCTGATAGGGAAGAAACTATTCCACCTAATGGCATGAGTGAATCTAATTGGAGCTAATCTCTATTGGATTCAAGAAATGAATCTGATAGGGAGGTAACTATTCCACCTGCTTGCATGAGTGAAGAAACCAACGGAGGTTCTACTGCAAGTTAGTCTCTTTACAAGAAATCAAGCAAAGAGCACGGAACATTCCCGCCAAAGTGACTTTGATAGGATGGAGTTTTAGCATCAACTGCAAGTTGACACGTGCTAATCAAATGCTCAAGTACTCCAAGGATCTATAGTATGCAAAGTTTATAAAGAATCACCCACTTGACAAGATCCATTCATGATAGCATGCTACCATCCACTCACCTCTTAAGTTGGCCATGAAAATAGAAAGCAACACTAAGTGTAGACAAGAAAAGAATCTACTTACAAGATGACCTTTGTAACAGAATTGGACTATGAACATTGAGAGTAGCGAAATAAAGATAATTAAAGTGAGCATTTTTATGGGAATTCTTCAAGGGCATAAAGAGAAGACTCGATTAGAGATAGTAACATAATTATTATACTTAATTAGCTTGGCATAATACTTTGCAAGAGAAAGAATTAGAGAAATTGACAATAGTTGAGGATGGGATTTATGTGGAGCCGGTCCCCCCTCCAAAAGGCTTTTGTATTATAGATTCTCTCATAAAGAGAGACTTGGTACAATACAAGCTTGTATTCCCTGAGACCTCGTTGGTGCAATGAAGATAATAAGCTTCATGACAACAATTATGTCCATAACTAACTTAACAAAATCATTAACTTGCCCCCAGTCTCAATCCCAAGACCTCAAACACCTTCGATGGTGGAGAGAGCTAGCAGGGAGTAAGGGTAGGGAAGAGGAAGAAGAAGTATCATACGAGAAAGAAGTTGTTTCCTCACTTGTCATTACTCTTGTAGCTTAGCATAGCATAGTAGCATAGTAATGGAGATGAAGAAGATGGCAAGCTTTTGCTTTGAAGCATGGCTCTTAGTTGGATTTGCATTCCATAGCCAAGAGTTGTTGGTGTAGGCTCGAAACTTCTCAAGCTTGGAGAAGGATATAGAGTTCTTACTCAACACACAATGAGAATGACAGTGTGTGTGAGAGAGAGTATATACACAAGCTATCCCCTCCTTGGTTGGGTCGACCCCTTCTTCTAGCTCAATATTTGATTTGATTTGGATCTCCTCATTCTTAGCCAATCACATGCTTTGTGCATATCAAGCAACAAGGGTAACATTTGGACAAGTGTCCTCCTTACCCCTTTGGGAGAGAGAGGGCTTGAATAATTCTTGAAATATTATTTGATTGATTTAAATTCTCATTGGATCCCTTTAGAGGCCATGCAATAGGCTTTAGGCGCCTTATGAGGAAAACTTGGGTAAGTGCTTGACATGTGTCCTTATTGCCTCTTGAGTCTTGGACTTGCCGAGAGAGAGAGAGAGAGAGAGAGAGAGAGAGAGAGAGAGAGAGAGAGAGAGAGAGAGAGAGAGAGTGTTTTCTCTCTCTCATGCCCCTAGCTTTAGGGCTCACCCCATCCTTTGTAGGGATCATGGTTGACTTTGGAACACCTCAAGCCCCTCAAGCACCTTAGTCATCAATCATGACAAGCGCCTCAAGCACCTTAGTCATCAAGCACGACAAGCACCTCAAGCACAAGCTAAGCTTGTCTTAAGGTCTAAAATACTCTAAGGTCCTAGGTCTAAGGACTTTTAACACTAGCCTTTGGAGGTCTTTAATGAAGCTAACCCTAAGGTCTTCTAAGCTCCATTAGTTGCTCATTGCTCTTTGGTAGACCATCTCCCTTTTTGGACCTTTAATGAGAAGTAGCCTTTTCTCCCTTTTGGTCCCGTGCTGAGATATATTTAAAAGCACATAGCTATATTCTAACTCTTGTTCCCCTTCATTTTCCCACATTAAATGGTCAATTCAATATGAGAAGATCATTTGAATAGTTAGCTATTGGATTTTATGACATTACCTCTCTCTTGAAACCATAGTCGTCCTCGACTATGAGGTAGATAAGATAAAGCCTTAGTCAATTTAACGGGTCGAGGATCCCTTTTTACCCTACGACATCATTCTAGAATGGAAGATTAATTCATTTGGTGCTTGGGAGACTTAGCTGCCGCAAGCATGTCTGCTCTTTAGTCCATATCATACTTTCCAAAGTAGAGTGACAAATTCTACTTGGTGTTTGGGAGACGTCATCACAAACATGATTCTAAGCATGCATACTACTCAAATTTGTGCACAATAAAAAGAGCGATCTAGTCTTATAAGAGAAAAACATTGATCACTTAAAAGAAACATTTACATTTACTTACTCTAGTGTAGCATTGTAAACATTGACAAGGTTCATACTATCCTTAGGCTGTATTCTTTGCATCCATCTAGCATCTTCAAAAGGATAATTTTTAAACTTAATAAGATACCGTGAGATAATTTTACAATGTCTTAGTACCTTGTCCTCATGTCAAAGGATAGGTTCGGGTTATAGCACCTCTTCTTGATCTTCGATCTCTGGGAGGTCTTCAATAATTGGTTCTGTTGGTGACTCTCCTTTATAAGGCTCACATGAAAAGCATTGTTTATGAGCCAATGGTTGGGCAACTTGAGTTGATAGGCCATCTCATTGATTGTTTTTAAGATTTGAAAAGGACCATAGTATCTTTTTGCTAATTTAGCATAATACTTTTGGTAGCCCATAGGATTTTTGCCCGTAGTTTGCATCAATCGAGCCTTGGGAAACTTACCCAATCATTTTCTTTGAATGTTAAGGCCCTTCTGTGCTTATTAGTTACATGTTTTTTGCTTTGTTGGGAGATGGATATAGCCTCCTTAATCTTTTGGCAAGATTCTTCTATGTCTCGGCTATACTCATCGGCCAGTGAAAATCTTCCCATGTATCTTAAGTAGCAAGGGAGTTTTTGGTCTTCCCTCAATGACTTCAAAAGGTGCCTTTCCTGTAGTAGTATGGACAGTTTTATTGTACGCATACTCCACAAGTGGTAGATACTTCTCCCATTGTGAGCGTTGATCTACTTCTATAACATAAGTCTTTAGTAGATCGAGAACTGTAAGGTTAGCTATCTCACTTTGGTCATCCGTTTGTGGGTGATAGGCCGAAGAGAAATTCAACCTTGTACCTAGATTTTCAAAGAGACCTTTTCAGAAATTATTGGTTATTCTAGGATCTCTATCTGACACGATGGATGTTGGCAATCCATGGTGTTTGAAAATCTAGGACATAAAGAGGGTTGCCATTTGGTGTGCCTTAAAAGTCTTTTTGATAGGAATAAAGTGTGCTTGCTTGCTAAACCTGTTGACTATTGTCCATATTCTTGTATTCCCATGGATAGATTTGGGTAATCCAAAGATAAAATCCATGGATATACTCTCCCATGGCGAATTAGGGATGGACAATGACTGGAGTAATCGAGGTTGCTTCCCTCTATCATACTTTGTCTTTTGCCATACCACACATTTTGAAACATACCCTTATATGTCCACTTTCATGGTGGGCCAATAAAAATACGTGTCTACTCCTCAAAGAGTAGGTTGAATCCCTCTATGTCCCGCATAGGGAGGAGCATGGGATTCATACATCACTTTCTCACGAAGGGAGTGAGTAACACATAGCATGTTGCCATGGAGAAGATAACCATCCTGCAAGGTGAATGGTTCTTCTTTCTTCCCTAAGGCAAGGGCTGACATTATGTCCTTAAAATCAAGGTCAGTAGCATACTCATCTATCATAGAAGATAGATCATTGTGAGTTTCTATAGACACCGCATTTGTGCTTGGTCATCGTGATAGTGCATCGGCTACTTGATTATGCTTACCAGCAATATGAGCAATATGAAAATTGAATCCAGAAAGGAAATTTTCCCACCTCATTTGTTTGTTTTAGAAAGCTTGATTTGCGTCATGAAGTACGTGAGACTTTGGTGGTCTATTTGTAAGATGAATGGAGTCCTTAAAAGATAGTGCTTCCATGTGTCTAGGTCATGTAGAATAGCTAGTAGCTCTTTTTCGTATATGCCCAACACTCGTTCATCGTATTGAGTCTTTGACTTTCATATGCTATGGCATGCCCTTCTTGGAGCAAGACTACTCCAAGGCAATCTCCACAAGCATCACATTGGACCTCAAATGGCTTTGAGAGGTCCAGTAGTGTAAGCACTAGTTGGGAGGTAAGCTTTTCTTTAAGCTTATCAAAAGCATTTTTCTCTTTAGTAGTCCATGCATACTTAACGTTCTTTTTTGTTAAATTATGTAATGGTCCTGTTATTTGAGAGAATTCTCTATGAAGCATCTATAGTATGCACACATACTAATAAACCTTTGTAGCATGTCTAGATTCCTTGGGTTAGACCATCCTTTTATTACCTCTAACTTTGATGGATATATACGGATACCATCTTGAGAGATAATGTCACCTAAGTATTGAATCTCTTTTAGGAAAAATTCACTCTTCTTTTGGTTAACGAAAAGTTTATTCTCCCTCAAAGCTTGAAAGATTACCTGGAGATGTTGCTTATGCTCCTCAAGAGAGATAGCCACTTTTAAGGTCAATCCTATTGAAGTAGGTAGACCCTTGTAGCTTATCAAATAGATCTTCTACCCGTGGTACAGGACATCTATTTTTGATAGTGATCCGCTTTAGTGCTCTATAGTCG
Organism: Adiantum capillus-veneris; assembly: GCF_014529385.1. Classification (NCBI taxonomy): domain Eukaryota; kingdom Viridiplantae; phylum Streptophyta; class Polypodiopsida; order Polypodiales; family Pteridaceae; genus Adiantum; species Adiantum capillus-veneris. Next base: position 38,630,685 of record NC_140959.1, read on the forward strand.
ACACACATACAATATGTGTTGTCTTTCTTTTGCACTAGTAGGACTGGTGAAAAAGGGAGAGGAACTAGGCCTCACCATCCCCTTATCTACTAGTTCATGAACTTGCCTCATAATCTCCTCTTGTTGAGCTTGAGAAACTCTATAAGGAGGCTTATTAGGCGGTGAGCTCCCAGGTAGAAGCTCTATTCTATGGTCATCATCCCCTTGTTTTGGAGGTAACTCCATAGGGATGTCATCGATAAAAACATCATGGAATCTATTTAGAAAATTAAACAACTCTAATTCTTCTTCATTCCTACCACTTCGTTTTGGTAAAACATTATCGTCATTATGAACTCTTTGACAAAAATAATATACGCGGAAACTGAGCTTTTCATTGACAAGCACGACAAGCACCTCAAGCTTGGGCAAGGTTCCCACTTCAAGGTCAGCCCCAACTTGCTTAAGGTCCTAGGTCTAAGGACTTTTAACAATAACCTTTGAAGGTCTTTACTCAAGCTAATCCTAAGGTCTTTTAAGCTCCATTATATGGTCATTGCTCTTTGATAGAACATCTTCACTTTTGCTTGGCTTAGAGAAGAGTACGAAGAGGATGTCATCGTAGCCTAGAATCATTTGAGACTTCTTATCTTGTATTAGTAAGAAGAAGAAGAAGAAGAAGGTTGAACCTCCATCTGCATGTGTGTATGTGGCTCGTATGTGGTTGCAAGAGCTCAAGCTCTCTCCTTCTCTATCTCTTAACACTATCATCACATCATTTTTTTGTGGCCCTCTACATATATGGCACCAATCTGGCACTTGCTTTTCCATATAATGACTTGAATTCTAATAAGTTGTCACTCCTTTAAGCTACAAATGGCTCTTCTCCATGTCCCATCTTAGGAACATGCCCATGCCTGTAATAAGGAGGTGACCATGTACAAAATGAATCCAAATTTGTTCATATAAAAATTGAAGAGTATAAATTTCCAATTTAAATAGAGCAATGGTGGGCTTAAGTGAGATATATTACTAAAACACTATATATATATATTCAATTCAAATAAATTGGTGGTGCGCTTGAGTGAGATATAAAACTAAAATGCTATATTGTTTTTAAAAAAAGTAAAAATAGATAGGAGGCCTGCCTCTTATCCGAAGAGCAAGAGACCTCCTAATGTCCTTGGAGAGTCCCGAAGACACTTTCAATGAGAGATGCATCTATGGGTGTCATGGCTATAGCATATGGTACATTTCTTGTGGCTTTACCGAGTTAATGATCAAGTTTTGAACTCATATGAAACTCAAGTTTGTATGCATGTCTAGTGGACCATTCATGCTTTTTTTATAAAATAAAACCAAAATAGGAGGTGGTACAAGTGAGGTTGGTGAGTGACGATACATCTCACACGGCCACATGCAGAGGCATGACTCCATTATTGCTTTTGTAAGTATAATCTTGCATGTCTCTATAGTTTAGGATTGGCATGATCAAAATGAAAAACAATCTAACTTTGGATCTATTTGAAACATACCAAAGACTACGTTCAAACTCCCACTTCAGCTAAGACCAAGATGGCGCCACTAGAGCTACAAAGTCCTTCACATGACGCTACATCTAGTGTGCCTTTTTGTGAGTATGTTTCACCACTACCTTTGGCGTGCTCTTTTGCTAGTATGTTTCAACACTTTTTGATATTTTTGTTTGTGAAATTGAACTCTAAACTATCTACTAAATTGTTAACTGATCTAATTGCATTTGTTGATTCTGCAAGAGACTCGTGGAGAGACTAATCTAGAGCTTGTGGCCAAGGAGGAGGAGGAGGATGAAGGCAAGAGGTGGGATGTGGAGCATGCAACGGGCACAACAACACAAGAGATGGGGTGGCCAACTCACATTGAGGATGATTAAAATAGACATAGTTCCCAATCATCCAACTTAGAGGGCGACAGCCCATTAGAACCAGCTCTACGATCACTAGGATCGTTGACATCTCGTTTTATATCTTTTGATTCAAGTACCCATCCTTGTTCCAATTCATAGTTTGACATTTATGACTATTGTATTTTCATTCATGATCATATAGTGAGATGTTCCATCCTATTTGTTGCTTAAGGATGTTTCAGTTTTGTCTATTAGAAAAAATGGAAAAAGTGATGCAACGCTCAACATATAACACATATCGTGATCCATTCGTAAACGATTTAGTCAAAACTATTGCAAAAACAAGTCCTCCTCATATGAAATCTTCAACGCATTTTACAATCATCAAAATGTACAAGCGTTTGTGTGCGTAGGTTGCTTAGGCACTTCGATAAAAAAATCACAGAGAATTACTATGCACAGAGAATGCATCTCATAGAAACCATTACACTCTTTAAAACTCCTCATAGGAGTGATATGACTTAGCATATACGTGCAAATGAGGGCTAAATAGAGAAAGGTGTTGCAAGCTCCATAGATGTTACCTACAACCGTCACGAAAATAAAAAAAGCAGTAACATCATAGAACTTAGGTGTCATTGGTGTTGATATGAATGTGTGTATGTGTGTGCATGTGTATTTCATGTGTGTGTGTATCCAATTTGACCTTTGCCATGCCTTGATGGCTTCAATGAGAGGACGAGCTCCAAAGCAGTTAGCCAATGATAGCCCGTGTTTCGTAGTCTTCTTCATGCTTCTTGATGAGGGATGCAAACAAGAGCGCCGACGGGGTAGGACCCAAAGCTAGAGCTCATGGAGGGAGGTCTTAATGCTGAGTAGACGAAGGACTTTGCTGCTCACTTTGGTTCCAAACAAGACTCTGATCGTTGGCAAGGTTTTACTAAATAGAGTCAGCTCAAAGGGTAAAAGTAGTTTGGCCTACTGTGTGGAGGAAAGAGCAAAGTTAACAAAAAGGTTGGAAGAACGACCTTTTTGGCCAAAGCGGAATTGAAGAGAGGTTGTGGGTAGGCCCCTCTTGCTTTTACTTCATGAGTAATCGTGGTAGCTTGCTGCTATCACTTTGCATATCTTTGCCTTTTCAATCTCCTTCTTCAACATGTGTGGCACTACCATTCAAGAAACCTTCAAGTTTTCTACAACCAACCAATAGGTTTTCTCCCTCCATGAAAACAAGACGTCCGTAGTAGCACTCCGCTTCGGAAGAGAGAGACACAGAGAATCTTGCTTCTCATCGTGGCATGTCATAGAAAAAAAAGCAACCCGTTTTACACGGGCTGAAGAAACCTACTCCTTTCTCTCTTGAAAGCCAGTGGACTTTGGAATTTTAGCTAGCATAAAAAGGTCCAAAAAAACAGAACACAGTACTTACATTTCCTTTCTTATTTTCTTCTTCGGCTTTGAATCCATACTCTTGTAGTTTGCAGAAGGCGAGTTGTATTACTTGTAGAGCACTTCAAGCTGTCGGCGAGGATTTACGGCACACCCGCTTCGACGAGATGTCGGTGAGACCCCTGCTTCCGCACACGCGCCCACAGCACCAACATACACACGTTGATCGATTTGTTGTTCTCTAGATTTTTGAGTACAATGGGAGCGCAGTTGTCGCTATGGTGGGCAAGAACTGCTTCGCCATTGCATGTGATCGGCGTTTGGGAGTCCAACTTCAGACAGTAGCCACCGATTTCCAACGGGTTTTCAGAATCCATGACAAGCTTTACATTGGTCTATCTGGTCTTATCACTGATGTGCAAACTTTGTAAGCTCTACTGTTGATTCGGGGAGTGAGAGTGAGATTCACTATATCATGGCTTTAAAAAAACTGTCTTGTGAATAGGCACCAGCGTTTGCAGTTTCGGCACAAGCTCTATAATCTTAAAGAGGAAAGAAACATGAAACCAGAGACCTTTGCCAATCTGGTCTCGTCCATATTGTATGAGAAAAGGTAGGCTTTCTTTGCTCACCAAATGTAAGTGCTTTGCATCTTCCCATCCATACATCTCAAAAGTTTTTTGAGTTGTGTGGATCAGGTTTTAAAATTGTTTTGACACCATCTGGCATTTGTTGTGATCCTTTGAGCTTGTACAGTTTTTGACCAGAGGCAAGCAGAGCTTGCTGTCTTTACCTCTCATGGTGAATGCATGGCTCTTCAGTTTGTGGTGATTAGAGACTTGAGCATGTAGTAGGTCATGGCCAGTCTTAGCTTTCAAAAAGATGGACTTGACATTCACTCATTTGGCTAGGTGTCAATGTGATGTTATGGTTCACCATATGTCATTGTAAGGGTATTGTGTCGTTTCTTTTTAACATCAGCCAGATGTATCCGAGAAAAAGGTTACAGTAGGCTTTTTGATGTGCTGATGTAATAAGAACAAAAGAACTTTTTAACACATTGATATTAAACACCTCATTATCTTCTTACCAACTATTTTTTCACTTGAGATGGTTATAGATCTAGAGAAGGATGGATAGGCTGATAGCTAGTGAGGAGATGCAAGAGACAACGTCACTTTGTAGAAAGGATGTTAAAGTTATGCATTTTATGTGAATATTCATTTTAAAGCCCATTACTTTGACAATTATTTTCTAAAGATGTAAGTATTTGGCATGTTTTACTAAGGTGGACTGAGCAAGCTCGCTTGGAGAGCAATTGAGTAAACCTTTGCCCTTTGTTGTAACTCATTCATCTTAGTATTTTTTGGTTATCAATCTCCCCTCCTCTCTCTCTCTCTCTCTCTCTCTCTCTCTCTCTCTTTCTCTCTTGCAAGTGTTTTTGTGTTCTTGGATGGTTAACTTAGATATGACATGGAAGTTTTAGGGCCTAGGGGCCTAGGCTCGCGTGTGAACACAGTTAGAGGAAAGAGTAAGAGTGGCAGAGTCCGCACAACGGTGTGGTAGAGGGGTAGCAAGCATTAGCAATGGCCCCTAGTAGCATGCAGTGGCTTGTGGCAGGTGCACGATGCGGGAACAGAGATTGTTAGTAGGTGGCATCGTGAAATTGGCATGTTAGGTCTGTGGTGTAACAGTCTTGGACACTCCAAGTTGAGAATCTACCGCGACACCACAATAAATCACTTCAAAACATTTCACAGTTCACGATTGATTCGACGCTGGCTTGGCGGAGTTTTGTGCCTAGAGATGTTGGCCCCAAAGACTGCCTCCCCTTTCGATATTTCTTTTTGTATTAATCTGTTGCAAAGTACAAGCGAGTGGGAGGCTCTCACTCTCAAACTCTGCGTCTAGATGCTGTGCAGAGTGGGAGGCCTGCCCACTTATTTAAAGAGTTTACAAGGGATGCCTAAAGCAGAGCCCCAAAAGCTGAAAATCAAAAGCCTTGCCAAATAAAGCAAAAGCAAAAGAGCTCTCTCTCTCTCTCTCTCTCTCTCTCTCTCTCTCCCCCCCCCCCCCCCCCCCCCCCCCAAAATACGTAACAAAAGCAAAAACTGCTTGTCGTAAAATCCGTTGCGATTTACGAGATGCCACGTCAGCAGTATGCACTTTCCGGATTCTGCGCCTCATTTTGCGGGGCCTGTCCGTACGGAGCCTGCCACGTCATTGCCTGCATTTCTAGGGGTTCTCCTCACGGAGCATGTGTGTATATGAGTGTACCGGCTGCCACGTCACCAATTTGTGACATACCCCCCTCTTGAAAGCATTGTAATCGCCCTCGATTACGCCTGCAAAACAAATAGAAGTCATAAACTGTCTTAGCAGACACTGACTGTTAGTACCGACGCACTAGGAACACACATCTAGCACATCTAGCAATCGACAGTCACATCACACGACATCACTTGATATCACAGGGCATCACATGACAAATCACATTCAACATTCATTCAGATTTCAGACCATGATTTATCGGCAATGCAATTAGCAATCGCATCTAGATCCACTCAGGACCTCATAGATGCCCAATTGACTAATCCCTATTGCAACCATGTCTATCGAGATCATTCAGACCAAAATGCTACAGTCATTTCGTCTATCATTTCCTGCACTTAAACAAGTCAGTATCATGTTCGGGAATTCCAGTTCATAAAGTCATACTGTCAGCTCTCAGTATCCCTGAAGCTCAAAGAGACATCAATGACTCTAGTATCAAAAATCAAGGCATCTGTTGACAAAGGAGTGGAGTAACTCTCCTCTTGTGCATACCCACTGCACCAGATATCTGGCCAAGTTGGATTCAGGGTTCCATTTGGAAGACTATGCTAAACCAAACGCTTCAAGGTAATGTTTCACATTCCGAGGAGTATCTGCCAGGTCCTCCTCCTCCATTCACTTCGCATCCAATGCAGAGTAGGTCTTGAATTTAACCAAGAACCATCATTTCGCTTTACCTTCTTTCTTTATGTGCTAATTTTTATTCTGGAACGAGTATTTGCTTGTTTTCGTCCATTTCGGGTTGCTCATCATCGGGCACATCGCCTTCAAAAGGCTTCAAGAGACTCACATGAAAAACATTGTGAATCGTTTAAGTGTCAGGCAGTTTCAGTCGGAAGAAGATATCATTGATCTTTTCGGAGATCTGGAAAGGTCCGTAGTATCGCATACTAAGCTTCGGAAAAAGCCTCTCCTTTCCCTTTTTCTTTCTTAGGCGTGCCTTCTCAAAACGTAAGAGCACCCAATCATTCTCCTTCAATTTCAAATCGCGACGATGACTGTAACAAACTGCTGACGTGTCAAAGCCCTGAAGAAGGGAGCCAACCTGCAGATGTTGGCCGAGGGGCCTAAACCCTAAGAAGAACGAGTAACAAAAGAAGTCCTACCAACTTATGGGGACCCCATCCGATGCCCCCCCCCCCAAGTGACAGGATTAAAATAAAGCAGGACCTATACACACATACACAAATTGATGACGTGGCAGATTTTCGAAAATTGCACTGACATGATGACGTGGTAGGCTGTACAGATTTTCGTGTATTGCGTTGGCTAATGATGTGGCAGGCTGTACTGATTTTCGTAAATTGTGCTAACAGCTTTTTGGCTTTGCTTTTGGACCAGATGCTTTTAAGTTTGAAGGCTTTTTACTGTAAACTGCTTTTGGGGCCTAGGGCCTTTAAATATGAGGTTAGGGCTCATTCTCTGGCATGCTTCTTGGAGAAGGTGCAGAGTTTGGAGTACCAGCTTGTACAACGTTGATGCAATATAAAGAAGTACTGAAAGGGGCGCCAAGGTTTGGGGCCAATACTCTTTGGGGTGGAATTCCGCCACTCCGTGTCGCGTGTCGTCTCTCTCTCTCTCTCTCTCTCTCTCAGTTCAGTTGTTATTGAAGTGCTAAAAGTCTGTTGAGTTTGTTCTTTTCTATTGGCACGTGGTGCCCGTCTTATGATAGTGGTATCAGAGCATCAAGCGTGTGCTTTTCTAAAAGCATATTCGGTCCTACAAAAGAGCAGACAGAGCTATTGGGATTTTTATTTGAGGTATCTTCGCCCTCCAACCCGGACTTACTAGCCACTCCCACCCTTACTTCATCGCGCATCGGGCGTGCTCTCGTCTTCACCTCTCATGTCTTACAGGGCATAGCCATTAAGATCACTTGCAAGAGAAGGATCCAAGATTTGTTTCGAGTCATAGTGCCATGGAGATATTGATCTCTATAGCTACCAAGCCACACACTTCCAAGGACTTGGCAAGCTTTCAAGCAAAAAAATTTGCCTGAAGTAATATGGTTTCTAACATCTTCCTTCGGAGTGCAACTTCTGGCAGAGTGGGGTATCTTAAAATGCTTCCCATGGAAACCCTAGCAGATTATATCTTGAAATTTCTCGACATCTCTCAATAGATGTCTCTTCTTGAGTTGATAACCTTGGAGGTTCGATGCGATTGCTATCTTGGGACTACCATCATCGCCAAAGAAACACTGTCTGTCCAAGACCTGATGGACCATCCTGTGCTCGGCTATGACCTTACGAAATGAACCTAACCCTAATTTTTGGTGCAGGTTCTAGGATGGAAAGTCAGTCGACTTTTCGAGCTCGACTAATGTCGAGATTGCTTTTTAAGTTTGAATTTTGTCTGAGAATCTGTTCGAGAACTTGTTTGGTGATCCTGTTTGAAATTTGTTTGAAATGGATGGTACTTGTTTTGGTGCCGATTTGAAATGTTTGACTCTGCTTTTAATACTGGTTTCATTGATTGGTGATTTTACTCCCGGGTGGAGAAGTGAGAAATACTATTTTGGTATTGTTTGAACCTCGGAACGACGTAGGCCGATGCCTGGGGAGCGTTTCGTTGTATGTTTGAAAACCTCTGGATGACGCAGTCCGATGCTTGGGGAGCGTTTGGTTGTATGCTTGACCCTCCAAGCCCCCAGACTGCGGTTTGGGGAGCGTTTGGTTGTACAGTCCTCTGAGCTCATGGCCCGGACCTTTTTAGGTTATTTGCGGGGGGAGTGACGAGGTAGTCGTTGAGTAGCTTCATATCGCAAACCGTTTGTCTCGGGAGTGCTCAGCGGCGTTGTTTGTTGTGTCTTGTAACATGCATATGTAAGCATTTGTGTTGCATTGTGATGTGCCAACTACTGAGTATTCCTAATTGGATGAGATTGCCTGGGTATGTAATTTTAGTGTATCAAGACACCCATGGAAGATCAGTGCGGTCTGGGTGTGATTGCTAATTTTACTACGCCCGAATATCAAGAGTTCGGATTTGGATGAAAGGAGAAGTTAACTCCTTGATCAAAAGAGCAGAAAGGAGAAGCTAACTCCTTAACAAAAAGAGCAAACTGATTGTCCCTCGGAATGACCCTCGGAAATTTTTTGAGCTAACTTGAGTTGTTTTGCAGATATGCTGTAATCGCGGACGATTACTCTCTTTCAAGAAGGGGAAATGTAACAAACTGCTGACGTGTCAAAGCCCCGAAGAAGGGAGCCAACTTGCAGATATCGGCCGAGGGGCCTAAATCCTAAGAAGAACAAGTAACAGAAGAAGTCCTAACAACTTATGGGGACCCCATTCGATGGGGCCCCAAGTGCCAAAGGATTAAAATAAAGCAGGACCTACACACACATACACAAACTGATGACGTGGCAGATTTTCGAAAATTGCACTAGCATGATGATGTGGCACGATGTACGGATTTCTGCGTTTTGCGTTGGCTGATGACGTGGCAGGCTTTACGGATTTTCGTAAATTGCATTGATAGCTTTTTGGCTTTGCTTTTGGACCAGATGCTTTTAAGTTTGAAGGTCTTTTATTGCAAACTGCTTTTGGGGCCTAGGGCCTTTAAATATGAGGTTAGGGCTCATTCTCTGGCATGCTTCCCGGAGAAGGTGCAGAATCTAGAGTACTGGCTTGTACAATGTTCATGCAATATAAAGAATACCGAAAGGGGCGCCAAGGTTTGGGGCCAATTCTCTCTGGGGTGGAATTCCGCCACTCCGTGTCGCGTGTCGTCTCTCTCTCTTCTCAGTTCAGTTGTTATTGAAGGGCTAAAAGTCTGTTCAGTCTGTTCTTTTCTATTGGCACGTGGTGCCCGTCTTGTGACAATGACGATCTGCTGCCTTTTTCTGTCTTTCCTGAGATTTCTGCAAAGCCTCGCAGACCTTGGCAAAAGCCGTGTCCAAGTCGCGCGTGTACTGATCGGCTTCAAAAATCTTATCTTTCGTGCTTAGGAAGGGTGGAACCTTCACAACACCTTCAATAATCTCAAATGGCGCCTTCCCCGTTGAAGAGTGTATCGTGTTGTTGTAGGAAAATTCCACCAAAGGTAGGTACTTTTCCCATTGAGTCTTCTGATCCGAGATATAAGACTTCAATAAATCTAAAACCACTGAATTGGCAATCTCAGATTGCCCGTCAGTCTACAGGTGGAAAGATGACAAGAACTGCAACTGCGTGCCAATGTTCTTCCAAATTGCCTTCCAAAACAAACTCGTAAATCAAGGGTCCCTGTCGGAGACAATCGTCTCGGGCATGCCATGTAATCTAAAGATTTGGGCCACAAACAGTCTCGCTAAGTGATCCGGCTTGACTGTTTTCTTCACTGAAATGAAATGAGCCTGCTTGCTAAATCTGTGAATAACAGTCCAGATACCATCGTGACCACTCTGTGTTCTTGGGAGATAAAAAATGAAATCCATTGCAATACTTTCCCAGGGACGGGTGGGTATGGGCAAAGGCTGTAACAATCCGTGTGCTTTATACCTGTCAAACTTGACCTTTTGGCATACCAAGCAACTGCGCACAAACTCGTCCACATCCTTCTTGAGTCTCGGCCAAAAGAAGTATCTCTACCCATTTCAAGGTGGTAGCAATGCCGCGGTGACCCGTGAAAGGTGGACAGTGGCATTCGATCGCAACCTTTTCCCTCAACGGCTGTGTAACGCAAAACATGGTTTTCCTCATCAAGTAGCTATCCCGAATGGAATATCCCGCTACTGTCTCCCCATCCCGTATCCGTGTGAAAATGTCTGCAAAATCTGTATCTGTGACATATTGATCGACCATATCCTCAAAGCTCCTATGATGTATCGTGGAAATAGCCAGAACCAATGGCTTCCGAGACAAAGCATCTGCCACCAAATTCTTCTGTCCTTGCACATGGACAATCTGGAAGTGAAACTACGACAATTTGTTTGTTTGCCGCATCTGCTTTTTCGATAGCTGCATCTGTGACAAGTAGTATCGTAAACTCTGATGGTCTGTAAAGACAGTAAAATCCGCTCCGAGTAGGTAATGCGCCACTGAGTAAGAGCATGGATAACCGCCAAAAGCTCTTACTCATAAATGTGTCCTGTCAATTCCTGCCTTGAGAACAATCGACTCTCGTAAGCAATGACATGGCCTTCCCAGACTACGACCACAAGTATCACAATATACTTCAAATGACTTTTGCAAGTCCGGCAAAGTCAAAACTGGTCCCGTAGTCAATTTCTCTTTCAATGTCTGAAAGGCAGTCACCTTTGTGGATCTCCACGAGAAAAAGGACTCCTTTGTATGTCACGTGACACATCCCAACCCTATGTGTCCGTGGACAAGCTACACCACAGCAGGGTTCAGTCAGTTTAGATTAGCAGTGATCTGGCACTTTTGTGAGTCTATTCGTAGACCGTGCATGCCCAGTCACTTAGCATAGATGCATATCCTCCGGTTGCACACAGCATGATCATCGGAATTCCCATCAGAATCCATTAGCATCAGTTAGGGGAATTTTCCAGTGCATTTAGCCTATTTTCCTATTTATTGGTATTTTCACTTATTATTTTTAAGTGACTTTCCAACAAAAGTAGGTAGGGCAATTTTGCTAAGTTAATATATAAGCAAACCCAAGTTAGCACTTTCTGGCAGAAGAGGCAGCAGGAGCTTCCCGCTCAACAAGCAACTTCTCAGCAGTACCCCCTCAGACCATCCAGCGTTTTTGCATCTTCAACCATCCCTGGCGTTTTTGCATCTACACCCCAGCCTGGTGTTTATCCTTCACAGTAGATCCATCGCCTACAAGTTCCCTCCCTGGCACTTGTTCCCCCTTGAGGCAGCCCCAAGAGCCAGCGTTTTTGGGGTTGCAATCCTCAGCAGCCATAGCGTTTTGGTCTCAGCTTTTCAGCCTCAAAAACGCAGCAAGACATCAGCCAATCTCAGCGTTTTTTTCTGCAAACAAGCAAAACCTCAGCAGTTTGTAGCGTTTTTCAGCAAGGAATAGATCTACAAGTGCAGCGTTTTCAGCAGGTGCAAATCAGCATAAAAACGCAGCCTAAAGGATACAGAACTTCAGCGTTTTTACCATCAGCAAGACCCCCCGAAGATCCACCATTTTCAGCCATAAGCACAGAAAGAAAACAGTCATTTTCAGCCATCGAAACAGTCCCGAAATTCAGCGATTAGAAGGTCTCAGATTTCAGCCATCAAGTCGTCGTCGTCATCGCCGTCGTCGTCATCGGCATAGTCCCATTGCATCAGTCCATTGCATACGCATTATACACCTTTGTGCAATCAAAGTAGACCACTCTCGCCGATGAGAGTGGGGCCTTCGGAGGAGGGTTTTACAACCTCTCGGGTGTCGTATCTCTTCTCTCTCCTCTCAGTCTCATTCACTTGCACGCACAATATCCACTCACGTTGTTCGTGATCATAGCACTCTCCATAAGACGGAAAGCTCTCTCTTTCCCTAAGAACTAAAAGGAACCTTGAGCAATAAAGATCACTAATCTTGAGAAAATACAACATTCATTCTCATGCACCTTACATTGGTATCAGAGCTTTGGAAGTGTTCTGCATTACTCAAGGAAAGAACCACAAGAACCACGAGAACCACGAGAACCACAAGAAATTTTTTTGCTTGTTGCGGTCGCACGAACCCAAAATTACTTGGGCGTGGCGATTCCTAATCGTGTTTTGTTGAAGAGTGACAGGAATCCCAAGAAAGAAGGGCTTGTCCAGCCTCCCCTTGTGTCTCTTTTCACTCATTGAGAGCGGACCGTGCACTTAGTGGCTGGCCAATCGACGTGAGGTGGGAAAAAGCAACCTTGGTGTGAGCACAAGGCCGCCAAGGGGTGCGCCCACAGAAAAGAGTAGAACTCGGGTGAAGAGAAGATCCTTCTCCAACGCGATTTGCAAGCGAAAGAAAACCTCAAGAACCCCAAGAACTCAAGACCCTCAAGACTCAAGAATCTCAAGAACCTCAAGAACCCAAGATTCTCACGAAGCAAGGACCTCAAGAACCTCAAGATCCTCAAGAACCCAAGTTCCTCGCGAGCAAGATCATAGTGCATGGTCGTCACCCGAAGCGGAATGGATACTTCGCATGCAGGTGATGAGCATGAGAGAGGCGACGAAGACTCGTCCCACCCGGAGATGGTTTCTTCAACCCTCCCCCTTCGCCATCTACGCCACCAGAACCTATGGAGGCAATGATGAAGCAGATGATGACCATGATGGATAGACAGGAAGACAAGCGCCTTGCTTTAGAACGCGAGCGCGACGCAAGAAAAGAAAGAAAAGAACTAAGGAAGAAAGAAGCGGCAGCACGAAACGCATCATTGGAGGCCGATCGTGCCGCTCATAGATTGGCCTTGGAGGTCGAGCGTGAAGCTCGACGAGAGCTACACACTCAAGAATTGCTTGCCCAAGTCCTAGCCTCGAAGACCGAACCACCCAAAGATCGTGGAAGTTCGTCAAGTGGCGCAAGCCATGATGCGGATTCCAACCATCCAGTTACAGAAAAGTTGATTTTTAGTAAGCATGACGGTAAGATGGATGCTACAGTTATTCATTCTTGGTTGCATCAATTTAATGCTTATTTTGCGACAACTAAGAAGACAAGCAATAGCAAAGTTTTGATGGCAGCTATGTACCTTGCCGGTGATGCCATTAATTGGTTCCACGCAAGGCAAGAGGCACAGCTAGCCACGCACCTAGAGGCAGCCGACGATTTCACGCCCCTCTCTTTTAGTTGGGCTGATTTCCAAGACAAGCTCAAGGCACGGTTTATGCCACCTCAGTACCTTGCACGATTGAAGGACGATTGGTGCGCTCTCAAGCAAAATGGTATGCCAGTTATGTCTTTTTCTAATCGTGTTTTGCAGCCAGGTACGCAATTACGCATGTCGGATGAAGAGCGCAAAGAGGCTTTTCTCTTTGGATTGGACGAGTATATCAAGTACGACGTCGAGGTACTCGATCCAATCGATCTCAACAAGGTGGTAGCGATTGCTCTCGCACAGGAGATGAAGCACAACAAGGGAAAGCCTAAGGAGAACAAGACTTCCACAAGTACCTCGCAGACTCCTTAGAACGGTAAGAATGATAACTCTTCTAACCAATCTTCCAACAGTATCTCAACAAAGAATTCTTCCAATGAATCTAAGGGTAAGGCTATCACAATTGCTAAACCTAAGCTTACTCCAGATGAAAAGGTAGCACAAGGAATTGTAGGAGGATACATCACTTCGGAAGAACAAAGCACGTATTCTAAGGAAGGTCGTTGTTTCATTGTCACATTAAGGGTCACATAAAACGAACATGTCCTAAGCTTGAATCGAGTGAATCTAAAGAACCCACAACACCCACTACATCTGTCAATGCAATGAATGATAACACGATTGTGCCCAAAGTTTCTCAGGACCCTCCCATTGATGATTCTCTCATTAAATGTTATGGTTGTACGTCGGGGCACCGTTTTGTTATATTGTTTGACTTGGGTAGTATGCATGATGTGATCAGTTCCTCTCTTGTTGAGAGAGCCCGCCTCGAAGTTAGTCCGAGATCTCCTATCGAGGTCTCTGGCTTTCGTCCTGGTATGGACGCTCTCATCACCGAGGAATGCCTTGATGTGTTGTTTGCAATTCAACAGACTGCCTTCACTAGAAGATTTGTTGTTTCTCCTCTCTCAGGATGTGATATGATTTTGGGTATTCGATGATTTCATGATAATGACGCTCTCATGAAATTTAAGGCTAACACTATAACTATTAATGCCGACAGTGATTCTCCTATTGTCTTTCATGGAGAGGACATTGCTCCTTCTCCATCTCTCATTGCTACTATGCAGGACAAGGTTGAAAGGATTCGGGATAAGGAGATTCTCTCAATCTCTTTTTCTCCACAGCATGACACACAGAACTTGCATGATTATGAGAAGCATGATGATTTGAATGCTAATGATTTGCATGATGATTTGGATGAAAAAGACAAGCATGATGAATTGCATTAAGATGATGTGATTGTTCACAAGGATGATGTGCTAGTGGATGCTTTTCCTAGCGAAGCTAACCTCATTGTAGAGTTGATCAATCACGCAAAACCGATCTTGGCTTTCGAGTCGAGGTCCAAAGAACCCCCACAAGAAGATTCGATAGATCCCGAAGAAGCGATCTTGACTCTCGAGCCTTGGTCCAAGGAACCGTCACAGGAAGTGTTATGTGTTCGCATGATTAATACGCACGCATTGTTCGAGTGTTTCATTCGTGAAGGTTTCCTGTATTTTAGTCAGCATCGTTATGTGATCCCTTTTTCTAGGCATGACATACTGTATGTTGAGCACGTTTCTCTCATGGATGAGCACGAATGTATGCAGATTGTTCATGAAAAGCTGAAAAGTTTGTATGTAAGGAAGTCGCATTCCATGTCTCTTCCTTTGCATGACACAGTTTCTGAACGAGCACATGATAGTATGAGCACCAAGCATGGGCATTTCCATTGTGATTTGCCACAGTTGATTGATCTTGATCAAACAACAAAGATTTGATCTCATTGTTTGCATGTGTTTGATGAACGGGTTGTCACTCCATCTATTTGTTCATCTACATTGCATACACAGTCTTTAGAGAAGACAAGATTTTTTTCCTTTACTTTACATGGAATGGGTATGTTCATGGTTTTGTGATGGGTTCAGGAATTTTCAGCCATGGAGATTCTTGAAGACGAAAGAAGCAGGACTCTAGACAAAGTTGAAGCAAGGAAGGAGATTCAGAAGACTTTGTGTCGCTTTCGGCGCGGCCCAAAGAAGCAAGCATTGCAGACCTTTATGAAGTTCAAGTACCGCACGACCCACACATCAGAGTGGGCCGGCGAAGAGTCCCTTCCAGGATTCTGGATGCTATTGGCGATCTCCCTCGACGCCATACAGTTCGGTACCAGTACCTCACTTTGAAAAGGAGGGGATGTCACGTGACACATCCCAACCCTATGTGTTCGTAGACAAGCTACACCACAATAGGGTTCAGTCAGTTTAGATTAGCAGTGATCTGACACTTTTGTGAGTCTATTCGTAGACCGTGCATGCCCAATCACTTAGCATAGATGCATATCCTCCGGTTGCACACAGCATGATCATCGAAATTCTCATCAGAATCCATTAGCATCAGTCAGGGGAATTTTCCAGTGCATTTAGCCTATTTTCCTATTTATTGGTATTTTCACTTATTATTTTTAAGTGACTTTCCAACAAAAGTAGGTAGGGCAATTTTGCTAAGTTAATATATAAACAAACCCAAGTTAGCACTTTCTGGCAGAAGAGGCAGCAGGAGCTTCCCGCTCAACAAGCAACTTCTCAGCAGTACCCTCTCAGACCATCCAGCGTTTTTGCATCTTCAACCATCCCTGGCGTTTTTGCATCTACACCCCAGCCTGGCATTTATCCTTCACAGCGGATCCATCGCCTACAAGTTCCCTCCCTGGCGCTTGTTCCCCCTTCAGGCAGCCCCAAGAACCAACGTTTTTGGGATTGCAATCCTCAGCAGCCATAGCGTTTTGGTCTCAGCTTTTCAGCCTCAAAAACGCAGCAAGACATCAGCCAATCTCAGCGTTTTTTTCAGCAAACGCTAACGCTAGAAAAGCCAGCAAAACCTCAGCAGTTTGTAGCGTTTTTCAGCAAGGAATAGATCTACAAGTGCAGCGTTTTCAGCAGGTGCAAATCAGCATAAAAACGCAGCCTAAAGGATATAGAACTTCAGCGTTTTTACCATCAGCAAGACCCCTAGCAAGATCCACCATTTTCAGCCATGAGCACAGAAAGAAAACAGTCATTTTCAGCCACCGAAACAGTCCCGAAATTCAGCGATTAGAAGGTCTCAGATTACAGCCATCAAGTCGTCGTCGTCATCGGCATAGTCCCATTGTATCAGTCCATTGCATACGCATTATACACCTTTGTGCAATCAAAGTAGACCACTCTCGCCGACGAGAGTGGGGCCTTCGGAGGAGGGTTTTACAACCTCTCGGGTGTCGTATCTCTTCTCTCTCCTTCTCTCAGTCTCATTCACTTGCACGCACAATATCCACTCACTTTGCTCGTGATCATAGCACTCTCCATAAGACGGAAAGCTCTCTCTTTCCCTAAGAACTAAAAGGAACCTTGAGCAATAAAGATCACTAATCTTGAGAAAATACAACATTCATTCCGTTGCACCTTACATTGTATGTCGGCAAATGCAAAGGGGTAAACAACCTCTGCAAAGTTTCTGATGAACCGCCGGTAGTAAGAACATAAGCCCAAGAAGCTTTCAACTTCATGGACATTCTTCAAATCGGGCCAATCACGGATAGTCTCTATCTCGGCCAGATCCATATGCACTCTCGCTGTTGAGACAATGTGTCCAAAAAGTGTATCTCTGGCAGGAAAAATTCACTTTTCTTCGCATTAATCACCAACTTGTGATCTCGTAATGCGTGAAAGACTTGAAGCAAATGTTCTCTATGTTCTGCCTCGTCCTTGGAGAAAACAATGATATCGTCAAAGAAAGTGCCAACAAATAGTCTGTACTCTCGAAAAATCCTGTCCATTAGCCGGTTAAATGTCGCAGGAGCATTGGTTAGGCCAAAAGGCATCACCAAAAACTCAAATAATCCAAAAGTCGTTCGAAAGGCTGTCTTGTAGACATCTCTTGGTGCGATTCGGATCTGATGATATCCACTTTTCAAGTCGATCCTGCTAAAGCACGAGGATCCCTGAAGTCAGTCAAGTATATCATTGATTCTAAGAATCGAAAATCTGTTCTTGATGGTGATTTTGTTGAGAGCTCTATAATCGATGCAGATTCTCCAAGATCCGTCTTTCTTCAAAACCAACAACATTGGAGAGCAGTACGATGAAGTACTAGGCTGGACAAGGCCCTTTTCCAAGAGGTCTTTCACTTGGTTCATAATTTCTTCGTTCTGGGCTCGGCTCACACGATAAGGTGGCCGGTTCGGTGGTGTGCTTCCTGGTATCAAATCAATGGTATGATCTTCACGATGAGCGGGTGGTAACTCGTCTGGCAAGCCCTCTGAGAAGCGATCGGCATGAGTGTGGAGAAAATCTTGGCGTTCTTTATCAAGTTCAGACATATTTGTCCTATCCTCATCACTCAACTCTTTCAAAAAGATTAAGTAAACAAATAGGCTGGACTCATTAATTTTGAAATGGCGAAAGCCGATACAATAGGGACAAACTTGTCCTTAAGTTTCACATCGAGTACAATGATTCTGCCCTTCTCTGTAGTCAATGTCTCTTCCCTCGCCCGATAGTCAACCATGGCGTTGTTCTTGTGGTACCAAGGAATTCCCAAGAGGACATGACAAGCTTCCAAAGGCATTACGTAGAAGTCCTCATGCCCCAAATACCCCTGATAATGCAACCGAAGTTTGCCAATGACAGGTGTAATGGCTATGTCCTTGCTGGGTGTCGCTAGAACTGCCTCTGCAAGTGGTCCCATCCAATCGGGTGTGATCTCGAGCCTCGTCGCCAATTCAAGTGGAAATGAAGTTGGCCTTGGCTCCTCCATCAAAGAAGATGAGGGCTTCTTGGTCTTTTACTTTGCCCCAAGCTCGACAAAGTTCTGTACTCTTGTTCATCGTGCTGGGATCAATACCCACGCAATCTGGAACCAGTCCTGTTTTCATCTTACCTTTTCTTCCACGTTCCTCAGTTGCTCTTGAACTCTCAGGCCTCTCATCGTCCTTGTGGTTCTGTTCTTTCTGTGCCTTTTTAGGGCACTTTGCCTAGTTTCCCCGCATCCATAGCACTACCCCTCCTTGATGTAGAGAGCCCTCTCTTGAGGAGTGAGTTTGGGTCGTGCATCCTTTTCTTTCTTTTTTGGGTTGCTCTTCCTCTTTCTACTTCCATTTTTCAAAGTCTGTTCGGCCCTTTGCGTCATGATCATGTCTGTGGGGTAGGTCAAACTGCCAGAATGAATGGCAAAACCCCATTTCACACGGCTCATCAGTTTCTGAATGCAATCTGACTTTTGCTCTTAAGTGGTGATCTCGGATCTCCGTAGGAAGTCCCAAGGTAAACCGCTCAATTTGTTTTTTAAGCGTCACTGTATCCTTCTTGGTCATCTGAAGATGGTTCCAAGCAGTTCGTATGTCGCGTTCATACTCTGGAGTCAGCCAAGAAGAAATAGAAAGCCTTTTGAATTTCAGCCATTTAACTGGCGTTGTCTTGTTTAATAGAAGCGTGGACTACCAAGTTCGAGCATTTCCCTTAAAGTAAGAGGCAGCCCTCCGAATCTTGGAGTGCTCTGAGTAACGGCCTCCTCAAAAAGCTATGTCAAACTGCTGTATAAAAGACAAAGCTTTCAAAGCATCTCTATAATCAGAAAACGTGTCAAATTTTATTGACTATCCACCTTCCTTAAACTCTCAGACTTTCTTGCTTTTGTCTTCCAGAAAGTCATACTGGTTGGCTTTATAAAAATTCTTCTTCTTTGTGTAAAAGCTGCTGTCATCAGAGTTCGAACTATCTGAAGAGGAGTCCTCTTTAGAATTGTCAACCACGGAGCGAGATTTAGGCTTCTTTGCCTTTTTCTTGTCCTTTCTGAAGCTTTGCTTTTTGCTTCGCTTTTTGCCTTTTCTGTCTTCTTCGCTCGAGTCAAATGAGCTAGAAGAACTGTCAGAAGAAGAAGAAGAAGAAGAAGCAGAACTGGGTATCGTTCAAATCGAACATGCTTTTTCTGCTTTCTTACCAATTCAAAAGTAGACTGACGACCCAAAGAAAGGACTAGGTGATGGGTATTCGTGATGCGTCACAAGGTGGGTGACGGGTGCATCAGAAAGGGAATATCCATAGTCGAGAGGAAATTCCGAATTGTGTTAGAATTGTGCACAAGGAAAAAGCAAGCACTTGAATGAAGATGGGTTCAGAGGAAACTTTGAGGAAAAATAGATGCTTTCTGAGAAAGCGGGATTGCTTTTCGGGAAAGCAGATGCTTTCCCGCGGGGAAGTCTATGTCTGCATTGCAACTGTGCATGTGATTGCATCCAGGGACGCTTAGGAAGTGCTGTGAAAGTATTGTTTTTAAGTTACAAGGTTTTATTGAGTTTTTGGGCAGGTTTAGACTATTTTTAAAATACGTCGGTCGCCCACTAATTAGTGGACAGCCATCTGATAAATAAGGCAACAGATCAGCCAGCGTTTTCTCTCTCTTTTTTTGACAGAACATCGAAAAAAAAAGATGAAAAAAAAGAAAAAAAAAGCGGTTGCGATCTCTACGCGAGCAGCTATTCGTGCCCGTGGCTAGGAGCTATAAAAGTATCACATGCCCTCACTCAGAGAAGGAGGATCAGTTTTTGCAAGAAGGAGATGCCGCTGCAGAGTTCACCCACAAAGAAGATGTTTGCCGGTGATGCCCATGACTGTCCCAAGTGTACCAGATGTTGCCAAGACCCAACGTGCGAGTTCCCTCGCGAAGAAGTGCCTACGGAGCGTGTTTCCATCGCGACAAGTTGCTGTTTTTCTTTGTTTTCAGCCCATAAACGTCATAGACGGGGCTGATTTATGAGAAGGAACCCGAGAACACACCTCTTTTGTGTGTAGGATTGGAAGAGAGGATTTTCTATGTAGAGATCTCTTCCAGGGAATTGCTTTTCGAGAACCGAGTTGCGTTTGGAGCGTCAAGACTTTGAAGGTAACGATTTTCATGTTATGGTCTCTAAGTATTTGTTTGCAGGTGTACTTCCTCTTAGTGAGGGAGTAGGAGCAGAGGAAGGCATGAGCCTCTCCAGGAGAAAAGCGCTCAAAGGAACTAGAGCCAGATCAGCCCAAGGGTTTCATACCCGAGTTTGGGAAGTAGATCCACGGATCGTAGAGAGGTAGTCTCTCAAGTTGTAATCCGAAAGTTGGAATTCCCAAGTAAGGACTTCGTGTCTGGGAAAGCAGAGTTGTTCTGCGGGAAGAGGACTCTGGAAACAGAGTTGGAAAAGAGAGTTGCAGGGATGTCATACCCTGAGTCTGGAAGGTGAGATCCAGAGGCGAGAACCTTGGTTCTCAAGGATTTGGAATAAGGAACGGAAGTTCCTTGGAATAGGGTTTTTCCCCAAGAATCGGAAGTCGAGGCTTCCGGGAACTGTCAAGTCTTATTCTAGAACGAACGTGGTAATACGTTTGGTTCAAGTGCTTGTATAGACTTCTCCTCAGTAATAAAGATACTATTACGGGGGGGGACCAGCCCATCTTCTGGTCCCCAGTACTGTGTCGATCTTCTCACTCTCTATCTCTCTCTCTATCTATTTCTCTCTATATCGTTTGGCTTCAGTAATAACTGATAAAGTCTATTTATCCGAATGTATTTATATTGTTATGCGCTCCCGTTTGTGAGAATAACAGTCTAGATACCATCGTGACCACTCTGTGTTCTCGGGAGATCAAAAATGAAATCCATTGCAATACTTTCCTAGGGGCGGGTGGGTATGGGTAAAGGCTGTAACAATCCTTGTGCCTTATGCCTGTCAAACTTGACCTTCTGGCATATTAAGCAACTGCGCACAAACTCTTCCGCATCCTTTTTGAGTCTCGGCCATATTTGTCTACCCCTTTCATGGTGGTAGCATTGCCGCGGTGACCCGTAAAATGTGAACAGTGGCATTCCGTCATAACCCTTTCCCTCAACGGTTGTGTAACGCATAACATGGTTTTTCTCATCAAGTAGCCTTCCTGAATGGAGTATCCTGCTACTGTCTCCCCATCCTGTATCCGTGTGAAAATATCTGCAAAATCTGTATCCGTGGCATACTGATCGACCATATTCATGAAGCTCCTATGATGTATTGCGGAAATAGCCAGAACCAACGGCTTCCGAGACAAAGCAGCTGCCACCACATTCTTCTATCCCTGCACATGGACAATCTGGAAGTGAAACTGTGAGATGTTCGCCCCACCGCATCTGCTTTTCCGAAAGCTGCTTCTGTGACAAGAAGTAGCGCAAACTCTGATGGTCTGTAAAGACAGTAAAATCCGCTCCGAGTAAGTAATGCCGCCACTGAGTAAGAGCATGGATAACCGCTAAAATCTCTTTCTCATAAATCTGTGCTGTCATCTCCGGCCTTGAGAACAATCGGCTCTCGTAAGCAATGACATTGCCTTCTTGCATTAAGACCGCACCCAGACTACGACCACAAGCATCACAATATACTTCAAATGACTTCTGCAAGTCCTGCAAAGTCAAAACTGGTCCCGTAGTCAGTTTCTCTTTCAATGTCTGAAAGGTAGTCACCTCTGTGGATCGCCACGAGAAAGGGACTCCTTTGTGTGTCAAGATATGCAAAGGAGAAGCAACCTCTGCAAACTTTCGTATGAACCGCCTGTAGTACGAACACAGTCCCAAGAAGCTTCTAACTTCATGCACATTCTTTAAATTGGGCCAATCACGTATAGTCTCTATCTTGGTCGGATCCATTTGCACTCGTGCTGCTGAGACAATGTGTCCCAGAAAGTGTATCTCTGGTAGAAAAATTCACTTTTCTTTGCATTAATCACTAACTTGTGATCTCGTAATGCCTGAAAGACTTGAAGCAGATGATCTCTGTGTTCTGCCTCATTCTTTGAGAAAACAATGATGTCGTCAAAGAAAGTGCCAACAAATAGCCTGTACTCTCGAAAAATCCTGTCCATCATCCGGTTAAATGTCGCAGGAGCATTGGTTAAGCCGAAAAGCATCACCAAAAACTCAAATAACCCAAAAGTAATCCGAAAGGCTGTCTTGTAGACGTCTCTCGGCCCGATTCGGATCTGAGGATATCCACTCTTCAGGTCAATCCTGCTAAAGCATGAGGATCCCTGTAAACTGTTGAGTATATCATCGATCCTAGGAATCGAAAATCTGTTCTTCATGGTGATTTTGTTGAGAGCTCGATAATCGATGCACATTCTCCAAGATCCGTCTTTCTTCAAAACCAACAACACGGGAGAGCAATACGGTGAAGCACTAGGCTGGACAAGACCCTTTTCCAAGAGGTCTTTCTGCTGGTTCATAATCTCTTCATTCTGTGCTCGGCTCACACGGTAAGGTGGCCGGTTCGGTGGTGTGCTTCCAGGTATCAGTTGAATGGTATGATCTTCAGAACGAGCATGTTGTAACTCGCCTGGTAGGCCCTCTGCGAAGCAATCGGCATGAGAGTGGAGAAAATCTTGGCGTTCTTTATCAAGTTTAGACATATTTGTCCTATCCTTATCGCTCAATTCTTTCATAAAGATCGAATAAACAAACAGACCGGATTTTATTAATTTTGAAATGGCAGAAGCCGATACAATAGGGACAGGCTCGCTCTTCAGTTTAATATCAAGTACAATTGTTCCGCCCTTTTCTGTAGTCAAAGTCGCTTTCCTCGCTCGATAATCGACCACGGCGTTGTTCTTGTGGTACCAGGGAATCGCTAAGGGAACATCACAACCCTCCAAAGGCATTATGAAGAAGTCCTCATGCCCCAAATACCCCTGACAATGCAACCGAAGTTTGCCAATGACAAGTGTAATGGCTACGTCCATGCCCGGTGCCGCTAGAACTGCCTCCGTAAGTGGTCCCATCCGATCGGGAGTGATCGCGAGCCGCACCGCCAATTCCGGTGAAATGAAGTTGGCCTTGGCTCCTCCATCAAAGAAGATTAGGGCTTCTTGATCTTTCACTGTGCCCCAAGCTCGGCAAAGTTCTGTACTCTCGTCCATGGTGTTGGGATCGGTACCCACACAATCTGGAACCAGTCCTGTTTTCATCTTGCCTTTTCGTCCACGTTCCTCAGCTGCTCTCGAACTCTCAGGCCTGTCGTCGTCCTTATCATTCTGTTCTTTCTGTGCCTTTTTAGGGCACTTCGCGGAGATTTGTCCATGTTCCCCGCATCCAAAGCACTTCCCCTCCTTATGAATCGAGCTCGCTCTTGAGGAGTAAGCTTTGGTCGTGCATTCTTTTTCTCTGGGTTGCTCTTTTTCTTTCTACTCTCATCCTAGAAGTCTGTTCGGCTCGTTGTGTCATGGCCTCATCTGTGGGGTAGGTCAGACTGCCAGAGTGAATGGCAAAGCCCCGCTTCGCATGACTCATCAATTCTTGAATAGAAGCTGACTTCTGCTCCAAACAGTGATCTTGGATCTGTCTAGGTAGACCCAAGGTGAACCGCTCAATCTGTTCTTTGAACGAGATCTTCTTGAATGAAGAGGCGGGTAGAAAAGAGCTTCAGAATCTCTCACAGTAAGCATTTATTGTATCTTTCTTGGTCATCCGAAGATGGTTCCAAGGAGCTCGTATATCTCGTTCATACTCTTGCGTCAACCAAGAAGAAATAAAAAGCTTCTTAAATTTCGCCATTTAACTGGCGTAGTCTTGTTTAAAAGAAGCGCGGACCACCAAGTGCGAGCATTCCCCTTAAAGGAAGAGGCAGCTCTCCGAATCTTGGAGTGTTTTGAATAGCGTCATCCCATGAAAGCAATGTCAAACTGCTATATTAAAGACAAAGCCTTCGAAGCATTCGAGTATCCTGAAAAAGTATCAAATTTGATGGAGTGTCGACCTTCCTTAAACTCTCGGACTTTCTTGCTTTTATCTTCGAGAAAGTCATACTGGTTGGCTTTATAAAAATTCTTCTTGTCGCATAAAAGTTTCCGTCATCGGAGTCTGAACAGTCTGTAGACGAGTCCTCAGTAGAACTGTTAGTCTCTGGGCGAGATTTAGCCTTCGTTGCCTTTTTCTTGCCCTTTCCGAAGCGTTGTTTTTTGCTTCGCTTTTTGCCTTTTCTGTCCTATTCACTCGAATCTGAAGAGATAGAAGAACTGTCAGAAGAAGAAGAAGAAGAACTGGGTACTCCTTCAAAGTGAACACGCTTCTTCTGTTTCTTTGCTTTGTCAAATGTCGACTGATGACCCAAATAACCCGGGAAGTCAGTGCTTTTCTTTTGATTTTTGCCGTGCTTTTTGGCTTTCCTTTGCGCGTCAAAAAGCTGAGCAATCCGTGCATCAACCACCGCTTTTAATTCCTTCTCTGAATATTTCTTGTGAGGAGAAGGTTTCTTGAGAGCAGGTTTCGGGGGTGGTGTAGTGGTTTTCTGCCACTGCTCGTGCACTTCCTGAAAAGAAGTCTCGCTCATATATTTTGCAAATTTTGGGTCCTTCGCAAAATTGAGCATCATCTTTGTTGCATCGCCGATCAATTGACGGCGCTCCATCTCTCATCGCTCCGCCTGAGTAGGCCGAGGCGGGCCATACTGTTTGTCGGAATCTTCGTTGTGATCCTTGCCCGCATCTCCAGATGCAGAGGGAGTGGACTGATCCTTGCGTAAAGGCATAGGTGCCGCGGAAAAAAAAATTTGGGGGATCGTATTTCCGTAGAAGAGAAATCGGCCCTGCTCTGATACCACTGTAACAGAGTTGGACACTCCAAGTTAAGAATCAATCACCATAGCACCAAATAACCACTTCAAAACAATTCATAGATTTGCACTCGCGCGGCGGAGTTCCATGCCTAGAGATATTGGCCCCAAAGACTGGCGCCCCTGTCGGTATTTCTTTTTGTATTAAATCAATGTCAAAGTATAAGAGAGCGGTTAGGGTTTCACTCGTAGACTCTGCGTCCAGATGCTCTGCAGAGTGAGCCCTAAACCACTTATTTATTTGTTTACAAGGGATGCCCAAAAGCAGAGCCCCGAAAGCTTTTAAAAATAAAAGCAAAATTTCCCTCCCTCTCTCTCAAGAGAGTAAAAATTAAGCAGTCAATTCTTCTCTCTCTTGGCCAAATTGCGTCGCCCATAGGACTGCTTTTCAGCTCCGCGTTTTCCGGAAATGTGTACTCTGGCCACGTGGCATTTGCAGCCGCCAATTTTAGGGTTTCAGCCAGAAATTAGGGTTAGGGTTTCTGCTGATTAGGGTTTTTGGCAGGAATTAGGGTTTGCAGGAATTAGGGTTTCTGGCAGAAATTAGGGTTTCTGTTGTTGGTAGCCACGTCGAGAACGTGAGGCAAGAAAAGCAGAAATTGAGCGTAAATACGAAGACAGAACGATAGCCATAGCGCGTGAGCGCGAGGAAAGAGAAGCAAGATTTGATCGTGAGAACAAAGCAAGAATGCAAGAGATGTTGCGACTCTTTTCTCAAGTGCAGGCACAGATGCAAGAGATTCGGGAAAACGAGACTCTCTCAGTCTCTTCTTCTCCAAAGCATGACACACAGGATTTGCATGATGATAAGCATGATGAATTGCTTGATAATGTAAGCATGATGATTTGGATGACAATGACAAGCATGATGATTTGGATGACAATGACAAGCATAATGATTTGCATGATGATCACGATGTGATTTCTCACAAGCATGATGATTTGCATGAAGATGATGTGATTGTTCACAAGGAGGATGTGTTAGTTGATACTTTCTCTAGTGAAGCTAACCTCATTGCAGATTCGATCAATCACGAAGAACCGATCTTGGCTCTCGAGTAGAGGTCCATAGAAACCCCCCCCCCCCCCCCAGGAAGGTTTGATTAAATACGAAGAACCGATCTTGGCTCTCGAGCCTGAGTCCAAAGAACCCCCACAGGAAGTACTATGTGTTCGCATGATTTGTCAGCACGCATTGTTCGAGTGTTTCATTCGTGATGCTTTCCTGTATTTTAGTCACCATCCTTATGTGATCCCTTTTCATAGGCATGTCATATTGTACGATGAGCACGATTCACTCATGAATGAGCACGAATGTATGCGGATTACTCATGAAAGTTGAAAAGTCTGCATTCAAGGAAATCACATTCGATGTCTCTTCCTTGGCACGACACAGTCGTAGAGAGAGCACAAGAAAGATTGAGCATCAAGCATTTGCATTTCCATTGTGATTTGCCAGAATTGATTGATTTAGATCAAAAACACAAGATTCGACCTCATTGTTTGCGTGTGTGTGGTGAGCGGATTCGCACTCTGTCTATTTGTTCATCTACATTGCAAGCACAGTCTTTAGAGAAGACTAGAATTTTTCCTGTTACTTTACATGGAATGGGTATGTTCATGTTTTGGTGTTGGAAGTGGTTTCGAGGATTTTCAGCCTCGGAGATTCTTGAAGAAGGTAGACGCATGACTCTAGACGTTTATAAGGATACTGGTCTTGTTAATGCCTCCACCACAGGGGGGAGGGGGGGGGGTGGCTTGGCTCGGATAATCTCACGCGGCACTGAGGCCTTAGCTCGAATCATTCGAGCGATCACAGAGACCACAGGCCTCTTCATAAATCTCCATCCATCTGTGTCGCCAGATCTCCCATGGTGGTCTACTGAGGGTCCCCATACTTGAACTCCATAGAGCATAACTGAAGTCACTAGAGTGTCAAAAAGCCAGAGCTTTGTTTGCGGTTTCTGAAATTGAACCTGCGAACATATCCTCTCCAATCCTCCCAAAGCTGCATATGCTCGCGTCAGTCTAGTCTCTGATGCTCTCCTTGGTGAAAACACCGGTCCACCGAAGACTACCCCAAGATAAGTATATGCATCTGTGTGTGGGTGCTGACCTCCTGACCCACTGTAGTGTGGTGTTGAACACCATAACCTTGGTTTTTCCCAGGTTGACAGACAGTCCACTATCACGAGCAAATGTATGCAGATTATCCAAATGACTTTGCATCCCCTCACTTTGTCAGAAGTCATCACAATATCATCAGCATATAGTGACAACGGAATCCATTGCCCTGCCAGCTGAGCCCCCCTATCGCCCTGACGCTCTACATAGTCCGAAAACTCATCCACATACATCCCATAAAGAGTCGGGGATAGGGGGGATCCTTGCTTTACTCCAATAGTGGAGTGGACAATGTCCGACATTCCCTCAGTGATGCGTACCCGCCCCATCATTGTCCCACACACACACACACACACACACAGAGAGAGAGAGAGAGAGAGAGAGAGAGAGAGAGAGAGAGAGAGAGAGAGAGAGAGAGAGAGAGAGAGAGAGAGAGAGAGAGAGAGAGAGATTCTATTATCGTCCTCGGAGGTCAAATATGACCTATGGGACCAAACTTACATGTGATGTAGTATGTGTATGGCTGATGAGTGACTCTCGATGCTCCAAAATTGTGGTGATGAGAGTCGCAATGGAGAGCCCACACTTTGGTTGGTAGAGGAAAGTGTGTAGGTCTAAGTTATGGCTGAAAATGTGAGAGAAGCAAGTTCGGATGTGACCAAAAGCTGAGCACTCTAGTAGTGTGTGGTACTCAGACTCTCGAACTTGCAGTGAGCATAATGTGCACAGTCGATTTGACTCTTCTCCATTGCCCCAATGCCCTATCTCACATCGAAGGAAATGGGAGCTAAGCCGAATGGTTGCGATAGTGGGTATCAACCTCAAGGGGATAGGCTCAAGCATGTAAGTGTGAGTACGGTTTCCTCTTCAAGCAAAGAACATGGTTTTGTAGTTGGGGGCAATATGAGTGGTGTAATGTATGAAGTGTGACCCACCGGATTTCTCCCAAGCCGTAATACATTGGCGTTGTAGAAAAGCTTCATTCACTTGGGAGTCAATTGAAGCATCATGAAGCAAGTATAATGCATCCCATCTCCCAAACTACTTCTTTATGTCTTGCATCCATCCCGTGCTCAAGATCTTGCTTTTATGCGTCTTGAACTTTTTTGCTTACATCCCATGCAATTGTAGGAAGTCAATGTGAGGGGTTTTGACGCATCTTTATCATATACTCCACAACCCTTTCCATGCCCATAACCTCAACTGGAAGACATCTCGACTCAAGAAGTAGGAGCATATATGGTGTTTGTGTCTTCACTTGGAAAAAGTTTGTAAGAAAACAGGGGCTCGCTGTTGCTATGCTCTCCCGTTGCGCCATCGCCATCGCCTCCTCCCCCCCCCCCCCCCTCGCTCTGCCCTCAGCCCCCGCTGCCCCCCGCTTGCCTGTCCCCTCCCGCCTGCCCTCTGCCCTTGCTGCCACCCCTCGCGTCGCCATGTTCCAGCCATTCCGTCCGCCCTCAGCCCCCTGTTGCCGTCGCACGCCCTCAGCCTCAGCCCTTGCTGCCACCGCACGCCCTCAGCCCTCAGCCCCCCCGCTTTATCCCCCCCCCCCCCCCCCCCGACTCGGCCCGTTCATCCATCAGTTTGGGCCCTCCGCCTCGGTTGCTCCATGCAGATTCGGCACTTTCGGCAGTTGTTCCAACTCCTTGGAGCAGTGTTGGCGCGCCCTTTTGCAGCATCCTCCCGTCGTCCTCTTCTTACGCCATAGCAGTAGACACAGATGGAGGCTCTAGCTTCGCCACAGAGGGACTCGCCAGAAGCCCCCTCGCCCGACCCGACTGAGCCCACCATTCGACTTGCTCTCTCGCCTACAGAGCAAGCGAGCCTTGCCGCCGAGGTAGAGCGATTGCAGGCGACCTCGGTCATCTGCAAGATTCTCGGCACCCGACCTAGCAGAGGAGAGCTGCGAGACCTTCTCCAGGCCCGCGTTCTCGCAGAGGTGGGAAAGATTTTGTATGTCCAGATTCTCGGATGGGGCTATTATCAGATCGAGTTTGAGTCCTCCGAGATGGCGTCCAAGGTCATAGCTATGAGTCCACTAGCCATCCGAGCCTCACGTGCCCACTTTCGACAGTGGCGACATGGTTTTGACCCAGCTTCGGATGTTCTAGTAGAGGAGGCAGACATCCCCATCTCAGTCTCCTTCGGTTTACGGAGGGAGTACCTACCACTTCTTTCCAGGATCGGTTCCGCCATTGGGACTGTCCTGGAGACATCCCCATCTCAGTCTCCTTCGGTTTACGGAGGGAGTACCTACCACTTCTTTCCAGGATCGGTTCCGCCATTGGGACTGTCCTGGAGACACCTCGCACGGCAGCATCAGTAGCTGCCAAGGCGGCTGGCATTCCCTCAGTTCGAGTTTTGGTTAGAGATACCCACACACTCCCGAAGGTTATTCTTCTACCTTGGGTGAGTGGGGGTTGGTTTCGACAGAGTGTGGAGTACTCGGGCCTCCCGAACCAGTGCTTCATTTGCCGCCAGATGGGCCATCTAGCGAAGGCTTGTCCACGGAGGAGGCCGCGACCTGCACCACAGCCACAGCCAGCGGCACAACGTACAGATGCAGAGCCACCCTCCGAGCCTAGGGCTCCAACGGAAGAGGGGTGGTAGCAGGCCCGTGGCCGCCGACCCCAGGGGCCACAACGTCAGCCTGGCACTCAGAGTGGCCCTTAAGTGCCGACTCAGCGGCAGTGGGTTCCCATGGGGAACCGTTTTGGTCCTCTTGAGCAGGAGGAGATCCCTACGCCAGCCTCCACCTCCGCTTCTCCCTCGACAGCCGCAATCCCCCCAGAGTTCCCTCCCTTTGTCTCATCCTCCTCGCCTTATGCTCCCGTCGCCTCTCTACCCCGCCCCTCTACCTTTGTCGCCCCATCCTGCCCCTCTTCTCCTCCTCTCGCCCCAACTCCCTCTCCTCCTCCTGCTCCAGTTCCTCAGTCGGCTCAGGCGACTGGTCCCTCTTCGGCGGCTAGGAGATCTCTTGGCAGCGCTTTTGCCACGAGTCGCCTAGCGCGAGAGGGTCAACCCTTCTTGCGGCCCCCTCTACAGATTCAGACATCCTCCCTTGCAACCATCCCTCGTGGGCTGACGAGCATTGACATTAGACGCCGCTGGGACTTCTTCGACTACGGGTTCACTCGTTTTCTCGGCGACTCCGCAGTAGACCATGAGGCAGCCTGTTTCAGGGTCCATGTTTTGTTCCTCGCCGCTAGGGAGACAGAGGCCCTGGACTCAGCAGTTGGTTTCTCCTTCCCCCTTTGTGGTAGGACCGATGTCAAGAAGTGCGCAGTGCGACTAGGAAAGCGCCGGGCCTCTGACTGTGTGGATTCGTAGCAAAATCAAGCAAGGCGTAGACGATTTGAAGCCAAAAACACACTAAAAAAGAACAAAACTCCAGCCATGAAAGCTCCACTTTGAAAAAGAACCAATACTAACTCAAAACTCTTGTGTGTGTGAAGATTAGGTGTAGCCTCGCTCCCAATTGCACAGATGCAGTGCTCATTCGACCTGTTTTAAACCCTAAATTTACACTTCAATTCTTTGTAGTAGAAAGTTGAAAAGTATGCATTCAAGGAAATCACATTCGATGAAAAGTATGAAAGTTGATACAAAGGTTCTGCTACATGAAAGTTGAAAAGTATGCATTCAAGGAAATCACTTCAATTCTCTCGCTCCCCATGAGGATCGTCTCATGGAACGTGCAGGGACTAGGTGGGCCCCAGTTTCAGCGACAGCGGGGCCGATTGCGTTAGGAGCTTCAGCGTTGCCTTGTGGGGGGAGAGATTGATCTCCTTATGCTTCAGGAGCACCATTTGTGTGAGAGCCGCATTCGGCGTTGTGGTCAGATTTTGCGTGGACGGTATGATACCTTTTGGTCAGCTGCTTTTGGACCTAGAGGAGGGGTATGTATGACTATTGCGGCTCATTGCAGCAGGCCATTGTAGGTAGAGGGATTATTGTGCCAGGCAGGGCTCAGTGGATTACTATGCAGGTTTAGGGTGGCCTTGTGGGCTTCCGGGACATCTATGCGCCCAATGTGGCGAGTGCTCGTGCAGAGTTTTGGTCACAGATTGTTGAGTCTTTGCCGTGGGCCGATCATTGGTGTATAGGAGGGGACTTCAACATGTTGGAGGACCCTTCTGACAGGATTGGTGGCAGCCATGCTACTATGTATGGAGTCGAGTTTGCTGCTTGGGAGAGGTTTTGTATGACTTTGAGGGTCTCGGATACATGGCAGCACTCGGGTTTTGTGAGGCCCCCAGACAATCTTGCCTTCTCTAGATCGGACCGTAGAGTGGGAGGAGTGAATCTATCACGGATAGATCGCTTCTACACTAGTGACCACTTCAGTGACTTGGGGGGTTCAGTGGACATCCTGGCAAGGACTTCCTTCTCGGACCATGCACCAGTGATCCTCACAGTGGCAGATAGGCAGAGGAGTGGGAGCACGATGCTCCGCATCCAAGACAGGGTCTTGTTGGACTCAGCACTCAGAGAGAGGGTAGAGGCTCTCTGGACAGAGGGTATGGACAGACAGGATTCACCTGCAGACAGAGTGGCCTCAAGCCTAGGTCAACTTAGCCACTTTTTTCTTCAGGAGTCTCTGGCTCGTCGGGCTGCAGCGAGAGAGGCGGAGCAGCGTCTCAGACGGGGCATTGCTTCATTGCAGAGGATGTAGGAGCAGCATCCAGACAGTCCATGGTTGGAGGAGCAGTTACAGCAGGCTCGACAGGAGCTTGCTAGCACAGAGGAGAGGCGTCATGAGTTTGCCTTCCACCGACAGGCATCTCAGTGGACTCAGGTGGGTGACAGAGTGACTGGTGCTTTTTTTGAGACAGTGGGGCCTCGACATTCGCATGCCAAGGTCAGTCAGTTGAGGAGGCCCGATGGTTCAGTTGCTTGTGAGCCCGAGGATATGCGTGCAGTCGCTACTGACTTCTACCATGAGTTACTGTCGGCTGAGCCTCAGTCAGAGCAGCAGGATGCATGCAGGGAGCAGGTTTGGGCAGAGATGCCATGTCTTGTGACAGAGGAGATGCACCAGAGGCTAGAGATGCCACTTCAGCTTGAGGAGCTGCGCACAGCTCTGAGGGCCCTTGCTCGTGGTAGCTGTCCAGGTGAGGATGGGTTGACTCCCAGCTTTTTCTTGGAGTACTGGGACTTGCTTGGCCCTGATCTTTGTAGTGCTTTTCAGTACATTTTGCACACAGGAGTGATGCCTGACAGCATGAGTGAGGGCCTGATCTACCTCATTCCCAAGGAGGGTGGCTCCTTGGATGAGATTCGTTAGTGGCGCCCCATCACCATCCTCAACTCAGCCTACAAAATTCTTGCCAAGGCTCTGAGTTTGAGGATTCAGCCACTTTTAGAGAGCCTTATACATGGGACTCAGACAGGTTTTGTCAAGGAACGCAGTATCCTTGACAACATCTTTACTTTCTGGGAGGCTTCTGCCCTGGCATGGCTCCATGGTGAGGACCTTGTGATTCTTCTTCTCGATTTTGAGAAGGCCTACGACCGAGTTGATTGGGACTTTCTAGAGGGCACTCTTCGCATGATGGGCTTCTCAGATGCTTGGATCAGAGGGGTGTCAGCTTTGTACAGACAGGCTCATAGTCAGGTGCTTTTGGCAGGGGGGAGAGGTGCGCGCTTCATGCTCATACGCTCGGTCAGACAGGGCTGCCCTCTTGCCCCCTTTCTCTTTCTGTTCTATGCGGAGGCGATGAGCAGATTTTTTGTGTCACAGCAGGTTGGTCTTCGGGGCTTAGCACTCCCTATTCGGGGAGAGGAGCTACTGGACGTTGAGTTTGCCGATGACTCAGCCTTGTACTTAGATGGCCAGGAGGCCAATCTTCACAGATGTGAGCAGGCTTTGGAGACCTTCTGTTGTGCATCGGGTGCAGTGATCAACTGGAGAAAGACAGTGGCTTTCTCGGTTGGTAGTGCTCCTATGCCAGATTGGATGCTAGGAGAGGGTTTCAGGTGGATTCCCTCAGGGACTGCAGTTCGATACTTGGGTTGTCAAGTTGGTTTGGACTTGTCTCCCGAGCAGCAGATTGCTCCTCTTCTCCTGTCCATCAGGAGAAAGCTGTTACATTGGAGCTTAGCATGTCTGTCGTTGGTGGCTGGTAGAGTAGTAGTTGCCAACCAGGTGCTGTTGGCGACTATGTGGTACATCACCTCCTGCTGGATCTTCTCGAGTTCTTGTATCAGCCAGGTAGAGAGGCTGATCAGGAACGTCTTTTGGTCAGGACGTGACACTCAGATCGCCCGAGCCAAGGTGGCTTGGTCGGTCATCACGCTTCCCTGTTCTCAGGGAGGGCTTGGGATCATTGATCCAGCACAGCAGAGCAGAGCTCTTCTAGGGAAGTTCATAGTCAGAGGACTTCTTCCAGGTGAGGAGCCCTGGAAGGAGTTCTTGTTGCAGAGGCTTCGTGCCAGGGTGCCTCAGTTAGGAGGGCCCTTGGCAACCTTCGACCAGATGGATCTTTACAGAGATGCGCCGAGTTGGTTTGAGTAGGAGACTGGAGGACCGTTTCGCTGTGAGTTTGCTTCGTTCTTGGGAGCTCCTACGGCGTGGCCTGGAGCAGCGACAGCCGATGTGCACGGAGGAGCGCCTACGGCAGCCCCTCGTCTGGAACCCCATGGTTAGCACTCAGAGAGGCCACTTGGTTGGTAGTCGACCTCATGTTTCGTGGGGTCCCATGGCAGCAGGTCCAGCGTGCTCTCTAAGTGACTGGCTAGAGTTCATAGGTTTGTTAGAGGAGGTACAAGGTTTCCAGCTACAGGGCATGAGAGGGGTGTAGAGCATGTGTCAGGACATCTCAGAGTCAGTTCCAGCTGAGTGGCTCACGCTTCTCGAGCCAGTAGTACCCCGGTGGATGGGAGCCTTCACACGACTGGAGGTTCTCATTTCAGTCAGGGCTTGCTCAGAGACTGTCCCAGCCCTGTTCTTCGAGCTTCAGGGTGGGGGACGACTACAGCGAGTTGCAGTAGAGGCCCCGCAGGTAGCAGAGTGCTGTTTTTAGAGGATCTGAGTTGTGGGCATCTGTGGGAGGACTTGCGTCATAGACCCTGACCCAGCAGCTCTTGAGACTGGACACTGGAGGCTTTGGGCTTGGGAGTGCTGTCCACTGGCACGAGGACAATGGGATCCTGGTGAGTGGCTATCTTGTCTTCTGCAGACCACTCAGGAGTCCCCTTCTTTCAGTACACTGTTCGGCTTGGACGGCACATACTAGCAGCACAGAGAGAGGCTCTCCCCGCTGCAGCACGTCATTGGCAGAAGGAGGGTCTCACCGTCGAGTTCTTGGCAGACTTTTGGGAGAGGTTGTGGGACTCCAGACAGCTGAGGCGAGTCACCTTGTTTCAGTGGCTGGTCGCACACAGAGCCACAACAGTAGGGAGCTGGCTAGTGTATAGTGGTCTCTCGGCCACATGTGCAGCTTGTGACCTTTTGGTGGAGAGTCAGCGTCACTGTCTTTGGGACTGTCCCTCGGCCCAGCAGGTGTGGCTACGAGTTCTTCGGCTGATGCCTGCTCTCTCCACGGCTCGACAGTACACTTGGGGGGTAGCGGCTTGGTCCACCCTCACGGGCCCGGCACTTCAGTTTGAGCTATCTTCCACCAGCAGGATGATAGTGATGCAGAGGAGACGTCCTACACTCCAGCCTGCTACAGAGCTTACTCCACAGGAGTGGTGCAGTGAGAGAGAGGAGTCTTGGGAGCTCATCAGTGGCCTGACACTTTGGTTCATTTGGCGGGTCCGCTTTTTTCGCATCTTTGAGGCTCGCCCTGTGCCACCAGCAGAGATTGTTTGTGACTTTTGGCTAGAGCTAATCCATACTCTCAGAGGACAGCTTGAGGGACTACAGGGCAGCTCCGACCGCAGGCGGGAGCGCCACGAGGCTTTCCTTCGACTTTGGTGCCCCGGGCCTTTCTACACCATAGTCCAGGGGGTGCTCAGATGGCACTACTGTCCACGTGTGTGGCTCTTCCTTCCTCCCATCTCTTGATTTAGCCTCATTGTTTATATGCTGTTTTTTCATTGAGAGTCTCCCCATCATGCTTGTTGTAGCCCTCTCTTGTAGAGGAGATTGTAGCCCTATGGGCAGTTTTCATTAACTAATAGAAGGATCTTTTTCTCGGGAAAAAAAAAAAGTTTGTAAGAAAACACTTTTGGACATTCTCAAACTCTTTCCGAGTAGACTTTGAGATGCTCCCACCCCACACTTCAACTCCATAAAGAAGAACCGGTGTCACCAATGCATCAAAAAGATACTTCTTGAGAACCCAACACTTGATGTTTCCCACATTACACATGTTCTCAAATGCATAAAATGCTCTCTTTCTTGCTTCCAAACGACGCATAGCACATTCATGCCACTTGTGATTGGACAGAACCTCAAGGCCAAGGTACTTAAGCTCTCAACAACTTCAAGTGTCTCATTGTTGTACACAATGCATGGCTTCTCCTTATGGTTGGTTTTCACAAGCATAACCTTTGTCTTGGATTCATTCACAATCAGCCCACTATGCAAGCAAAAGTTCTCAAGGACAACCATAAGCTTTTGTGCATCTTTTAAAGTGTGTGCTAGAAGCACTACATCATCCGCATACAACAAAAGCATGATTACCGCATTGCAGATAGTGACCTCTTCAATGCCTTCTTCTTGGATAAAGTCAAGTACCATTTATTCCAATTGATCGATGCATAGACCAAAGAGAGTTGGCGACAAGGGACATCCTTGTTTAACCCCAATAGTGCTTACAAAAATTTCTAAAAGTTCTCTTCCCATGCGCAATTGACAAATCACCTTCTCATAGATTCGAGAAACCGCAAGCATAAACTCACTTGGCACTTGGAGTTCTTCCATCCTTCTCCACAAATTGTTACGGGGAATCATATCAAAGGCTTTCTTAAAGTCCACAAAACAACAATACAGTTGCTTGCCTCTCAACCGATACATGCTACCCCTCCTGGTCCTCTTCGTTGCTTAAGATTCTTTGACCACATCAATGAATGTACATTGTAATTCTTTAGGCCGTTAATCTTGTGTATCATGCTCCCAAGTTTTTAGAAGAAGTACAACATCGGCTCTGCTTGTTAGTTCATCAATCCCAATCCCCGCATGCCATGCGTATCCATTACAATTCCAAAAGTATATTTTCAATTGTAACTCGGTCTCATAGGTCACGCATCCCTATTTGCTCAAGGGACTTGCCTCCTCCTTGGGCACATTTTCTTCATAAGAGATCTCCTTGTTTTTCTTATTCTTTTCCTCATATGCCTTGCGACGCATATTTTGTTGCTTAATAGTGCGATCTTCACATACAAAACATTTTGTGTCCCTCAAATAGATCCAACTATTATCAAGGATAATCTTTCGCTTGGTCTCATCCGGCATGGTGCATACAATTTGCCGTTCTCCCGAGCGAGGAGCTCCTTGCTTCCCCACTCTATGTGCTCCATACACCATAACTCCGGACATGCCAAAGTGGGTTTTGAAGAAATCATCAATAACAATGGCAAGAGAAGGAGATGTCTCTAGCTTCTCTTCGGGAATTCCACGAATAACAATGTTCTTGGAATGTCGCTCCCGTTCCTTCAACTCCTCCACATCCACATTCTCAACATTCTTTGTTTGAGCCATATCTTGCATGAGTGAAAAATCAGAAGCCACATTGCTACCACATACATGAGCCCAAGACTTGTTTGTGCATACATTTTTCATGTCGCATACATCCCGGCTCATGGTGTCAAATTTCTCCTCTTTCAATACATGGTCATGCTCTACTTTGCTCATCCGCTCCTTCAAAGCATTCAAGTCCACAAGAGAGAGTTTACATTCCTTGACTTCCTCTTCAAGTTGCATCAAACGTGTTGTTTGCATCTCAAGTGTCCTCTTGAAATTCTCATTCTCAACCACAAGTACCCTTAGTGTGCCATTTTCCATTGCAAGTGCTCGTAAGTCTTCACCTTGTTTGTTTACGGTCTCTTGCAATGATACCAAGTATGCCATGATCATGCTTTCCGATGTCGTTGGTTGGGTGGTTGTGTTGCTATCTCCACACTTAGGAGATCTTGGATCATTTTCCACAATGGTTGTGGATCTTGTTGAAGAAGAAGAACCCTTGCGAGTGCCGGAAGACATTGTATGTAAAATAAGAGATGAGAGTCAATTTTCTTGAACCTGTTCACTTCAGAAATGCTGTCACAGAAACGCCTTCCATAACTCTGGAAATTTTTGTCTTTACACCAATGTGTAGAGGGCTTCGTGCTCTTCGATTGAGGCTATAGATCACCCAAATCGGAGTTCGGATAAAGAAGTTCTGATCAAAAGAGTGAACTGCTGTCTACTAGATCAAAAAACGGCTGCGTTTTTTGTTGGATGGATGGAGAGAGAGAGAGAGAGAGAGAGAGAGAGAGAGAGAGAGAGAGAGAGAGAGAGAGAGAGAGAGAGAGAGAGAGAAATGAAATGTTATATTTAATGTCTTCAAAAGGTCAAAGTGACCTATGAGACCAGAAACGTATTTGAGAGAGAGAGAGAGAGAGAGAGAGAGAGAGAGAGAGAGAGAGAGAGAGAGAGAGAGAGAGAGAGAGATGAAATGAAATGAAATGTTATATTAATGTCTTCAAAAGGCCAAAATGATCTATGAGACCAATCTGTTACAAAATGGTGAAGAGAGAGAGATTTTGTTTGCAGGTTTGGTCCATATTTATGTCAGCCTGTGATTGCTGGGCTCGATGTAGATGGAAAACCTTTTATATGTGCAATGGACTCTCTTGGAGCAAAGTGAGTCTTGATGGACATTTGATGTCTTGTAGCCTAGTCAATTGTTTGCTGTACTTGAGGAAAAGTATGGTTTTTTACATCAGCATGCTACTTTCCATGTAGAGAGCTGGCAAAAGATTTTGTTGTTGGAGGTACTGCAGGGGAATCTCTCTATGGTGCTTGTGAGTCCATGTTCAAGCCAGACATGGTATCACCTTTATCTGAGAACTTAATCTTTGAAACGTTTTAATCGATTTCTCTATGCTAGTTTAGAGCTTGTATAATTTTTACCTGAAGGTCCATGTTTTCCTTTTCTATCACGAGAATAAGAGCATGTTATACGTTTCTTGTGGTTTTGGAATTTTCTCTTGTGGCACTGAACACTGATGAGACCATTATTTCATGTGTTATTTTTTCACTTCATAATTTTAAGACACTGATCAAAGAGCATCGAGCGTTGGCTTTATTTCACACCTTGAGTTTATTTGGTCGTACTGTCAAGGAGCGAGGTGTGTTTTTTACAGACCTGAAATGTAGATCTTAGAAGCAAAAGTTTGTATAGCATTCAAGGGAGTGACCAACAAAATCACCACCAACTGAACATTGTAGTGCTTGTTGACTCGAATACAAAAAATGTTGGTCCTGTGACAAGTTTATATGGTGAGACAGAGGAGCTGGAAATACGAGAGAGAGAGAGAGAGAGAGAGAGAGAGAGAAATGAAATGAAATGTTATATTAACGTCTTCAAAAAGAGAAATGAAATGAAATGTTATATTAACGTCTTCAAAAGGCCAAAGTGACCTATGAGACCAGAAAGTTACAATGTGGTGGATCTGATACGAGAGAGAGAGAGAGAGAGAGAGAGAGAGAGAGAGAGAGAGTAGGCAGGCTAACATGTGAAAAGATTCTGTGAAGGCTACCAGAAATTTAGGTGGTGGAAATGAGGAACGCAAGCACAAGAAGAGGATAAAACAATCGCTTGCAGAAGCATTTCTCTATTGATCTATGCGTGTTATGTTCTTGAGATCAGGGTTGAACGCATGGTCATGTACCATCAGTACACATACTAAGATGTGCGGTACTGATGGACTTCAAAAATTATAACATAGGTATAATAAAAAATCGAAGACTTCTAGTCCTTAAAGGAAAGATGTGTGGGAAAGGGCCTAACTGGCTGAAAAAGCTACAGCCCAAACACATGGAAAAAGGCCAAAATGCAGCCCACAATGTTGAAAAATGTTCATTTTGGCCCAACATTGACTTGGAAACTATCAAACGAGTACAGAACAAAACGTACTAGTTTATGGTACAGAGCAGAACATACTAGTTGTCTCGTACATTGAAGGTGAAGAACCTGTGATGAATGATGATTGATTGGTTCAGTATGTTGTATCTGGGCTTAAGAATTCTATTCTAGGTTTTTGGTGGTGTTAGTTTTGGTGGCATTAGTGAAAATGGCATTCTTCCTGCATGTCAACTGGCTTGTCGGGTTTGCAAGTACCTGGTAATAGCCTGAGTTGTTGAAGATTTTCAAACTTTCAGTTGTTTGTATGCAAATTTTTCTATCTATATCTTGTGTATGGATCCAAGGCCCCATGTATGAGCAAGCCCTATGTTCTGCTCATTTTAGTTCTAAGGCTCCTTTCGATTGTCTGTTTTCCTAATAACTGGCATTTTCGTGCACGTTAGTTAGTATACGCTTTAATGCCTGGAAACCTTTATCTACAGGAACCAGAGGAATTGTTTGAAGTTATTTCACAAGCCTTATTATCATCAGTGGATCGAGACTGTTTAAGCGGATGGGGTGGAATTGTCTATGTTGTGTATGTTTTTCTCACCTTTGTTGCTTTGATTTTGAACCAATGTTTGTTGGACTTGTAGCCATTGATTTATTGTCTCAAAACTGATCTGTGGTGTTGTGATTTTAGGTCGGCTGATCAAGTTATCACTCGAACTCTGAAGGGACGAATGGATTGATTGTTTTATGCAGAGCGGTGCTATCATTTTCTCTGACCTCAAGCTGCTGACTGAGGGTTTGGGAGCTGGACAAGTCCCGATAATAACATGCCATTGTTAGGTTTCTGTGGGTATGAGGGAATTTTGGCCTTTTGCTTAATTATGTCAATTCTGATCATGAAAACATTTATTTTGTCAAGTGTCATTGGCCTGGTATTCTCAATCAGAATGTGAGTCAGAAGCGTAACTCAAGTATAATTGAGGAGAAATATTAGGAAGCTGATCCCAATATGCCCTAGTAAAGTGGCATTTATTTGGGACAAAGAATGTTTTGCAACAGGTTTAGGCTTTTTCTGGTACAGTCACAAACACTTTCTAAACAGAGTATGGAAGCACAGGAAAGCTTTTCCTGCTGCATTTTATGCAACCAGTAAAGCTCTCCTCAGGAAGACACTGTAAATGGGTAGACGCCATTTGAAAACTAAAGCTGCACCTATGGCCTCAGGATTTTTCTCCTTTTTCTAATCGAATGCTCGAGAGATTGGAAATGGTGTGTAGTTACTCGTTATATTTTGAGGTTCCAGTAGTGCTGGACATGCTAGGTGTCGTAGCGGCAAAAAAATTGGAAGCATAGCGAACAGTCATTTGTTGATTTGGTCCTCACGTAGGTGCCTTTGTGTATGTGCTGAGGATGAAACTTGCTTTTGTTACTCTTTTAAGATTGAAGAAGTTCTTGATGCTGATCATAGCAAGAGAATCCTCATTGATTACAAGCTCTCAATTTGTAGTGTTGTGCCTGCTTTTGCTCACACTAACTCACACACTCTGGTTTTTGCTCACACTTAACTCACACTCTGGTTTTTGCTTGACTTTATTAATTTTTGACATGTGTGTTTACTCACTTTGGATTCAGTGTGGATTTCTTATCCACGTGTATGCATATTTGGTTAAGGAAATCATCCATCGGTCGATCAGAGTCTATATACCTACATCAACACAAGCGCAAACTAGGGAGGGAACATGGTTTGGGTCACCATCCAAGCAGAGGAGATGAAATTTGCGTCCCATTTCAGGCCAATGTAGCAGGGGCTTGTCTGCCCACACTAACTAGACCCACAACCTCCCTTTCACAAGGCGCTCGAGCTTCAAACCCTGGTTTGCATACTGTCATGCTCCAGCGCATGACCTCAAGGCCCAGTTCTATAGCACTATCAATTATGTGTGCAGCTGTTGCCCGTACTTAAGAGAGCTGATGCCTGCACCTCTCAACCCCTCCAAGTTGGCCCAAAAGCTTGCCCCCACTCTCTGCCTTGTCCTTGACCAACATAGAGTCTACTCATCGCTTTGTCCTTACAAATGTCGTCAGAGGTTGCGTGCCGACTGCTCTATTGAACTGCAAGCTATAGCCAAAACCATCAATCACTTCTATTCTTCTTTTATTTTTTGGCTTGCTCAAACAACCCTTGCTATAACCTTTGGTCAAAGGTTCTCGTCTGAACAACTCTGTAGGGGTGATGGGATCTATTTATTTGAGGAGTTTTTACATTCTCTCTCTCTCTCTCTCTCTCTCTCTCACTCACACACACACACACACACACACACACACACACACACACACACACACAATTTGTAACTTCAAGCGATAGTAGGCTTCTACTACTACTCTACAAACCTACCTATTCTCATCCAGCAAAAAATTCAATTTTGGAATCAATGGCCGGACAAAGGGTCGCTGTTCGGTCTGCCACAATTTTAGGCTAAAGGAGAAAGACTGTAGTGTGAACTTCTCAGAATATTCGATATGGTGAGGTCTACATACTCAATGCCCTCTACCTTATTTACTTGCCTCTCAAATGCTCCAAGGAATCATCCAACGTGTCATGAACCTTGTCTCATGCAAGTAATTCACCCAGCTTCAGATAATGGGCAGATCTCCTCAAATGCTCAAAGGAATCATCCAAATGTGTCATTAACTACGTCGTCTCCATGAGAGCTTTCTGCTAGTTCCTTCTTTGGCACTCGCAAAAAAACAATTGCAGAATAGCATTGAAATAGTGAGTCAAC
This sequence comes from Adiantum capillus-veneris, assembly GCF_014529385.1. Taxonomy (NCBI): domain Eukaryota; kingdom Viridiplantae; phylum Streptophyta; class Polypodiopsida; order Polypodiales; family Pteridaceae; genus Adiantum; species Adiantum capillus-veneris. The sequence goes on from NC_140959.1 coordinate 38,672,573, forward strand.
ACAAGGCAATGCACTGTACATGTATGTGAAGCGATTAGGGAGACTTTTAGCAGTGCTCCCCCGTCTTGATACGCAAAATGCAAAGTTTGCAGGAAATGGAATTGCTTAAATGTGAAAATGCAAGCACCACTATATAGAGGACCAGACTTCATGACCAAATGATGCTAGATGGGGATTGCTAGGGGAGGAGTGCAATTGGGAAACAACTCCAAAACGTTGCAAAAACGCTTTTTTCGAGCAAAAAAATGTAGCCCCTAGAAAATAGGCTATTACCATGATAAGGTAGGTCGATGAGTTGGATCGACTACGTGCTCTAATAAGCTTCTTGTAGACATGCTGGCTTCATCATTCGATGGACTAGGCTACCTGCTTGACCTTCTTGGATGTAGTATACTCCTCAAATGTAGCGCATAGAATAAGGTGAGCAATTCCATGGGGACTTACACTCTGTTTTCTTGGCACCTCACAAATTACTCTTTGGGCACATGATAAGCATCGGGAAGCTTATGGATTGTTTGACCCCACAGGTACCAACACTTGTTTCAATGACTGTATAGGGATACAGATAGTTTATGAACTTCTGACCAAACTTATATTTTCCTATGTTTTTTAGAGATAATGGTGACCCTATGTTGACAAACATTGGTAGTTACCACATGTTTAAACCGCTCAATGTTTACAATAACCTATTGGAACAATAGGTTATTGTAATTTAGAACAATATTGTTTTGGAAATTTGTAGATTTCTGAACTTGGTAATTTAGAATCATATTGTCACTGTTCTGAGCGTTTTGCCGATGTAGAATCATACACGTAGTGCATTTAGAATCATATTGTCATGTTTTGAGCTTAAAAATTTGGGTCTATTTTTAGTTACTTCTGGTTGAAACTAGGTTCTTGGCCTTTTATGAGTCTAAAAAATTTAACAATGGCACATCTGACTTTTGAATAAATTGGATAGTCAGATGCTCAAATAATGTAGCATTCAAATTTATATATGTTTAGTATTAAAGATTATATGATCTAATTTTCTGGCTAGGTTTAGTACCGTGCATAAGAAACATATACCGGGTAGAACATTCATGAGTCTTGTCAAGTGAAAAACTGAACAATTTGCTCCCAAACATAGAGCTGAGAGAGAGAGAGAGAGAGAGAGAGAGAGAGAGAGAGAGAGAGAGAGAGAGAGAGAGAGAGAGAGAGAGGGACATGGATGAATGTTGACAATTGTGTAATTGGATAAGAGTGCTCAATATTGCATGCTCTAGTTTTGAGTCATTAGGTATTAACACTGAAGGACACAGAGAGAAAGAATTGGAGAGCATTAATTGAGAGATCGACAGGCTGTAAGAGGGAGGAAGATGGTATTATGACTAGTTCCAATTTCCATAGGCACATGTCATTTCATTGAAGTCCACAATAAAGTCCCATTTTTCTAACACCAACCCTTGCTTGAATTATAGAAGTGATACCTCAAAATTAAACAAAACCTGGTCTTGTAAACATGCTCATGAAAGAACCGGTAGCCAATGCGGTTAATGTTCTTAGTTCACTCCAAAACCATAGTAAAACATGGCTAGCTAGATTTAGATTCATTGTCTACACACACTTGTTCGGTCAGTCTTGTACATCATATCAAATGGATTAGTCTAATGGGGTACTATCTTGTCTCTAGTACAACCTCGTCTCAAACAACAATGTTCACAATGTGAAGACATGCTTCTTTCGGAAGAAGAGTATGATTTGAGTTTATGGATGAAATTCTAGTCCACCTCTATGCTTTTTGTATCTTCCTATCACACGTCAAAACTTTCCATGAATAAGGCTCAACGAGGGCATTTGTGACCAAGATACATCAGTTGTTAAACTCAAGTCTATGGATCATTAGACTTTAATCAATTTTCCTCTCAAACACAGAAACAAAGATCTATATAGTTTTGTTGCAAAAGTATATTGCCGGTGGATACCTTTAACTCCTTGACATTGCCACTCTCTTACTATTTGGTGAAAGAATTGCAAACATGATACATATATTTTACTTTTATAGTAAGCCTATTGATGTTTAAAAGATCCAAACATCAAAAGAAGCATGGGAATTTAAGTAGTGTAAATTTTTTTTTTTAATGGTGCAAAAAGCTTGTGTAAATCATATGTTCAAAAACTTGGCAATATTTAGGATTCAATGTCTACAAAATGTTGTACGACCATACCTTACTGTTGGGTATGTGGTAGGACTATACCTTTCTATTGGGCATGTGGGCTTTGTCCCAATGCTCTAACTACTCCTTATGAAGTCTACCTTGTATCCTATTGATGGTTTTCATGTGGAACGCGTCTTGTCTAATCATATCCTATGTGGCAGCTAGTCATGTGACTACCATATGCACTTGATAAGTTATGAATGAGTCCAAATGAGGTGTACATAACTCTAAACCACCTCTCTGGCCTCGTGGGCTATACCACATTTGTGGGGATGATTTGGGATGCCTCTTGGTGTCTCCTAGAGATAAATTCATTGGTACTACACCCTTGTACTACACTAGCTACTTCTACTTAAATAGATAATCTTGTACAAAGTGAGTTTATGGTCAATACTCTAATTCATTTTCAACTTGCTACATCTTGTGTTGTGCCATTGATCATTGTTTAATTATCATTATGAATGCCTACTTATCAAGCCACCCTAATCCTAACAATTGGTATCAGAGCCATGAGAAGTAATTAAACTTCTTATGATTGTAGCATTTTAATTAGTAAGCACTTGATTAATCATGTGTGAGCATGCTCTTGGAACACCCAAGTGAGCCTCTACCCTCCATGGCTAATTAGTCTTTCATTAAAGAGAACCTGAGCACATAATCCAATAAGTGCTCTCTATGCTTGCATTTGCCAATAGTTCCAATGCTTAATTCATCAATTAATCCTCACTCAATTTCATTGCCAATGGACGTTTCAATTGATTGATACATAGTTGGATCATTAGAGAGCTTCATTCAAGCGTGTTAAGCCCCATTTTCCTTGACTTTGTATTCTTAATTAGTATTGCAGCTTCACCTTCTCCTTGCATTGCTCACCCCACTCCAAAGTTCTCTCCTCACAAGCTTCCAATAGAACCCACAAACATGCATTTTGAACACCATTAGCCCAATGAATGATTTTTTAATCCTATTGCTAATCATGTGTGTGTGTTTTTCTACTAAGCCGATAATAAGATTCTATTTCTAGGCCCTTACGTGGAAGCCCATTGGGCCTTGTGGCTAGCATAATTTATATACTATATTGGTCCCTAAGGTCACAAGTTCAAAGGCCTCGACTAATTTTGATGTTGAATCCATGACAAATGCAAAATTGGCTATTAAAAGTATAATCAATGATCGGTAAGGTATGCCAAATTTGGTTCCTACGAGCACACATGTGTTGGAAAGTCTCCTTGGATACCAAGGAACTCTTCAAAGTGTCTTTTTCATAGGTCGGGTTCATTGGGGCCCCTTCCTGCATGCCTGCACATTCTCTCAATGGGGTCAAGCCTTTAAGCCCGTTGTGTTAGAGCACATTCCCACGAGCCTTTTGAGCTCCAAGGGCCCAACCCCTTGGTCCTTTGGCCAAGGCCCCATTCCCATGGGCTTTGTAGATTTTTTATTCCTCTCCCTCACCGGAATTTCACATCAAGGGTTACCCAAAGGAAGTTACTCCCACGGGCATCAAGCATCAAGCTTGTATAAGAGTAATATCCAAAGCTTTTCTCAAAACTTCATTTCAAAGCTTAAAATTGACAGTTGAAGCACACCAAAGGAATTCAAGGAAGAGTATTCTCAAGCCAAGAAATACTTCTCACTTTCTCGCTTGCATTAAATTAAAACTTTGCATACAAGCACAATATCTTGGAATGTATCTTATATCTAGATTTCCATCCAATAAAGGCACTATGAAGTGCTATGAGTGTAAAATACTAGGGCACAAAGACAAGGATTTTTGGTAGCTCAAAATATGTGCACATTGTGGGAAGAAGGGGCATCCCTCTTCTAAGCGTCAAGGAGACATTATCATAGTAGGAGAGATGGCAAAAGGAGGAAGATGGAAGAAAATAGCTTAATGGTGATTGTCATAGCTTGGAGACATTATAAATGATCCTTGGCCTCATCATGGGAGTCCTCTTTTTGGGATAGCTTGATCCTAAGTGATTTTGTTTGATGAGAGGCAAGCTTTAGCCTCCATGGCACCATAGTCTTTTGAGGTACAACATAGCATGTGTGGCTTGATTGGCCTTTGTCATACAATTTGTGTGGCATGGCCTTTGTGGTAGTGTAGTCTTTTTGCAATTGGTCATTGGTTCAAACCCCAAGGGGAGGTTGGTTGGGTATGGTTTGTCCCAAGGCTGCACCTTTTTGTTGTGAACTCCACCTTGTATTTTGCTAAGAGTCTTCATGTGTAATGCCTCATGTCCAGTCACAACTTATGTGGTACCTAATAATGTGACTACCACTTGCACTTGATGAGTTGTAGATGAGTCCAAAAAAGGCGTACATTACTTGCTATTATATTAGTTGGAGCTTACAAATCAATTCATTGCATTAGTGTGGAGCGAATCATTTCTCAGAGGGCTTGACAAAACTGATCCTTATATTGGCATCAACTTGACCAACATGCAGTTAGATCTTTGGTAGAGAATGTGGTGAAAGCATAGCGTCTTCAAGTGCTCATTATCCAAGAAAGTGGTTTTTAAACAAGGAGTTAGAGCTTTTGCTTTAGAGTATGCAGGGGAAGCAGTTTGCAAATGGCAGCCTAGCCTTTCCTAGGTTCTAGAGGCTCATAAAAGAGTAGGCAACATAGCCATGAGGGTGCAGCTGGTTGGTTTGTGTTATCAGGCTTTTGGCCTAGCATATTGTGTGGTCACTTTGCTAGAGAAGAATTTGTGGAGTGGAATGCTTAGATAAGAATCCATGGTGCAATATTTGCCAAAACAACAGGCATGGGGCTGAGGTGTGTGCATACAATGATCGAAGCCAAAGAATGGGTATTTCCCATCCCTTGGTGTTGAGATATGGTCCAAGTGCTAATTAGCCAAGTGATGCCTTGCCAGATTCTTACCAGACTTTTGATGCATTATGCACTTTGCTATTTGCAAGAGTCTCTTTCCAAAAAAAAAAAAGGGGACTAGACAGTGTATAGTTGAACATGTCTTTATTGTTGCTCAAGAAAAGGTGGTAACAACAATGTAGCCACTTCTCATGGTTCTTCTGTGAGCGGTAAATCACTTTTCCATTATTGTAAAGCTAATGATCACTTGATCAAGCAGTGTCCTAAGTTGAAGGCCAAAGAGGCTAAGAAGAAAGTGACTGGTTCCACTACTAACGCTGGTTTCACTACAAATGCGTTCAAGGAGACTGTGATGCTTATGTTGATGCAGAATGGGCTTTTACTGCGGAGGGGCACTTATGATCCTTCTGTCCATGATGCATGTTTGTCAGTTGTTGCAGATGCTCAAGTGTGGTACTTTGATAGTGGTTCTAGAAAGCACATCACCTCTCATCATGACTGGTTTACCTCTCTCAAGGATGTGCCTCTTATCTGGTCAAGGGATTGGAAAGATTGTGCTTACTACTACAAATGGCAATTCTTGCACACTTGTTGATGCATTGTATGTACTTGGGATCAAGAAGAAAATATTGTATGTATCTACACGTGCTAGACTTGGTCTTGTAGTCAAATTTTTGGATGACAGATATACAATACATGATCTCAATTTCGGTGATGAAATTGTTGCATGTCGCAATTTATGCCGTGGGTTGTATAATCTCACTTTGTATGACAAGTGTGGGTAGATCTTTTCAAATGCAGTTGTAGATTCTAAGGCTATTTCAGGTGCAAAACTTTGGCATGCACGTTTTGGTCATCTGAATTTTGCCAGTTTGCAGAAATCTGATATGGTTGCTTCTTTGCCTCCTCTTGAAGCACCTGTCAAACATGTTTGTGAAGGCTATATTTTGGGTAAGATGCAACATTTGAAGTTTCCAAAGGATAGTTCAGTTAAGGCCACATGCAGGTTGCAACTTGTGCATAGTGATGTTTGTGGACCATGGAAACTCCGTCCTTGGGCAATTACATTTACTTCGTGACTTTTATTGATGAATACTCCAGGCATGCATGGGTATATGCGAAGTCCGAAGTGTTTTTTTGGCTATGGCTGAAAATGTCTCGAAATGTATTATGGGCACTTATGGAAAATGACACATGGATTTTATGTGGTTTGCCTCCTAGCAAAAAGCCCATTGGTAAAAGGTGGGTTTACAAGTTGAAACGCAAGCTAGATGGTGAGATTGATCGCTTTAAGGCTTGACTTGTTGCAAAAGGTTATGCACAGCAAAAAGGCATAGATTATGAAGAGACTTTTGCTCCCTCTTGACGTATGACTACTGTGCATTTTCTATGTGCATTGGCAACTCATTTTGGTTGGGATGTACACCAGTCAAACATTGTTACTACTTTCCTAAATGGTGACATATTTGAGGAAGTTTATGTAACCCAGCCTCGTAGTTTTGTCAAGAAAGGGCAACAGGATAAAGTATGGTGATGTAAGAAAGCTTTGTATGGGGTTGAAGCAATCTCCTCGTGCTTGGTATGAGAAAGCTGACACTAATTTGGTCAAACGAGGCTTCCGTAGGAGTCCAACAGAAAGCACATTGTATGTAAAGCGTGAGGGTGATGTACTTCTCATTGTGGTTCTCTATGTGGATGATTTGCCGATCACTTGACCAAATGAGAGACATATTGCTGAATTCAAGACTAATTTGAATGTTACCTTCAAGATGAAAGATTTGGGGATGTTGCATCATTACTTCGGTATATAGTTTAAGTAGTGTGATGGTGGTATTGCTGTGTGTCAAACAAGTTACATAGAGACATTGCTATGTAAGTTCGGACTTGAGGATTGCAAACCTATTGCCACTCCCATGGAAACAGGTCTGAAATTGAGTCTTCATGATGCTGGTGATCCTGCAGATGTCACTCTTTATCAAATTTATGTTGCATGCCTCATTTATGTATGCAAGACAAGGTCGGATATTCAGTTGCAGTCTCACAAGATTCATGCATAGTCCAGGGCCTAAGCATTGAAGGCTGTAAATAGGATTTTTCTCTACTTGAGTGGCACTTTACATCTTGGCTTGTTTTATCCCAAGAAAGGATCAATGTTGCCACATTTACATGCTTTTTCGGACTCAGATTGGGCTTGTTGTTTTGACACATGAGTGTCCATAAGTGCTTGACAGCTCATGCATATCATGGTTGAGCAAGAAGCAACCTACTATGGCCACTTCTAGTTGTGAGGCTAAGTACAGGGCATTCTTCATAGCTCTCATTCACCGCATCACTCCCAGGGGGGATTTATTACCATATACATGTGGTAGTGATGTGTGTGAACACACTTAGGACCGTCGGGGCATTTTTTCCCTCACTAGGAGGTTTTTTTCCCCGTGCATTGTATATACGCCCATCACTCTAGGGCTATCTTATCTTTCCATTATAGACTAAGTAATATACTCTCTATTGTGTGCCTTGAGATTCCTTCGTCTTCTCCAATCTGTGCGTGTTTTCCTACAACCCTAATTCTAACAGGAAACTCTCCCCCAACATTAGCTCCCTCTTCAATGTAAGCTTCAATCTCTTCATCATGAAGCTCTTATTCTTCTCTCTCTACTATGGATGTTATTGATTCATCCGGGATGTGTTCTTTAGTAGCCTTCTCTTTTTTCTCTTTGTTTTTTGATCATATGTACTGATAGGTCCAACTCTAGTACCCGAAACCATCATCTCGCTATTTGTGTCTAGATGTAATTTTGATGGCATATCCGTTGGAGTCTTTGTTGATGCTTCTCTTGTCCAATGTCCTCGAGAGTTTTCTAAAATGAATGATAAGAAAGGACCAAATTGTTACCATATACATGTGGTAGTGATGTGTGTGAACACACTAGGACCGCCGGGGTATTTTTTCCCTCTTTAGGAGGTTTTTTCCCCGTGCATTGTATATACGCCCATCACTCTAGGGCTATCTATCTTTCCATTGCACACTAAGTAACACACTCTCTATTGTGTGCCTTGAGCTTCCTTTGTCTTCTCCAAGCTGTGTGTGTTTCTCTGCAACCCTAATTCCAACAATTGGTATCAGAGCAGGTCACGTCCTTCCGGGCTTAGTCGCCAGCCGCTCCAGCACACGCCTGCTCACCTTCTCCGAGTTCAGTGAGCTTTGGCGAGCGTTCGTAGGTCGACAAAAATTTTGGGAAAACTCGAAGAGCTTGGTCTGCTCAGAATTTTGATTTGGGCTCATTTCGGCCTCCGTTTCCACTAGAGGCAGTACTGCACAGACTATTTCGTCATTTTGTGCAGAATTTCTGTCAGTGCCGTTTTCTGCATAACAGGTGCCTTACAGTCTTCTACGGTTTGTGCTATATAGCACAGGTTGCTCCCGCTCAGTTTCTCCTATTTTCGGGCAGTTTTCACATCAGGTGCAGCATTTACCATGGCTGACAACAACAACACAGATGTGTTCAAGATGTTTGCTGCTGAGGACAGGTTGGATGGGGACAACTACCCTATGTGGGCTTATATATGCAATATGTTCTTGTGTCAAAGGGTGTCTGGAACATTGTGCAGGGCATTGATGTACATCCTGGTTCTGAGGATGTAGGCGATGTTGAGGATGTTGCAGGTCTTGCTGCAAGGATTGCAGCTGTTAGAGTTGTTTTGCCTACGGCAGAACAAGCTTGTTGGGATGTTAAGGATGCGCAGGCTCATGCATTGATTGCGTTGTCTGTGAAGCGCACCATTGTTCCTCACATCCGTTCTGCAAAATCTGCAAAACAGGCTTGGGATATTCTAATAGGTCTTTATGCGAGCCGCAATGAGGCTAAAATTGCTTTGCTGCGTAAAGAGCTGGAGTCGAAGATTATGCATGAGGAAGATGATATGGACACTTTCCTTGCTAGTGTCAAGGATATCAATGAGCAGCTTATTTCTGTAGGTGAAGTCATTTTAGACAGTTCCCTTGTGCAGACGGTTCTTGATGCCTTACCAGATTCCTACCAGACATTTGCTAGTACTTGGAGACTAATGACCCAAGGAAATCTTGAAGTTGTCAAGTTTGATGCATTATGCACATTGCTGTTGTAAGAGTCACTTTCTAGAAAAACCACGACTAGGCAGCGTGCAGTTGAACAGGCCTTTATTGCTTCTCAAAGAAAGGGTGGTAATAGTAATGCAGCCACTTCTTATGGTTCTGCTGCGAGTGGCGAAAATTATGTTCCTAATGCTTCTGCTGGCAGTACTTCGTCTGGAAATTCTGGTGATAAGGGAAAAAAGAAGATGCGTTGCCATTATTGTAAAGCCAATGATCACTTGATCAAGTCGTGTCCTAAGTTGAAGGCCAAAGAGGCTAAGAAGAAAGAGGGTGGTTCCACTGCAAATGCTGGTTCCACTACAAATGCAGCCATTGTTGAGTCTTCTGTGAAAGGAGACTGTGTTGCTGATGTCGATACAGAATGGGCTTTTAGCGCAGAGTGCACTTACAATCCTGCTATCCATGATGCATGCTTGTCAGTTGCTGCAGATTCACATGTGTGGTATTTCGACAGTGGTGCTACAAAGCACATTACCTCACATCGTGAATTGTTTACCTCTCTCGAGTCTGTCCCTCATGGGAATTCAGTCACTTGTGCCAACAACGCCTCTTATCCAGATGAGAGAGTTGGAAAGATTGTGCTCACTGCTGCTAATGGCAGTTCCTTCACACTTGTTGATGCACTTTATGTACCTGGGATCAAGAAGAATCTCTTATCTGTATCCGCACTTGCTAGACTTGGACTTGTAGTCAAATTTGTGGATGACAGATGTACAGTTCATGATCTCAGTTTTGGTGATGAAATTGTTGCATCTGGGCTTATGTGCCGTGGGCTGTATAAGCTCACTTTGTATGACAAATGTGGACAAAATTTTGCAAATGCTGTTGCACATTCAAGGGCTATTTCAGATGCAAAACTTTGGCATGCACGTTTTGGTCATCTGAATTTTGCTAGTTTGCTGCGTTTGCAGAAATCTGATATGGTTGCTTCTTTGCCGCCTCTTGAAGCACCTGTCAAACATGTTTGTGAAGGCTATATTTTGGGTAAGATGCAGCGTTCTAAGTTTCCAAAGGATGGTTCAGTTCGGGCCACATGCAGGTTGCAGCTTGCAGCTTGTGCATAGTGATGTTTGTGGGCCCATGCAAACTCCGTCCTTGGGCAATTATCTGTACTTCGTGACTTTCATTGATGATTACTCCAGGCATGCATGGGTATTTCCGCTTAAAGCGAAGTCCGAAGTCTTTATGTGCTTCAAACAATTTTTGGCTATGGCTGGAAATGTCTCGAAATGTACTATGGGCACCCTCCGTTCAGATCGAGGGGGGGAGTATATGTCTCATGAATTTAATGCATTTCTGGCTAGTTGTGGGATAAAACACCAATGTACAGTGCCTTATACACCTCAGCAAAATGGTGTTGCTGAGAGGAAAAACAGGTCACTGACGGAAATGGCACGATGTATGGTCAAAAGTCAAGCTTTACCGCATTCTTTTTGGCTTGAGGCCATCATGTGTGCCACTTATGTACTTAACAGGTTTCCTACGAAAGCTTTGCAGTCTATTACTCCATATGAAGCATGGCATGATAGAAAACCTTCTATTGAGCACATGCGTAGAAAATTGGATGATAAGGCTGTCAAATGTATTTTTGTTGGTTATAGTGCCGAAAGCAAAGGTTACAGGTTGTATCATCCGCAAACAAAACGTATTCTGGTTTCTCGGGATGTAGTGTTTGTGGAAGATTCTGTTCAGCCCTTGCTGTCATGTACTAGAGACAATAATGTAAGCTCACAAGACATTTATGACACTTTGTTGCCTCTTTTCAGTGGTGGAAATACGAATGTAAGTTCCAATGAGGCAAATGTATAGCCTATGGGGGTTTCTGAAAATGTTTTAGATCAGCCTATTACTGATGCAGATGTACATGATGTACTTGATGAGGAAAGGGCTGAAAATGAGCAGGCTAGAGGTATGCCAAAATGGCCGGTGCACACTTTGCGTGACAGTAAATTGGATGCACCTTTGTCTAGTCGTACTCGTTCAAGATCTCGCCATGCATCTTATGCATCAGATTGTTATGCTTTGGCTGTGTCTAGTTTACATGATGTTGAGGAGCCTCTGTCTTTTGATGAAGCACAGAATTCAGAAAATTGGATGGCTGCCATGCAATCAGAATATGATGCACTTATAGAAAATGACACATGGACTTTATGTGATTTTCCTCCTGGAAAAAAGGCCAATTGTACAAAGTGGGTTTACAAGTTGAAACGCAAACCGGATGGTGAGATCGATCGCCATAAGGCTCGACTTGTTGCAAAGGGTTATGCACAGCAAAAAGGCATAGATTATGAAGAGACTTTTGCTCCCACTTGTCGTATGACTACTGTGCGTTTTCTATGTGCATTGGCAGCTCATTTTGGTTGGGATGTACATCAATCAGACATTGTTACTGCTTTCTTGAATGGTGACATATTTGAGGAAGTTTATGTAACGCAGCCTCGCGGTTTTGTCATAAAAGGACAAGAGGACAAAGTGTGCAAATGTAACAAGGCTTTGTATGGGTTGAAGCAATCTCCTCATGCTTGGTATGAGAAAGCTGTCACTCATTTGGTCAAAAAAGGCTTTCGTAACAGTACAACAGAAAGCACATTGTATGTAAAGCGTGAGGGTGATTTATTTCTCATCGTGGTTCTTTATGTTGATGATTTGCTGATCACTGGACCAAATGAGAGACATATTGCTGAATTTAAGGCTGATTTGAATGCTACTTTCAAGATGAAAGATTTGGGGCTGTTGCATCATTACTTGGGTATACAGTTTAAGCAGTGTGATGGTGGTATTGCCTTGTGTCAGAAAAGTTACATAGAGACATTGCTATGTAAGTTTGGACTTGAGGATTGCAAACCTATTGCCACTCCCATGGAAACAGGTTTGAAGTTGAGTCTACATGATGCTGGCGATCTTGCTGATGTCACTCTTTAGAAAATTGTTGTTGGCTGCCTCATTTATGTATGCAACACGAGGCCGGATATTCAGTTTGCAGTTTCACAGGTCAGCAGATTTATGCATAGCCCAGGGTCTAAGTATTGGCACGATGTCAAGAGGATTTTCCGCTACCTTAGTGGCACTTTACATCTTGGCTTGTTTTATCCCAAGGGGGGATCATTGCCGCCAGACTTACATGCTTTTTCGGACTCAGATTGGGCTGGTTGTTTTGACACACGAGTGTCCACAAGTGGTTTTTGTTTCATGCTTGGCAGTTCATGTATATCATGGTTGAGCAAGAACCAACCTACTGTGGCCACTTCGAGTTGTGAGGCTGAGTACAGGGCAGTCTTCACAGCTACGGTTGAGTGTGTATGGCTCAAACGCCTTATGGCTGATTTGGGTGTTGGACAGGACACTGCCAACACTATCTACACTGAAAATCAGAGCGCGTTGGCAGTTGCGAGGAACCCAGTTTTTCATGCTCACACAAAGCACATTGAGGTGCATTACCACTATGTCAGGGAGAGGCTCTCAGCAAGAGAGATCAGCTTGGCTTATGTGCCAACACAGGACAACCTTGCAGATCTTTTCACAAAGGCATTGTCTCGTGAGAAGCTTGAAGCTTTCGGCAAAGCTTTGGGCTTACTCCCCTTTGTGGACTGATCCTGTCCTCAGGGCATGGCACTTCCCTTTACTCATGTGCCAGCTCTCGTTCACCGCATCACTCCAGGGGGGATTTGTTACCATATACACGTGGTAGTGATGTGTGTGAACACACTAGGACCGCCGGGGCATTTTTTCCCTCTTTAGGAGGTTTTTTCCCCCGTGCATTGTATATACGCCCATCACTCTAGGGCTATCTATCTTTCCATTGCACACTAAGTAACACACTCTCTATTGTGTGCCTTGAGCTTCCTTTGTCTTCTCCAAGCTGTGTGTGTTTCTCTGCGACCCTAATTCCAACACAAATCAAGATGTAGAATATATTGGAGACTTTCAACTAAGCAAGTGGTTTAGAAATCAAAATCCTACCAATTTTCTTTGGGCCAAGCAATGATGTTATTCACAGCACAACGCAAAGTTTTTGTATATTCATCCATTGGATTGAGGTTACGCAAAGGTTCATCCTTATCAGCATAAACTTGAGCCACAGATACACCATAACATCCATTAGGCATTCTTGAGCCATGCAGAATATCCAGATTTGATATCTTTGTAATTTTTTCTCTACCAATAGCTTCTCCATTTTTCAAAATTTGAACTAAAGTTCCCAGGGTTCTTTTACCTCTCGCTAAGGGAATCACTTTCTTTGCTTTTGTGGGAGCCATGTTAACTGCAAAAAATAGGAAATAATTTGAGTATTGATTTCAAGAACATATAGGTAAACATGGCATATAGACACTTTGTTACAAATAGTAATATGATGTTACCAAATATAGTATTACTACACATGCCAAACAATCGCATTCCATCCCCCACCATGTGGTCTCCTCAGGTCTATTGAAAATGACTCTTTTTGTTTGAATCTAGGGTGCCTGGCACCCAAGGATACACAAGATATGGTGCAGTTGTAAATTCTCATGTTTCTAGGGTGCCCCAATATGCATTAGGAATTTTTCTTCCACTTTTTTGGATTGTAGATTAATGAGGATTTTGACTATATTGAAACTGCATGGGATTTAGGGTCACAATTTTTAAGTACATGAAATCTCTATTGCTAATATTGTGCTGATATTAGTCTATAATGGGTTTGCAAAGACATTTGGAGTAACTGATGGGGTTGGCAATATGATGAGAGTAACTTATGCTACCAAGGACCAATAAACAATAGAGAGAGTTTATGCACCAGCACATGCCATACAAGAACATAGGAAAAACGTGACGGTGTTCAAATAGTAGACACTCTTCGATCAAAATCTTGCTCGATGATCTTCCTCGAATCTACAACAGAAAATTCAATCTATGGGTTCCAATTTAAAGACAAAGTGAGAGGCCTTACAATGACCATGGGGTAGTAATTTTATTCCTAACTTTTCCTTTTTTGGACCGACTAGCTTGACTTTGGGGCACTGCTATTTTGGTAGAATCCGAGGTGCCTAGCGCCCCAAGATACAAGACGAGAGTTGTGAATAAATTTTTTAAAAGTCTTTGGGAGCCTTGCATCCTGAGATGCAAGGGAGACATGTACTTTTTTTTTTAATAGCTCTAGAGCCGCTGCTATTGAGAAAGACTATAAGGTGCATAGCACCCAAGATACAAGGGGAGCTTTGGAATGATTTTTTTAATGGCTCCAGGGTGCCTAGCGTCTCAGGATGCAAGGGGAAAGTTTTTTTTAATATGCTCCAGGGCGCTTGGTGCCTCAGGCATCATGATGCGCCATTTTTTTTTGAAATCTTTAGGGCACCTAACACCCCAGGATGCAAGGGAACCACTTTTTTTTGAAGGCTCTAGGGCGCCTAGTGCCCCAAGATTAAGGGAAAGTTTTTCTTTTGAAGGCTCCAGGGTGCCTAGTGCCTCAGGCCTCGAGAGGTGCCTAGCTTTTTTTTATGAAGGCTCTAGGGCGCCTAGCACCCCAGGATGCAACGAGAAAGGTTTTTTTTAAGGCTCTAGGACGCCTAGCTCCTCAAGCCTCAAGAGAAGCCTACTATTTTTTGAATGCTCCAAGGTGCCTAGCATCCCAGGATGCAAGGGAGATCACATCGGTAGAGGATAACTTATGCGAGCGTTGCAGTCTAGAGTCGGAGACAAAGGAACCCTACATATATGAATGCACTATATAACCCTCCCTTAGAAATGCTTCAGGGCCCTCTGTCGTTTCATGAAGTGTGATTTCTTCAGCAAACTAGACCCCACTTACACGAAATGAGGAGCGACATATCTAATTGGTTGCATACCTTACACCCCTGACCGTGGAGTCTCACTTGATAAATCCATTGTACTTTGTCGAGCTTGATGATGATGCCCACCACAATGACATCCAAGAGGCCCATTATATGGTCAGATCATAGTTATCCTAACGAGACACCAAAAGGATAGCACCATACACCTAAGTAGGATAGCCATGGCCCACCTCACAGATGATGTCATTGACTCATCTAGAGACTTGAGTCTTTCTTTAAGTTTCTAGCTCTTTCCTTTATTTCACATTAGACATGGATTTTTTTTAGGAAGACTCTAGGGCGTCTATTGCCCTAGAATTCATGGGAAAGTTTTCAAAGACTATAGGGGGCCTAGCACCCCAAGATCAGCAACATGTAGATATTGTATAAGACATACCAAGAGAGCATAAGAGCTAGAAGCATGTCAATAGAACCTAACCATGCGTGTAGAACACAATGGATATCTACAAGCCTTTACAAGATACTGAGGGTAACGGTAAGGCATGTGCTTCATCACCACTTGGTTGAGAATTCCAATCTCCTTTCATGTCCTCTAGCAAGACACTTTAACTAGGTTTAATGACACCAAGAGGAGGATACTCCAAAAAATCAATTTATTAAAGAGCACTTAACATTTAATCTATGATTTGATAAAGAAATTGCCTCATTTGAGGAGCAGTATTGTTGTTGTTGTAAACTTGACCACATTATGTGGTTGTGCTCATTCAAAGTATCATTTTTGCAAGCCTCTTGGGCCCTCCTCTATGTGCCACCCACCTTATCCAACATCTACCACTTTTGCCTGCATGACTCCAACCCTTCACCTTTCATTTCATTTCTTTACTCAACGGGAAACTACCAATCTTCCTCTTGATTAACCACTTCAAAAACGTTTGTGGAACATTCTCATAAGAGACCATTGACCTATTTACAGAGGTAATTATGCATCATTCATAGTGGTCCAACGACTAGAGAATTCTTAGGGTACTATGCCAGCCCAAACTCGGGGATAAGGGAACCAAGTGTTCCCCGCCACTTCTTTGGACAAGATCTCCTCTCTACTTTATTTGAGACATTATTTCCCCTTCATGTTTGCATCTTCAACACCACTTTAAGAACTAACCCCCCCCCCCCCCCCCCCCCCCCCCCCCCCCCCCCCCCCCTCTCTCTCTCTCTCTCTCTCTCTCTCTCTCTCTCTCTCCTTCCTTTCTTTCGTAAATTTTGGGAAAGATATACAAATCCTTGCTTATAATTTTGGGACACCTTGCTCCTAGTCATAACTCACACCTAACCTAGTTAGATTGAAATCTTAGGGCAAGATGGTCTAGGCAGCCTGTTAGAGCATTGCCTTGGCAACCTGGGGTGCTAGGAAACTTGGGCCTACCTAGAAAATTAAGGCCTTTGACTTCTTCCTGTAGGCATACTCCATTTAGGGTAAGTACTTCTCCCATTGGGACCTTTGATCTACTTCCGTTACATAGAGATCAAGAATTGTTAGGTTAGCTATTTCACTTTGGACATCCGTTTGGGGGTGATAGGCAGAAGAGAAGTTTATCCTTGTCCCTAAATTCTCAAGAGACCCTTTCAAAAATTACTGGTCATTCTAGGATTTCTATCAGACATATAGACATTGGCAAGCCATGGTACTTGAAGATTTGTGATATGAAGAGGGTTCCCATTTGATGGGCTTTGATAGTCTTTTTTACAGGTATAAAATGAGCTTGTTTACTGAACCGATCTACTATCATCCATATTCCCATATTCCCATGGATAGATAGGTTGAAGCAATCCAGCTTGCTTCCCTCTATCAAACTTTGTCTTTTGGCATGCCACACATTTAGAAACGTACTCTTGTATGTTTGCTTTCATGGTAGGCCACCAATAGAAACATGTTTCAATCCCTTTTAGGGTAGACTGAGTCCCTCTATGCCCAACATAAGGAGGAGCATGAGATTCATACATTAATTTCTCCGTAGTGAGCTAGTAACACATAGTCCATTGTCATAGAGAAGATAACCATCTTGTAAAGTAAATGGTTCCTCTTTCTTCCCTAGTGCAAGGGCTGAAATCACATCTCTAAAATCAGGATCAATAGCATACTCATCTATCATAGAAGATAGATCATTGTGAGTTGCTATGGAAACCGCATTCACTCTCGGCCATCTTGAGAGTGCATTGGCTACTTGATTATGCTTGCCAGCAATGTGAGCAATATGAAAATGAAATTGCGAAAGGAAATTCGCCCACCACATTTGTTTGTCGGAGAGCTTGGTCTGCGTCATGAAGTACATAAGGCTTTGGTGATTTGTCCGTTGAATGAAAGGAGTCCCCAGTAAATAGTGCTTCCATGAGTCTAAGGCATGTAGAACTACAAGGAGTTCCTTTTCATATATGCCTAGATTTTTCTCAACAAGGTCGAGCCTTTGACTTTCATAGGCTATGGCGTGCCCTTCTTGGAGCAAAATAGTTCCAAGGCAATCACCACAAGCGTCACATTGGACCTTAAATGGCTTTGAGAGATCCGGTAGTGTAAGTACAGGTTGAGAGATAAGCTTTTCAAAAGCATTTTTCTCCTTGGCAGACTATGTATCCTAACGTTTTTCTTTGTTAGCTCATGTAATGGTCCTGCTATTAGTGAGAACTTTTCTATGAAGCATCTATAGTATGCACACATACCTATAAAGCTTCTTAGTTCATGAAGATTCCTTGGATTAGGCATCCTTTTATTACCTCTAGCTTTGATGGATCCATTTGGATGCCATCTTGAGAGATACTGTGACCTAAATATTGAATCTCTTGTAAGAAAAACTCACTTTTCTTTCGATTAACATAAAGTTTATTTTCTTGTAAGACTTGAAATATTACCTGGAGGTGTTGCTTGTGTTCGCGTAGTGAATTAGAGTAGATGATGATATCATCAAAGAACACGCCATTAAAGGTTCGATGAGGCCTGAATAGCTTCTCCATCAAGCGATTGAATGTGGCTGGTGCATTGGTCAAACCAAAAGGCATGACAATGTGTTTGTAAAGACCAAACATAGTGCAAAATGCAGTCTTTACAATGTCTTGATCAACTATCCTTATTTGATGGTAGCCACTTTTTAGGTCAATTCTACTAAAGTAGGTTGACCCTTGTAGCTTATCAAATAGGTCTTCTACCTGTGGAACGGGAAACCTATTTTTGATAGTGATCCTATTTAGTGCTCTATAGTCGATACATTGAGCAACTCTATAAGGAGGTTTATTAGGCGGTGAACTTCCTGGAAGAAGTTCAATTGCATGGTCATCATTGCCTCATTTAGGAGGTAGTTCACAAGGGATGTCTTCAATAAAAACATCTTGAAATCCCTTGAGAAAATTGGATAACTCTAGTTCTTTTTGTGATTATTGATATTTTCTTTTGCTAAAGCATTAGCTTCATTTTGAAAGTCTTTAACAAAAATCATGTACATGGAAATAGAGCTCTTTATTGACTTATTGAAAGCTTGTGTATGTACAATGGGTATGGTATTACCAACTCTTTAGCATCTATGTACATATCTTTTTCCTTGAACCTAAAGTAGATTCTCCTTTCAGGGAATTTAACATTGGCAGCCATGCGATCAAACCATGGTGCCCCTAGGATTACATCCTCGTGGTTGAGAGGGGATATAAAGAAGTCCTCGGACATTGAGCTACAAAATGGCCGTACTTCTTACAAGTGTAGCAGCCATAATCTCTCTTTCTAGACTCAGATCTACCCCTACCTTGACCATTGCCCCCTAGTATCTACCTCTACTAGCACCAATACTAGTATTGGCCTCATTTCCTTTGGAATTATATTCTCCATCCGCTTTCACCACTTCTAAATTAGTTCAAGCAATCATAGACAAGTCCTTTCCTTTCTTGAAGTGGTGAACTCTTATTTTGCAGTTATTCTAAACATGGTTGTACGCTTTAGAATATGTACATTAACTGCATTCATCTGACATGTGATCCCTTAACCTTCATTTCAAACCCCAGGTCTCTAGCTTGCTCACTGAGGGTCTAGTCTTTGCCATTTCAGCAATTTGCTTGGACAGTTCAGGCAGACAATATCCCTCCCACCGAGAAGTAACAACTCTCCTCAAGTGCTCAACAAAAAGATCAACTAATTCGTGAGTGGTAATAAAAAAATTTACAAAAGAAACTTCTTAGATATCGAACGGGCGTCTTCTCTAGGGTGACCCTTAGATATCTTTTATCACCGTGTCTGCACATATAGTGGTAGTCTATTATAACCATGTCTGCACATATAGTGGTAGTCTCATGGTCAGCAAGTTGTGCAAGGATGAGTTCTCCTTCTTGATCTACAAGTGCAAGTGGATCTTCATAGTCTGAATGACAGGGTAGGGGTCCTCTAAAAGGTCTCAAGACACTAATCTAAAAGGCATTGTGAATTTGCAAGTTAGATGGTAAGTCAAGTCCAAAAGAAACATCATTTATGATAGTTGAGTTTTTAAAAGGACCCTAAAAACAAGGAACAAGGTTACTAAAAGCATTAGTGTCCACACTCTTGATTTGATGGGGGATTGATTTGGAGAATGCTTGGTGAAGCGAGCTCCCCCCCCCCCCCCCCCCCCCCCCCGTCCGTTTTGCTGCTTACAACCCACTAGATGCATCCCATCATCGCCTCTACCATCGAAGGCAAGCAGCCCTTCCTTTGAGCCACTACAACCCCTCTTTCTCCTCCATGTTACACCACCAACATACAACTCCCCTCTTCTCTCAACCTCCAATTTCCCCCTCTCTCTCCCCACCTCTCCCTCTCACACATTCTCTCTTGATTTCTTTTCCCTACCTCTCCTTTCTTTTTGCCTCTCTCTCTCTCTCTCTCTCTCTCTCTCTCTCTCTCATGTTAGCAAGGACTTTGTATTGGTTTAATGCATTTACACAACTATTCTTGGTGGTCCATCAACACATGTCTCTATGTGAGAAAACGTTACATGTAAAAGTTGGAGTCAAGTGCATAAAATCTTCTAACAACACACGAATCTTGACAAATGCATTATTCATAGTAACTAATGTTGAAATCCTTTTCTCCACCCTTGCGGAGATTTTACAATAACTCGGAAAAAGATTGCATCAGCATTTGTCTTGCAACATAATGTTGAGTTCGTGATCACCCAAATTAAATTATGGATGAACATATTGTGATCTATGACCATTCCAAAAACTTGCACGTAAATGTAGAAAAATGAGCTAAAGTAAGGGTGACAGGGATGAGAGAGGTAGAGGGATGAAGGGTGAGTGGGATAAGAGAAGTACATGCTCGAGAAAGGGGATATGTAGAGGGTATAGCAAAAAGTGGTGAGAAGAAACATATAGGAAGGGAATAAGTAGAGGATAGAGAGAGGAGAGAGTTAGAGCGTGGAGGGAAGAGAGGGGTAGAGGGTAGAGAGATAGAGCCTATATGGAGGAGAGAGGTAGAGCCGATGGTGGTATAGAGAGAGTAGGGGATAGGGGGTTTCTACAAAAAGAGATACTAATAATAATAAGCAAGTGGTAAGTAGAAAATGACCCCTTTATATAGACTAGCAGGTCTACTTACATCATTAAATACTCTAATATCAATTAATACAATTAGCTTTGTGTCTATAGTGAAATTTAAAGAAAACGTTGAGGGAGAGCGAGAGCGAGCGAGAGAGAGAGAGAGAGAGAGAGAGAGAGAGAGAGAGAGAGAGAGAGAGAGAGAGAGAGAGAGTTAGGGAGAGTAAGAGAGATGGAAAGTGAAGGGTAGAGGACCAAGGGAGAATGTCCCTCTTCCACAGGCAAGGTTGTTAGTATTCATAAAAAATTAAATTCTATACTTTTAATCTTTGGAGTAGAGAGCTCGCTTTGGTCGCACCATACATCACAAATCCTCTTGACACCATTTTTATAGATGATAGCCCTAAAAAGGCTGTCAAAAATCCCTCACATGCTTCTCACTATAAGTTGTTATGATGGATCAAATAGCGACAATGTCCTCCTCAATAGCTTCCTCCTTTATTAAAAAGAGCTACATGTAGATCCAAGTTTAGCATCTGACTTTGTTCCTACAAAAGAATTACATTTAAGTTAAGAAATTAATGAAAGCATTTGGTTTTGATTGGTTGCTTCTAGTTCTTCAATTGAACCATGTCATGCATTTGCAAACTATTTATCACGCTTTTTGACACTAATTAGCTTGCTTCATGCTTACAGTAGGGAGATTATTGTTCGAAGACTAAAGATAATTTTTTGTTATGTTTATATTTGTACATGTTAACGGGTAGGCATTGAAAAAATAGTGGGCCCCTATCAGGTTGGGAGCACTTTACGACTTTGATGCCGTATATATATTGTGGCAACCATATATAGCTTGCTATCTATGGCCTTTAACATTTGTATATGTTAGCTTTGTATGTAAGATTTTTTTGCCAATGGAAATGGAAGTTTTCATGTACCATTTCAAGTTCTTTATTATATTCACTTTGTTGATAGAGTGCTTAGTCTCTCTCTCTCTCTCTCTCTCTCTCTCTCTCTCTCTCTCTCTCAATTTTCACTCGAATAATTGTTTAAACTCCCTCTCTCTCTCCATGCCTAGAGAGATTCTGTCTCAATTTTCACTCAAATAATGTTTAAACTCCCTCTCTCTCTCCATGCCTAGAGAGAGAGAGAGGGGGAGGGAGGTAGAGGTTGGGGCTATACAAAGAGAACATGAGAGAGAGAGAGAGAGAGAGAGAGAGAGAGAGAGAGAGAGAGAGAGAGAGAGAGAGAGAGAGAGATTTCATTATCATCCTTGGAGGTCAAATATGACCAATGGGACCAAAGTTACATGTGGTGGTATGTGTGTGGCTGTTGATGAGTGATTCTTGATGCTCCAAAATTATGGTGATGAGAGTTGCAATGGATTGCCCACACTGTGGCTTAGAGAGGAAAGTGTGTAGGTCTAAGTCATGGCTAAAAATGTGAGGGAAGCAAGTGTGGATACAAGCAAAAGTTGAGCACTCTAGCAGTGTGTGGTAATCAGACTCTCGAACTTGCAGTAAGCATAATGTGCACAATTGATTTGAATATTCTCCATTGCCTCAACACCCTGTCTTGCATCGAAGGGAGTGGGAGCTAGGCGGAATGGCTACGATATTGCTTATTGTTGACAAGGGGATAGGCCCAAGCATATAAGGGGACTTGTCATAGTATAA
Organism: Adiantum capillus-veneris; assembly: GCF_014529385.1. NCBI lineage: Eukaryota > Viridiplantae > Streptophyta > Polypodiopsida > Polypodiales > Pteridaceae > Adiantum > Adiantum capillus-veneris. The sequence continues at coordinate 38,694,733 of NC_140959.1, forward strand.
AGGCTTTATGGTTTGTAAGCATATAAGACCAGATTCCTCCCAAGGCGTAATACATTGGTGTTGTAGAAAAGCTTCATTCACTTGGGAGTTTATTAAGGCATCATGTAGCAAGTGTAAAGCAACCCATCTCCCAAACCACTTATTTATGTATTGCGTCCATCCCATGCTCAAGATCTTGCTTTTATGTGTCTTTTGATCTTTATTGCTTGCTTCCCATACAATTGTAGGAAGTCAATGTGAGAGGTTTTGACACATCTTTATCATGTACTCCACAACCCTTTCCATGCCCATAACCTCAAGTGGAAGAGATCCCGGCTCAAGAAGTAAGATCATATATGGTATTTGTGTCTTAACTTAGAGAAAGTTTGTAAGAAAACGCTTTTGGATATTCTCAAACTCTTTCCGAGTAGACTTTGAGATGCTCCCGCATCACACTTCATCTCCATAAAGAAGAACCAATGTCAGGAATGTGTCAAAAAGGTACTTCTTGAGAACCCTACCTTTGATATTTCCTGCATTACACATGTTCTCAAATGCATAGTACACTTTCTTCCTGGCTTCCATATGATGTATAGCACATTCATGCCACTTGTTATTGGCCGGAACCTCAAGGCCAAGGTACTTAAAGCTCTCAACAACTTCACGAGTCTTATTGTTGTACACAATGCATGGCTTATCCTTATGGTTGGTTTTCAAAAGCATAACCTTTGTTTTGGATTCATTCAAAATCAGCACACTATGCAAGCAAAAGTTCTCAAGGACAACCATAAAATTTTGTGCATCCTCTAAAGTGTGTGCTAGAAGCACTAGATTATCCACATACAACAAAATCATGATTACCGCATTGCACCTTCAATGCCTTCTTCTTGCATAAAGTCAGGGATCATTTGTTCCAATTGATCGATGCATAGACCAAAGAGAGTTGGTGACAACGGACATCCTTGTTTAACCCCAATAGTGCTTGCAATTGTTTTTGAAATTCCTCTTCCCATGCGCAATGGACACATCACCTTCTCATAGATTCGAGAAACCTCAAGCATAAACTCACTCATGGATATCCATTGCAATTCCTAAAGCATACTTTCAACTGTAACTCGGCCTCATAGGTCGCTAATTCCTATTTTTTCGAGGGACTTGCCTCCTCCTTGGGCACATTTTATTCATGAAAGATCTCCTTGGTTTTCTTATTCCTCTCCTCATATGCCTTGCGACACATATATTGGTTCTTAATAGTGCAATCTTCACATACAAAACATTTTTTATTTGTCAAATAAATCCAACTATTATCAAGAATAATCTTTCATCTGATCTCATCGGAATGGTGCATACAATTGGACGTTCTCCAAAGCGAGGAGCTCCACCCTGAGTGTAGGTTTGTAGCAAGCTTTGCGAGTGAGCTATGGAGCAAGATTTTGAGTTTTCTCATGTCACATGGCTGGTAAACGAGTTTTTGAGTTTTCTCGTGTCTCTCAAAACGCTCGCTCCCAACCAAATAAGACCACTCAAGAATATTGCTCTCAACTGAGAGAGATCACCCAAAAAATATTGCTTGCAATGCTCTTTTGAAAGATCGCTCCCAAGTCCAATATGGCGTAGGTACCAACCTGTTTGTCTTTGTTTTGTGTCGTGAAGGAAAGGAGGTCCTCCCTCAATCTCATCCTCATGTCTTTGTCTCCTTGAAGTGCATCTTGTGCTATTCCTTTGTTTGACAGGTAAAGAGGAAGCTTGTCTATGTGTATGAGTGTGTCTCTATTGACTCATACTTTATTTATGCATTTAGAGAGAGAGAGAGAGAGAGAGAGAGAGAGAGAGAGAGAGAGAGAGTAAATTATCATCCAGAAAGGTCAGATGGACCAAAAACAAAACAATACAAGTAGTTCCTTCAAAGAGAAGGGGTTGTGAAGGACTGAGGGTTAAGTAAGCAGTGAACAAAAAAAAGGAAAGGAAAATGAACAAAGCCTAAGGAGGGGTAGATGAGGAGGGAGCCGGTTTGGGAGTTCAAAACTCCTGGATAATGGCTTATCTCCTCGATAAACTGCCCATTTTTTTTGCCGTTTTCACTTCTTGCATCTTTTGTAGTTCAGCATTCTTCTGTTTTAGTTGGGCGGGTGTAAGGTCTTTTGCAAACCAAATTTAGAGAGAGAGAGAGAGAGAGAGAGAGAGAGAGAGAGAGAGAGAGAGAGAGAGAGAGAGAGAGAGAGAGAGAGAGAGAGAGAGAGAGAGAGAGCCCCACATATTCTTGCATCCATGGATTTCACCCCTTCTTTTTTATATTCTTGCATCCCTGGATTTCACCCCACATATTCTTGCATCCATGGATTTCACCCCCTTTCTTTTGATATTCTTGCATCCCTGGATTTCACCCCTTCCCCCAAATAGATTGTATTGGTTTAATTCTCTCTCTCTCTCTCTCTCTCTCTCTCTCTCTCTCTCTCTCTCTCTCTAATTAAACTAATACAATCCATTTGGGGGAAGGGGGTGAAATCCATCGATGCGGGAATATGTGGGTCTCTCTCTCTCTCTCTCTCTCTCTCTCTCTCTCTCTCTCTCTCTCTCTCTCTCTCTCTCTCTCAATTGTATTAGTATACCTAAGTACCACTAAATACGGACAAAAAGTCTATGGAATCTGTTTTTACCAAAGCTTGAATGTGAAAAGCTCTCAAAATTCTTTTATTGTCTCAAGCAAATAACAATTTTAAACCACAATGTAAAAACCAATTTATGTGGATCTTGCCTGCTCTTCCAATAGTCATGACCTAGAGATATTTGTAAATTACCAACATGTAATATTCTTAAATTCCTTAGACACCAGGACACAACAAAGAAATGAGGCTGCAAATGGTGGCCCTAACTTTTGGAGACATGATCTCCATTAGAAAAACACAAGCTGCATAATCTGCATTCATGTAAACACAACCTATATAATCCGCTTCTTTGTGTATATGAGTATGTCTCTAGTGACTTAGCTCTTTATATATGCATTTTGAAATGTAGAGAGAGAGAGAGAGAGAATTAAGCTAATACAATTCTTCTAGGGGGAAGGTGTGAAATCCACGAATGTAAGAATATGCAAGTAGGAGAGGATTAAGCTAATACAATCCTTCTAGGGGGAGGGTGTGAAATCCACGGATGTAAGAATATGCAAGTCTCTCTCTCTCTCTCTCTCTCTCTCTCTCTCTCTCTGTGTGTGTGTGTGTGTGTGTGTGTGTGTGTGTGTGTGTGTGTGTAGCCCTTCGAAATTGTAGTAGTAAACTTAGGTATAAGTAAATAGGGACAAAAAAATCTATGAAAGCTATTTGTATCGAATTTTGAATGTGAGAAACTCTCAAAATTCTTTTTTCGTTCGCAAGAAAATAGCAATTTTGCACTACAATGTAAAAACCAATTTATGTTTATTTTGGTTGCTCTTCCAATTGTCCTGCCCTAAGAGCTACACGTATTTTACTACTATTTAATAATATTTCACTCTTGTGGCCCTAAGTTGATTGAGCAAATCACAATAACAAGTTGTTACATTATCCACTGGATGCATTTTGAGCTCGGTCCTCTCCAATGTATGGTGAACCAATGATAGTGGCTAAGCTAGATAATGTGAAGAGCAACCAACAAACCAAGGTCTTTGTTAAATCAAGATTCAGAATTAGGCCTCTGTCACACAATGGCGGATGGACACGGTAGCATATGACTTGGACCAATGAAACCAGACGCTACTCACGAAGCCACTCACACACGGCCGGAGGACATCGCGCCTTGCAGCTGAGTGGCAGCCAGGTCATGGTCGCACCCTCCAGGTTCATGGCCGGCCCCCACAAGCCATCCAACTCTCGCCCAAGCAAGGAGACGAGTTGCCTATTGGCTGAACCGTTGTAGGAGAGTCTCGTGGCTGCCACCTTGTGTGACCTTTGTGCTCGGACATGCGTTCTGGTTATGAAACGGTCTGCGTCCATAGAGCTCCAGGTCATGCATGGCCGCTGTCCATGTGTGACAAGTGCCTTAGAAGGGTCAAAGTGATGAAAAATAGTGACATAAACCGGGCAACAAAAACATGCTAAGATTTAAGCAACAAGACCTTTTCCCATAGGCTGTGTGTTTTGGCACTCTTTGTGGACAATGCATTACCATGTTGCAGATTTGCCTCGTGTGATCCACATTGTCATTACAAAACCACATGTACTAGGCTTTTGACCCTTGCCCTTGCCCTCCCTCATTTCCATTCTCCCAAGTTATAATGCCCCAAAATGATGGTGCTACTCTACCCATTCTAGTATTTTTAATATTCTTTTTGGATTTTTTAGCTCGACCACCCAACCTTCCTTGACATTGTACTCTCCTACCTCTAGGGACTCTTTGAATTGCCCACATTATTGTGTGAATATTGGATTCTTCGGCAACCATCGCTTCATTTTTGTCTTCTTTAAAGATTGTTGGCATTGCTTGAGACGTATTTCTTCCCCTCACTGGTGGATTTTGAGTGACATATCTAGTCTATGGGAAGCATTTTCCTCATGCAATGTCATGGAGCTTGTAGCGCGGATAATGTGTCGTGCTCTCTACAATGTGGGTGCCCCTCAGTGCAATGTGCATGACAATCTCACTCAAACAAATGGAAACATTCTCAAATAGAATGAAACATAGAAACAATGGATAACAACAGAGACACAACAGTGGACCAGAACATGTGGACTCGACTAGCTCAAAGAACCATGTACAGACTCTGGCGTGGCAGCACACTCAGCTCCAGCCCAGGACTCACAGGTACAAATGTGGGTGTTGAGGCTCAAATGTGCAAGGATGGTGAAGCAGTGCTCTGTGTAAGACTCGCTCTCGACGACTACGTACAAGATAATGATAATGAACCAACGGCTACTACTCATAAATACAATCATAAAGAGCCACCAACGACTCATAAATGTCAACCAGCTAAGTGTGACCTGGCCACATGTCCACTAGGCCACCATCCGTATCCCTGCCACGTGTCACTGCCCAGAGTGTCTGTCTAGTGTGAACAGACCAGAACAACTGTACTAACTGTAACTATGTCCTGTAGCAATGACACTATAGTCTGCTCTACAGGTTGCCCGCCACAAGACTGGTCACCGCCTCGGTGAGCCAAACACTGAATGAAACTGCAAAAGTAACTATATGTACAATGAAAGGTGGGGCAAGAGCACAGTCCTGTCACCCAAGGGAAAGTGTTGTCGCCACTGTTGCTTCAGAAGTATCCGGATTGCGAGGAGCCATCAGATCGATTGTGTAACGATGCGGTTGCTGGATTGTGCTGTGCATAACCTGGCTTCATGTGGTTTGAGCAGCCATCTGCTGCACAGCGGATGGAAGCACATGCCCTGAAGTAAACTCCAAATGCCTAGTAACACAACTATGGCGGTGTGGACCAGCAACACCGTCACAGCAAGGAACACTTTGGCTCTGCATGTGTGGCATCTAGACTTGAGACCCCTGCTGAGTAAAGTACTGGAACTGGGGCTGTGGGTAGTGTCCCATGAACTGCTGAGAGGGCTAAGAGGGACCTGCTGGTGCTGCAAAGCCTGCTGGATTTTGGACCTGTATCCCTGGCCCAGTCCATCCATATCCCACAGGAGCCTGGGTAGGCCTGTTACCATACATAAGCATTTCTTGAAATCCCTGCACTTGTGCTTTTAGGTCATCAATAATCCTTGACTTTATCTTCAATGCTTGCTGTAGTGCAAAAATCGTTGCATCTCGATCTTCGATGGCACTCTTTGCAACTCGCAGAGATCCCTCCATAGCTGCGTATGTGGCAGAGTAACGCTGGTGCGTTGCAGCTAGCTGCTCTGCGCCTAGCTCGATGGTGGCAATAGCAGCTCTGGAGTCCTGAAGTAACTTCTCTAAAAGCTGAAACAGAGAAGTGGAGTCGGCCATACCTGAAGATCCCTCAGATGCATGTGATGTTGGAGAACGCACATGTGGCACAGCCGGCGAGCTAGAAGTAGGTACAGCTGGTGTAGTAGGTGCCTCTAAGATTGTTGTTGTAGGTGGAGAGAGAGATATGTTGACCGGTGTATGAGTGAAGATGGGAGAAGAAGGAAAAGGATCTTGTATGGGTGAAGTGACCATCCTGTCCTGAGGAGCGGCAGTAGACACTGGCGTCGGCACAGTAGAACCAGGGGTAGAAGTAGACGTGTGACGCTGAAAATGTACCCTAGTCTGCTGGCTCTCAAAAACTGGCAAGGAGAGTAGAGACTTCACTGTATCCTTCACCACTTTCGCCTTGATCTTCTTTTTCTTGGTGATTGTGGGGTCAACCTGCATGCTCACAGATTTTCTTTTCCCTTTCGAGGTTCCTTGCTCCTCATCCACTTCATTTGGGTTAATAGGTATGTTTATGACCCATGCCAAGAGAGGTGCCGCAAAAAATTTAAAACTTAACTGCACAGACTGCACTTGGGCCCGAAATCTTTTAGCCCTAGTCTGCAAAGAGCTGAAGAGAATCTGGTGGAATCCACAAGGGATAGTGTGGATTAAACAGTAGAGCCCGTCGCAGTGGGAGAAGGTAGTGAGAAGATCAGTTTTTTCCTTCTCTTCTTTGGCATCTCGAGCCAGAAAATAATACCTGAAGATTGCGAGAAGCCGTCTGTTTCGCTCATAATCCAGGTGATCCGAACTCAGTAGCTCTTGACATGCTTGAATTGTCGCATCCTTGGACAGCAAAGAGAAAGTGCGAGTAGTAGGCTTCACAGCTGGAAAGTTGGTCATACCCATGGCATGGCCAAGCCTTGTAGCTGTTAGCTTGTGGCCCCGGACCTTTGGAAAGTCTTTCAACAGTTGATGTATCATCTCTGCTGGAACCGTATCAGGTAAATCTGCATGAGCCAATGTTGTGAGGCCCAAAGTCCGTAGCTAAGTAGTCGAAAGCACCTCACTGAGAGATGGTCGAGGTTGCTGCATATAAAAATTTAATGAGAATACTGTGCGATTTTTTGAAGAAGCGGGCCTCTTGATTTGATGAGTGATGAGTGGCTACTTTCCTTTCTTCTGAGCCACTTTTGAATGTTCCTCCTGATCACTAGAAGCACCTGACTCGAAATTTACATCTGAATCATCAGATGCAGTTGAGTTTGCTTTGTAGCTCTCATCACTTGGGTCACTGGAGGTAAAGTCATCTATGCCATGGCTGCTGCTTGCAGATACTTCCTCTGCTTCGCTCTCTGATTCCACAACCAGAGCTTTCCTCTTCTTCAACTCTACCTTTCTCTTGCTACTTCCTTCTAACTGTTTCTCCTGTTGCTTGCTACCTCCTACCATGGTGAGGTCCGGGTGGATGACAAAACAGTGAGTGGGGCTGGGCAAGAGTATTCGACTGAGGATTGGGTATAGGGGCGATTGGGTAGGTAGGGGAGAATCAAGAGGTAATAGGCGAATGAAGATAGGTCTGGGGTGAGTAAGTTAGGGTAGGGGCGAGTAGGTTATCTGGGGTGAACTTAATAAGGCTTGGGTGAATTTGACGCATGGGCGAATTTTCTTGGGCTGGGGTGAATGTAGAGGGAACTGGGTAGGGGCGAATCCAATAAGGCCTGGGCGAATTTTCTTTGGCTGGGGCGAATCCAATAGGGAACTGGGTAGGGGCAAATGCAATAGGGTAGGGACGAATCCAATTGGGCTGAGAGGGAACTGGGTAGGGGCGAATCCAAAAAAGGGCAGGGGCGAATTTGAGTAAGGATGGGGCGAATTTTACAAGGGTAGGCTGGGGAGAATTCTGTTGTGCTAGGGCGAATTATGAAGGATGGGGCGAGGGCAAGGGCTGGAGAGGGGTCGACAGGGGAAGGTCGAGGGCGAGGGCTGAAGGGGCGAGGGGTTGACAGGGGACTAGGGCGAGGGAAATTAGTGGTGAATGGTGAGGGGGCAGCCACATTCGACAAAAAGCAGTTATGAGATGAGGCTTATTGAAAATGTAAGGAAATTGGTGGGCAACAAATGGTATGAAGATGCCTTTTTGCTGTAAGAAGTGCCAATTCATCTAAAGAAGAGCTCCATGTGGATGTCTACGAGGCATTGTTAGGTGATATAAACTTGAGACATGGCAAAAAGACGCATTCAAGAATGTTCACGATGGGAACTCTGTAGGAGGAGAGAATGTGGGTCAGTAGGAGGAGAGAATGTGGGGCAGTTTAAAAGACGACAAGGGGCTCAGTAAGCAAGAACAGTGCGGGGGAAAAGAAAGAACAAGGCCTAGATAGAGAGCCATATATAAATGCTGTCAGAGATAGAGAATAACGATTTAGGCCTTATCTTTTCGGCTATGGGGTTTTATTAACCAGAACGGGCTCCAATTGACAGGAGAAGAACATCAGTACTGAATCAATTTGAGGAGTCTTTCACAAGAGATAGTCCCAAAAGGCAAAGAGAGAGATTTGATGGTGAGAGAGTGCTTGTAAAAATTAGAGACGGAAAAGAGAGATGCAGTTGAGATGGTTTAATCATCGAACAATATCCAATAATCAAAAGATCTATTCGATGAGACTTGAACCTCGGAAATTATAGAGGGGGAGCAGAGACAGAGACAGAACAACAGTAACTGATGCATGCATTGAAACAAGGGGAGTTTTGAAAGATAAGAGTTGTCATGAGGAAGATTTGAGAAGAGGGGAAAATGGTAAGCCAGGGAGAAATACCGAACTGAGGAGGGAATAATCATATGGTGTTGGGATAGCTATTATCAGTAGATGTGTATATAATTAGGGCGAGTGATAGCACTTAATCCTTGATCCGTTTACCATTGGCAAGGGAACGCCTTCTAGAGTGACTAACTGGACTGCCCCCTGTGGTAAAATCTCTTCCACCACGAAGGGCCCTTGCCAAGCTGGAACCAGCAAGCTGGAACCAGCTTCTTTGCTTTATTCAAATATTTTGCCTGATGGAGTAGTGATGCATGGTTTTTAGGACCCCTTTTGAAGATGCAATAAAGGCACAGTCAGTTGTCGGGGAGATGAGGATACTCTAGTCCAAGGGATCTCAAAAGAGAAGAAAAATCTACTTCACAAGCACCAAAGAGTAAAAAGTGCCATGGACAGAAGATACGTGGGAACGAGCTCTTATGCATGCGTACAACCTATATCTTACAGAATAGCCCATTCTAGGTGTGAATTTCTAGTGAAATCTACACGAGGATGTTCGTGTGGACTCACAGCACAGCATACTCTGTTTTCACTTTTTTACCGACAGTAAATATTTTTTACCACAGTAAATATTTTTTACCTACATAAGGTCCCTAAGCTTCGTTTCTATGTGTTTTGACATATGTTTTGATGCCATCATAATGCCAGAAGTCTCACTTGCTTATGTGCACTATGTGTGAGGTCCCTAAACCTCTTAATTTAGGGTGGTGCCCCCTTTGTTTTGTTCTTTGCTTGTTTGCATGAGGCGTGGTTTGTGGAGTGTGCACGAGTACAGAGGCCACCCGATTGCACTGCTCTTTTTTTCGCTATCATTTTGGTGCCCCCACTGAGGAGGGCTACACAGACCTTCAGTCCACAAGCAATGAAGATGTGCAATCTACAACATGGACGAATGGCGTGAGAAGTTTGCAAATTGGAGAATAGAAGAGGAGGAGGCTTTAGAGGCCTTAAAAGCTTTCATCGAGGTCTTGTTACGAGGTTGCAGCGTCATTGAAATTCAAGAAGTAAGTTCTTCTACATGCCTTGTTCGTGATCGTCGCCAACAAAGGAGAGTGAGAAGAAGAGCTTGATATACCTCTCCTCTCAACCTATGAGTGCTCCAGAAACCTCCAACGCACACGAGTTTGAAATATTCTACATCAACATACACGAAGGTACTGTGACACACATTAAGGGAAGAGAAAGCATCACCAGACCTCTCTTTCCTGAGGAGCCGACTAAGAGGAGGAAGATCACCTCTACACCTAAGTGGCCCAAGGCCGCAGCGCGTGCTCAAGCGTAACGTAACATTTGCCTTAATCTCATTAATAAGGGATTACATGACCACTACAGGCAAGAAAAAGGCTAGTGAGCAATCAACTTCAACCTCCAACTTGCAACCACGACTCTGGCCCCTAAATCCTCCTGAAGCAAAGAGGCGAAGGCTTGCCTACAAGATTGCCGCCCGTCTGCGAGTGCTCCCAGTGCACTTTGTGAATCCAGACACCACCAATCCCAAGCCAACCTCCTGTCCGCGTGAAGATCACTTTGGATATTGTCCGAAGTGCTTGGAGACCGGGTGAAAAGCCTCCCTGCCCTACCTTTGCTGCTAATTTTCAAGAAGTTATCTCAATCTAAGGAAACTATCTTAGTTGATGATGTGCTGCACATTAATGGTGTCACTTTCATTCGTCATGCTGATTATGGTAATAGCATCCAATTGTTGCTTGCTAAAAGGCTCAACATTGTACAAAGTGTTGCCATCACGCCTTACATCTTCACAGATGCATCAGGAAGAGTCGAAGTGATGCGAGGTGCTGACCTTCTGTGGCTGATCAGGCTCATTGGTCCCAAGGTGGTGCAACTAAGCTAGGCTCTTGTGTGTAAGTATGGATGCCAATAATGAGAATGATGATCCCCGCATGTTTCCTTTCCATTTTGTGCGTCATATCCGTGTGAATATTTGTATTGATAGAAAAATCTTTTCTCAGCAAAGAATAGCCCTGTTGTTTGGAGCCGAGAGACTTGGGGAAATCTTGCGCTCTGCTCATCCTGTCATTCTACCCTTACTAGACTATTACCATTCCTTTGATGTGTCGATCTTCATCCTATTTTGAGCTAAGTTGTGCTAAAGCTCCAAATTGTAATTACCATACTCTATTTTAAAATAAATTGGAGCTGTTTGTGTAATTGTTTACTCTCTCACTTATGGCCTTCCCTAATTTTTATGGTAAGCCTGGGGAGGTTGCTCCAGACTTTTTGGATAATTTGGAAATGGCCTTTCTGGTATCGGGAAGGGATGACGAAGCTACTAAGTTAAGTGCCTTTCCTTTTGTCTTGAGGGAAGGTGCAAAATTATGGTATCAAACTTTGGCACGTGAAGAAAGAAGAGACTGGGAGTCCTTAAAGATGGCCTTCATCGAAGAATTTCGCCGCCATGAGCCTCCAGAGGAGATATGGAGACAGCTCTTAGAGCTATGCCAAACATCACCCAATGACTATAGAAGCTATGAAGGAAAGTTTTCCAACCTGTGGGAGAAATGGTGTGCATCACTAGGTGAAGGAGAAAGGGCGCCAGAATGCCTAAAGAAGGACTGTTTCCTGGCAGGGCTTTACCCCATCCTTCGAGAAAAGGTAAAAGGTAAATTCCCAGATACCTTTGATAAAGCTATGACTTATGTAAGGGAGAAGGATAGGAAGTTAAAATTCCAAGCTCAACTACAAGGGGGAATGGAGCCTCCACCGCTAGCTCAACCTACGGCAAGGGTAGTAGCAGGGACAGGAGCAACAGACCAAGAGTCCTCTCAACAAGAATTACTTCAACAAATCACCAATCAACTAGAGAGCCTGTCCATCAATCTGGTTCAAGGTGTAAGGGCTCCCCAGCCAGGAAATGAACGAAATAGACAAGAAGGACAAAGGCAAGCACGTGAGTACATTTGCTACAACTGTGGAGAGGTAGGTCACGACATGTATTATTGCCCCCATCCACGACGCTATCAAGGAAATGGTAATCAAAGACGGCCTCCTCGCCAGCAAGTCACTCCTCCTCGAGCTAGGCCACTAAATGGACAAAATGCACACGTGGCTCCACCAATCCAAATATTGAGACTCCCTCCTCCACCACCACAAGCACCAGCAGAGATCCCTCCACTACCATCGGGAGGGGAGGACAGGGCTGTTTCTGTCATAAGTCTTGACAATGGTAAGGATAAAGGGAAAGAAAAAATGGAGGAAGCTGTTGCCATGCCAATAAAGAGAGTTAGGAGACAAAGAACTGATGAAATGGAAGCTTCAGAGCCGGATAAAGGGAATGAGGGTTCCTCCCAAGTGATAGGAGACAAGAAAAGGAAGAGTAGATCAAGAAGGCACATAGGAGTAGAAGACTTTCCACTTGGGGTAGGATCCATACCTTACGACCTGGTAGCAGATGTGAGTAAGCAAGGACCAAAGATTTCATGGCAGCAACTCCTCCACCTTTCCCCAAAGATGCGTAGAACTTGGTCTAAGATGGTCAGCACCAGGAGGGCTAAGGCAAAGTCAGTTGGGTCTATTAGTGCAAGAGGCATGAAGGATATCGTGCCAGTCATTGATGTAAAGATTAAGAGTCAGCGAGTCTCCAATGTGTACGTAGATGGTGGAGCCGAGATTTGTGTTATGACAGAGAAATTAATGCACAGGTTGGGTTTGGAAGTAAACGAGCAAACTTCCTTACAAGCTAAGATGGCAAATAATGTAAGGGTGGCTTGTGTGGGAAAGGTTAATGGAGTGAAGGTTTCATCTTTTGGTGTGGCAATCTCAATTGATGCTTATGTGATCCCAACTAAGGGGGAGGGCTATTCGCTAATCCTTGGAAGACCTTGGCTTATGGCTATGAAAGCTAGGCAAGATTGGGAGACAGGTTCCCTTGAGTTGCGACCAAATCATAAGGTAGGTGGCAAGCAACAAAAAATTGTGTATGACATGAAGCAGGGTAGACAACAAGACCTAGAGATGGAGACTTCTATGAATGAATGGAGCACAAGCAGTTGCTCTTCATCTGAGGATGAGTCATCTGAGGAGGATGCTAGCTCTTTGGAAGTCATGGGTATAATACTGCGAAACCCAGAAGGAGAAGGTGGTCAAGACTCTCTAAACAAGGAAGAAGCCACAGGCTTAGAGGAGATGCTAGCTAAGGACCTACTAGAAGAAGAGAGAGAACCCTATTTGCAGGTACTAAAGAAGCATGTTGGCCTCTTTATAACTGATTACGAGCACATTAAAGGAGTGACGGTAACCCAACACCATATCCAATTAAAGGAAGGTGCCGTCAACCTTGTTGGTGATGAGGTATTTGCACAGGTTGAAGCTCTAGTAGGTCATGTTTTTGAGTATAAAGAGATGGTTGTGGAGACGTTTACAGAGGGTTTGGATACAGGTTTGAAAAGTGATCAGGTTTGCCTGGCTATGCAGCAAGTGGAGGCAAATGGCAGGGTCTTGCTATGTTATGTGATGCTATGGATACATGTGTTATTGGAGGTTGCTTTACATATATTTTTGTGTCAATGGCGAGTTTTTTTTGAAGTGGACTATACCATGGAGGGTTCTGTAGCAGATGGTAGGACAGCTGCTTATGATTTAGGTTTCTCAAGTGATGGCAAGTATGCTTATAGTGGACACGAAGGATTATGGATGCAGGGTGACGAAGCTCCGTGCTATAAAGAGCTGGAAGGGTGGCCTGTCTATTGGCCTACAAGTGCAAAGGAAGGCTTGGATATACATGTTTTACAGGTTGATGGCAATGAGCAATGCTTTACTTTTGATCCAGGTGGATTCTACACCATGCGTGGGGGAGCTTTGAGCTTTCCATTTGACCCTGGAGGGTGATGCAGTAGCAGATGCTTTTTTATCTATCTCTATCCTATCTATATAGCCACTATACTATCATTTTTCTTATACACTCTATAGCTCTATGTTATATAATTCTCTCTATACAGTCATCTTTTACCTAAATAATACTATGGTTGAGCATGGATGCTCAACGAGGGGTTGGGCAAAAAAAAAAAAAAAGGAAAAAAAGAGAAGAAAAAAAGAAAAAAAGAGAATGCTACCAGTGAAAGTGGATATTGACAATGGATGGGGTATGGCTTTCAAGGGTCTAGGAGACCATTTGTTAGTCATGGATGGATACAATTATTCATCAGAAAGGACTAAACAGGGTGCATCAGCCAAGAAAGCAGTAACATGGCAAATTCAATTGGTACCAGGTGGGTAAGTATTCAAGAGAACCCTATTATAGCACAACCTACAGCTAGAGGCATCAAATACCTCTAGCTTAAGGGGGAGGGCTATATGATGCATGGTTTTTAGGACCCCTTCTGAAGATGCAATAAAGGCACAGTCAGTTGTTGGGGAGATGAGGATACTCTAGTCCAAGGGATCTCAAAAGAGAAGAAAAATCTACTTCACAAGCACCAAAGAGTAAAAAGTGCCATGGACAGAAGATACGTGGGAACGAGCTCTTATGCATGCGTACAACCTATATCTTACAGAATAGCCCATTCTAGGTGTGAATTTCTAGTGAAATCTACACGAGGATGTTCGTGTGGACTCACAGCACAGCATACTCTGTTTTCACTTTTTTACCGACAGTAAATATTTTTTACCTACAGTAAATATTTTTCACCTACATGGTAAATACAAATCACTTTTTACCTACAGTAACTTTTTTTACCCATGGTAAATATTTTTTACTGCACCATAAGTATTTGGTAGGTAACAGTTCACTGTTACTAGAAGCAGTGATTGGGCATCAACAATGCAGTTACAGGAGGAGGAAAGGGGAAAATCTTATGGTAAAGGTGAGTCAACAGGGATAAAGACTTTTGAGTTGAAAAGAGACATGCTGATTTTTTCAAAGAACACATGTCAAAAGAAGCCATGGTTGAGGATTTTTTGAGAATTTGATATTCAGGAGAACCTCCAGTTTCAACAGCCACCTACCTGCTCTTAAATGCTGGTCAAGGCCTTATCCCCATGTGTCACAATCAGAAAAATCAGCATTTACCCTCCCCTCTCACATCACTCTAGAGAATATCTTGATGGTGACATATCAGGTGACCTCAATCTGTTGACCACCCTAAGCAAAAAGTAACCCCAATCAACGGATTTAAGCGTGTTTATCTCTAATCCTAAACCCTCTCAAAAACCTATATAAGGAGGCCTTCTCTCACTCAAAACAACACTTCACCCACTTCACCAAGCAACGAAGCTATGACGACATTGCTCACAACGAGGAGCTATGGATGAAGCTCTACTCTCTCTCTCTCTCTCTCTCTCTCTCTCTCTCTCTCTCTCTCCCTCTAGTATGCTACATTACTAGACCTAAAACCTAAATAAGGAGTCTTCTCTCATGCTCCATGGCCACCATCCTCGCCATCATTCTCTAAGGTATTGATGTGTTGCTAGTAGGATCATACCTACTTGCTGGGTTGATTGTTTTTGACAAGGGATTATGCCATCCTTGGCTTGCTTCTCTATATCCTTGTTATGTATGATCAGATGCCGTTGTATTGTTAAGCTGATGTCTTGTGTATATATATGCTACATAAGGTCCCTAAGCTTCGTTTCTATGTGTTTTGCCATATGTTTTGATGCCATCATAATGCCAGAAGTCTCACTTGCCTATGTGCACTATGTGTGAGGTCCCTAAACCTCTTAATTTAGGGTGGTGCCCCCTTTGTTTTGTTCTTTGCTTGTTTGCATAAGGCATGGTTTGTGGAGTGTGCACGATTACAGAGGCCACCCGATTGCACTGCTCTTTTTCCCGCTCTCAAGTAGCACCAGTGTGCCTTGCATTATTTTCGGTTTTCTGAGGTGGCGATCATGCCACGCTTTGCGAAGAAGTTGCTCCGCTTGCAGAGCATGTGAAGCTAAACGGCGGCTTTCATCCATTAAGGTGAGGCGGGATATAGAAGCAGATTCCATGCCCCAACCTTGACGCAGACTGCCCAACCTAGGGGATCCGGAGTTGAACTCAAATGGAGCTATGGCTTCCAAATCGAAAGCGAGTTGAAAAGGCGTGTGATTCGTTGTTGCTTTGAAATATGTGCGGTATGCCCAAAGAGTGCCATGCACAGCCTGAGCCCACGATGCTAGATGGAGATGACATGCTTTCCGCAGGAGGGCGATGAGAACCTTGTTGGTGCTCTCGGCCTGCCCATTGGCTCTAGGGTAATAAGAGCACGACTTGCGATGAAAAATCTTGTAATTGGCGAGCAAAGTTGAGATCATGTCATTGACAAAATGACTACCCCTATCACTAGTGATCTCTAAGGGACATCCAAATCTGCATAAAATATTTTCATATAAAAAATTTGGCTACTGTATTGCCAGTGCAATCTACTGTCGCCACTACCTGTGCCCAATTTGTTGCATAGTCTGTAGCCACTAGCAGATATTTGCGATTACCTGGTTGAGCCGGGGGATATATTGGACCCACAAAGTCCAAGCCCCATCTCTCAAAAGGTAGCCACGCCATCGAGACCTGCAGAGGACAATCGGATTGCTTACTTGGCTTTGGCCCACAGCGCTGGCACACATCACAAACCTTAGAATATGCTATTGCATCCTTAAAAACGTAGGGCCACCATAGACCACTCTGTAGAATCTTCTGGGTAGTCATGTGACTAGGGTAATGGCCACGAGTGGGACCATTGTGGGAATCCTCCAGAATATTCTCCACCTCATGAGGCGAGACACAACGCTTCAGAACACCATCTAGTCAGGATTTGTAGAGCTGGCCCCCAATCATAGTGAAAGGAGTGGATTTCAACAGCAATATCCTCTTCTGCAGTGGAGATGCCTTCTCTGGGTACAACCCAGTAGATAGAAAATGTAAGACCTCACCGTACCATTCCGGTGTTGTATCGATTTTAAAAAGACTGCTATCTGGAAAGTCATCCGCAATCCGGGTAGCTTCTTCACCTGTGTGAATGCGAGAGAGGTGGTCAGCCATTACATGATGCTTACCAGGACGGAGTACCACTTCAAAATCAAACTCTTGGAATAGGAGGAGCCATCGCCATACTCGACCTGCGACCTGTGGCTTATTAAGCAGATAGCGCAAGGCATGGTGATCAATAATAATTGTGAAGTGGACCCCTAGCAAATAGTGACGAAATTTTTGTAGACCATACACTATAGCCAAACCTTCCCTCTCTGTGGTGCTATAGCTGCGCTCTGCTTTGGTGAGCAGGCGACTTGCATAATGTACAGGGCGATCCAAGTTGAACTCTTTGCTAGGCCGAGTGAGCACAACACCCATAGCCAGCAGACTGGCATCTCTATGCACATGAAAAGGTAGGGCCCCAATCCGTGGCAACTAGAATAAGCGCTTCAGTGAGGCGTTTTTTGAGGTATGCAAATGCTTCGGCCTCAGGTGTTGACAACTGGAAGGGAACAGCAGCACTGGTGATCCGGGTCAATGGTTGAGCCACCTATGCATACATATGTATAAACCTGCGATGATAGCCTGTGTGGCCCACAAAGCTCTGAACACCTTTGGGATTTATGGGAGGAGGTAACTTTAAGATGGCCACTATCTTCTCTGGGTCAGGTGCTAAACCTTGAGCAGACACCACATGGCCCAACAGTGTGCCCTCGGTGACCAAAAAATGACACTTGTTCGGATTGATCTTCAAACGTGCCTCTCTGCACCTGAGGAAGACTGCAAAGAGCTGAGCAAGATGCTCCTTTAGATTTTCTACTGGGGTCAAACATTGAACACCCGAGAAGGTGGAAAATTCGTCCATGAATATGCGAAGGTGATCAGTAAGCAGAGGACAAAAGATGAGATATACTATGCGATTGAAAGAAGGCGATGCATTTTTAAGCCCAAAAGACATTCTAGTGTAGATGAAAATACCCCAGGGAGTCACAAAAGTTGTTTTGACTTGTTCGTCAAGATGTATTCATGACTGATTGTAGACGCTGAACCCGTCCATAAAACTATACAATACATGGCCAGCGACATCTTCGAGGACTCTCTTAGTGAAAGGGGTCGGAAATCCATCCGGGATTGTGACCTTATTCAGAGCCCGGTAGTCGACGCAAACTCGAATTTTGTTGGACTACTTCTTTGGGGCAATAACCATAGGGGACAACCATTCTGAGTGCTCTACTGGTACAATAATACCTGCTTCTTGCATTTTTTCCAACTCGATTTTGACTGCTTCTGCATACTTGGGATTCAGTTTGTAAGCACGTCCTCTGACCGGTTTAGCCTCCTCAACCAGAGGAATTGTGTGGACTCCTAGCTCTGCTGGGATTCCTTCCAAATTGTGGTAACACCAGGAAAACACATCCTTGAAAGGGTGCATGAAAGATATCACCAGGTCGAGTAGAGTGGGGTGATCCCATAACCAAGCGGCTAACAAGATGGGATGATGGTTGTCAAGGCTGCCGAGGTTGATTTCTCTGACTGGGTTAGGTGGTGCCGTGGGCGAGGCTGCGTCAAGGAGAGAAGACCGTGCCGCCTCTATGAGCTTCTGGACATTATGAGCTGGCATCTGATCAATGTTGAAATCAGCATACTCTTCCTGCAACCATCCTAATGGAAGCTCTGCGAATGGTAAATCTTCAGATACCTCAAAGTGCTCCGGCATGGGTGGAGAGTTAGATGGAGTAGAGGCTAAGGAAGGAGCTAGGGTGTTGGCCAACTCTTGCAAGGGAGACCTTTTCCCCCTTCTATGGTGGGTTATAGGCTCACCCAGCCCGATGGTTTCCACCAAGGGACCCTTTGAAGGATTGTCACCAGAGACCGGTCCACTTGGTTCTGGCGCACTTGGCTGACTGGGATTACTGGCTTCAGGTGTAGCTTAAGGTGTAGGATCAGGAGGAGAGGGTGAATCTGTTGGCAAAGGTTGAAGAGAGACTACATAGCATGGCATCGAAGAGGTAGCTTCTAACCACTACAGTAAGTCTTCATCGGACCCATCAAGAGGGACCGGCTGCTCCAAGTCAGGGTTGGGGACTCTACTGACAAAGAGCTATGTTGAACGACCGGATCCATACCTCCTTCGAGACGAATTTTTTGCATTGGAGATCCAAGAGTATGTATCCACATGGCGTCATTTCCCCAGTCGTGAAGTGCTTTCGTATGTCGCAACCATGGCCTACCAACCAGCAAGGTATAACCTCCCTCTACCTGGGGAAGATTAACTACCACAAAATCCAAGTTAAAAGTGAAATCTTGTACCTTCAGAGGCACCTTGTCGACTATGCCCACTGGGTAGATTGTTCTCTGATCAGCCAATGTAACAGCGAAAGGAGCAGGTCGGGTAGGCTTTAGACCTAAGGCGATCATAGTGAATTCGGGCATGAAATTGATTCCAGATCCACCATCAACGATGACGCCGGATAGCTGTTGCCCAAGAATAGACACAGTGAGATGAGGACTTTTATAATCGGTGAGGGGAGCAGTTGGATAGGAAATCAAATAAGACTCTGAGGGCTGTAAAGGGAGGTGCCCGCCACTAGGCCCGGCCCCCGAGTACAGAGACTGAATGACTGACAAGGTGTCACTTCTAAGTGTTGCGTCGAGCCTTAGCATGTCGTATAGTGATACCTACTGAAGAGTATTTCTCGAGATGGCTTCTGCTGTGGGCTTGTCGCCTTCGAATTGGGCTCCCTTTGGGACCTTAATCTGTTCCAAGTCAGCCACTGCTTCCAAGAAGGCTCCATCAATGTCAGATAACAGGGAAGTTGGTTTTCTCTGAGCAATTTTGAAGGACTCGTCCTTTGGGTCAGGTAGACCAGATTGAGGCAGTGGGAAGTGGCAAGGTGGACCTGTGGGCAAACTGAGACCAAGAGCTGCTCTTTGTGCCCGAGTAAGGACACCAACAGGCTCCTCCACTTGCAGTGGCTTAACCACATGAGTAGCAGGTGATGGTTGAGGCACGGTGTTCACAGTAATCAAATTTATCTTCGCGAAGGTGAAATCTTGATGGTTCTGAGTCGAGCCTGAAGACGTGGATGCCCTTTGCGTGGGACAATCCTTATTGTAGTGATCCTTCGAATGAGGGCAATGACGACAATGAGGGGACCCCTCAGGTAAAGGACACTTGCTCTGATAATGCCCATATTCTCCGCATCTGTAGCAGAGTATGGGCCGATTGGAAGGACGAAACGGGGGACGAGGTGGTTGCTGCATGCAGTTGGAGGCTGAAGTGTAGAAGCTCTGAGGGGTTGACGTGGCATTAGCATTATAAAAACTTTGAGTCGGGAAAGTACTTGACATACCTTGGACAGTAGGGGTATCGAGCAAAGGTGGCATGTAGTTGGGATGGCCGTAGTGGGAAACCATGTTGGATGCTGGTGCTAACCCCTGTTGGAGGGTAGGACCAAGACTTTGTTGTATTTTGTGCAATCCCTTTATATAGTAGCAATCCTTATCTTCATGACCCGATTTTTCACAGAAGTGACAATAAGAGCGAAGGGGACAGTCCTATGGAGGGTGTCCTGGAGAGCGGCATGAACCACACCATACCATAGCCTTAGTCTCCTGCTGAGACCTGAGCTCGTCTAACTCTCTTTTAAGTTGATCATAAGCCTCTTGATGTGGAGGCTTCTCCTGTCTAAGAGAGAAGGATCTCTCTTCTTGAAGGGCCCGCTGTAACTTTAGGGCTTCCAGTTCCCGTCGTAAAGAATTCAAGGGGTCTGATGGACTGTCCATGAGTACAGGGGCAGTATCTAACTGAGGAGAGTCAGTGAACTGCCTTCTTGCTCCCTCTATTCTAGTAGCAGTAGCAACAAAGACTTTCTCTAAGCTTTTGTTGAGAAGTCTTAGGCAGAGCCTTCTCTACCCACTTCTTCACCATGAATTCCCCTGGTTGTTGAGGCAGCTTAGCGACCAGGGACTTTCTTCTGGTCATGAGCTCCGCAAATGTCTCCTTGGGCTGGAGCAACAGGTTGGCCAACTCATCTAGAATCTTCTCTTGATAGTCCCCTGGTCGGGAAGCTTCACAAGACTGTTGTCTTAACATGGTCCAAGTAGTAAAGTGGTTTTCAGCAAACTGACTGTACCATTTATCTGCAAGACCATCCAAGGTGGATGGAAAGAGCACCAGGTATGCGTCTTTCTCTGTTGAGGCCACGACCTCTGCAAAGAGAGACAAACCTCCGAGCATGGTCATCTGCATCTTCTGTGGAGAGACCTTTAAAGGTAGGGAACTTGGTGTTCACCTTTTCCAAAACACTTGTGAGCTCTTCCATGGCCTCTTGCTCCTGATTTTGTTGCTCACTAGCTTGCTGTAACAAAATAGGGGAGAGCCTTACCGGAGAAGGTGACCTGGAGGATGTAGAACCGGTCGAAGGAATGGAGGTAGCCATATGAGTAGGTATGGGTGATGGGGATAATATGCTTCTACTGGGCACCGAGGGTTGACGCCGTCTGTGGTAGTACTTCAGAGGACTCAGTAGTGCACTTTGACGCTCGAATGACCTCCTTGTATGTGTCATGCAGTAACCGCTAAACCCCACCAAGATTTGGGCAAGAAGACCTTCACTTGGGCAAGACAACCTTCACTTGGCTGAACATTGGTCTAGACTCTACTAGACCAGGGCGAGTGACTAGACCACCTGGCCTGGACCAGGACGAGGAAGGACTAGACCAGGGATGAGAAGGACTAGACCAGGACAAGGATTGGGTGGACCAGGGCGAGAGAGGACCAGACCAACAAGGCGAGAGACTAGACCAGCTAGATTAAGCTGTCAAGGGTGAAACTGGACCAGACGAATAGGCTGCACAGGCAAAGTGAAGAAACCAGCTACTCAACAGAGTGAGACTTCAGTTGAGGTCCCACTGTGATCGTCAAAATGAGAGCACCTGTAGCGAGGATAAGGTGTCGTGCTCTCTACAGTGTGGGTGCCCCTCACTGCAATGTGCGTGACAATCTCACTCAAACAAATGGAAACTCTCTCAAACAGAATGAAACATAGAAACAATGGATAACAACAGAGACACAACAGTGGACCAGAACATGTGGACTCGACTAGCTCAAAGAACCATGTACAGACTCTGGCGTGGCAGCACACTCAGCTCCAGCCCAGGACTCACAGGTACAAATGTGGGTGTTGAGGCTCAAATGTGCAAGGATGGTGAAGCAGTGCTCTGTGTAAGACTCGCTCTCGACGACTACGTACAAGATAATGATAATGACCCAACGGCTACTACTCATAGATACAATCATAAAGAGCCACCAACGGCTCATAAATGTCAACCAACTAAGTGTGACCTGGCCACATGTCCACTAGGCTACCATCCGTATCCCTGCCACGTGTCACTGCCCAGAGTGTCCGTCCAGTGTGAACAGACCAGACCAACTGTACTAACTGCAACTGTGTCATGTAGCAGTGACACTGTAGCCTACTACAGAGCCTGTCGTTCTTTGCTCTTGTGTGATTGTGATATTATCGCCTTCCACATGAGGCCGCTGGTAAATGGGAGTCTCCCTAATGGCCTCATCTACCTCTAGAGAAAACGTTGTACCAGCACATGAGAATTCCCTTGTGCCACTTTTCTTGCTAGCTTTTCTTCAGTAGGTCTTACCTATTGAGCTTATATGTGAAGCTACTCAATATATGGCTTCTCTATATATGGCACCCAGGTCCCCTCTATATATACATCATCTCATGTGTGTATTCTACACACTTTGGGGTTCTATTTCTGTGCTCTCTCTTTCTCTCTCAACATGCTATCAGAGTAGTATGTTTTTGTTTTCGATTTTTTTCTTGATTAGAAACAATTTTGCATAAACTACCCACTGGAGCCACTAGAATTGATGTGGTCTACAACTTTGCAGAGATAAGTTTTTTCAAATTCTACACCGATTTTGAGTTATTGTTCGTGGATTGTGTACATAACTGAAAAGAAACTTCCACTTTTTGTTTTTGATTTTTCTACTAATTGAAAACGGTTTTATAGAAACAAATTTGGAGAGAGACCGGAATCGATGTAGTCTACAACTTTGGAGAAGGAAGTTTTTTCAAATTCTACACCGATTTTGAGTTATCGTTCGCGAACTGCGTACATGTCCGAAAAGCAAGTTTCGTTTTATGTTTTTTATTTTTCTGCTAATTGAAAACGATTTTGTAGAAACTACTCGGCGAAGGGACGGGAATCGATGTGGTCTACAACTTTGTAGAAGGAAGTTTTTTCAAAATCTGCACAGATTTTGAGTTATTGTTTGCGGATTGCGTACATGTCCGAAAAGCAAGTTTCGTTTTAGGTTTTTGATTTTTCTGCTAATTGAAAACGATTTTGCAGAAACTACTCGCGAAGGACTGGAATCGATGTGGTCTACAACTTTGCAGAAGGAATTTTTTTCAAGTTCTGCACTCATTTTTAGTTATTGTTTGCGGACTGCGTACATGCCTGAGAAGCAACTTTTGTTTTTGGTTTTTTATTTTTTATTTTTCTGCTAATTGCAAATGATTTTGCAGAAACTATTCACTTGAGCCATCGGAATCGATGTGGTGTATTACTTTGCAAAAGAAAGTTTCTCTAAATTGTGCATCGATTTTGGGTTATCGTTCTCGTACTGCGAATATGTTTGAAAAGCAAATTTTCCTTTTTGCTTTTGATTTTTGTCATAATTGAAAACTTCTCAATTATATTTTCTCTTCATCAATCATATATTTGTTACTAACGTAACTTTGCTGCAAAAGCCAGTTACATATCGTTCCGATTCAGTCGAGCCGTTGATGATCGTCCAAATTCTATCGAGCTATTGTTGCTACATGATCTTTTGTTATATGATATACTCGGTCATTGATTTTCGTATAATTATTCTTTTAGAGATATAGTTTACATCGTTTTATTGATAATTTCTCGTTGATACCATAGTGATTTTGATGGTACCATGATGATGTTTTGTTAGTACTTTGGTCATGGTGATTTTCATTGATACCATGATGATATTTTATTGATACCATGGTTATTCTCGATGATGCCATGATGATATTTCGTTGATACCATGGTTATTCTTGGTGATTCCATGATGATATTTCATTGATTCCATGGTGATTTTTGTTGATACCATGATGATGGTTCATTGATACCATGGTTATTCTCGGTGATACCATGATGTTGTTTCGTTGATACCATGGTTATTCTCGGTGATACCATGATGTTGTTTCGTTGATACCATGGTTATTCTCAATGATGCCATGATGTTGTTTCGTTGATACAATGATTATTCTCGGTGATATCATGATGCTTTTCGTTGATACCATGATAATTTATTCATTTTTATTGATACAATGATGATGTTTTGTTAATAATTTGATGATATTCATTGATCACTATGTTGATAAATGTTGTTTTATGTAGTATATATACATATCATTTGCATCACGTAATCACACATCTTTTACTTTTACGTTCATACTTTATGTACCATATGTTGTCGTGCGTATATATGTCGTCAAAAGAGTGGCGTCGCGAACCATCTCTTATGGCATTGTGAAAGTAATTATTTCACTAACGATGCTAATAATTTTCATGACTATGTTTTTTTTTAGTCTATGATCTATGTAGGATTGATCAAAGAATTGATTTTATGAAGACAAACTTGGTGACAATAAAAGATTTATGAAGATATGTTTGGTGATGTCATATTGATGACAACATGAAGACATGTTTGGTGATGCGATATTGATGACAAGCTACAAAGCAGATTCACGGAGACACTTTTGATTACAAGCTAATTGATAGTCTTTACACCTCTTTATTGAACCTTTGTATTCATTATTGTATTTGATAGGATTGGAGTAATGTAACTCCTCATAAAACATTCATTGTAAAAGGAGTGATGTAGCTCCTCATAAAATATTCATTGTAAAAGGAGTGATGTAGCTCCTCGTGAACATTTGTATATTCAACAATTTTTATAATATAACGGTGGGTGTATATAGAGCTGTGGGTTTTTCCCTTGATCCCCCAAGGGTTTTTTCATCCACAGTTAAGGACCCTTATTTGAGCGGGGGTGTTGAGCTTATATGTGAAGCTACTCAATATATGGCTTCTCTATATATGGCACCCGGGTCCCCTCTATATATACATCATCTCATGTGTGTATTCTACACACTTTGGAGTTCGATTTCTGTGCTCTCTCTTTCTCTCTCAACATTACCCATGGCATCTACCTTCCACAAATGCAAGCATCTTCATGCTTTGCAGCAACAAGTTTTCTAGATCAGAAACACCTACATCATACAAATCAAGCATCTATGTGTTTCCTTCTCTAGCTAGCCAAACGGCATCTTTTGTCTTAGATAAATTTGTTGTCAGTATGAATGTAATGTCTTCTACTAGATCCTAAAATAATATCGCTTCAATATTGCCATTAAAAAATGGTTCAAAATCTAACCACCGATAATATGGACACTACATCTATTTATTTCCACGAGAAAATTTCTCCACTCTGGATAGCAGACATGTCACCAACTCATCCAATAATCCATCTAGGGAATATTTACATCATCCGACTCCTTGCTAGACGCCCACCAAGAACGGATTTGTCTATACATGGTTGTAGCTTCTTCCTCACTTCAAGCGCAATGACACATTTCACAAAGCCTCTTGTGTTTATCTTGAAAGTTTTTGTTACAAATTGGTTAGTGTGAATTCAAACAAACATGAGTCTTCTCTTCCATCCATCACATTTTCTAGTCCTCCATTAAAACAGTTCGAATTGCTCTCTAGTTTGTAGTGGCTGTGTCAGTCATGAACCCTCAAATATTTGATGGGGGATGTCCATTATCCAACATCATTGCGTTCTTCATCTCTCAGTACATGACTTGGGCTTTTGTATCCTCCTCTTTCATTTCACATATTGTTAGAGTTTGCATTTCTTGGATCCTTCAATACAATATATGGAAAACTCATTCTTTGAAGTAATGACTCAATTGCTTGCTTGTATTCACACAAACTTACATTGGATCATGGTTGTCCAACTTGACACTCGTTGAACATGATCAAAGCAAATCAAACTCTTGCGTAGATCACCAAATCCATCTCGATGCATTCTATTCACTAGCCTAATTTCAGAACCATGTCCAATGGTTGACATTTTGAAAACATGACATCTTCTATTTGGGTCACTACTCTAACCAGGAAACAAAATATCATGGAAAAAAGGATATCAGCAAGTGCTTTTTAATTTCAATAGTTGTGTTTCGACACCAACATCAATTCTGCTACCACTGCCTCCTTCATCATTTGTTTGAATCTACATAAAACAAAATGTGTAATTGCTTAAAAATTAATAGTATTAGGAAAAACTTGTGCATATGCACCAAGGGTCTCATCTCTTCTAGAATGGACTAGATCTCATTATTGTTTAATTCACCACCATCATCTTGTATGATAGCTCCCATCACAGTTTGTTTTGCAAGATTCAATTGCATCTATCTTGGTCCTGTCGTGGGTACATCTGATATGACAAGAGACACATGATCACGTGTTCTTATGATAGAAAAGCTAAGCACTCCTTTGGCCACCGAATGATTAACTTGCAGAATGAACAAACAAGTCTTGTTGCTATCTCTCAACACATAATATATGTAGCAAGGGCCACGGACAAGGGGCAATTCATACACACAATTACCATTGTAGTGTTATGGAATATCCTCCACCTGTTTAATAATTGTACAACTTGAAATCATTCTTCTCAATCTATGATACTTGTGCTTATCGGGAAGAATGCACTACAAAGTGCTTTCATAACAATGGAATTGGGTATAGTACACACAAAACCCTCCATGTTGTGACATGTGACATGGTTTCCAAGGCCGCCAAGAAAGCTACAATTGTTTACTATTTCTACGCTGCAATTGTCACTAAGAACCTCATATTTAGAGGATGCGAGCACTGGTTTTTCATCAAGCTCATCCAAAGAACATGATGAAATATTGATAGCAGGCACTATGTTCTCATTGTAAAACATGCCAGGTGTCATCTGACTTGAGAATCCTTCATTTTGAATGATCAAAAATTTATTTCCAAAAGTTGATTCCAACACAAAGTGGAAATCTTTGCCTATTGTGACACCATCCCTCACACAATTTTGAATCTCACCCTTTAGAGTAGGCACAAGTGCAAATACCCCAAAATTGTTGGACCCTATGTGACCTTTTGGGTCGATCATAGCATATCTCTGTGGATAATGAATAGAAATAGGTTGCGAAGCAACAATATTGGAATTAGGGTTGTAGAAAAACATACACAGCTTGGTGAAGACAAAGGAAGCTCAAGGCACACAATAGAGAGTATATTACTTAGTGTGCAATGGAAAGATAGATAGCCCTAGAATGATGGGCGTATACACAATGCACAGGGGGAAAACCTTCTAAAGAGGGAAAAATCCCCCCAGTGGTCCTAAGTGTGTTCACACACATCACTACCACATGTATATGGTAACAAATCCTCCCTTGAGTTATGCGGTGAACGAGAGCTGGCACATAGAGTAAAGGGAAGTGCCATGCCCTAAGGACATGATCAATCCACAAAGGGGAGTAAGCCCAAAGCTTTGTGGAAAGCTTTAAACTGTCCTGTGTTGGCACATAAGACATGTTGATCTCTCGGTTTCACCCTCAATCACATGAATTTAATTTTTACCCTTCTGAAAGCATCTATTTGAAGGATGATTTGTTTTACCATAGTGAACACAAGGGTTCTTCTTGAAACAGTCTTTTGTTTGATGATTGTTGCACCCACAAATGGCACAAGATTTGGTACCAATGGATGGTTGAGATGAAGCTGAGGTAGAAGCACAATTAGTGACTGCATAGGCACTGGAAGTATCAGAAGAATTGATGGGAGATACTGCATTGGAGATTGTATATGCACTAGGAATAATAGAAAATTTGTACCGATACCCTTCGTTCTTCTTCCTGCAATGGATTAATAATACCATCCAAGGAGGGCAACGGATCTTTCTCCTTTAAAACAGTAACAATCTGATGAAATTTGTCAGACAAACTTTTTAACAAAATAGCTATGAGATCTTCTTCTGGCACTGGGGCTTTGACATAAACAACTTGAGTTTTAATACTCTTTAGTCAGTTAACTAAAGATGTAATGTTTTCATCAGCACGCATAGCAAGAGAGTACAACTCCATCTTTAGACTCATCATTGAATACTTAGCTTTAGCACCAAAAACTTTCTCTAGATGTATCCAGGCAGCGTTGTGGCAGATTGCATGTCATCCTTCGAGAGATGTCAGAATAATACCTAATGCTTGCTCATCCTTGCGTTGTTGCTCGGTAGACAACGCTCTGGTAACTGCAGCAGATGTGCCTACTTCGTCAGTTGATAGCGGCTTGACGACGCTCCACAAATTCTTGCGCATCAAATATCCCTTCACTTTGATTTGCCACGTGTGGAAGGCGGATCCATTAAATTTATCTATTTTTGATGCCATATTGAAATCTTTCAACCTTTACGTGCTTTGTTATTGCCTTGGCAAAGCTCCTTCACAAGCACCTTTTCAAGATGCTGCACAATTCGTCAACAACAGACTCCCCAATTGATGCTTGAAATTTGCTTGTGACTGCATTCTCAAAGGCTAAATTTTGTAGGTGGCATTTCTTGCAGAATATCCAGATGGTAACGGGTTGAGATGTTGAGTATACTAGCATGAGCCCACACCCACTAAATGCTTGCTCCAGTGCGTTTTGAGATGCTTGAGGAGACAAAAATTCACCAAATTCACCAACCGCTTACCAACTGCTTACAACGTGCGTTTTGATCTGCAGCAGAATTTAGCAACACTACATGTGGAGTTCAACAACATTTCAAGAGGGCGTGCCTTCATTGTCTAAGCTTCACTTGGCTAGGGGAGCTACCTCCTCTGCCTTGACAGCGTTTTAGAACGCCCTCCTGTCTGGCCCGCCTAGTGACTCACACTGCCTGCAGTCCTTCAACAGTCGCCTTTTGATATGCACGCCTGGGAGTGCCGATGCCTTGCCTTGCGAGTGCTAAGCCTGTGGCTCTGATACCAGATGTTGGAGCTATAGCCTAGGGAGGATGGTGGCATGCAGCCATGGCGAGTGCAGAGAGAGAGAGAGAGAGAGAGAGAGAGAGAGAGAGAGAGAGAGAGAGAGAGAGAGAGAGAGAGAGAGAGAGAGAGAGAGAGAGAGAGAGAGAGAGAGAGAGAGAGAGAGAGAGAGAGAGAGAGAGAGAGAGAGATTCGACAAGGCTTGCATGAAAAGTAATGCTATATTTGATTAAGAAATCCTTGATACATACAAAGCTAAAACTTTTCCAGCAAAGCTTCTAAAACAAAGAGTGGAGTTCATATGCATGCTCTAGGAGATGTTCCCACGGGCTTGGAAACCCAGCATCCCTGACATGCTGGTAATGCACCTCCATGTGCTTTGTGCGAGTATGAAAAATTGTGTTCCTTGCAACTGCCAATGCACTCTGACGATCAGTGTAGATACTATTGACAATGTCGTGTCCAACACCCAAATCAGCCATAAGGTGTCTGAGCCATACACACTCAATTGTAGCAGAAGACTTCCTTGTACTCAGCGTCACAAGTGGAAGTGACCACACTAGGTTGCTTCTTGCTCAACCATGATATGCATGAGCTGCCAAGCATGCAACAAAAAATCAATTGTGCACACTTGTGTGTCAAAACAACCAGCCCAATCTGAGTCCAAAAAAGCATGTAATTTTGGCGGCAATGATCCCCCCTTGGGATGAAACTAGCCAAGATGTAAAGTGCGCCACAAGTAGCAAAAAATCCTCTTGACAGCTTGCCAATGCTTAGACCCCGGGCTATGCATAAATCTGCTGACCTACAAGATTGCAAACTGAATATCTGGCCTCATGTTGCATACATAAATGACACATCCAACAACAATTTGATAAAGAGTGACATCTGCAGGATCACCAGCATCATGAAGACTCAATTTCAAACCTTTTTCCATGGGAGTGGCAATAGGTTTGCAATCCTCAAGTCCAAACTTACAGATCTATGTAACTTTCTTGACACAAGGCAATACCACCATCACATTGCTTAAACTGTATACCCAAGTAATGATGCAACAACCCCAAATATTTCATCTTGAAGGTAGCATTCAAATCAGCCTTAAATTCAGCAATATGTCTCTCATTTGGTCCAATGATTAGCATACATCTACATAAAGAACCACAATGAGAAGTACATCACCCTCACGCTTTACATACAATGTGCTTTCTGTTGGACTGTTACAAAAGCCTCGTTTGACCAAATGAGTGTCAGCCTTCTCATACCAAGCACAAGGAGATTGCTTCAACCCATACAAAGCTTTGCTACATTTGCACACCTTATCCTCTTGTCCTTTCTTGACAAAACCGCGAGGCTACGTTACATAAACTTCCTCAAATATGTCACCATTCAAGAAAGCAGTAACAATGTCTGATTGATGTACATCCCAACCAAAATGAGCTGCCAAATGCACATAGAAAATGCACAGTAGTCATACGACAAGTGGGAGCAAAAGTCTCTTCATAATCTATGGCTTTTTGTTGTGCATAACCCTTTGCAATAAGTCGAGTCTTATAGCGATC
Source organism: Adiantum capillus-veneris (assembly GCF_014529385.1). Classification (NCBI taxonomy): domain Eukaryota; kingdom Viridiplantae; phylum Streptophyta; class Polypodiopsida; order Polypodiales; family Pteridaceae; genus Adiantum; species Adiantum capillus-veneris. The sequence goes on from NC_140959.1 coordinate 38,724,965, forward strand.
AATCTCACCATCCGGCTTGCGTTTCAACTTGTAAACCCACTTTGTACCAATGGCCTGTTTTGTAAGGAGGCAAATCACATAAAGTCCATGTCTCATTTTCTATAAGTGCATCATATTATGATTGCATGGCAACCATCCAATTTTTTTGAATTTTGTGCTTCATCAAAAGACAGAGGTTCTTCAACATCATGTAAGTTAGACACATCAAAAGCATAACAATCTGATGCATAAGATGCATAGCAAGAGCCTGAACAAGTGCGACTAGACAAAGGTGCATCCAATTTACTGTCACGCAATGTATGCACCAGCCATTTTGGCATACCTCCTTACCTGCTCATTTTCAGCCCTTTCCTCATCAAGTACATCATGTACATTTGCATCAGTAATAGGCTGATATGTAACATTTTAAGAAACCCCTATAGGTTGTACATTTTCCTCATTGGAATTTACATTCGAAATTCCACCACTGAAAAGAGGCAATAAAGTGTCATAAATGTCATGTGAGCTGACATTACTGTCTGTAGTACATGACAGCAAGGGCTGAACAAAATCTTCCACAAACACAACATCATGTGAGACCAAGATACGCTTTGTTTGTGAATTATACAACATGTAACCTTTGCTTTCAGCACTATAACCAACAAAAATACATTTGACATCCTTATCATTCAATTTCTGCGTTGTGTTTGTGGCACCAAAGCATATGCCAAACAACAAAAAACACGCATGTGCTCAATAGAAGGATTTCTATCATGCCATGCTTCATATGGAGTAATAGATTGCAAAACTTTTGTAGGACACATGTTAAGTACATAAGTGGCACACATGATGGCCTCAAGCCAAAACGAATGTGACAAAGCTTGACTTTTGACAATACATCGTGCCGTTTTCGTAAGTGACCTCTTTTTCCTCTCTCAGCAACACCATTTTGCTAAGGCATATAAGGCACTGCATATTGGTGTTTTATCCCACGAAATGCATGAAATTCATGAGACATATACTCCCCCGCTCGATTGGAACAGGCAGTACCCATAGTATATTTCGAGACATTTTCAGCCATAGTGAGAAATTGGTTGAAGCACATAAAAACTTCGGACTTCGCTTTAAGCGGATACACCCATGCATGCCTAGAGAAAATCGTCAATGAAAGTCACAAAGTCAAGGTAATTTCCCAAGGACAGAGTTTGCATGGGCCCACAAATATCACTATGCACAAGCTACAACCTGCATGTGGCCCTAACTGAACCATCCTTTGGAAATTTTGAACGCTGCATCTTACCCAAAATACAGCCTTTACAAACATGTTTGACAGGTGCTTCAAGAGGTGGAAAAGAAGCAACCGTATCAGATTTTTGCAAATGGAGCAAACTGGCAAAATTTAGATGACCAAAAATGTGCATGCCAAAGTTTTGCATCTGAAATAGCCTTTGAATCCACAACTGCATTTGTAAAATTCTACCCACACTTGTCATACAAAGTGAGCTTATACAGTCCACGACATAAAATGCCAGATGCAACAACTTCATCCCCGAAACTGAGACCATGTACAGTACATCTGTCATGCACAAATTTGACTACAAGACTAAGTCTAGCAAGTGCAAATACAGACAAAAGATACAACTGCCATTTGCACCAGTAAGCACAATCTTTCCAACTCCTTGATTCGGATAAGAGGCATTGTTGGCACAAGTAACTGAATTCCCATGAGGGACATGTTAGTTTTCCAAGCCCCATCACCTCGTGTTTCCAAACCCCATCAGCTCATGGGCACATTCTCCTATATAGCATGCAAGCACCCTCAATTAACACTAGAATTTGCATCAAAATCAACTCTATATACATGTACTAACTCTTTTAATAAAATATATCATAGCGTTTTTGCTTCCTGCTGTGTCAATTTCTCTCTCTCTCTCTCTCTCTCTCTCTCTCTCTCTCTCTCTCTCTCTCTCTCTCTCTCTCTCTCTCTGTGTGTGTGTGTGTGTGTGTGTGTGTGTGTGTGTGTGTGTGTTGCTCTGCAAGCTTGCTCGCCATGAGTCCTACATGCCATCACCCACCATAACCGGCACCACTCAACACTGGTATCAGAGCCGTCGTTCTCGTTGATGTGATCAAGCTCATGTTGCTGACAATCATTGGACTCCTTGCAGGTCTTCACCACAGCACAAGAGACTTTATCCCCTTCTCGGGTAGACTATTGTCGCACAGACAGTGCTATTCAAGCCTACTAAAGTAGCCGTTTCCATAGCCTACTGCAGTGGACGCTCCCTTACAACACTTCCATACCCAGAACTTCTGCAAAGTCTGCGATATGAGTCCACCTCTTGCCTCACCCTCACAAATCCAAAAGCTGAGAGTTCTTTGTTTGCATGGGTTTTGTACCAGTGGAATCAGTGTTGAGCATAACATATAGCGCAATAATAACATATATGGTTATTCTTATTTTTAATCTTTTCATACTTAATTAAGCAAAGGTCCCTCCATTTTGATCTTTTAGACTTCAACCAAGAATATTCTCACACCCTCGGGCAAAATTGTGAAGCCGATTCATGAGGTATTGGTAGTTTTTTTTTGGGCTAGCAATTGTGTTTCTACCAACATTGTCAAAACACGATTTCCTCGGCTTTATATGCTACAGATCCATTTTTTGTTAAAAAGCAATTCAAAATTCTCTTAACCAAGGTATACTTTGTCTTCGGAAGCATAGCAAGCAAGACCAAGCTATCATTGGCATATCGAATATGGCATCAAAAATGGATAAATTCAACAGATCCAGCTTCCACACCTGGAAAATCAAAGTGAAGGGATATCTGATGCGCAAGAATTTGTGAGCGTCGTCAAGCCGCTATCAGCCGATGAAGCAGGCACATTCATTGCAGTTACCCGAGCATTATGTGCCAAGCAACAACGCAAGGACGAGCAAGCATTTATTTATTATTCTGACATCTCTCCGAAGATGATTTTATTTATTAACTGGATGACATGGAATCTGCCAATGCTGCCTAGATACAGCTAGAGAAGGTTTTTGGTGCTAAAGCTAAGTATTCAATGACGAGTCTAAAGATGGAGTTGTACTCTCTTACTATGCATGCTGATGAAAATATTACATCTTTAGTTGACCGACTGAAGATTATTAAAACTCAACTTGTTTATGTCGAAGTCGTAATACCAGAAGAAGATCTCATAGCCATTTTGTTAAAAAGTTTTCCTGACAAATTTCATCTGATTGTTACTGTTTTAAAGGAGAAATATCCACTGGCCTCCTTGGATGGTATCATCAATTCATTGTAGGAAGAAGAAAGAAGGGTATCCCATACCAATTCTCCTATTATCCCTAGTGCATATACAGTCTCCAATGCAGCATTTCCCATCAAATTCTTCTGATACTTCCAAGGCCTATGCAGTCACTAATTGTGATTCTACATCAGCTTCATCTCGACCATCCATTGGTACAAGATCTTTTGCCATTGTGGGTGAAACAATCATTAGACACAAAAGACTATTTCAACAAGAATCCTTGTGTCCATTGTGGTAAAACAAATCATCCGTCAAATAGATGCTTTCAAAAGGGTAAAAATCAAATTCATGTGATTGAGGGAGACACCGAATCTCCAATATATTCTGTTGACAATGAAGCTTTTTAGATCAACTCTTTTCATGTTTTTTAGTCAGAATAAATTGTACGGGCTATAGACACTGCCACACATGAGTGGTAAGACCTCCCAAATTATCAGTTTTTTGTTCAAGTCCTATTTTGTTCTACTTCTCGTGAGGTTACTGGGTACACCTTAAACCCAAGGTTTGGCAGTGAACCAAAAACTCCATTTTTTGTAGCTAATTTTTTACCTACACCCTATCTGTTCAAGGGGGGGTTTCCTATCATAGCACCAGGTTATGGGTACACCATAAATCCTTGGTTGTGAGAGAACCTAAACTCACGGTTGACGAGTACACCAAAAACTAGAGGTATCATGAGAGGGTCTGTCTAGTTCGGGTTTGAGGGTGCGGGCTTGAGGGGGGGGTTGTTAGGTTTCCAAGCCCCATCAGCTCGTGGGCACATTCTCCTGTATAGCATGCAAGCACCCTCAATTTACAATAGAGTTTGCATGAAAAGCAACTCTATATACATGTAGTAACTCTTTTAATAAAATATATCATAGCGTTTTTGCTTCTTGCAGTGTCTCTCTGTGTGTGTGTGTGTGTGTGTGTGTGTGTGTGTGTGTGTGTGTGTGTGTGTGTGTGTGTGTGTGTTGCTCTGCAAGCTTGCTGGCAATGAGTCCTGCATGCCATCACCCACCATAACCGGCACCACTCAACAGGACAGACTCAAGAGAGGTGAACAAATCACAATGTGAGGTAATGTGCTTTGTAGCACCACTATCAAGATACCACACATGCAAATCCGTAGAAACTTACATGCATGCATCATGGACAACAGGATTATAGGTACACTCACCACTAAAAGCCCATTCTGCATCAACGTCAGCATCACAGTCTCCGTTCACTGAAGACTCAACAATAGCTGCATTTGTAGTGGAACTAGCATTTGCAGTGGAACCACCCTCTTTCTTCTTTGCCTCTTTGTCCTTCAATGTAGGACACTACTTGATCAAGTGATCATTAGCTTTACAATAATGGCAACGCATCTTCTTTTTGCCCTTATCACAAGATCTTCCAGACGATTTGCTACCACTAGAAGCATTAGAAACATGTGATTTTCCACTCGTAGAAGAACCATGAGAAAAGGTTGCATTACTGTTACCACATTTTCTTTGAGCAGCAATAAAGACCTGTTCAATTGCACTTTGTCTAGTCCTTTTTTTTTTTGGAAAGAAACTCTTGCAACAGCAATGTGCATAATGTATCAAACTTGACAACTTCGGGATTTCCTTGGGTCAGAAGTCTCCAAGTACTAGCAAAGGTCTGGTAAGAATCTGGCAATACATCAAGGAAAATTTGCACAAGGAAACTGTCTCAAATGACTTCACCTGTAGAAATAAGTTTCTCATTGATATCATTGACACCAGCAAGGAAAGTATCCATATCATCTTCCTCATGCATAATCTTCGATTCCAGCTCTTCATGCAGCAATGCAATTTTAGCCTCATTGCGACTGGCATAAAGACCAGCCAGAATATCCCAAGCTTGTTTGGTAGATTTTGTTGAACAAATGTGGAGAGTAATAGTGCGCTTCATAGACAACGCATTCAATGCATGAGCCTATGCATCTTTCACATCCCAATGAACTTGTTCTATTGTAGGCAAAAAAACTCTAACTGCAAGAATCCTTGTAGCAAGACGACCTGCAACATCCTCAACATTCCCTAAGAACCAGGACATACATCAATGCCCTGCACAATATTTGACACAAGAACATGTTGCATCATCTAAGCCCACATAGGGTAATTGTCCCCATCCAATCTGTCCTCATCAGCAAACATCTTGAACACATCTGTGTTGTTGTCGGCCATGACGAATGCCTAACCTGATGTGAAAACTGCCCAAAAGAGGAGAAACGAAGCGGGAACAACACGTGCTATATAGCACAAACTATATAAGACTATAAGGGACTTGTTATGCAAAAAAAGACACTACAAAAAATTTGCACAAAATGACGAAATAGCCTGTGCAGTACTGCTTGTAGTGGAAACGGAGGCCGAAATGAGCCCAAATCAAAATTTTGAGCAAATCAAAATTCTAAGCAGACCGAGCTCTTCGAGTTTCCCCGAAATTTTTGTCAACTTTCAAACGCTCACCAAAGCTCATAGAAATCGGAGAAAGTGAGCAGGCATGTGTTGGAGCTACTAGCGACTAAGCGCGGGAGGACTCAACCTACTCTGATACCAATTTTTGGAATTAGGGTTGCAGGAAAACACACACAGCTTGAAGAAGACGAAGGAAGCTCGAGGCACACAATAGAGAGTATATTACTTAGTGTGCAATGGAAAGATAGATAGCCCTAGAATGATGGGCGTATATACAATGCACGGGGGGAAAAACCTCCTAAAGAGGGAAAAAATGCCCCGGTAGTCCTAAGTGTGTTCACATACATCACTACCACATGTATATGGTAACAAACAAAGCCCAGATACAAACTCACCTTCTTAGAGAATCCATGAGACGAGATTTGTTGATAAAGTAGTGAATTTTTGGTTCTTTTAATGCTATATCTATAGAAATCTAGGTTGTTTGTTACTACCAAACAAATCGAGGCTTTCTATCAACCACCTAAATATGGTTTCCAACACACCTTATATGCTATGTGTCCTAATCCATATTGGCAAATGAAAGTCTCGGTCCAAGATTATTAAATTAAAGAACATGAATATAAGAGCATAGAAAGTTCCATGCCCCCCCCCCCCCCCCCCCCCCCCCCCCCCCCCAGCACACACACACACACACACAGATTCTCTAGAATAAAATCCTTAATCAAGGTATATTTGGCTTAGTGAATTTGGGGGAAAGTAACTTCATTCAAGTGTATTCCACCATTGAGAGATAAAAATTAATACAGTAGAGAGTGACAGAGAATTTGTATGTCAGAATCTTCAAATTGTGGTTTCAAAGTGTTAACTTAGAAACATAGTCAAAATTGGAGTGTATTATACTTTATGTATGCTAGAATAATTTTCAAACTTAGGCTTTGAAGGCAATCATGTTAAATCATGTAGGCACAATAATCACATTGGTTGCCAACAATGTTATCTAGTTCCATGACTAGTAATGATAAGTAGAGAATGGGTGATTCAACCAAGCATCAAAGGTTTTATTCAGAAGCATTACAAGTTGTGAGATAGACAAATTGTTCAAAACTGATTAATATACAATCCATACAAAATTATGTCTAGGCATGGTGTCAAATCAACATGATTATAATTGAAACTTGTGTATCCTTCTGTAAAGGAATACTGTACATACCTCCATGGGAAAAGCACCTTTTGAGGTAATTGAGGGAAGATAAAAAATTCCCCTGCTACTTAAGGTACACGAGAAGATCTTCGCTGCAGATGAGTATAGCCGAGACCTACAAGAATCTTTCCAATAGATTAAGGATGCTATCTCTATCTCACAGCAAAGGCAAAAGGCTTCTGTTGATAAGCACAGAAGGTCCCAAGCCTTTAAAGAAAATGATTGGGTCTTGCTTAAATTTCCCAAGGCTCAATTAAGGCACACCATGGGCAAGAATCCTATGGCACACCAAAAGTACTATGCTAAGTTAGCAAAAAGGTACTATGGTTCCTTCCAGATTCTTAGACCAATCAATGAGATGGCCTATCAACTCAAGTTGCCCAACCGTTGGCTCATACACATTGCTTTCCATGTGAGCCTACTAAAGCCTTACAAAGGAGAGCCACCTCAAGAACCAACTATTGAAGACCCACCGGAGATCGAGGACTAAGAAGAGGTGCTGCAGCCCGAGTCCATTCTCCAACATGAAGACAAGGTATTAAGAGGTGGTAAGACTATCTGACTGTATCTTATTAAGTTTAAGAATTATACTTTTGAAGATGCTAGATGGATGCAAGGCACACAATTAAAGGATAACCTAAACCTTGTCAATGCTTACAATGCTTCCCTTGAGTAAGAAAATGTACAAATGTTTAAAATGAACAAAGTTTTTGTCTTATAAGACTCTCTTTTTCTTTATTGTGCACAAATGTTAAGTAGTATGCATGCTTAAAATCAAGTTTGTGGAGATGGCGTCTTCCAAACACCAAGTAGAGCTTGTCACTCTACTATGGAAGATTGATAGGACTAATGCGCATACATGCTTGCGGCAGCCTTCATCTCTCAAGCGCCAAATGGATTAGTCATGCATTCTAGAACAATGTCGTAGGGTAAAATAGGGATCCTCTACCCGCTAGAAAAAGAACTAATGAATAGGCTTTATCTTCTCTAGTCCATAGTCAAGGACGACTATGATTTCAAGAGAGAGGTAATGTCATAATGACTAATATCTAATTCTCCTAAATGATTTTCTCATGCTAAAGTGATCATTTAATATGGGGAAGTACCAGGGGAGAAAAAGCTAGATTATTGGTAAGGCTAGCAGATTGGTCATAGTAGGGATCCAAAGGGGTGCGCGGGGGGGGGGGGGGGGGGGGGGGGGGGGGGGGGGGGGGGGGGGGGGGGCAACAAAGGGCTCCAAAGACCTTAGGGTTCAGCCCATTGAGACTTCCAAAATGCTAAGGCTCCAAAATTTAAAGATAAGTCCAAATGGTCAAGCTTAGTGGAATTGGATACTTATGTGATGACCAAAAAGTCTTCAAGTGGTCCTAGATAGGAGGGGGCAAGCCCTATAGGTAGGGTAAGAGAGAGAAAAGGTGAGAGAACACACACACACACACACACTCCAAAGCTTCCCTTTACACAATGGTCATAATGGACACATGTAAGCTCCCTAGCCCAATTGCCCACAAGGTGCACTCAAATCCTTTTGGATGGCCATAGAGGTGGACCAATGAGAATAAGGACAGAGTAAATCTAGTTTAATTCATTCAAAAACACTTAATAAAAGAACCAATAAGAATTAAGCTCTCTAGAAGACTATTGGGCAGTCTCCCAAGGGGTCCAATGAGTATTCAACAGCCTAATGGCTTGCCTGATTCCTATTGGCCAGAAGACAGAGGGGTCCAATGAGAGTTTAATTGCATTATATAATTACCTAAAGCTCTCACAAAAGGGGAAAGGGAGACACATGTCACAAGGCTATCACTTATTCTTCTCAATTATGATTAGCTAAGCTTTGTAGGGTCCATTGGGGTGCCAACATGAGTAAATTGAAGAGGGGTCGAGCAAGAGAGGGAGGGGGCTGATTTTGGCAAGGCATTATCACACACACACACTCACACAATCTCATGTGTGAAGCAAGAAGACTCTCTCTCTCTCTCTCTCTCCTCTCTCTCTCTCTCTCTCTCTCTTAAGCTTTAATGGAAAGCTCATCATCTACTCCAAGCTTGTGAGAAGGGAGGCCTACACCAACAACTCTTGGCTTTGTGATGCAAATCCAACCAAGAGCCAAGCTTCAATGCATGCTCATCTCCTCTACCATGCTAATTACTAAGCTATTCTAAGCTATTATGAGTGATTATGTGAGGAGATATACTTCTTTCTTTAATACTACTCCTTTGTCCTCTCAATCTACTCTCATCCCATGCTAGCTCTCACCATCTTCAAAGGTGTGTGCGGTCTTGGGTCTGAGACGGTGAGGGAATTGATGTTGTGTTTTATAAGTGTTTGCTTAGTGCTTGAAGTTTCCATCTTCATTGCACTAGCTAGTTATTGAAGGAACACAAAGAATTGTATTGTAAAATGTCTCCCTTGATCGGGGAAACCTATAATACAAAGCCTTTTGGAGGGGAGACCGGCTCCATGTAAATCTGTTCCTCAAGTGTTGTCAATAGCTTAATTTCTCTCTCTTTTGAAGTATTGTTCATGCCTATCTAACTAGGTGTTATGCTTTTTGTTGCTCTCTCCATCCAAGCACTTTTGCTACGCTCATTAGGAATTTATTCTAATGAAATGCTCACTATGTCTATACTATTCTCTACTACACACAAGTTACTAGGCATTGAATGTTACATTGGTATCAAAGCACAAGGTTTCTCTTTTCTTGCTCAAGAAGGGAGGTCCTCAAGCTAGCTATAAATGGTTTGTTTTATTAACTGCAATTGAGTAAGTAGAATAGGGATTTTTTAGCCTTGCAATGCGCCTGCCTTCATGCAGATAATGGGGCATGACCATCGAGAGCTATGGTCTTAATAGTGGAGTCCTACGGGGCTTGCCTACTCTGATACCAATTGTTGGAATTAGGGTTGCAAGGATGAACACACAACTTGGAGAAGATGAAGAAGCTCAAGGCACCCAACAGACACTATACTGCTTAGTGTAATATAGAAAGATAAGTTAGCCCTAATAACCGGAAGCCTGGCTGCCCTGCAAAATAATCGAAATATCGCATAGCAAGACATAAACAAATAAATCTACGTACCTATCGACTCGCACAAATCCATACTCGAGCACAATACGAACAGAGAGAGACAGAGAGCGAGAGAGATTGAGAGAGCACGTGTAGGCGCACCTCCTAGAGCGGAGTGCTACGCCGGCACGGCAAGAGAGAAGAGAGGAGAGATGAGAAGAGCAATGCAAACACTGGGTGCAATCTCCCCCCGTGCAAGAGTGACCATTTCCCTCTTGCACGTATTTGTTATATAGATTTCTTGAATGGTCAAATTGGTTACAAATTGGCCGGTCGGTCATAAATGGCCAAAGCTCATAAAAGAGCACTTGAATAATAAAACGTACATGATATACATATCCATTCGCATAGGCCAAGCTGGGTTTAGTCTTTTCCACCTGTCAGCTGCAATAAATAATAAAATATCAATTCTATAACATACCTCTCCGTTGGAAAGCAACTGTCCTTAGTTGCGAAGATAAAAATCTGCAAACAATACTTGTCAAAAACAATGACTAGAAATCTGTATCAAATAGTTTAAAAAATCCATAAAATTAGACAACATTGCTTATGCATGCCGTCATCCACATACTACCTATTCTAGTGTCCCATACCACTAGAATAAGCAGTATATGTCATACCCTGATGAATCAGGATATCATTGGTCACACTCATCATCAATCTCATAATGTCAAATCTCATCACATAAACACTGCCATAATAATCACCAGATACCAAATCCCAATCCAATTCCAATTCCACAGTATAAGTCCAAATCCAAATCACTTTCATTATGTTCCCGGGTAACAAAATCATACCAGTTACAGTGGTGGCCGGCCACTGCAGCATGATTTTGTGATTGGTGTTGCTTAAATCGGCGTAGCACTCCACTCTACCTCCTAGAGTGGAGTGCTACGCCGGCACGGCAAGAGAGAAGAGGGGAGAGGAGAGAAGAATACACAGACACTGGGTGCAATCTCCCCCCGTGCAAGAGTGACCATTTCCCTCTTGCACGTATTTGTTATATAGATTTCTTGAATGGTCAAATTGGTTACAAACTGGCCGGCTCGTCATAAATGGCCAAAGCTCATAAAAGAGCACTTGAATAAATATTTATAAAATGTAATATCCTCTTGCAATAGCCTAGCTTGGTCAAGCCTTTTCCACCTGTCAGTTGCAATAAATAATAACATATCAATTCCATAACATCTGCTACAAGCGGGAGAACGTGGCTGCCCTGCGAAATACCCAAAATAACACAATAAACAGCATAAAACAGACTAATCGGCATACCTGGCACAATCACGTGGTTGCATGATCGCAAGATACACGAACAGAGAGAGACTGAGAGCGAGAGAGATTGAGAGAGCACGTGTAGGCGCACCTCCTAGAGCGGAGTGCTACGCCGGCACGGCGAGAGAGAAGAGAGGAGAGATGAGAAGAGCAACGCAGACACTAGGTGCAATCTCCCCCCGTGCAAGAGTGACCATTTCCCTCTTGCACGTATTTGTTATATAGATTTCTTGAATGGTCAAATTGGTTACAAACTGGCCGACCGGTCATAAATGGCCAAAGCTCATAAAAGAGCACTTGAATAAATATTTATAAAATGTAATATCCTCTTGCAATAGCCTAACTTGGTCAAGACTTTTCCACCTGTCAGCTGCAATAAATAATAACATATCAATTCCATAACAGAAATGGCCAAAAAAGGGTGGCCACAAGGCTCCATCTAAAATAATGTTGCAAAACCAATTGCTTTTAGTAAATTTGTGCTTTTTAAGTACCCTAGGGGGTAGATAAGCCTACCAGGGGCAAAAAAAATCCTGGCAACAAGGGTGCGCAAATGGCCCATCCAACTTAAAAAGCACAAATTTATTGAAATTAACTGAAATTACATACAGAACTTGAAATTACAAAGTCATCTCATTACAAAGATAATAGACACAGTAGACACAACTGTTGATCATATTGTCATTGGAAAGTCAAAACATTACAAAGATAAAGGTGTGCAATACAAAAAGAGGGGAAACTTTGGCTAATGCTCGAAGTCTCATCGCAATCGACGTGCAAGCTGCATATCTTTTGGCTGTATTGTCACTCGCTTTGCATGAATGGCACATAGGTTGGTATCTTCCAACACCGAAATGATGTGGGCCTCTGCAGCTTCTTGAATAGCCTCTAGTGCTATTGCTTGCATTCTATACTGATTTCCATAGCTTTGAAGCACCTCCTTCACTGTGCGAGCAAAGGGGGCGCGTCGAATCAAAAGCTCTGTAGTCTTCTGGTAGTGGCGGATTTCTGCAAATGCCCTTGCTATTTTTCGGTGCCCCTGCGGTTGTCTTGGGGACACTTGCACATTTGCTGGTGGGCGGCGTTTAGGCTTCTTGAAAAACTTAGACTTGCGCCTATTTACATGCTTAGGGGCTGGTTCTGCAGCCTCTTCTGATTCATCCTCTTCCCTTGGCTGCCGATCTTGTTCTGTGGGGAGAGCTCCCTGGCCTCGAGACAGTGTCTTCCCCCCAACGGCCACCTAGTGTGTGCGTGGTATTTTATCTCACAGCCATGGTGGCTCACTCTCTGATTCAGTGTCTGTATGGACCACCCGAGTCCTAGATGGTCCTGCTTGTGATTGGTGGCGCGACAGCTGCTCGCTATCAGACTCTGTTGTTTGCTGGCCCTGTTCTTCTCTCCAGCGCTGGGCACGTTGCTTCATTCTTTTTCTAGGTGTTATATCTTGAGGAGGTGGAGATTCCACAGTCCTCGATGACTCTCATGCCTACCACCATGCCCACTGCAAGAAGAGTTCCTAGAACGGCCAGGTGTTCATGGCGGTTTTCTTGTGCCTTTAAGCCATGCCGGCTTCTCACATCCTTGGAGGGTGTTTTTGTTGGCATGCAGATGCTCTTTCGCGGTTTGTTTGGTGTGTGCCATTTCATTGGTAAGAGCTCACCTGTTCTTAAGAAATGAGTGATTTATGAGAGCATGCAATATTTATAAAGGCCCATTTAAAAAGGGCCCTGTTCACACTAATTTTGAAAAAACAACTATTATTTTTTAAATAAACATGTCGCTAAGAGTTGGACCCTGCGTTCACGTTTAGTAACTGGCATAGTATCCACTTTGATCCTTGTCGAACTCTGCATCACTGCCATGCAGCATGCTTGGTGGGACCTTACGACATTTGCCACTTGTTGCTATGCTCTTGACGACTCCATTACCGCACTTCAATAGCAATCTTGGATTGTCGCGCATGCTCCATTGTGAGCTTACGAGCAAATGTTGTGGGAAAAAACCAGTTGAACATCTCCTCCAAATAATTGGATTGCACCATTCCACCACCATGTCGAGTATTTTTGAAGTACACTCCCCTTGCTCGATTATGGGACTTCTCCATGCCTTGAGTGCTAAAAATTTCAAGCGATCCATACTTGTGCATAAAAAATACACCATGCACAAACGAGATATGTTGTTCACATGAGTAAATGATCCACATTATTTAATAAAAACCATACCTTGTAATAAATACACCACGTAAAATGACTTACCATGTAATGTGTGATGTTATTTTCACCCCAAGAAAGGGTGAAGACCTTGGTAAAATCCGCCAAGGCTTCTTGAAATGATTGGCGTTGTTCTTCTGTTGTGCTGTTAAGGCCCATAAGCTTGACCATTTTATCAAAATGTGCCCAAACTTGCTTGCGCTTGTTTGCAAGCTCGCCATTTGAATCATTGTTAGTAGTAGCTTTGCATAACTCCTTCCAAAGCTCCCAAAGATTACCTGTCTGCTGGTTGGAGCTATTTTGAGCATCATATCAACTTGGCTTTCCTTGGGAAACTTTCTTCAAAAAGTGTCTAGCTTTTTGTCCACTTATTGACACTTGTTGAAGCAATTTCATGGGCCTCCCCTGTGTTCTTTGCAGCAACGATAGAGACATTTCCACCGTGACATCCAATGGAATTCAAGAGTACCTCCACTCTTTTGATTGCTTCCTGGGACTTTTCCAACGGTTTCATTGTGAAAGCATAGTCGATGTGGAGCTTCAATAGCCTATCAAAAATGTGCATGAATGCGTGTAATGTACAAAAATGTACATTCGATAGAGGAAATGGAAAGATTGGATTCCAAGCGTGGTCCTTTTGATCACGGTCTGGGACATTGAGCATGGGACATCTCATAATAGACGCTTCCCATTCTCTACCTTCATCTCCGATATCACGACAATCTAACCCTTGTTCTCCATGCCCTTGCCATGGAAGCATGGAACCGACCTTTGCAGTGCTCTTATGTGATTTTTGTATATTAGGTTTGTACCCTCGAGTGCAAAATAGACAAGGCATGAGAGAAGAAGCTCCTTGTTTGCAGCCAAGCAAACACACTTCAAATCCCCACCTAAGTGCCACTCCACATCATAACTACCAAAACCCTCAATCTCCAACTTCTGACCTGCAATTTGGGAGTGTATTACTTCTGTGATCCATGGAGTTCTCTCAAAAATCCATGAAAGTACTCCATTGGTCTCTTTGGGCACCTCAATAGCACCCAACCACCAAATGTCTTTCTTTGATTGCACGCTAAAAGATGGGGTGGGAGATGGCTCGACTGAATCCCTTCGCTTGGTTTGCAGAAGGGCCTTGTTCATTAGAGTGACACTTAGCCTCTCTAACCTTCGGCTTTTCACTATTTGACACTCATCGAGTTCAGCACAAAAGCGAATTTTGTGCCAAGCACTACAAAATAAATAGCGCCAATACCTTAAACTTCAGAGTCTATGATAAGAACAATACCAAAGAAAAAAGTAAAGTGTGTCACCTTCTTCAGATAACTCGTAAAATCTAAGCATGGATTCTTGAAGCCTTCTAAGATCCACGAAAATATAGTTCCACATTGTGTAAGGAAAGCCCTTCTCCGAAGGTCTTATGGATTGTTTCTTACCTTTTCCCCTTGTCTTTGCTGCGCACGAGCATAAAGGGAAGTTGGCATTGTGTCCTCAATGTGTAGGTATGTCCCAATGCGGGAGAACACATCTTCGTTTGTGGCCTTCTTTGCGAGCTTGACCTTGTGAGGAACGGGAAATAGGTTTTCCACAATGCCATGTTCTTTGAGGGCATCCTTTAGGAGTTGGAAAATAGCATGATAAGCTTTGGTGCTGATTCCAACCTCATCACAAGCTTGTTGCACGTCATCATCACTAACCACATTTCTTAATTCACCCATAAGGTCCTTGGTGACTGCATCCTTAATATGCTTACCTCCAGGTGATTGTAAGATAGAAATCACATCCTGGGTATTGAGACAACTAGTGAGAAGGTTGATTCGATCATCTTGGCTTGTTCCACCGTATGCCTCCTGGATGAAGTTTCTAGGAACAAATAAACATAAATGTTAGAAAATAGTGTGAAGTAAAAATGCATCATGCAAGTAAAGACCAAATCACCTTGTGGTTGTAACTCGTCGTTTGCGTGCTCCTCCCAAATGTGCAAGAGTTTCAATGGATGAATACGTGCGTTTGCGTTCCCTTGCACCAAGGGGTGTTTCTTTCAAGTATGTGATTGTGTTGGTAAGCTTCTGGATGTGGGACTCCTTTTCATGCATTTGTTGTTCAAGATTTTTAACCACCCTCTCCAAAGAGGCAACACTCTCTTGTAATGCCGTCGTCTTGAGGTGAAGAGCTTGACATTCGTGCATCCACATATGCAAAAAAGCACCTACACCCATACACAACCGCTTGCAATAGCCTAACAAGCCTGCTTCTCCCCTCCCAAGAAATTGAAAAAATGTGAAAAGGCTATTAAATGGTGGATGGAAGTGGCTTATAGGATCGCAAGGGTACAAATGGCCATCCACCCAAATGTCAACATTGGTCTCACAAGCGGTGCGACGTTCCTGTGATGACCTTTGATCACCCTCACTACCGGTCTTCGGTACAAATGCCGTGGATAAGCGAATATGTATGCTTTTGGTGTGCGGAGTACGTGGTGGTGGAAGAAAACCATTTGTGATGTCCGTGAGCATCATGGAAGCTGTTGTGTGAGGAAGAAAATGATGAAAAGATAGAGGGGGAAGGGTAGGGAGGTTGAGGAAGATGGGAGGAGAGAAGGAGGGAGGGGGGGGAGGGAGAGATTGGGAAGGAGAAGGAAGGTAGGGGCAGGGTGGGAGAGGAGAGGGAGAGAGGAGGGAGGAGGGAGGAGGAGGAGAGAACAAAATGTTTTTTACTTTTTGGTGGAAAATATTTTTGAAAAAATGGACTTTCTAAGCTTGTGGGTTAAAAAATGGGTTCAAAAAATGATTTTCGGATATGTATATATGTTGGGAGGGAGTTTTAAGTAAAAAACAAGTAAAACTGATTTTTTTTTTAAAAAGTCAAATTTTGACTCTTAGTGACCCACGTTTTTGATGATGTGGACACACCCCTATGCTTCCTTCACTTTAAAAAAAGCTAGAGAGAGAAAGTAACCCCTTAGGTCCACATCCTACATTTGTCTAAAAAAAAGGCTAGAAAAGCCTACTCAAAACTACCTTCTTCAATGCCCTTGCCCCCTAAACCCCACACAACATTAGCCTTAATCCCTAAAAATTAGGATTCCTTACAAGGCCCATGCAAGGTTCATATTTCTCCTAATGACTTAAGGGAAGTGGCAGAAGACATTAGGATGTCCAAGCTTATAGAGAAGTTATTTATAATTTGTGCCCTATACATCATCTTCAAGTCTAGCCATTTCTCCTAGCTTATGCTTTCCACATAGAGTGGAAAGCAATAACAAGTGGAAATTCCTATCAAAACCTGTCTTCCACTTTAGACAATCTAGAGATTTTCTTGTGGTTGTTGTGTGACAGCAATAGGAGGGATTTTCCTTCAGCTAAGTTGATTGCATGGCTACTTTGACCTACCTTTTATATGCTCTGATGTTAACCCTAAGCATGGTTGTAATCCTATATAAAATTATGTTAATATAAAAACTTCTAGTGAGGTGTATCTTATTGTTTTATTCCTCTTACTCTAAACTACTTGCAGTATTCTACCTCCAATTCCCTCCTACACACACACAATCGTTTTTGTCATTTCAAACTTGATGCGATCCTTTACAATCCCTCCCCCCCTCTCTCTCTCTCTCTCTCTCTCTCTCTCTCTCTCTCTCTCTCTCTCTCTCTCTCTCTCTCTCTCTCTCTCTCTCTTTCAAAGACAATAGAAATGAAGATTAAAATCCATAGGCGTACATGTACAAACCCTTATTGAAACTCGTCGATAAGTATTGGTAAACCTAAGGACCCATATTGAGGGGCCTAGTTCCCCCAATATCTCAGAGTCCCTAGTGTGGGAGGCAACCTGTCATGGGAGTAAACCCTTAATAAGACTTTTGAAATCCTAGGAAATTGTAGTCCTTATAGCCACCAGAGGCTATGATGGGGATATCATCTATGTGGTTGCATGATGAAACCCTAATATTTGACCCACTTGTTGTAGTAAGAAACGAAAGTATGGTTGTAGCAAGGCTACAATGTCACTTGCACAGGATGGGTAGTCAGTTACAATTGATCTAGAGTTCACATTGGATGGACTCTTGCATTGGCAATGACTTGGCAGTCATTCGACTGGTGGTCTGGGGGACACCGTGGCTAGACCACCACCACCACAGCTTGGAGATAGACGTAGCTAGATTGGGATATTTGCTAGTTGTTGGTGGCTCTTTATGATTGTATATATGTGTGGCTGGTTCTAGTTGTGGGAGGCATTATCTACTTTATATGGTCTAACATTTGAGTCTCGTCTTCGGTCCAGTACCGCTTATTTTTCCTCTCCTTGCACATTGGAGCCTCGACACCCCCATTTTACATGTGAGTCTTGGACTTGGTTCCATGAGTTAGTCGAGTTTCATGGTGTTTTGAGTCTATTGTTGTGTCTTGAGTTTCTCGTCCATTGGTGTGTTGTGTTTTCTTTTTGTTGGAGTGAAATTTCATGCATATTTTAGTGAGGAGTACCAATTGTAGAGAGCCTGACACACTTTATCTGCTACAGGTGCTCTAATTTTTGGCACGCCCGGTGGGACCTCATCTAAAGTCTCTCTTCACTCCACTGAGCATACATGGTTGAGGAGCTAGCTAGTTAAGCCCCTTGCTTGTCTAGTCTGTTGGTGTAGTCCAGCTTGGTCTAGACTAGCTTTTCCCTACTCGATCTTGGTATAGTACATATTTGCCTCATCTAGCTTGGTTTAGTCTCTCTCCCCCCTGGCTAGCAGGAGTGGTCTAGTCGGGTCTTGTTCAGTGGGTCTAGACCATCCAGCTAGTTCAAGGGGTCTCCATGCCGAGGGCTTGGTTGGGGTTGTTTCTAGTGCGTGACACATACAAGGCACTCTAAAGATCAACAAAGCCCACTATTGATCCCTTTGAAGTACAACCACAGAAAGCACCAACCTTTTGTACCAAGTAGACGCCCACCAACTCTGCTAACCCTACCCTCCTACGCATCGACCTCCACTCCCTCAACCAGTTCTTCACCTTCCGAGTCACCTTCCCCAGTATACTTCTCACCAATTGTGTTACATCAAGCTCTTGGGCAACAAGCTCTGGAGCAAGTAGCCATACAAGAGCTGACAAGCATTCTGGATAAGGTGAACATAAATTTTTTGACTTTCAAAGGACTCTCCACAGAGGTGACTCTCCATAGAGGTGACTCTCCATAGAGGATGCAGACAACCATGCTAGGAGATTTGTCTCCATTTTGAGGGGTCGTGGCCTCGACAAAGAAGATGCCTACTTTGTTCTCTTTCCGTCAATCTTTGATGGCTTAGCAGATAAATGGTACATTCAGTTTGTTGAGAACCACTTTACTACTTGGGAAACACTAAGGAAATAATTTTTTAAAGCTTTGAGACCGGGTGATTTCCAAGGGAATTTTCTGGATGAGTTGGCAAACCTACTTCTCTAGCCAAATGAGACTTTTGCAAAAATCATCACAAGAACAAAATCTCTGGTTGCCAAGCTTCCACAACAACCAGGAGAATTCATGGTCAAGAAGTGGGGTGGAGAAGGATCTCCGCAAGACTTCTCAACAAAGCCACTCTGGAGGAGCTTGTGGTTGCTGCTACTACGATAGAAGGGGCAAGGAAGCTATTCAATGACCCTCCTCACGTAGAGACTGTCTCGGTACTCTTGGAAAGTTCATTTGACCCCGGATTTACTTGTTTATGCAGGGAACTAGAAGCACTAAAGTTACAACGAGCTCTTCAGGAGGAGAGATCCTTCTCTCTTCGATAGGAGAAGCCTCCAAATCAAGAGGCTTTGGACTAGATCAAGTGAGAGCTAGAAGAGCTGAGGGCTCAGCAAGAGTAAGGTTGTGGTCTGGTGTAGATCATGTCACTCTCTATGGCATCCTATACACAAATGCCCCCTCTGGGCTTATTGCCACCTATTTGGAAAAACAAGGATTGCTACTACCTAAAGGGATTACAACAACTACAACACAGCCTTGCTCCTACTCTTGCAAAAGGGTCATCACCTACATCTAACAAGGTTTCCCCATATGCCTACCCAAACTGCATGCCACCCTTGCTGAATAAATCCATTTTCCATCTCAAAGCTTTTATCATGCTAATGCTCCCTCAAGCCCTCAGAGATTCTACACATCAACCTCCACTTCCATGTAGTAGGAGCAGAGACCACTTCATCCCCTGACTCACCCATCTAATTGGTTTGTTTTGTGCCACAAATGTGGGGAATATGAGCATTACCAAAGCAAATGTCCCTTGCCCAAAGGGTCTCCTCCTTATCGTCATTACCCTGAGCCTAAGGATCATTATAGTAAGGATTGTCCCAAGAAACACACATCCACCTCTTTGAGCCCAAATTAGAACCAACTAGAGTTTTTATTTCCAAAGATCAACTTGATAGCGATGATCACCATCCCTTAGCCGTCACCTGCTACTCATGTGGTTGCCCCTCAGGACAAGTAGCAGCAAGTGGAGGAGCCTACTCGTGTCCTCACTCGGGCACAAAGGGCAGCCCTCAATCTCAGTCTATTAGAAGGGCAGCCCTTGGCCTCAATCTACTAGAAAGTCCAACTCTTTCATTCCGAGTTTCACAGCCTAGTCTACCTACAACAACTGACAACCATGCACTTGTGCCAAAGGTTGACCTACCTCCATGCTATCTGATATTGATGGGGCCTTCTTGGAAACAGTGGCTGACTTGATCAAAAGAGAAAACCCTATAGTAGAGACTATGGAAGAATACCTTTCAACAAGTGTCACTCTATGATATTGTTCAGCTAGATGAAAATCTTCAAAGTGACACCCTTATAGTCATTCAATCTCTATACCCTCCAACTGATCTCCTATTTCACTACTCCTCTCACATTGATTGTATAAGTCCTTATCTCATGGTGTCTATTCTAGGGCGCCAATTCACACGTGTAATCATGGATGGTGGATCCGCATCAACTTGATGCATGAGTTCACTATGCTAGCATTGGGTCTCCACTCTACTAGGCCCACCCCATTCACAGTGATTTTGGCCAACGAGAGGATTGTCTATCCCTTCGGCATAGTAGATAGTGTGCCTCTGGAGGTGCAGGACTTCACCTTTAGCTTGAATTTGGTTGTGGTTCATCTTTCCCACATTGAGGGTGTCTTTCGTTTGCTCATCAACAAACCATGGCTATAACACACTAAAGCACTAGATGACTGAGGGAAATGATGCAATGTGGATACATACTCCTTGATCCCCAATGAACCCATTTGACTTGAAAGAGGCATAAATCCAATAGTGCATCATAGTTCTTTGTCAGTAGAATCCAACTCCGAGCTCCAACAACCTATCCCACCTAGTAGGCCAGAGGAAGACATGTTTGAGTGGTTGGAAGCTACAAAGTCTATGCCTTGTTATGTGGTTTCTATTCAATCTTTTCCTGAGAATATTCAATCTCCCACTATCCTTATAGTAGGGGGTCCAGTGTGCTGCCTAGCCTAGAAACAAGTGTTGAGGTCATTGCACTATTTTTTGACTCAAATGCTCCTACTCCCAAGGCTTATGGGCTTGGTGAGCCTATCAAATACCATAAAAGAGGTAAGAAACCTCCTTTACAATATTTTCCCCCACTCTCAACCTCCTCTATGTCTAACTCCCTAACCAAGGAAAATCTCTCTTCTATGTCTAATGAACTCCCCTTTGATGAGCTTCCACAAGGATGGTTAGAAGAGGAATATGTTGGTTTCAATATCGATCTGACGCTAGATCAATATTGAAAGCTCTCTTCTGTGTCTAATGAACTCCCCTTTGATGAGCTTCCACAAGGATGGTTACAAGAGAAATATGTTGGTTTCAATATTGATCTGACGCTAGATCATGATGTCTCAAAGCTCCAAGAGGGAACAAACTCTTCATCATCCAGCACATCCCTGCCAATAACAACTCTTGAGCCTATTAGGGAAGTCAAACTTGGGGACCCTAACAAGCATCAACCCATTCTCTTAGCCGCTTGGCTGTGGGAACACCCAACACTACTCCACCATGAAGTTCTTTTATGCACTCTTTCAAGAATTTTTTTTGACTGGTCTAACAAAGATTTGGAAGGAATCCCACCAAATCTAGGTGTCCACACTCTCCCTCTTGTCGAGGGGGCTAAGCCAGTCAAAGGCAGTGCTTACAAGCTCAACCACCCCAAGTATGCAGAAGTTGTCAAAGTGCAGGTACAAAAAATGCAAGAAGCAAGGATCATTGTGCCTATGGAGCATTCCAAGTGGCTATTACCTGGTCATCACTCCTAAGAAGCAATCCAATAAAATTTATGTCTGCGTTAACTAGCGCACAACGATCCCAGATGGGTTTCCAACACCTTTCACCGAATGTGTGCAAGGATGTGGCGGGGCACATACTTTATAGTTGCATGGATGGGTCCAATGGCTACAATCAATTGGGCATTCCTCCTGTTGACTAGATCAAGATAGCACTCGTGACTCCCTAGGGTATATTCATTCCTTGATTCATGCATACAAGAATGTCCTTTGGGTTGAAAATCGCCCTTCCTTCTTTCAATCATACAATATACATCATCTTTTATCCTTTGCTCACTGATCATCTTTGAATATGGATGACTTTTTTACATTCTCTGGCGCTCAATGTTCTACCCTAGTGGAAAATTTTGAGGAGCATGTAGCTCAGCCCTATGGAGTCTTCCTGAGTCCCAAGAGGCATGCCTTAAGCTTGATCCCAACAACTGCCACTTTTTGGTCATGCAAGGTACACTTTTGGGTCATGTGGTGTGTGCTAAAGTTTTAGCTCTTAACTCTGATAAAAATCGTGGCAATTATGAGGTTGTCTCCACCAATCAACCCCAAAGGTGTTCAAAAGCTTTGTAGGCCACATAGGTTATCATCGTAGGTTCATTCGTATGTATGTTGATGTTGCCCAACCCTATACCTATTTGACTAGTGTTATTGTACCGTCTCAATGGTCCAAGGCTGAGGCCCAAGCTTTCGATTACTTAAGAAAGTGCCTCGCTGAGGCATCCATTTTAGTTTCTGTAGATTTGTCTCTTAGTTTTCATGTACATACTAATGCTAGTCAGATTACTTTGGTTGCTATTTTGACTTAGCCTAGCAAGGAGTTCAACCTGGATCGCTACATTCATTATGCAAGTCACCTGGTCAATAAAATTGAGCACAACTACAACACAAATACAGAGGAAAGGTTTGATATTTTTTATGCTTTCCCAAAAATCCAAAATTATTTACTAGGGGTTCACTTCACCATTATTACTGATCATCATGCTTTACATTTGGAGGTGGCTACTTCTATTCCAGAAGTTTGATTTCAAAGTGGCCATTTGTCCAAGCAAGTGTCACGTCATGGTCGACCATCTCACTCACATAAAAAGAGGTGAAGAAGCTACAGGTGTTGATGATAATTTCCCAAATAGCAATCTCTTTAAAGTGGACACAACCGCAGAATGGTATGGCGATGTGATGTATCTGTTGTCCATTGGCTTATACCCAGAGAATGCATCTCCCTAGCAAAAAAGAAGATTACTGTTGAAGTCTAAACCATTCATTTTGATTGGAGGTCAACTCTATAAATCTGGTCCAGATGGTGTGTTTTGTCGTTGTGTCTCCCCTCATGAAATCAAACATATTTTAAAAGATGCTCAAAGTGGTCCAACTGAAGGTCATTACCCTAGTCACATCACAGCACAAAAAATTATTCAGAGTGGTTCATGGTGGCCATATGTGTTTAGGGATGCAATTGCTCATGTGAAGGCTTGTGATGTCTGTCAATATTGTGCACCTAAGCCCAACAAGTAGTCCAATAGTCCTTTATAGGTTTCAATGGCATGGTTGGCATTCGAATGGTGGGGTTTAGATTATGTTGGTCTAATTTCCCCCCCTACTCAACCAAGAAAACGCAAGTATCTTTTGGTCGCTACTAATTATGCCATCAAATGGATAGAAGTACTAGCTACTAGTGATTGCTCATGTGAAGGCTCGTGATGTCTGTCAATATTGTGCACCTAAGCCCAACAAGCAGTCCAATAGTCCTTTACAGGTTTCAATGGAATGGTTGGCATTTGAATGGTGGGATTAGATTATGTTGGTCTAATTTCCCCCCTACTCAACCAAGAAATTGCAAGTATCTTTTGGTCGCTACTAATTATGCCATCAAATGGGTAGAAGTACTAGCTACTAGTGATTGCACATGTAATACAGTGGCTAAGTTTTGTATGAGAGTATCTTTTACAGGTTTGGGTGTCCCCTCAAGATCACAAGTGATTGCAGCACAATCACTTTGGCAACGAGCTAATCTCTACACTATTGACTACCTATAAGGTCTTTCATCACAAATCTTGCTCATACTACCCCAGAGCCAATGGGCAAGCAGAGAGCACTAACAAGGGTTCTTTTTTGAAAAGCATTCCATTTGCATGCATTGTCATGGGCTTAGGCAATCCTTGGCACTCTATGGGCATATCCATCTTCCTTCAAAGCAACGACCAATCACAGTCCTTTTCAACTAGCCTTTGGATTGGAAGCCATTGCTCCTTTTGAATTCAACTCATTCTCTCCTAGGGTAGGCAATTTTTGTGTTGATTGTGGTATGGAGTCTCCCTAGAACTCTTGTCTCTCCATGCTTGAAGAAAGCAAATTGCTAGATTCCAGTACCCTTCAAGCAGAGAAACTCTGTCACAAAGCGTGGAATGATCTTCATCTTTGCATGCCACAAATCATGTAGGGGTCCTTGGTGCTATAAGGATCGAGTGAAGCTCAAACTATGGATTCAAACACAACAATTAAGTGATGGAGATACACGCATAGAAAAGGAGAAGTTAAGAGATGGATAGGACAACTTCGACACCCCATTTTTATATATTGATAGATATAGTGTAGGATTATACAACCACTCAATAAGGGTGTGAATATACAACCGCACCAAATAAGGGTGCAGACAGGCACGTGGCTCTTTATCCCAACAACCTCCCACCTAAAGGCAATGTACCTAAAGTGGAGAAAAGAATCAGCTATGTACAAAGCAGGAAACCCCGATATCTATCCAACCCCCATCATATGTCGGCAATGAGAAAACCTCTCAACTGGAAGACCCTTTGAAGGTCTACAAGATTATCCTCGGTATGTACCTTGACAAGATGAATGCTCTTGCTGACAAGTACATAACCGATAAAGTGATACTTCACCTGTATGTGCTTCATCTTTGCATGAAAGATAGGATTCCGAGCGAGCATGATAGCACTCTTGCTGTCATAATGGAGAATTCAAATTTATGAAATGTGAAGCTCTCCCACCAAGCGTGAAAGTCATAAAGCCTCTTTGCATGCCTCAGTAGTAGAAACATATGTTGCCTTTGTTGTAGACAATGCAAGACACTTTTGTAGCATGGATATCCAAGAGATTTCTCCCCCTGTGAGTGAACGTGAAAACATACACTGAAGTAGACTTTCTGCAATTTGCATGACCTACATAGTCTGCATCCGTAAAGCCCGCCACAAATGCCTTCTACTTGCCAAATTACTTGCACAAATCCTTTGTGCCCTTGAGGTATCTCATAATACCCTTCAGTGCTTCCCCATGCTTTTTGTCAGGATTTTCCATGTACTTGCTAACCACTTCCATTGCAAATGCACTATTGGGACGTGTAGCCACCATAGCATATATCAAACTAGCAAGAGCTGAAGTATACAAAATCTTTTCATCATCAGATGTCGGGTTTTCCGTTGCACATATAGAGGCAATGGTACACAAATTGCTTTCCCCCCCTCCATATGGAATGCTCCAAAATTTTGGACACATATTCTTGATGTGAAGGATAAAGGAGACCTTTCAACTTGTCCCTGAATATAAGAATTCCAAGAATATGATTTGCCTCACCAAGATCCTTCATATCAAAGTTCTTGGGTAGGCTTTGCATCAATGTGTCCAACGCATGAATATTCCGGCATGTAATCAATCCGGTGTACAAGCAGTCTACAAATCAATATCTTGTTGTCCTACACATTCAAACTGACCAAATTCTGATTGATGTGCTAGTTGTCTTTCCAATTCAGACTGGCCAAAGTCTGACTGTCTTTCATGTTGTCCTGCATGCGGGTCTGCCGATTCCAATTGTCCTGATTTGTGCTGCTCCGACTGTGGACTATGATAGGTAATTTTTGGCTGAGCATTTTCAACACCATTCCTTGCACTTTCACAAAAATCATCAGTAATTTGTTGCAGACCATTGGGCATACACTAGTGTCTAAAAGGTACATCTTCTTAGAAAACAACTCTTCTGACTTCTTCAATCCTTTGAGGCTGTTTTTGCATACGATCCTCTTGGAAGATTACATCATGGGCACGCAAAATTCTCCTCTTTTTGGGATCCCATAATCTATACCCCATTTCAACATCGTCACCATATCCTAGGAATACAAACTTACAGGAATTTGGCTCCAAGTTGTTGCAGTCTTCCTTACAGATGTGCACAAAAGCTTCACAACCAAGAACTCTCAAATGAGCATACGATGGTGGCTTGCCCGACCACACTTTTGGGGAAATCCCCCATCCAAAGACGTATGTGGTGACTGATTAATCAAATGTACGGTTTTCATAATAGCCTCTACCCAAAACCCATGGCGTAACACAACATGAGACAGTATACATTGGACTTTTTCTTGAATAGTCCAATTCACTCGCTCTACAACACCATTTTGGGGTGGATTTTGAGGTGTCATCAGCTCCCTTTACTATCGCAAAAGTCCCAAAAAGACTTTGACACATACTCACCCCCATTGTTAGACCGCAGACATTTTACCTTACCGTTGACCTGATTTTCAGCAAGTGCCACAAATTGTTTGAACTTATCCAAGGCCTCATCCTTATTCTAGATTGGATATACCCACACCTTGCAGGTAGCAAAATCCACAAAGGTAACAAAATATTGCTTTCCCCCTAACGATAGCCCTGGCATCTGGCATACATTGGAATGTACCAATTCCAAGGGAGGTCTTCAATGAAAGAGATTTCTTGTGAGGAGTTTGAGCATGCTTTTCATAGATACAATGATCACGATGGCCAAAATCATCATACTCCAAAAATGGTAAATAACCGGAGCGAGAAATCACCTTCATTCCGGTTTGACTCATGTGTCCCAACCTACCATGCCACAAGGAAACACTTGGCTACGCAGTTATGGTGACTACATGGTCCCTCACACTAGATACATGAAGTGGATACATAGTGTCACTTTTAGGACCTCTAGCAATTATCCTAGATCCCTTGCTGATTTTTCACCTGCTATCCCCAAAGATAGTGTGATAGCCATCATCATCTAGCTACCCTTTACTTATCAGGCTCTTCTTGAGCTCGGGTACATGCCTCACATGATGCAATGTAAAATTTGATCCATGTTGAAATTTCAATTGCACACTGTGGATTCCCTCAATACCACATGCATGGTTGTCCCCCAAATGAACAACACCCTGTCTACCAGCATTGTAGCTAGAGAACCATTTTTGATGTGGTGTCACATGGAATGAAGCACCTGAATCGAAAATCTAGGTGTTCACATCATCATTAGAATCAGCAACCAGCAATTCTGCACTAAAAGAAGAAGCACAGAGAATATCATTGCCATTGTCCACATGACTGACTACATTGATCTCCTATATCTTAATCGTTCTCTTATTTTTAGGTTGACCATCCTTTTTGTCATCCATGCTATCATCAGCCTTTTTACCCTTGCCTTGCTCTTTCTTCTACTTAAAGCAATCACGCTTAACATCTTTCCCACGAGATTTGATGTTGCCTCTGCTGAGATCTACCTCTGGTATGCAATGCACTGGAAGACTTATTAGTTGCAATATTCTATTGAGTGGCATAAAATGGTAACCATCTTTTTGCAACATTTTTCAGCCTACTCAATGTCCTCTTCCTCATATGTGTATATATTTTTCTACGCTATTAAGTTATCTAGAGTAAATTCCCCCTCTTCGTTTAACCTTTGTGGCGACACATACATTGTACTCTTCCCAAAAATTTCACCTTAGTCATATATTTATATTACCACCCTTTTCTTTTTTACTTTGTAAATAAAAGTAAGCATACAATAACCAACTATCTACCCCCAAACTTTCTTACCTCTTGTGAATTAGTAATAGAAAAATAATATATCCATCTTCCATCCCATATAGATAAATTACCATGGAAAATCAACTCTCCACTTGTCTTTACCAAAGATTATGGTCCATCTCTACAAGTCTTCTATGCCCCCTACATAGGTGGCCCAATATCTCTTAAGAATATACATATAGTTTTTCTCCTTTCAAAAAAGACTCAAATTGTATATTATTTTCACAAGCAAATAATATTGGGCCATCCTCTATTTGTTTAAGTATCATACCCTTTTGAAAAAGCATGATTCCCCTTGGATGCATACAAGCAAAGGGCCCATACAAGAAGACTTAGAAGCAAAAGGTTCCCTAGCCTAGTGTGGACCTTCCAAACCGAATTCCTTGGTGCATGGGCGTGAAGAATAGTCCAAATTCATATCAAACATGTTGAGAAGGTCAAATTTGCCTTTTGAAGCATGTCATTCCGAGCTACAGGTAAAAAGTTATGGTCAAAATAGTGTAAATCTGTCAGATTCGCAGCAAAAGGGAACTGTAAATCAAGTAAATCAAGAGGGTGAGATCTTATTTTTCCCCTACTCATCTTCTAGAAGAGCAATGAGTGTTCAAGGTCACTTGCATGTAATGGGACCAACCTAAAGATGCTTTCTAAATTCCAAGACAGACAAGTTGAGATACCCCGCAGGAGCCACCCGTAGGGCCTCATGGTGGGGCCCACCTACATTATGCACCCCTATGGAGCCTTCACGGTCTAAAATGATATTTTTGGTGAATAAATAGTCCGTTTTATGTCCAATATTCAATGAGTGGTCAAAAGACACTTAATTAGGGCTAATCACTCACCCTAATTAAGTGTAGCATAATCCCACTCCTACACAACTATAAATAGCCCCCCTTGGAGAGACTCAAGGACACACACCTATATTTTCAACTTCATGTTGTTTCTTGATCAATAGTAGAGAAAACCCCAGCTCTCCCTCTTTCACATCCTCCCTCCTAACCCTCCTCTTTGGAGGAAGTGCAACTCTATCCTCCACTCTTTCTATTCTACAATCTCTTACTTCATCAACCCAATAAATCATTTGTAGCACCTCAATAACTTGTAAATACATCATGATCTCTCTCATGGTTATGTTAATGATCATTAAATCATCTTCAAAACTTTCAAGTGTCGCAATTCGTGATGGTTAGCCAGCGTCTGTCCTCCCCTTAAAAGGTGTGCAAGAAATCAAGTAAGTGTTCTATTCTCAATTTACCATTGGTTTGTTTCTCCACACTTATTCAATTGGTCTAAAGAAATTTCTCACTCCAACTCTCTTTTGCTTCATTACATATGCATGTGGCTACCTCTCATGGTGATTTTATTTGTGTCACGGCATTGCATAGATGGAGATGATCTCTCTATGCAAAGTGTGTTAGTTTGATGTAAGTGATTCTCTTGTGTGTTTGAAAGGCAAGTCTTGTGCACATGATTTTTTGATGAGTGCTTGAGAGAGGAGTTTGGATGTATTATGGATATTCTTATGGGGAGAAGGTGAATGCTATTCCACAAATTGCATATTTCATTTGATGCACGGCATTGGGTTGCATAATCGTTGATGGTGTTCAAGTGTCCAAAGTGTATATAGAGTAAGGGGGTTTTCAAAGTGTGTTTCTTGAGTGGGTGAGTGCAAGCGTTATTTTGATTGGTTTCCTTATCCACTCCCAAAAGAAGGTGGTGCCCCAAGTAGTGTGCGTACCTCTTTACGAAGATTTTGTGAGGGTAGGCCCATTGGTTTGGGTTTAGAGGCCTCATTTTCAAAAATCTCGCCCTCACTATCTATTCAGCTATTCCATTAGCAAAGATCTCTCCACATCAGAATACATCAGCATAGCATTGGAGTTTCTTATGGCTATCGTGAATGTATCCCAACTCTTAGGCAAAGTGCATAGTAGGAAAGTAGCTTTGAATTTATCATCAATGTTGAATTTCATACCAACCAGCTACCTGAAAATAAAGTTGAACTCATTAAGAAGTATAGTCATGGCTATATCTTTCTTCATCCAAAGGTCCATCAACTTCTTCAACCAATAAACTTTGCTAGAAGCATTTTTCTTAGCATACAACTCATCAAGTCTAGTCCATGCAGCATGGCAAAATTCAACTTCTCTATGTTGAATAACAAACAGTCAAAAATTGAAAGCTCTAGTGTAGATCCTACAAGCTCACCCAGATCTTCCCATTCTAATTTCTCTATGTCTATTGGCTGTACCCTCTTTGTCTTAACAGGCTTCACATGTTTCATCTACACCAAGACATTACAGCACTGTTTTTGCCATATGGCAAACTTGTGTGCACCCTTAAGCTTCTTGATGTGCAAAAGATTGTTGTTGTCACTATTGCTTGCCATGATTGCTGTTGTCACTACTGCTTGGCACGACTTCAACCCAAAAGAAGGAAATTGAAGCCTCAGTTGACCGAAATCTCAAACCTGGTTTGCAGCACTGATAGTTGCTGACAAAGAAGCACAAGATCAGTTGCAGAGACTACAACCACCCAATAAGAGTGCGAATATGCAGTCGCCCAAATAAGGGTGCGGACATGCATGTGGCCCTTTATCCCAACTGCTCTATCATGATATCAAGAAAAGGCAAAGAAGTTGGTCCCTGCCTAGCAAGGGCCATACAGAGTGCAAGAAATTTTACCACAAGGAGCGGTGTAATTAGCCACTCTAGATAGTGTTTCTTTACCTCTTGTAAATTGATCTAGAGTAAAGTGCTACTATCACTCAAATTGATGCATATGTCAATATGTCAGGCTATTCCCTCCCAAAAGCTATATCTCAAGCTATTCCCTCTTGAGAATCTGCACAGTCCCATTCTCCCGTTGTTCTTTGCTAGCTAATCATGTGCACTCTTTTCATCAACAAGACTTCTTATCATCGCCTTCATCTATGCTCATCTATAACCACAGTGTTCTCCATTCTCCTTTCCGAGTTCTTGTGTTGATTTGATTCAATACAACTTCATTTAAATTGTCTTATTAGATTTTCATTGCTCTGTGATATATGAGTTGGTTTACTGAGATCTTGTATTTACCTTTTTCTTTTCTCATACAATCCTCCTTAACCATCGAAATCCATTCTCAACCTTCTTGTTTGGTGTATATCATTTTCACTCTTCCTAGTTTTTATCCATCCACCGTCGTAGCTAGATTGTGACTAACTACCTTTGCATTGCCACTTAGTTTTACCTTCCCCTATGATCTCACTATCCTATTTTGAATTAATGATCAATTTTAAAAATCTTTATGTCTGATGATGTCTGTGAATTCAGTGCAAGTGCACCTCAGTGAAAAGATGTGAGTTCTTCAAACCACCCATTCCACTTTCCCCATGTCCTTGTTGCATAAACATATTTTCCTCTCCATAAGTGAACAATTTCTACACTCTCACCACCCCTAGCCCCTGTAACTTCCTTGTATCCCCCTTCTCACCTCTCACCCCTACCCACCCCCTCTCTTACCCCTAACCACTCACTTTGTCGTCTCTACCCACCCCTCTCACCTCTCGCCCCTACCACCCCTTCTCATCCCTCACCCTCGCTCCTACCTATACCCTCTCTCTCCCCTAACCACTCACCCTCTTGTCCCTACCCACCCTCTCAGCTCTCGCTCCTATCCATTCCCTCGCATCCCTCACCCATATCCTCTCACACCCTCACCCCTACCCAGCCTTCTCTCGTCCCTCCCCACCCCCTCTCATCCCTCGCCCATACCCTCTCACACCCTCATCCCTACCCAGGCCCCTCTCAACCCTTGCCCCTACTCACCACTCTCACACACTTTCCCGTGCTCACTCATACTCTCGCTCCTACCCGTGCCTCTCACCCGTATCCAACTCCCTCGCCCCTTCCCTCCTTGTTTCCACACCGCACATTTTTACTCTTCCTACACATTGGAGTCTCGACACCCCCATTGTACCTATGAGTCATACGCTTGGAGTTGAGGGTGCTACTAGCTAGAGTCTATATTGGTTCCATGCGTTAGTCAAGTTCAATGATGTTTTGATTCTATTGTTGTGTCTTATACTCTTTGCAAAGCTTCTTTTCAGGATACCACACTAATTGAAATGGGATACACCATGATACTCTTTTCTTCCCCTATGATCATTCAAGATTGTTACTCTACATTTGGGATGTCATCTTCCATAAGGCTATCATTGTTTAACCCCTCACATTCATTGTCAATACGAGAGGCGTAGTAGACTTGATTAGGGCATGGAGGCAAGAAGGATGTGTCAAATACCTCAAAAACAATATATAAGTAAGCTATAATTCAATACTCTCACTCAATACCTTTTATATGGGCTTTTTACCTTGCTTTAGCAAGCACATGAACATGCAGTGTAAGTCGCATCAATTGTCAATATACTCTAAGTGCAGGTTCGTGTGTTTTTTGAGGTATGAATTATATATAAAGCTCATGTACAAACATAAAAATTTTCATTCAAATATATATAAAAAAATGGTTTTTGGTCATTGTGTCTTCTTCATGTGCCTTCTGATGCAGTTTTTTGCCCTCAACTAGCCTTCTATGTGTGTAGTTGTGCCATGGCAACCTATTGTTCGTGGCAATCTTGCACATAGCAGTGCATAGATTTGAAATTGGGTGTCTTCACACCTTTCATAAATTGTAGAGGATTTTTTTGAGGCTTGGAATCATACCTTTTGGATTTTTTTCTTTAGAAGATACAATCTATTTTCTGTAGGGTACAAGGTATGGCAGCTCGCAGGCAGATTGGTGTAAAGTAAGTTGTGAAGGTGCACATGTTTTGTGGCATATTCATACTTTGAAATTATGGTTTCAAAGAATCAATTAATGAAGGGTGAATCTCTTTACCTCAAGTGCATTGGTTGGCATTTGTTGTAATTCCATGCCAAGGCAGGTGCGTCCTAATCTCCATGATAGTCTTTAGGGAATCCATTTGCCAAGTAAAAAAAGCAAAACGTGATATTGTTCTAAGCGAAGGCTGAAAGTAGGGTTTGGCAGTACAAGAAGGGGTGTCCTTGACACCACATTTGATTGTTGTATGAAATTGTACCTATTTTCAAGTGAGAATGTAAAGGTAAAAGAGAAAGTATTTTAAGATGATGGCTCGGTTTTATAAGTCTCTTTTTATAAATGTTTTAAAAACAAAAAGGTATGCCCTTCATAACGTGGGGTAGAGGGGGAGTTAGTTGATCGACTGTGTGAGGGCCATGCCAAGGACCGTCGGCTGCACCATCTCCAAACGGATACACCACGATTCCCGACATCCCTCCTGCTTGAGACCAACATCAAGACAAGACTCCTCCAACTCTTTGATGCCAACTCAAGGGGGTGATAACATTCACTTTTCTCTTACAAAACTCTTAACCCCGAAATATCTTTTCTTATCGCTTTTAAATTTCCAGTCAAAGCCATCAGACTAAATGTGAACTTAACCTTCCAGGGTCAACTGGTGGGTGTTCTCTAGTTCACCCTTGGTTCAAGTTCATTGACCCCTTTTTCTTGCTTATGGCCGAGCAGAGCCGTCAGAGCATACCCCTAAGATGAGTGTATTTAATAGCTACACAAAGCCCTTGTCCCAAGTTTGATCCCCACTCCATAGATCGGGATCCCTTTCCCTGTTTTCATCTTAACTTAATAGATAACATAAAATTGGGTTCAACTTACACCTGTGCCGGCCTTTTCTAAGCATGTAAGATAAAGTTCACAATCAAATCTTCTATGTTATGCTAGGGCTATCCACGTTAAATCTTCTCGGTAAAGTTTTAATCCTGGTTTAAATGTAGATTAAATTCCTTGAGTTATAATCTCTTAGTTCCTAGTTCATTTCAATCTTTAATCAAGCAAGACCTTAAGAATTCAACGAGTCTCTTGGGAGTTTAAGGTTTTGTCTCGAGGTAAGTTTCAAATTAACCCCGTCTTGGGCGATTCCCATTTGTTTACTTTGCACCACTTGCCATCCATGGGGCATCTCTCCACGAAAGCGATGGGAGTTTTTATGTTCAAGCAACATGGTCATGAAATCCGTGAAGCTATCCCCTTACTCCCCCCAATATCGTAATTGCAAAACAAATTTGAAGGAATACAAACTTGAAAAGAACAATGCATATGCTCTATATGACGATCCTTACTTTAGAGGGGGTCATGAATTGCAAACATAGAACTTTAGAGTGCACGAACTTACAATCATACCCTTCTTTTTTAGTGATTATGCAAGAGTCGATGCTTGATTGTGTAAGAGTAGAACCCTTCAAACAATAGTAGTGTAAGAGTTAAAATGCAACATTCCTAAGAGTGGACATGTTAGTGTAGTGAGAAATGCACATGCAATGAAGTATGAATGATCAACAAATTCGGTTTTAGGCTTACCTCTTGCTTCCCTAGAGAGGATTAATCACATAGCTAGAAGAGGCTTAAAGATTTGGGATTTTTCCAATTGGCAAGAGGGAAGGAAGGGAATGACCTTATTTGGAATGTGAATCTTCTTTCTCAAAGAAAACTTCTTTGGTTATAATAAACTTACCCTTCAAAACTCATCTTGCTTTTGAAAATTAGATATTAACTTAGTACGTCACTAAAACTTTTACATATATAATGCAAAATCAAGAGCATCTCTTTTGGAAACATTATAATTCCTCTTCTTGAAAAATAAGGTTAGTTTCAAAAATAACTCCATTACCTAGTTACATTTGATTTGTAGTATTTACCTTTATAATAGTAGTGTAGGTAATAGAATAAAAGTAAATTAAAAATCAATAAAAAGGTTTATGCGAGAGAGTTAAGGGATAATTAAGGATATTAGTCACCATTTCATCATGCATAATATTTAGGTAATTATGATCTTCAAACACCTATGGTTAAAGAGAGTGCTTTCTACTCTCTCTATGTCATATTAGTGTGGTAATCTAAGAAACTTGAAATAACAAAACTAACAATAACATCTGGGTTAGTTGTTAGTTACATGGTTAATTATGATTATTAATGAACCATAATTAGAAGAAAACAACAAAATTAATAAATTATTTTTTCTTCCCAAGCAAAAGGTTTGGTTATGAAAAATGTGAGAGCTTAAACATGAATTTAAGTAAGCAGCAAAGTAAATCACTTCCAAGAAAGTGGAATAGCATAAAGAGAACAAGAAAAACATTACCTTGTGTATATGGTAGAGTCTTGTCCTCGATTTGGGAGAGTATTGAGAAGTATGTTGGTATAGGCGACTCTTTCCTTCTTCACTTCGCTTGAAGACCACCAATTTGACCACTTGGAATGAGAGAATGGCAAGAGGCAAAAGGAATTCAAGCTATGAAAAGCTTGAGAATTAGGAAAGAGGAGAGGGAGACTCGGGTAATGTGAAGAAGAAGATCAAGTTTTAACAAACTTGATTAGGGTTTTGGCCACGATTTCACTTAGAGGGCGTGTGTGTGTGGGTGTGGGTGTAGAAGGTATGTGTGAAAGAGCTTTTGCTATGGCTTATGCAATCTTACTCTTAAGCTTGCACATCTAAAAAGAAGAAGGGGAATGTAAAATGAGAAGAGAATCCCTCTTTTTATGCACATTTTTTATCAGTGCTTATCTTCTTTATTTTGATAACTTATCTTGATAACTTATTTTACTTATCAAATCTTTCTCAACAAGCTACTTACTCACCTTATCCTTATCCTTATCTTCTCTTTCTTTTTCTTTCTTATCTTTTTCTTTTCTTTTTCCTTGTCTCCAATCCCAACCTCAACCTCAAACCAATTCCATTGTATACATCTTGACAGTTTATGATTAATCAAGTTATCATGTTTTGAGTCTTGATTCTATACTCTCTCTCTCTCTCTCTCTCTCTCTCTCTCTCTCTCTCTCTCTCTCTCTCTCTCTCTCTCTCTCTCTCTCTGCATCCTGCTAGAGCTTTGTGTGACTGACTATCCTGAATTAACAATATTATTTTCTTTAAATTACTTTTAACCTTGATAGACTCCCTCCTTTTGCTCTCTCTCTGTATCTGGTTTTGCCGGTGACAATTGAGCTCTGTAGCTTATGCTACCCGGGGGATAGGAACTGCCCTCTAATGATTACCCCATTAAAAAGGTCCTTTGCATGAACTATCTCTTAGTTAGATGAACTTGTAATTGAATTTTTCACATTATGGGCTTGTGATTTAACCTGTGAGAGTGGGACTGGTCGACGCATATACTTGCATTCTCTGATGATATGCACGTGGGTTAGCTTACTGTGTCTCTCTCTCTCCTGTTTGTGGCGCGTGCTATTTGGGGAGGTTGATAGCTTGGATGTTGCGCTACACTCGCGGAGAGTTAAAGCCTCTCTACTGCCACTTCATATTCTCCCAAAGATAGGTCGACTGCGATTGAGACGATCCGAAGCAGATGTGCAGCCTTATAAAGGTGAGCCACTAGCTCACTTAGTTCTTCATTCTGCAAAAAGTGTGTGTGTGTTCTCTCACTGTGTGTATCACCTTCACTAATACCTTCTTCAAGCTACAACTAAGGGCTCCGAAGCATGGCCCCAAGCAAGAAATTGGTGGTGGAATCTAATGAGGTTAGAATGAGATTTTTTTCAGCAAAATGGTGTGGTCCTGTTTTTCTTGACTATGGATTGGTAGAGAATGCTTTGATCTCCCAAATGGGGTGGTTTTGGGGTGACTGTAATCAATTACGATTGGCATCATTGAGCACTTATCGTTTGTAGCAAATTATAATGAATACATTGAACACTTAAGCTTTAGGAGGTTAGAATGGTATTTTTTCTGCAGGAAGGGTCAGTAATGCTACCACTTTAATTTGCAAAATCTGTTGAAAGAATACTTTGGGGTATCGGTGTGGATTGGTATTCCTAGCTATGGCTATGACATATCTCCCATTGTGGGTATTATACCTTTATTGGCTCTAGACAGCCTTGTACTGCTCAATACGTTTGGCAAATCTACCTCATGGATTAACCAACAAATGGTAGGCTCCTTTATTTACCAATTGCTCCTGCATATTGACCTATTGTTGACATACCAATTACCTGAGTACTTTGGTCTGATTGCTTATAAGCTTGCAGGTTGTTGCTCAAAGCTCTGATTCAGAGCAATACCTTTATGCTTAGTGAGGCTCTGGTATGGTAAATTGACCCTTTGCTTGTATTTTATGATTGTCTTTGTATTTTACAAGATAGTGCTAGTGCTCTATCTTTGAGGGACTACCAGTACTGTTGTTAACACATTTCTGAGCTTACCTTAGAAATCGCTTGAGTCACTTTACTCTATGGAAGAGTGGCTTGACTACTAGAACTAGGACTTGATTATGGGTTGAGGGAGAATAGTTGCTCTCTAACTGGCCTTGGCTTTGGTAATGGAAGCAATCATTTTCTGCTCAAATTGGTGGTGCCGTCTAATATGGGATGTCAGGCACTGACATGGCCCCCTGGTAATTTATCTGACGTTTACCTACTAAGCTAGGCACCAATTAAGGTTTGCACAAACTATTAGCCACTGCTGTATACAGGCAGGTGTAAAGGATTTTTTTAGGACCACTAGTTAGCTTATGCTGTACCATCTGCTAGCATGGATAATTTGGTTGACTATGGACTCTTTTGGGGTTGGCTCTGGGTTGTTTTTGACAGCCTGGATCGTGGTATTGTTGACATAAGGGTTGATATTGTAGATATCAAATTGTTGGCTTCGGGTGGTACTAGTTGTTGGTATCCGATAGCTAACATACTATGTGTACAATTAGTTTATGGGTTCTGCACGTTGTATTGGATGTTGATATCCGATAACTTGCTTACTTCATATATAGGCATTATGGCTTCAAAGGGTATTGAATGGAGATATCCAATCGCTTGCATACTTTTTGCTTTTTGTATAGGTACTATGTGTAGTGTGGTTCCGGATATATAGCCGGAGCCGTTCATATGGGTGATAGAATAGTAGTTTGATACGGCAATAGCTTTACCTATTGCTTTTGGGGTTTGAGGTTATATTCATGATCTGGCTGGCTGATTATGCTATTGGCGAATGATGACTAAAACTGATATGGATTTAGGAGATATATTTTTTCTCATATTACTGTTCTTTGGGCTCTCTTTTGTAAACACTGATTTGCAAGGATTGGTGAAGTTGGGGAATCTTGCCAACTAATCTATTGCCATTATATATGGGCTTATCCTATTGGCTGTTGTGTTGTGCTTCCTTTTGAAGAGATTAGGTAATTGTCTTTGATGATGTGTAAGGTAACTTTGGCTGGTTCACATACTAGGGTTTCTGTTGGTTAAACATGTTGGTAGGAAAATAAATGTTTTGAGGATACTAAAACAACTGTAGTTGTGAATAACCAATTGGGTGTGATTTTTGGCAATTGTTTCTTATACTCTTGATCTGTTTGAGGTTTTGGCTTGATCTATTGTTCGACTTACTTACTAATGTTGTTTGAAACTCTCAACAAGGCTCTTTTGGTACTGGCCTTCTCGGACTTTGGGAGGTAAGTATGTTGGCAGCTCTTTGATGGCTGGTGAATCTGTGTGCCAGTTATTGATACCATTTGCCGAACGGATTTGGATGGCCCTAGAGAATGTGCGGAGTACTATTAAAAAGTGTGAGATGTTTTCGAAGGTAGTCTTATTATGGATCAGATACCGGCAACTAACACCATGTGTTGTGGCTTCACTTGAGGGGAATTCTACACCTGGTATTTAGATATGATAATCGGCCTAAATTTGTGGGGAGTAAACCTTGTTTTTTGCTGGGCTGTTTTGACCCACCTATTGTACAGTCATTCTCCTCCTGGTGGGATACAGAAGCACGGGTAAACCTGGCTTGGAATTCATACTAAAGGATATCGTTGTGCAGGACGGGTATCTGTTTAAATTTGGAAGGATTGTTTTCTTCTTGCTCTAAGGATATTTTTGACTTTGAAAAATTGCATAAACTTACCTTCAAAAAGTACTTTTAAAAGTTTATGAGCCATTATGTAGGAAGGAATATAAGGAGTAAAGGTTTTTTAGAACCTTATTTCATATTGAAGTTAAAAACTTTAACTTGGCATTAAAATATATGGTTAAAAATTTAGACCTAACACTCTAAAGTATATTTGTTTCTTTAAATAAAAAAAATTGTTGCACATCACTTCAATTTGTACAGCTTGATGATCTTCTTCTTAAGATAGTACGAGGGTGACATGGATGACAACTAGGTCACCCCAGTTACCTGTTATGCGGTCTGAAAACTAACGAACATTTGTTTTCTTACTTTGGATGCAGGTAAGGGTGTCCTTTCCTTGGCTGCTGTTTGAGGGGATGTAATGTTGTACACAAATACTGTAACACTAAATCAGGACCTTCTTTCCCTAATATGGCCTGATACTGTGATGTATTTTTTTGGATATTCAGTCGAAAGGAATACACGATTTTGTAATATAGACTGTAGATGGGTGCATGCATGAATAGGTGGACCAAAAACCTTGTCCCGGACAGAGGTTTTATAATCGATACATAAAACCATCTATATTAGTTCAATTCGATATATTCTTTTGAACAGATTTTTAATTAAATATAGAATTTCCACAGCTTTTTGTTAAATATAAAAGACGACTCTGTACCTCTTAACTATGCACATCAGCTAGCTCTTTACACCATTACTATTTCCACACCTCTCTTTCAAATATAGAAGACGGCTTTGTAGCTCTTAACTATGCACGTCAGCCAGCTCTTTGTCTTCCCGCTCTCTCGTTTTCCTGTCTCTCTCTAACTCTCTGTGTAGGAGCACAAATTGTTGTTTTACTTTGTAGGCCTATCACACATCTATTGTTGTCATATACTGCTCTTGCTCTCTGTAGGCCTATCACCTCGCTCAAGCTCTCCCTCTCTAGCATGGAGCAAAAATCTCACACTGTATGTGACTGGTCTCAGCCTTAGTGTGGATTGTGTGCTAGGTATGTTGTTGATGCGGTCAAGGAATATCATGCTAGGAGAAAGAGGGAGCAGCCTGCTGAGAACAATCTTGAGCAGGTAGCATGTGAGGAAGATAATGATCAAAATGGTGTTGATGATGCAAAGCGTCAAAGACTTTGCAATGACCTTGTTATGCTCTTCAATTGGCGTACAAAGACCCTCGATGTTGCAACACGCTTAGATATTTTGTGCAAGTTTGTCAATCATCCTTGTCTTGGAGACCTTGAAATGCCCAGGGCACAAAAAACCTTCGTTGAAGCCATACGCAACACAATAGATGCAATCAAATTACCCAAGAGCGGACATGAGCTCTTTCTTAAAAGGTTCATCACCACAATGCTTATGAATGTTGAGTGTACATCTACCTCAAAAGTGAATGTTTCAACTGCATCTAAATTGCTAAATTTGCACAAGAGGAACTTCATAGCTGCAAAGAATCGGTTGAGGGCCGCAGGTGATGGCAATTTGCCAATCTCTTTGTGTGCTTGATAGCCCATGGATTGTGGTTTCATAACACCTGATGAGAAAGAGTTGATCTTCTCTTTTTGGATGTCTAACACTCGTGTTTCACGCAATAAGAAGGATGTGTGCAGAAAGCGTATTGGAAGAAATTCATATGTCAAACATCCTGTGCATCTTCTTGAACAATCTCAGGTAATAACTTGCTTTACTATATCCATTTTTGTTTTCTAATATTTGCATTCATGACCTATATTCACTATAAATTGGGTTGATAAGAGTAGATATGAAATCGGATGTGAAGGAAGTTATAGATGGAAATAAGGGGAATCTGTATTTGGTCCTAGATTAAGAGTAGATAAATATTGGATGTGAAGGAGAATATAAATGGAAACATAGTTTTTATCATACGCGTATGTTTGCTGAACCATACGTTTGCAGACGCATACTTTCACACACGTATGATATGTATAAACAAACGGGACTAGAATTAAAAACCCCAAATTTCCTAGTGATTGTACTCTGCGAGTCTGCTCCTGCCTGCATAGCGTTCGTAGTATGCCTTCCTTGCTTCGCAGCCTTGCCTCATCTCTTCCACATGGTAGTTGCTCCCCAATATTGACAGCTCCGAGTCAGCACTAGTAGCGAATTCAGTTTGCAGGTTTATGCTAGGTTCTCTGTACACAACTGGCTGAACGAATACAGTTTGCAGGTTTGCACTAGGTTCTCTGTATGCAATGGGTCATGAACATGTGCAGTGTGGAAATCGATGCAACAGATCAGAAGGGCTGAGCGAATGTAGTTTGCATTTACTAATACACAAGTGGCTGAGGTCAAGTATGAAAGTATGGTTTCAATTTTACCATACTTGAACCATACTTTCATACTTGTATGCGTATGCAGTATGGTTGCTGCATGAAAAAACTATGAATGGAAATATTGAATATGTATTCGGTCCTATTTAAAAGTAGATAAATATCGGATATGGGTTTCCATGACCAGTATAAGCATCTTAAACAACTCTTGATATGGTATGTGAACGATGTACTGGTTAACCTAACCAGTTATGTAATAAGTAATACCGATTTTAAATGAAAAAACTGGTTTACATAGCCAGTAGATTGATTTTAGCTGGTTAACACTTTTTTCCCACTAGTATAGAACTTGGTGAAGTGTATATATGTGGTATGTGAAAGATGTACTAGTTAACCCGACCAATTATGCACTTACTAATACTGGTTTGAAATAAAAAGACCGGTTATATAACGAGAAAATCAATTTCAAATTGTTAACACATTTTCACAGTGGTTTACAACTCGGTCAAGTGTATATGTGGTATGTAGTAGACATACTACTTAACATAACCAGTTATATAAAAACTAATAGCAGTTTGATATTACAATACCGGTTTACATAACCAGTAAATAGATTTAAAACCGTTTACACATTTTATGCCAGTAAACATCTTGGTCGAGTGTTCACATGTACTGTTTGTCATACCAATTAGGTAAAAAACTGGTTTACAAAACCAGTGAAAAACTTTTAACACTTATTTCTCACTGGTATACATCGTGGCTAAGTGTTCACATGTATTGGTCGAGTGTTCACATGTATTGTTTGTCATGTCAGATAGGTAAAACACATATCGGTTTGAAAGGAAAATACTGCTTTACATATCCAGTAAATTTTTTTTAACACTTACTTCTCAGTGGTATACATCGTGGTTAAGTGCTCACATGTACTGGTTAGGTAAATAACATACCGGATTTAAATGAAAAGACTGATTTACATCAGCAGTAAGAACATTTGAACTGGTTGACACTTATATACCACTGGTACGTACCAAGGACATGTGTTCATATGTACTAGTTTGAAATGAAAAGACTGGTTTACATCAGCAGTAAGAACATTTGAACTGGTTGATACTTATATACCACTGGTACATACCAAGGACATGTGTTCATTTTTTTAACACTTATTTCTCACTGGTATACATCGTGGTTAAGTGCTCACATGTACTGGTTAGGTAAATAACATACCAGTTTTAAATGAAAAGACAGGTTTACATCAGCAGTAAGAACATTTGAACTGGTTGACACTTATATACCACTGGTACGTACCAAGGACATGTGTTCATATGTACTGGTTTGCCTAACCAATTAAGTGAAAAAACATACTGGTTTGAAATAACAATACTGGTTTATTGTCATGTAACAGTTTTCTTCAAAGATAATAAAAACCTGTAGTTTTCTTCACCATATATGTTTTTCATTGTAGGTGGAGCTCTTTCTCAACTTCAAAGAACAATACCCTGAAATTGTAATTAGGCATCGCGCGTTTGAGTACATGAAGCCATATTTTGTGCGGAAATTGAGAGACCGATATACTTGCTGCTGCATTTCACATGTTCAAATGTCCTTCCTAAAGGATGCCATAAATCACATGCGAAGTTTTGTATTCGTTCTGCATGGAAAAGCTTGCCAATGTCAATGCAACATATGCAAAGACAATGGTGGATGCAAAACACCAAAAAACCCTATCAAGAGTGTAACAGCCTTATTGGACTCTATACTGTGTCCAAAATCAGATACGTCCACCTTCCATGCCCTGGCCTGCTTGAGTGGTCAAGGTAAAAGGTGTGGCACGGATAAGTTTAATTTTTGTGCTGCAGAGGCTGCATTTATTGCTAAAAAGATTGTGGTGAATATTTTTGAGGACCTAGAAGTAGGAACTGCGTGTGACGGTTAGAAGAAGAAAAGGAAAGTCTTGTCGCATAAGAAAATATCATTCCAGGATCTCTCACTCATGTTCAAAGACCATCTTAAGAAATACATAATGCATAATTTTGTGTATAGATGGCAAGCAGAACAATATAAGGAATGTATACAAAGCTTTCCAGAAGATGTTGTTCTGTATGTTGTTGACTTTGCTGAAAATTATAGTTTCAAAGAACAAAATGAGATACAGTCCATGCACTGGTATTCAAATCAAGTAACTATTTTTGTGCACATAACATATTCCGAATTGCAGGTAACGACATCACCCTAGATCAGTATTATTTCTTTTGTATTAAGCCTTCAATAATTTATGATTTTTATATTATGCAGGTGACATCCATAAGACAATTCACTTCTTCATTTCAGATGAAAAGCAACATGACACACATTTTGTTCAACATTGTTTTCTGAAACATGCAGAATGGCTAAAGCAATTTGGTCTAAACATACGGCGTCATTGGGTATGGTCTGATGGAGCAGCTTCACAATTCAAATCAAGAAGACCATTCTATTTCCTTGCCAGGTATACTATGTTCTAACAAACATTATCTGAAGGTGGTTTTAATATAGAGACCTATAATATTGGCATTAAAGTTGTAATAAAATGCTTGTCTAACATCAGTAATATTATAATAGGTGTTTTTTTGGGTAATTTTATCGTGCCAAGAGTATATTAATCTTCTTTTATCCATTGAATAAAATGCAGATATAGTGTTTTTACGAGATGGAAAATGTCTTGGAACTTTTTTGGTTCCAGCCATGGTAAGGGAGAACACGACGGTGCGGGAGCAGTGATAAAAAGGCCTTTAACTCAATACCAATTGCAGCCAAACTGCTCAAAGATAGACTGTTGTGGCATTATTGAGATGGACCTTGTCAGATGGTGCTACAGCCACCTATGCATCCCACGCCCGTTCTGTAAGTAGGATTTTTTGGGTGATTGAATTGGGGGATGTTGAAAGGGGAAAAGATTGGGATGTGAAGGCTGTAAAAAATACCCGCTCAATGCACTCCGTTTCTCCATATTCAAGGCATGATACAACTGCTTTGAGAACACGTTCACTATCTTGTTTCTGTAGTGCATGTAAACAAGAAAAGTGGAGGAGATGTGTGAGCAAGTCACACGTTCCTTTCTGGACATACCTTATTTTGGAGCCTACAGAAGAAGGGGAAGATGATGACGACGAAATAAATGAGGATGCAGCGTATGAAGGACACTATGACACCCTCATTCAAGCTTTTATTGTTGGTGATAATTTTGTTGTTCCCGCACCAAATGACAATGAAGAAAAAGTGGATTTATATATAGTGAAATGCACTGCAGCTATTGAGGAGTTTCATTCAGACGCTGAAGATGACTGGGGCAATATCATTGGGAGAGGATCCTATGCTATCAAAGGGTTTTACTATTGTATGATAAATGAGCAGACCTACGTGCTTTTGGACAAAAAGCCAGAGGTGTTCATATATTCACATCTTGTTTGGGCAATCAAAATCTCCATGATACCCCATCCCAACAACTCAAAACTATATACAATATCACTTGATGTCAGTGAGTCTATCTACAATAGTATGTCTTTTGAGCTGTAGCAATCAGTTTGTTTAAATTTTTTGTCCAAACTTCCTTTTTAAAATATAAAAATGTCTTTGTTTATCCCTTTGAATCACTACATGTCCTTACGTTTTAAATAAACTGGTTATATAAAGGCGGAAATTTAATGGTTTTGTACTGGTATCATACAAGTTGGAGATTACAATATAAGTACAATAATAGTATAAACATGATAGCAGAATCCCTTTCTCTGACTCTGCCTTTAACTGTAAACTGAACTGTGTTTTAAACCAGTCACTTCTCAATATCATACCGGTATCATACAAGTCCCTCTCTCTCTCTCTCTCTCTCTCTCTCTCTCTCTCTCTCTCTCTCTCTCTCTCTCTCTCTCTCTCTCTCTCTCTCTGTGTGTGTGTGTGTGTGTGTGTGTGTGTGTGTCACTTCTCAATATCATACCGGTATCATACCAGTCACTTCTCAGTATCATATTGGTATCATACCAATCACTTCTCAGTATCATACCGATATCATACGACCCC
This sequence comes from Adiantum capillus-veneris, assembly GCF_014529385.1. NCBI lineage: Eukaryota > Viridiplantae > Streptophyta > Polypodiopsida > Polypodiales > Pteridaceae > Adiantum > Adiantum capillus-veneris. The sequence continues at coordinate 38,769,818 of NC_140959.1, forward strand.
CCCCCTCTCTCTCTCTCTCTCTCTCTCTCTCTCTCTCTCTCTCTCTCTCTCTCTTTGTCACTTCTCAGTATCATACCGGTATCATACCAGTCACTTCTCAATATCATACCGGTATCAGACTCTCTCTCTCTCTCTCTCTCTCTCTCTCTCTCTCTATCTATCTCTCTCTCTCTCTCTCTCTCTCTCTCTCTCTCTCTCTCTTTGTCCCTCTCCCTCTCCCCTTTTATTTGCAACATACTTCAAATATAGAATACAACATATTTTCGTGCAACTTGCTTGTAAATGTATTATACATGAATTCTGTTACATTGATTGACAAGAAGGCTGAGTAATTCTCCATTTACATCCATCGACAAAAAAATACATCGACAAAAGTCGCCCACTTCACAGACTTTATGAAGCTTTTGTTTTATTAAAAAAATATGTTCCTTTCTTCTGGAAAAAGTCAATCCGCCATTTCCAATAAAAACGACGCACATAGGTGTCGTCAAGTTGCCTGTCTTCACAAATTACAGTCCTCTTTGTATACTCAATTCTGTCCTTAGAGATCAACCAGTGTGCCAGCCAGTTTATGACAGTGGTTGACAGAAAACAGGCGCGCACTTCTTTAGACTGCTTTTCTAGCCTGATTAAAACAATAGTGTGTTTCTTATCCATTGAAACAATTTTCTCACCTGTTATTGGGCATGGTTCAACTGGCTTCTTCTTTAGAAGGGATTGGTCTTCTGCCATTGGTATGTGTCTTTAATCATTGCCTATCCGTTCTACAAATTTGGTCACATTTTTCTTAGTGAATCGATGAGATTTTCTTGAGGATGTCTCACATGCAGTTGAGTGTAGCTTTGGGTAGTTAAGGATTAAGCATGTTTTCCAAGACCTTGACAACTTCTTGTAGCTCAACCTTCTCTAGAATTCAATTCTTGCTCGTCACCTCTTTTTCCTATAGTCTCAAACGAGCTATGCCCTTTTAGCACATGACAGCACCTCCTTGCTTCAGCGTCAGCTTGCCATTCACACCTCTAGCCATTAGTCCGCACTTAGCCTCCTCATTGTGGCTAGTGACTCATGGCCTCCATGGATTTCTTTTTTGGCTTGCAACTTTCCGCCTTCATATGCTCTTCCTTGCCATCATTTGAAAGCCTCATAGTTTACGGCATCTAGTAACTACAACATGGCTCTAGTTTTGTAGCCCTACCAACAATGCAAACTTGCTAATATACAACCTTTATCTCCAAGCTTACTTCATTTGTAGATTGAGGTTGTTGCCGTTGAACCTAGCCCTCAAACTTTCTTAGTACTTCTGCCGACTCTGGCTGTTGCATCTTAAGTCACACAATGATCTTAGCAACCAGCTATGCTACCTACTGGCTCAGACTCCACTTTATTCATTCGTTCCAGGATTCCTCCGAATCCAATTTTGAAACTCAAGATTCGTTCGACACTCGCCCTCTAAAAAGGGATGAGTGATTTGAACACGTGTGTGCAGAAGACGTCCACCTTGGAGCTACTATAGACCACGCGCCCATTTGCTCTTGTGAGTTTAAAGATCTGCAAACAAAAATTTTTCAAAAAAAATTGCCTCCCACTCCTGCTTGTGAGACTTCACCAATACCCCCCCCCCCCCTCCCTTGCGTGCCTCCTTGCCCCCCTCTTCACATCCAATTGGCATGACCTATGCCCCGGCCTCCTGCTTGCACAATCTCCTCTCACATACCTTCTCTCCATCCCAGATCAAATATACTCTCTAAAAGAGGGGATTTTTGAATTTCCACCATCTGGTTCCCCCCCTACTCGAACAACCATAATCAGCAAAGCTTATTGGAAGGTCTTCATTTATTTAAAGGAACATTAATTTAAATTACTCATTGGAAGGTTCACACAAAGGCATAATGTCAAATAAAAATATTACTCTAAGGAAGAAGAAGAATTGTTGAATTGACTCAAAGGACGTGAAGCTCAGAAGGAGATTTGATAAAGAAGAAGTACGAAGGAGGAAAGAAGACAAAGATAAATTCCTCATCTAGGCAAGGATGTTATGATCAGCATGTCAACAAGTCAAATTATTTTGTACTCTTTATGTTTGTAGACAAATGACAAGGAGTATCACATTACGCTAAAGATGAACAATGCGCCCTCCATGCTAAACCTACCCTCTACAATTGCATGGTGTATCCAAATGTGAGCAAAACATGATGTATCTAGTTTGAGAACCATGCTTATGGATCCAAATGTGAACCCATGCATCTACCTAATAAATCCTTGTATGAACCATGACCTATTGAAACCATTGATATCTAAGCATGATGTATCTTAAGCAATCCTAGGATGAAAATAGGTTTAAGGGGGCGATTGTTAGGGTTAAAACTACCTCCAAATATGCTACTCACACACACTCTAGTGGGAAATATCCCTTCACTTTGTACGACTACCCACTTGCCACTTACATGCCCCTACCTCTCACCTAAGGTGTCACCTCCTATGCCATCATCTAAGATATGTGGCTTGCTACCACACGTGCTATATTACCTCTAATGGTGCTATATAAGCACACACACCATTGTACAAAAAAACATATCTTATCAATTTATCTATTTAGTGTTGTTTTGTATTTGTGGCTTGCCAACATTGCCTATTAAATTAGTGTGTTAACTTAATGTCCTAATTATGAATTCAAGTAATGCTTATTTGTCTCAATCAAGCCTTGGAAAGTTCCAAATGTATTACAATGTTCTACACCATAGTCATGCAATTTCATTCAAGGATCAAAATCAAACTAGTTATCAAATGCTTTTATGTTTTAATAATACCATGGTGTCCTAAAGAGGATATACCTTTACCTAATTCTTTAGAGTGCAAGGTTAGATTAGGATAAGCTAAACCTTTCATTTTTTAAAGCTGACAAGATCACAAAGGATGACCATAGTTTCGAATATATAACACAGATGATGCATTCAAACAAAAATATTTCAATATCAAGTGCTTTCAAGCTAACATTAGAGTGAGGTTATTCAACCACCATAAAATACATTTTAGAATTGGAAAAAATATATTATTATTTCATGAGTGTTAGGAGGGGGAATAATCATACTATATGTGCCAAAACCAAAACCAGACATAGTTCAAGTAACTAGTCCAATGCTCCAAAAGTCTTTCCATCCAAAATATGGAGACTTCTCTTAGCAAGTCATTTAAGGTTAATATCAATAAAATGTAGAAGGATTCAAGAATAGCATGAGTGAATCAACCTTTCTCAAAGGTAGTAGATCAAAATACATCTCAAACAATAGAAATCAAAGACATCTATCAAAGCTAAATCCTAAAAAAAGAGCCAAATACCAAAAATTAATCAAAGCTAAATCCTCAAAAAAGAGCCAAATACCAAAAAGTACAGAATGGCATGGTATCCAAATCATTTATACAGCCCGAATCAAGTATGTTAGTACTAGGAAATAAGACCAATACCAAACTTTGTCAAGACCAATTAAGATTCCAAAATGATTCACTAAGGTAAAGATTTAGATCTTGCACTAAGGTATCAGAAACAAAACCATTGATGCATTGCTTTCCCCTTTAAATACCAAAGCTAAAAGAATATTATAGAGTATTGCTAGCTTTAGGACTAGAGATTTAACCCAAGTAGACACAAGAGAATTAGTTTGATAAGTATTGACTTGTGAAGAAGAAGTTATGTCCACAACCTTCAAAAGCATAACAGAGTAAAGTCCAAAAGCACCTAGAAGTTAGCACTATGGCACCACCAGTAGCCCTCTTTCTCTCACTCTCTCTTATTTTCACTTGGAGAAAAAGAGAAAAAATTTAAAGGCTTACTATACTATGAACAAGGTAGGACAACATTCCTTCTTAAAAAACTCTTCCTCTCTTGTCGCAAACAAAGAAAATGAAAGGTAGTACCCAAATCTAAGTGAGGGAAAGATTCCTCACCTTAAATAGGAAGAAAGACTTACCATGGCCATCACCATCCCCAACTATCAATAGATAGGGAAAAAAATACAACCAACAAAGTAGTACCCTTAGACAAGATAGTGTTTAGTGAATGCCGCAAGCTAGAGCAAGGAATTTATTAACTACAAATAACCCAAGTCATACCTTCATGTTTGTCGGAAGCATTTCAATATCAAGAGAGAAAATGTGTGATGGCATCAAGCCTATGTATTAGTCCTAAGGAGGTTCACCATGGCAAGAATGATTCAACATACCAAGGTGGATATGGTCGTGCATAGGTACGTTGTCAGGGAAATAAGATACTCCATATTCTTAAGGTGACAATCTAATCAACGCATGAATTAAAAATAAACTCATGAAATAATAGAATCCAATAGAACTTTCAATAGAAAGAGAGCCAGTCTTTAAATCAAAGAGTGAGAGTAAAGTCCATGTACATAGAGTGTGACCTTGCAGTAGAGCACAATCAACATACAGAGGGGGGAGTGATTGCACAATGCACAATCATCAATCAAGTACATGCCTGATTCCTTGGCGGGGGGGGGGGATGATGAGAGAGAGAGAGTTAATTCCACCCCATAGTCCCAAGAAACCAACTAGTCTTATGGTCGTGAGCATCTCAGGCTACCATAAATGTGGTAGTGATGTGTGTGAACACACTTAGAGCACACTTAGGACTGCCGGGCATTCTTGTGCATTGTATGTACGTCCATCATTTGACGAAGCTAGGCTATTGCAAGAGGAGATTACATTTTATAAATATTTATTCAAGTGCTCTTTTATGAGCTTTGGCCATTTATGACCGGCCGACCAGTTTGTAACCAATTTGACCATTCAAGAAATCTATATAACAAATACGTGCAAGAGGGAAATGGTCACTCTTGCACGGGGGGAGATTGCACCCAGTGTCTGTGTATTCTTCTCTCCTCTCCCCTCTTCTCTCTTGCCGTGCCGGCGTAGCACTCCACTCTAGGACGTGCGCCTGCACGTGCTATCTTGCTCTCTCCTGTCCTCTATCTCTCTCTATTTGCATACATCGTGGTTATGTGCTATGGATGACGGCAGGTACGTAGATTTAGTCCTTTATGTCTTGCTATGTGCTATTTTTGAGTATTTTGCAGGGCAGACAGGCTTCCGGTTGTAGCAGTGGTATCAGAGCACACACATCCCCCCTCTCCGTTGCCTGCCATGCAGCCATCCTCAACCACTAGATGCCACACCCAATGGCAGAATTCTCATGCAGACTAAGAGCTGCCAACTTTCTGTTTGTTTTTAACATAGACCACTCCTTTTTTTGCTTCAGTTAGCGCCAACCACCACCCACTACATCGAGTCGCAATATGACTTTACCCTTCACTCTCTTCCTCCCTCCATGCATGCTCCCAACCCACTCCACAGAATGAAACCTTCTGTGCCGCCATGTCTCTTTCTGGCTTTATCTCTCTGCCCCTCGTTATTGCAGGACAGTTACTCACACACTTGGATTTGACTCCTTCAATCACAGACCTTCATGATAACTAGTTGTGAACTATTGGCGCTGTCCTTGAGATGTACACAAAGCTTATACACCCTTGTCTGATTGCGACTCCATGTTGTATACCACCATCTCTTGACTCAAACCTCAAACCCTGATAGAAGATACTTCTCTTGAAGCATACAAAAATCCCTTGCCTGTTTTATCCGGGCTTCTATGTCGCTCATCTTCCTGGACAGATTCACCCTTAAGAAAATTTTTCATGCCTTTTCGTACTTCGCCAGCAGGACAAAGCTTAGCTGTTCGTAATTCAGTCCTCACATGCAGATGTCGCCCCTGCTCACTGATGAGGTTAGTGATAGAGTGCTCGTTAAGGGGCGTTTCTCATTAAACAAGTGCCCATACGACAATGGTCGGCCCTCGACTACTTGCAGACATTGTGGACGCTCTTCGACGACCACTCCAATACTTTCTCAGATGCCAGCATTCTTAACCTTTTAATTTCAATCCTTCACCCTTCTTTTAATACCTAGGCATTGGATTACATCATTGAGGATTGTGTCAGTTTGGTCTCATACTTGTAATTCTAATTTCTCCTTCATTGACTGTGGTTGAGTTTGGTTCTCATGCTCAACTGTGTATGCTTATGAAATGTTGCGGCATCAATGGTCACTAGTACTTGTAATTTCTAATCCTAGCAGTGTCTTATGTTGCTATCGATGCTCTGTCCACTTGTCGTTTCCTAGAAAGACTAGATGGAGTTGCTGCTCGGAGCACTAAGGAATGCTTGATTTCCAACAAAAAAAAAAAAGTATACCCTCCTGGTATATACATCAAATACGTCATTCCTCTTTTCTTATTTCATTTATCTGCATTGTGTTCTAAGCTGAATACTCAAACACTACTAAGGTCATGGCTTCTGATTGTATTGAAAGGAGATTTTATTGAGATGGTTTTCCAATCAGATATGCAGCTACTCATGTGAGCTAAGGTGCCTTGAGTTAGTGAACAAAAGAAAGAAAGAAAAAAAATTGTTGTAAGTACTCTGCTACTCAACTAACTCCAATGTGGTGTCACACAGGTAGTCACTGTTTAGTTCTCTTTATGTCTTGCCTAGTCCATTGGTCACCAACACACAGACTTGCCGATTTAGGCAGTGTGTAGATACTCATCTTGGTGCAGATTCGCCGATTTAGGCAGCACATTGCAAATTACAGATTCATGATTTTTAAACAATACCAAATACAGATTCGCCGATTTAGGCAGCATTAGTGCAGATTCGCCGATTTAGGCAGCACACTTTATTGGTGTAGACTCGCCGGATGAGGCAACACCGATCACAAAATCATGCTGCAGTGGCTGGCCACCACTGCAACTGGTATGATTTTGTTACCCGGGTACATAATGAAAGTGATTTGGATTTGGACTTATATTGTGGAATTGGAATTGGATTGGGATTTGGTATCTGGTGATTATTTAGCAGTGTTTTGAGACTTGACATTATGAGATTTATGATGAGTGTGACTAATGATATCCTGATTCATCAGGGTATGACATATACTGCTTATTCTAGTGGTATGGGACACTAGAATAGGTACTATGTGGATGAAGGCAGGCATAAGCAATGTTGTCTAATTTTACGAATTCTTTTTACTATTTGATATATATTTCTAATCATTGTTTTTTGACAAGTATTGTTTGCAGATTTTTACCTTTGCAACTGAGGACAGTTGCTTTTCAACGGAGAGGTATGTTATGGAATTGATATGTTATTATTTATTGTAGCTGACATGTGGAAAAGGCTTGACCAAGCTAGGCTATTGCAAGAGGATATTACATTTTATAAATATTTATTCAAGTGCTCTTTTATGAGCTTTGGCCATTTATGACCGGCCGGCCAGTTTGTAACCAATTTGGCCATTCAAGAAATCTATATAACAAATACGTGCAAGAGGGAAATGGTCACTCTTGCACGTGGGGAGATTGCACCCAGTGTCTGTGTATTCTTCTCTCCTCTCCCCTCTTCTCTCTTGTCGTGTCGACGTAGCACTCCACTCTAGGAGGTGCGCCTGCACGTGCTATCTCGCTCTCTCCCGCCCTCTATCTCTCTCTGTTTGCATACGTCGTGGTTATGTGCTATGGATGACGACAGGTACGTAGATTTAGTCGTTTATGTCTTGCTATGTGCTATTTTTGAGTATTTTGCAGGGCAGCCAGGCTTCCGGTTGTAGCAATTTCAAGCTTTGAATTCCCCATAGGATATCAAAAAAGTTAACATATTGTGAAACCAAGTGTCTATGCAACATTAATTTGGATTTTTCAAATGTCCAATGTAATTGGGCTTTTTGGTGCAGGGGTGTACTAGGTAGAGCTAAAGCAGGTGATAGTGTGCTGGAAACTTAAATTCAGAATTGATTTCACCTTTTCTAGTGTCCTTGAGTGTGAACACATACTGAAATTGCCATAAAAAGGGTGCATCTATAATGATGCAAAACCAATTGATTTCAATAAATTTGTGCTTTGTAAGTATCATAGGGGGTAGATAAGCCTATCAGGGGCAAAAAAAAGCCTGGCCACAAGGGCGCGCAAATGGCCCGTCCAAAACTGATGGATGGGCCATTTGCGCGCCCTTATGGCCAGGTTTTGTTTTTGCTGCAGGTAAGCTTATCTACCCCCCAGGGTACTTAAAATACCTAAATTTACTGAAATTAACTGAAATTACATACAGAACTTGAAATTACAAAGTCACCAATTAAAATAAATTTCATATCACCAATTGAAACAATTTTCAAGATTGACAAATCACATTCAAAAGAATTTGGAAGATAGAGAGACAATTCCAAACATTTTTTATTACTTCCAAAACGGTGATTTTACATCATGTATCTGAGGAGTTCATAATTTTCTTGACCATTTCCTGGCGCCTATTTTGCGCGTAAGGCAACTCCCCAGTCAAGAGGGGCTGCGCTATGGCCTTTGGGTCAGTTGAGCCAATGGAAGCGTGTATCCCTATTTGGGCAAGCACTTTACCACGAAAACCAGTCCCAAACCCTGTGCATACAAGGGATCTATGCACTAGGAACACTTGATGCGCAGTTTGAGCAATGGTGCTCAAACACAAAAACTTGCTCAAAGCTTTCAACGACCAAGTCATAAAATGGGTTTGGGGAGTAAATTCATTATGGATAATGGCCACATCATCAGGGGGGAGTTGTCCTAGGTAATGCGCAAGTGAAGCTTGAGGTCCAAAGCCCGTCCGCTTGCCACCCGTCCTTGCAGCAAAATCATCAAGCTCCACGACATCCTGTCATAAACCAACGAAGGTTGAGAAAAAAGACAATGAAGGATAAAATAGTAATATGAAAATTAGGATACAGTTTACCTCTTGCTCCTTGTCGTCCTCCTCTCTGTTGCCCTTTGCATCCAAGTCAATGCTCCCATGCACCACAAATACGAGCTTTGGATCATCAGATGGGAGGTTGCATAATGGCATAGGCATCCTAGCAACCTCAACCTTGGCTTGCGTGGCTTGGAATTCTTCGTCAACCACGTGCAACTGCTCTGCTACTAGGACCTCCGCACATACAACTGCAATAGTGTCAGCAACAGAGTCCCCAACTGGCAAGAGCTTGCTTTCTAGGGCATCTGGCATATTGTCTAAGGGACATTTGGTGCTGTTGCATAGCACGCTCGAGCATTCATCCATGCGCAGGCCAAATGCTTTCTCCAAATCATGCAGAAACACATACTCCTCCCCATCCACTACCACTGAGGAGAAGCGGCTAATTTCTACCTCTGGGACATCCACATCCCTCAGTGGTAGTGGCACTGGAGTGTCACTAGGGCCAACCACAACTATGGATTTCTCAACCACATCCTTGAGACCCCTGGGTAACTCGAGCCGGAGTGTCTTTCCTTCCGCTGTAAGGTTCATGGGGATAACCTGCTGCTCCTTGGTGTCCTTGATAAAGGACCCAACCTGAAGGTGTGGTAAGCGGAGCTCCTCCAAATCAGGTTCCTTGCTCACCAAGAAGATAAATGTTGCGAGCCGAGAAAGGTACTCCACCCCCAACTTGCGCTTCTTGAGCGCTGACACCCCTGGGGCTTGCTCGTCCAAGTAATGGCTTGCATCGGTTGCAATTTCTTGGAATCGTTGCAACCGCTTGGAGAATGGGCGATCACCTTTGTGTATATAGCGTAAAAGATCGCAAGGCACCCAGATCCCTGCATGTGGGGAGATAGATACATAATATTTTATGATGTGCTCCTCCATGAACACAAAAATCTCGACAAATGCATCCATGTGAAGGGCAATTGTGGCGTCAAGGTCAGGGAGACGAGTAAAAAAGGTGTGGAGGTCCAACTTCCCTTTGTATTTGGTGTCCTCGAGGAAGAGGATGAAGCGTGACAAAGGGGTGGATGTGGCTACAGATACAGAGGCTATGGAAGTATCCATGTCTAACCTGGGGTGTAGATAGAGGGTGGAGGAGCTCAAGAGTTGCAAAAGTGAAAATAGTGAATGAGTTAGGTGGCCCCCCTTTTATAATGGACCCTTTTTTAAAGACATTAAAAAAAAGGCACTTTCATATAAAAATGATTTCTCATCTCAATGCGAAAAATTATATTCAAAGGCATGATTTGCCGAAGCAAATCATGTTGATTACATCGGGGATAGTTTTGAAAATTGCAAGAGTTACGAAGTTATAAGATCGATAGCATAGTTCCATCCATCCCCCAGTCCTCCTCGACTTTCAATTTGTCTTTCATTCTCTTCCCAATCTGCGGACATTCATTACAATAAGCATCCAATGATCGACAAACCATGATGTATTGAAAATGTGGTGGAAGGATTCTCTCCGTGTGACCTTGTAAACGAAATTGTGCTTGTTGAAGGGCCTCAAAACCCATAATAACCAAATGTTCTTGCACATTACTGAGAGTGCAATGCTTGTTCACTTGGACTGCCTCCAAAGCATCGTTGGGCATCTTCACTGCAATGTCAAAGCTTGCAATAGCGCCGTCTACACTCTGTAAGGGAGTCCACACTCCAAGCTTGCACATCCAATGATTATAGTGAAATCGTATATACAAGGAGGTGGGGGATTTCAAATAGCGCATTCCAATACCTGAAGCTCCAACCTTACAACGGTACCGGTCCCCGTTGTGCATGGCCTCCACAAAACCCCAGTCCTCTTCTAAAAGCCTTCCTAATTCCTCGTAATGCACATCTTTACATACAAGCATTGTGGTAGTCTCCACAAATCCAAACTCTTTAAAAATGTGCACAAAACAATGAATAGGCAAACACCAACTCAAGCCCACAGACCTAGAAGCTTTAGAGTATTTCAAAGAGTTTTGGATATCTATTATCATCTTTTGCTTGAAAGATGCTACCGACCACAAATTTCTCACCGGCCACTCCATACTTAATAAGGAAGTTACTTTGATGGGTTCAAGCATTCCAAACACTTGTGTAGAAGTAGGGACAATATAGAAGTGAGAATAGAAGAAAATCCTTCTTTGAACCAGTTTGGTTTGGCAAAGATGTTGGAACATTGTTGCTCCAATATCCGCATGTATAGCATTGAATGTGCCGGAGAGACTATGTAGTGGCTACTCCTCCACCAACGTGGATGGAAATATGACTATAAATGCATGATAAATCTTAACTATGAATCCATAATAACATTACACTGTGATTTCACACCTAGCTTTGTATTCTCAAAACATGTACTTACAATGTGTTGGAAATCGAGGTGGTTGTTGCAAATGCATGGTTGACATTGAGAAAACATGTTGCACAATGGCTACGGTCCCCTTGTCTTTGCGGTTGTTGAAGCCAAGGAGCTTTCCTTTCCAATGAAGATCTAAGTTTGCACGATTCCGCACACGATGAGGGCCAATAGCAGATGGTTGCATGCATACCCAAGCACCTTTGGTGAACTCTTGTGGCACCCACTCATCATCTACACCTCTAGTGTTGTGGCATGCAAGTGCTGTGACCTCATCCTTTGGCCACCTTTGCGAAGTAGAGTTGGCCATGGTTGAGCAAAGAAAATTAGGAGGAGGAGCAAGACCTTGCTTGTTGCTACAATGTAGGTGGGATAAAGTGATATGAGAAGGTGGTTAACCCTTGTGGCAATGGGAGGAGAAGGTGGATAACCTTTGCTTGGTGTGGCAATGGAAGGTGGTAGGGGAGGAGAGGGGAGCTTCCTTGCTGCAGCAATGGAGATGGTGTAGAGAGAGAGAGAGAGAGAGAGAGAGAGAGAGAGAGAGAGAGAGTTTGAAGTAGAGGATGAGCGTGATGGTTGCAACCAAGGAGGGGTTGGAAAAGGGGTTCTAGAGAGAGAAAATAACTTTTTGCCTAAGGACTACTTTTGGGGGAGCTCTGGATAGTAAAAAAAGTTTTTTCAAAAGTTTTTTTAAAAATTTGAATTTTAAGATTTTTGGGTGCACGTTTTGACTTTTTGAGGTCAAAAATTGCTTTTTTGATCGTAAAATAGATTTAGGGGGGTTTTAAGAAGATAAAATTTGAGTTTTGAAAAGTTTCAAATTTTTGGGATTTTTTCAAAACCGGATAAAAAAGGAGGGAAGTTGGAGGTTTCATATGCCCCCCCCCCCCCACCTTCTCACTAGGTAAGAGCCCATTTAAGAAGTGTAAGACTACTTTGTCCCCCTACATTTTTGAGGGCATAGAGTGTGTCCACCACCCTCTTCTCATTGGCTGGCCTCTAATTAACCTTAATCCCAAAGGGCCCCTAAAGGGTTCATATTTTTCCTAATGGTAGTAGTGTTCTTCCTGAATAGTTCTTGAAACTCAAATGCGTTAGTCACCATACTTGCTCTTCTTATTTATTGTAGTAGGTGGACCCAAGAGTCGGGTTTCTTTATGTCGTTACATGGGTAAATTCCCCATCATAGGCTTTGGTGATTGTAAGGCTTGTAGTTTCCTAGGATTTCACATGATATTCTTTTATGATGGAATTTCTTAAAGTGTGTGTGTGTGTGTTTGTTTGTTTGTTTTTTTTTTTTTTTTCGGGGGGGGGGGGGGGGGGGTGGTTTAGAATAAGGGAGGTTTCTCCCTTCCCTAGATGAACAATGGAACTATCACCTCAGGTATCCACTCTTTATAGAAAGATATGCTCTTTGCGAGTAGAGAGTTTAAGAAAACCTCCTATTTATGACTTTTATATGGTGATTATGATCCCCTTTTTAAGTTTAAAAGAGGTGTACTGATAATAATTATTATACCCTTACTTTACATATAAGCTTTTGTAAGGTTCTTTGGAAACAATCTATGGCTAAATTTGATGTGTAATAAAACTCTCGTTTGTGTTTTTTTAAATCATTACTTTGCATGAATAAGTTATGAAATATCAAACTAATATATTTCAATTGATATGAGATGGGAATAAGAAACATTGTGATAGCAGTGTTGGCATTTGATTATTCATCAAAATCTCTATTTGGGTGTCACCGGAGATCTATAAAATACATAGAATTTATAGAGAAAATATATGGTTATTGGTCCTTCCCCTCTAATACATCTCTATGTTTTATCCTTCCCCTTTCTCCCTCCTCCCTCAACGGACACTATTTCCCCCCCTCCCCCCCCCCCCCCCCAAAAAAAAAATGTAAGGTTAGAAGGGGAAATTATTGGAGGCCTACCCTTAAATTATACGCTTATGTACCTTTATGAATAGCCCCCCCTCCCCTGAACTTCTATGGTACGGTAAGTTTTCCATTGTTGATCCCTAGATTGTATCAAAGCACGTGGTTCATAGACCTTGGCAACCATAAATTCAAGCAAAATGTTGAAGCATTGACAAGCATAGCAATTGATTACATGCGGCTTTCTTTATCAATAATAAGTCCTGTAGTATCTCTATATTTTCTCAAAGAACATTTGGCAACATAGGTTTCTTCAACATTTCCATGCAAGAAATGGAAGAGAAAGTGCTTATCCCAAAGCTATTTGGCTCCTGCATCTTTTTCCTTCTAGTGCATTAGCTAAAAAGCCCCCGATTGCAACCCACAAGCTTCTTTTCTCGCCCCATTGTTGTCTACAATAGTTTTTGGACATTGCTTTCAAAAGAAGAATTGGTGTTCACATTTAGTGAACCCAATTTTAACAAAGCGTGAGGCTTTCCTATGTTTGGGGTTTGTTTCTGCTATTGACACGGGAAGTCACATAAGTTGCAAAGTTAGTCAAAAAATTTGGTGAATTGTGTGAACCCATATGATACAAAATTTAGTAGAAATGAGGCTCAACAAGTTAGACTTCCTAAGTTGAAAATTTTGCATGCTAATGTCCAAGTGAAGACCTCCTTTGAAGCCCAAGTAAGGGCTTGATGCATAAGGTTGGGAAAGAGAATCCACTATCTATCACTTCAATGGACACACAAAACAGAACTTGATGTGCTCTCAAATCAATGGGGACACACACAATCTGAACTTGATGGGCTCTCAAACTAATTTGCATTGACAAACACAACTTCAATCAAGGATAAGGAACATGCTTTATAAGTGAATTAATTAATTTCCACATTATTTTTCTTTATTATTGCTATACATTGTATCATGGCACATCTTCTTGGAGCCCCTAGCTTAGATAATAAGCCACTTCAGGTAGAACATAGCTTGGTTTATAAATACACATACCACATTGAATTAGAAAGCATCAAACATTGAGAAAAAACACTTTAAAAAGAGTAATATTAGTCAAAATACTTTTTCTTTCAAGTAATTGGATGGTACAAAGGATGCTAGCACTATTCTTGCATGGATGAGTCAACTAGATGATTTCTTTCATGATGAGCACTACCCTAAGCGTGAAAAGTGTGCTGCTAGCCATCTCACTGGTTGTGGTGCTCTTTGGTTGGATGCCATGAAGCAACATGGCAAGCATCCACACACATGGCACAAAGTTGAGAAGTCTTTCAAATTCCCTTTTTGGATGCACAATATAAATGTAGAGAATATAGACAATGGAATCTAGTGAGGCAAAGTAGGAACAATGATGTGCAAGCACATGTAGACCGTTTTGGAATAGTCTAATACAATTGGGAGCAATCGAACATGACCCAATGGAGAAGTTCTCAAGAATGTTAACTTTTAAGTCATTGTTTTGGGCATTTTGCAACAATAACCATAAATCCTCCAATAATAATAATCACAAGTACAAGTATGTACCCACGATTTTAGTCTTCACAAGATTCCTTATCGCCACCTCGCGTGATCTTTCATAGGAAGGACACCACAGCCATCAACATGCCTGCTGAGAGAGCTCACAGTTCTTGCACGCAGAGCCTCGTCGAGAGTTGAAAGGCAATAGGAAGAGGGGGCGGGCCAGGGCGGCTTCTCTTCCCCCTTCCCCCCCCCCCCCAAAATAAAGAAAGGATCTAGTCGGACCTCTGCCCTGTTCAAACCCTATCCAGACCTTGACACTAAGTGACACCTATAAATTTAATGCGGGGGGGGGGGGGGGGGGGGGGGGGGGTAATGGGATCGACGGTCAGGGCTGGGGGGGCGGAATCTCGAGGCACACTAAACGTGGCCAGCGGAAAAAGCGAGGCACGTCGGCAAAAAAGCGAGGCTCATGAAACCTGGCCAGTAGGGAAAACGAGGCGTGGCGAGGAGATTTGAACCCGTGACCTCGTAGTCCGAGTTTAGGGTCACATACACTAACCACCTTACCCGCACATGCATTCTGTATCCATAACCGTTTTTATAACGTTATATAGTAAGTTAACATGCATTGCACAATCTGTCCAGGTTTACTGCGTGTCCAAGTTTAATTTTTGATTTGATACTTGCGGCTGCGATCTTCATGGCCTTCGTGCGTGAACTTCTCTGCCTCTGATCCCATTGCTTCCCCTCTTAAATATTATAGGTGTTACTTAGTGCTGCGGGGTTAAGGTTTCCAATTACACGGAGCATGGAAGGCCAGCGTGGCATCAACGCCAGGGTGGAAAAATGCTCGAAAAATACAGTACTTTTGCCACCTTCTTGGCTCGTGTACAATTCCGTACTTATTGAGCTCTGCCACCCTCTTGGGTTCGCGCAAGAGCCTCTTCAGCCGCCATGAATCAAGACATTGAAAGCCCAGTCTTTGCCTTTGTGCAGGTTCGCTTTATTTGAATCATTATCTGCATGCATTTCTGTGCCTGGATGGCTCTTTCTTGCAACTGAGAGAGAGAGAGAGAGAGAGAGAGAGAGAGAGAGAGAGAATCATGTGCACGCAATCAATTTGATATATGTGATGAGGTTATGCGATTCGGCAGTGTGTTCTTATGTTGCATGCTGGAGCAGCAGAAACAAGAAGCTCGCGCCTTCCATCATCGCCCAAATAGAGAGGTCAGGGATCTCCCTCTAACAGATGTTGAGTCTTTGGGTTTCACTGATAGCACGAGATACTTTTAGGACCGGAATAACCACTCTCTCAAACATCCTTCACCGGATGCATTCATGGATGCTCGCAATCTCACTACTAGATAAAACCCCTGACAACACAAGAGATGTTGTTTAGGTCTGGAGTGAACACACTCTCTTCTCAAACATCCTTCACTGGATGCATTCATGAATGCTTGCAATCTCACTACTCGATTTTAATGGACAAGGCATTTTTGTGATTGTGTTTTTAGAAAGCTATTCACTGATGAAGGAGAATGAAGACTAACGAAATAGCCGGATAAAAGCTGAGAACAAATATTAATACGGGAAGAAATATTCAAGGCACCAGCTGAGAACACCCAGAGAAAGGAAAATACTTGAAACTTGATCCTAAAGCTATGCAACTGAAATTGTGCCAATGTCTGTGCATACCAACATCTAGAGTCTCCCTCCAAGATGAGTTGTCGAGATGACTCGAGGACCAATCTAGTATAATGATGACCTGGAAGTTCCCATAAGTCGTCTATGTAAGATATTCATCTAGCAAGTGCCTCAACACATGTGGAGTTGATTTCAAGAGGGCAAATGAGTTACTTTCCACCATAACAGAGGAAGGCACAGCTCAACTAATTACCGGCTCAAACTCCAGGAAGATTAAAGTGATAATCACTGAAGAGTTATAGCAGGTGCTTTGAAGCTATCAGCTCTTGGAGAAGCCATGAGGGCCAGAGAAAAATATAATGTGAATGCTTTCACTCATTCAGGAACAGCTGCAACCTTTAGTGACTTGAAGACGTAGAGTTAGAGCTTCTATTGTGGCTCTATCATCAACATGTTATGGCGACTACCTTTACAAATGTATTGGATGTAGGCTCCAGAAACAAGACCAACAAGCTACACCATGTCCAACCATGTGGTGGCGATTACCTTTACAAATGCATTGGATGTAGGCTCCAGAAAACAAATCAACTTTGCCAACTACATACATGAATCCTCGGCTAAAATGTTGACTTTGAAAGGTGACAAGGTCTCATACTTGGAGAGAGAGCCTTGACAAATCATGGACTGGGCATGGCTGATAATCTGCCTCCAACACCTGAACAAAAAGAATGGCTTGCACCTGAAGAGAACAGACACCAATAAAGGGCGTTAGGTTTGACGACCACATGTAGCATTGCTGCCTTACATCCGATCATCCTAGACATCATAGTGACTAGTGGTCTCTCCATATCTCCCCATCCTAGTAATGGGAGTGGGTGCTTGCTACTCTTGAAAGAATCTCCATGCCTCTCTAGGATCCGGACTCAAGAAAACTACACCGACCTAAAGACGCTCTCTTCTTTCGCCTCATAAGGTGTTAGAAGGTAATCTATACCTGTCAGTGTTGGCATCCCCCGTCGCTACCACTCTTTGTAATCTGGCTTTAGTCTCTCAACACTCATCATCATACCAGCTATTGTATGGTTTAATGCAACTACCATGTCTTTCTGTACCTTAGGAGCGAGGAAAGGCTGTATATGCCACTGCATGAATAATGCCGATCATGGTCTTGTGCTCTTCCCTTGCGAAGTCTACTAGAAAGAGAGATTTTCACTTCCAAAACTTCATGAATTTCTGAAGTACTGAAGCTCTCCTTTGAAGAGAGAGGGACAGAAAAGAGAGAAAGAATTAAAGAAATGAAAGAGTTCTTTATCATCTCGTGAAAGGAAAAAGAGAACTAGCCTATGAGACAAAACTATGTACAAGGTGTCGCTGTCATCCAGGTGTCAGATGATATAACAACAAAATGAGTCTCTGCTATGATGTAGCTGTGTCGGAGACTGGGGATATATGTGTGTGGTATACAAGGCATTAAACTGTTTAGGGTCACAGAAGGGAGCTCTACTCACTATGGTGCTCAGTACATGTGTATCTGAGAGAGTACATGAAGGGGATCGGGGAGCACCACAGACGGAGAGTGAGAGAGAGAGAAGGAGACACACACGATGTGGGTGGGGAGACTGTGAAGTGGCAGCTCCCCCTATACAGTATACTCACTATAAGTATAGGGTAACAGTGGGCGGGTGCCCATGACTTGGGCGACCGGTCAAGGCACATAGGCTTTAACCCCAACAACCTCCCACTTAAAGGCCAATGTGCCTTTAAGCAAGATCTACTAGTGTACAACTAATAGAAGGTGAGGTATTCTCTAAACCTATGCCCACTGACTCTCGATGAGCTAGTGCATCCGGCTCTACTGATAGACAAACATCCCACTGAGGAAGCCACACAGAGCTAGCTCCAAGCTCTGCAAAGAGTCTACAAGAGGTCATGCACTCCTGCAAGTATCGGTCCAATACCTGCAAACCTCCCCTATGCTCTATGCCGAGACCATTCATCGAACAACTAATCAACCCTGCTGCAAATTCTCCCACTACAGCTGCTATGTCGGGCCTCGAGATCAGCATCTCGTACATGAGGACACCGAACGTTGATGCAACCCTAGCAACCTCTACCACCTCCAACTCAGAACTCAACTCATGGCAATCCTGTCCCCTATCATAGAGACCATGGCACTCTGACTCCGAGCTCTGGAGTGACTCCTCGTGCCCACCACATATCACATGTGTACCAAGAGTATCCATCTGTCCTGAATCTGCATCAAGCTCTGGCATAAGCATATCAAGAAATGACTCCACAATAGCCGACATCTCAGCATCCATGTGAGTCATCTCTGTCATCACCTCTGATGACTCATCCTGCTGTGACTCACTAGAGCTGTCCTGCTCTACCTGTGCATCTGTAGACGCAACCTACACAACAAGGTCACTGCTCTGCACTCCATGCAAAGCATCCTGCAACCCATAAGCAAAAGAGACTCGCCTGCTCTCTCGCTCTCTACCTGGCCGCATGATCACAGAGACAACACCGTCTCTCCCGTGATCCACATGCAATGGGTAACCTGTACCACTCCTGGCACCTCTCTCAATCACTAGCGAACCCAAATGCATCACAAAATCTCGCTCTCGTAGCGAAATCTGACATCCACAATCTCTAAGCTGACCAATCGAGATCAAACTCATTGCCAAATCTGGTACATAGCGCACATGTCGTAACAAGTAAGATGCACCACTCGATAATGACAGTCTCACATCTCCTGCACCTGCTATTGCATGCACCGATCCATCGGTCAAACGTACACTGCCAAGCATCCCGCTAGAATAGCTACAAAACCATTCACGATGCGGCGTGACATGAAACATAGCATCTGCGTCTAGCAACCACTGCGAAGGGAGTGCACTATCCACATGTATAGCATCTTGTGCATAGCTCGAGGTAAAAGTGACATCCCCGTCACTAGTATACTTCGACACTACATCTGCCTCAACTGTCAAAGCAACTGAATCCATGGCATCACTACATACATCTCTGAGACTGCCATGTCTCCTACGATGTCGCATACAACGAAAACAGCGCCGTCTAACGTATCCAGAATGACCACAATACCAACATATCACCTGTCGGCGTGCTCGTGAATGTACATGTCTCACACGAGTCCGTGATGACTCAGATCTATCATACATATCATGTAATTTGCGCCAAAGTGCTCTCGAAGTAGTCTCATACATAACAAGAGCATATACAGATTCCGCAAGGTGCAAAGAGAGTGTAGATAGTGCAATCTCCTCTAGCTCCTGCCACTGATCGTCACACATGTTTGAAGGTCTACCTGCATCACCACTCAATGGTCGATGCAACCCTCGCTGTGTCAATGCATCAAGTATACACTCTCTCCATGCTGCAAAGTCTGACCCATCAAACACGCGCATCTGTGAGAGGTCACAATCTGATCAATCACCTGTCTCTGCCATGAGCACAAGTAGCAAGTTAGATAGCAAAACCACCTCACCAACAACACATGGAAACTGTCTACAAATATGGCTAGAAACACAATGTAAAACCTGTGAGACACACTCCAAAATAGAGCTCCCGCAATGTCAATACAAGCCTCGCCTGCTCTAGTATCACACTGCAATCTGTGCGCTAATCATCAAGCCCACACTATGCGGTATCGATGCATACACATGCACAAATCTCCCACCTACAGAGAACACCGCACGCAAATGCTGAGTGCAACCCGCAATCTCTACCTAGATCGCATAAATGATACGCATAAAACTCCTGGGAAAATTTCGCCAGAGTTTCGACGCACAATGGCTATCAACACAAAATAACCATTTTCCTGCAAGCTCAATACAATGAGCAATCAATGCGCATCAAACTACACTCAACATACATGCATAAGCTCTGCAAAACTATGGCAAACAATGCTCGAGATCACAAGACTCTCCCACCCGAGAGCAAACCACTGTCTCAATCAAAGAAAGATACACAACTCCTCACTCTTGCGAGAGTGGATACAAAAACACAAAACTGTGTCCAAACTGACAAAACCTGTCAAAGTGAGAGTAAACACTCGATCACAAACTATGGCGAGAATCTAGGAAAAATCCGACAGAATTTCCTCTGAAAACTGAGCAAAAAACTCAAGTACAATCTCTACCATAAACCATAACACTACTCAATGCCAATGAGTAGAAATGCCAAAATGGCTCCACATTTTCACATACAATGGCAATCGGCACTCAACGTACATCAACGGAGTGACCGCGCATAAGCAAGCGCCAAAAGATTTGCAATCCGGAAACTTGATCAATGCGAAAACAATGCTCTCAAGAGAGCTCACCGGCACTTGAAAGTGCTCGCCAAAATGCATGTATAATGGGCATCAACCATGCGCCATAACCATATGCAAACCATCCACAAAGACCATGAATCCAAGCACAAAATCACTGCCAAAGTATCTTGTGAAAACCAGTGAAAGAAGCTCCACCTGTGTGCTCTAGAAAACTCTCTCTCTCAAGAGACCGCTTCGGTGGTGTGTAAACGCCTCCGTACTTCGTTGCCCAAGTCTACCAAAAAACCCTCAAACCACAAGCTTAACACAAGCTTCAATTGCATCTTCAGCTCAGAATTTATGCACTCAATTTCAAGTATCTCCCGTGCTTCCAAAAGTGCATCAAACTCGCACACAATGCGACAACAGAAAATCTGGAATTTCTGTATACAGTCGGTCTGAGCTGAATATCAGCAAAACGGTGAGGAATTTGCAAAAAATTTCTTCTGCAAAGTTGTAGACCACGTCGAAACGGACGGGCATCGCGGACAGAATTCTCTGATCTGCATTCTACAAGGAGAAAAACGAATCTGAAAACAGTGCTGTTGCGCACATAGTTTTAGGGCAGCACCTTCACTTACACAGAGTCTTCCACACTCCTTTCTGAGCTTCCACAAGAGTATACATCACTCTCAACTGAGCTCACAAGCTCCCATTGCATTCTCACATCAAGTCTTCTGCTTTCTTAATCTCTCTTTCGTCGAGAGCGAGCGAGCTATCGCCTCGAAGCTCTCAAAGCCGTCGTGCTCTCCGCGGTCACCATAGCTCTGATACCAATTGAAGGGGATCGGGGAGCACCACAGACGGAGAGTGAGAGAGAGAGAAGGAGACACACACACGATGTGGGTGGGGAGACTGTGAAGTGGCAGCTCCCCCTATACAGTATACTCACTATAAGTATAGGGTAACAGTGGGCGGGCGCCCATGACTTGGGCGACCGGTCAAGGCACATAGGCCTTAACCCCAACAGTACATCAGCATGAAAAGGCATTCCTAGTTAGGTCCATCATGTGGTAATGAGAGGCTGTAGTGGATTTTAACTTGTCTTTTGCTTTTTTGGCATCTCTCATCTGTTTGACCTTTTTCCTGTTGTACCTTATGTATAGAGCATTCGACGAGACCTAAATTGTATAAGCGACATGGACAGAAGCTCTCGGCGTAAGGCCCTTGAGAGATTGCACAAAAGATTGTCACAGCAAGATAGCCTTCCATCTGCTCCAATATTCCAGGTGGCTGCTCTTATATTAATTCTAAATTAGCATAAAGCTTGTGCAATGTTAATATAGCGTGTAAATTGGGACTTTTTAGCTAAAGTAGAATGTCAAGTGGAACTTTATGGATAAATTGAAGGTCCATTCGAGTTCGAATTTAAATTTTTAAATGGGACGTTATATGTATAGTGAAGAATGCTTATTAAAGTATGAATCTGAAATTTTAAGTTGAGCGATGGAATGCATAGCTGTAGCTCATATAGGACAAAACAAGGCCAAATTTTGTTGATATATATTTCTGCCTCTGGGACTTGAATTCTGGAAATGTAAGCTTTTAGAAAAGGAAGCTAAGCCTGAAAAGCACCAGCTGGTTTTAATGTTTTCAGAGCTTTGAGCAACTCTGTGTGATAACCCCTTTCATTTTCAACCAAGAATTAATTACATAAAACATCTAAAATCCCTAAAGCAGATTTTTTTGTACCTGCAATCCCTGATGCTGCGTTTGGCTGAAAGCTCGCCTAATAGAGAAGAGGAGATTTGGGCAGCCTGCCAGACTGGACACCACGACGCTTTAGGGCAGCAACAAGCCTCTCCTAGCTGACTAGATTCTTCCACCACCCATTTGAGGTTGAGAGGGAGAAGGGCCTTCACAGAGGCATCTTTCCCCTGCAACGGTTCAGGATCAACACCCAGGCCCATTGGTATTGTCCCAGCTCAGCAAGGAAAGGCAATAGTTGAGAGTTAAGAGGAGCTGAGCTGAAATGTGAGTTTTCCCCCTATATTTGGCTGCCCAATGGACCAAAGTGTGGGATAGAATCATTAACTGACTCTTTTGAGATCACTGGGCCCTGGCCAGATAGCTATAGAGCAGGATGATATTAAGAAGGGGGCTATGGACTTTTACAGGCACCTGTTACTCTTCCCTCGTTTAAGATTAGAGATGCATGCTAGGAGTAAGTATGGATTCCTGTACAACATAGCTTTATGAGGGAGATGCGGGCTACCTTGGGTGCAGTTTTAGTGATGGAGTTGGGATGCGTGCTTCAAGCACTAACTTTAAGTACAGTTTCCTTGGAGAAGATTCAGCCTTCTTGGGAAGGCTCTTAGTTGTACGCTCTGCTGCTCTGGCCAGTCCTTGGGGATTCACTCTGCTTAGCAGGTTTTTTGAAGGATAGCAGTGTCTGTGGCAATCTCCTTATGTTCTATGAGGCAGTTTCCCTTGCATAGATAGGCGACTTCCAAAAGTTATGGGTTAGAGGTATTGCAACACCTCACATATGGGTCAGAGATAGCATTCTTTCCAGTAGTGATGACAACCGCTTATGCGCTATTGTCCTCACACCGTTCTTGTTCTTGCTTGTTGTTGAGGCCGTTCACTTTCTGTCTACCAATGAGGTAGCCCTGTTTTGTAGCTTTGATCATTGTGAAGGAGTTGCTAGATGCAGACTTTGCAAATGACGCAGCTTTGCTTTGTTTTTCATGGCCAAGAGGACAACAATTCATAGATTCAAGTAGAATCTCATGATAATTTGTACAGCTTCTGGGTCGTTGATCAATTGGCGCCGGACCTTTTCATTATTTTCTGGAAGGTTCCCTCTCCTTGAGTGGTCTTTCAGAGGTCCTTTTATTTCGATCCCATCTACGCTATGGGGGCTGCCAAGTGGGACTTGATTTCATGCAAGAGCAGAAAATTCCTTAAAAACATCATTACTGGAGAACAGTTTGCCCTTCTTTGGCTGGGGCAAGTGGTGGTAGTTTACTAAATCCTCTTGGTCGTGAAGTGATGTCACCTTTTTTTTTGGGTCCTCTCGAGTTCTTGTATGTGTCGAAGGCTTACCAAGAACTTTCTTTGCTCAGGAAATAATGGACAACCACACGTGCCAAGGTAGCCTAGTTGATTATCACCATGCCCGCCTGATAGGGAGGGACTGAGGATTTTTGATCTAGCAGGTTAAAGAAGAGCAATGTTTCGAAAGCTCATTGTGATGAGGCTCCTAGATGATAACCCATGGAGGCGATGATCCATGGAAGTAATGTTTGCTTCAACAGATTTGGGGAAAAATTTCCTCAGTGGATGGCTGCCATGAGTCTATACCTTGCACTTTCCTTTCAAAGGTGAATATATATATGAGTTCCCTAGCAAGCAGGGGGAGGTTCTGATTGGGATCTGTCACGTGCTTGGAGGTATTGCTTGCAGTCTAAGGCTTGTACAAATTTGGGGATGGCTGGCTTCCTAAAATACAAGAAGAGTTGGGAGTGTGTCCAAGACTATTTTTGAGCTGGCAGAGACAATACAGGGTGAATAGACTAGGTTTGTTGGCCACCATATCCTTGACATGATACGACTTAATCAGCTGCAGGAGACTCAAAGACTTTGCATTCGGGATTGCTTTAGAAAACAGTAGATTGGGTTTCAGATTGTGCACCTCCTGCCTACTATGCTTCCTGAGATGACCTTCACTTTCTGTGCAGTATCTTGGTCAGTCTCTCACATGCTGTACTAGGCTACAAAGGGCAGCTTCTAGCACCTGATTTGTGCGGATTGCGGATCATTTTACACTCCCTTGCCACATTATGATACACCCCCATACCTTCGTAGAGTAATCAAGAGGATAATGCTGGTATAAGCATGAGACTAGGCACGATCATGTGCTGTTTAAGACTTTCCTCAGTGCATTTTATGGAAATCATGCACGAAGATTTTATAAAATATATTAAGTTTACGGGCTAACAATGGTTTTTCTCATAGCAATACACAAGCATGAACCAAGTAGCCGAGTGCTTGGCCATGCTTTAGAAAAATACATTTTGTGTATGTTGAGGCTTCCAATTTGATTGACATTGGGAAAAATATGCACGTATCGAATCCTCCATGGTTCCTATGGCTGGCGTGTTCATTGGTGAAGAAAGCCCTAAATTTCTTGGACATCATTGATCAGAATTTGCAATGTGGGACTTAAAACCACAATTATGCACAATCTCTGGAAAGATACTAGATAATTTTTACAAACTCCGCGAATAGATTAGACTCCTGACACTTCATGGTGGATTGAGTACGTTGGAGAGGGGGAATGGGGAACACATCTGACACACAAACAGCTGCCCCTATATAGCTTAGGGTATTCACAACACCCCTGTCCTCTCGAAAACACCTTCAAAGAAAACGACTCACACTAGCAGGGCCTTGCCTGCGCTTCGCCCAACGCACAAACACTGTGCACAATCCTCAGACAGCGATCACACCGATCTTGCCCTCTTCCAGCTCTTCCACAACTCAACACCTCTCTCTCTTTCTCTCTCACACACAGAGGGGGCCCGGGGGGGCGCACACGCTCTCACACACCGGCACCACACACCCTGGAGACAAGCAAAGAAGAAAGGGGCGAAGGGGGGAAAGATGACACCAAAATCCGGCAATGACAGCTTCTCCTTCAAAGAAAAAAAATACCAAGTACAACATGCATATGGCTTGCTCTCGGCCGCATCATGGCCATCACTGTTTCACACAGAGGGGCACACACCTCCCTCAAAGTTCGACTCTGTCGGCACACACCTCGACGTGAGATTCACCATTGGCTTTGCTCTGACAATAGCTCTGCATCTTGGCAGCTCTCGTTGGCTCCCTCTTCAACAGGGCACTCGCCCTCTCGAGCCGCTTGATGGCGATCTGCCTTCTCACATGCCTTCCATCATCGAGCGTACAAAGGCTCCTTTTTCCTTCCTCTGAAAATCCCGTGCTTGCCAAAAAAAAGCCCTCCTTCCCTCTCTTTGAAAACCCGCTGCCCTCCTTTTCTTCTTTCTTCCCTCTTTTTCCCAAGGCAAAGAAAAAACTTTCTTTATTTGGCAATGAAGCCCGGCGCCACTGCCCTCTCTTTCTAAGCCTTCCCTTTGTTTTTTTTTTCCTCCTCCTTATATCCTTGTGAGCTTACTTTCCTTTTCCTTTTTCCAAGTATAGCCTTCCTTTTTTTCCTCTTGAATTTACAAAGAAGGGACTCTTAGCACCTGATTCGCACGCCATCGATTCTCCATGCACTCGAATTCGCCAAATGAGTTTTCCCGATCACACTACATGGGAACTTCATTGTAGCAATTCCAAACTCCAGCTGTCATCCACCAGTTGATGCCACGCTAGCTCCGGACAATGCATTCGAAAATGGAAAAAAACTTTTGATCTCTTTTTATCATGATTGCCTGCCAACTTGATGTGCGTATCGTTATGCCCATGAATCTGATCGGCGATCCTCAAGTTTTGACTGACTCCCCACGTTGCATGCGATTTTCCATAACCCGAGCTCGCTCAAAAATATCCTTGTTAGCATGCCTATCAACGCCGCTCGGTGAGCACATACCTGACCCCCTGCAAATATTCCATAGGCCATAACTTGCCAGTCTGAGCTCTGAATGGAAAACTGAAAAGACCGGCATGCTCCACAGCTTGAGCTTTACATGCGTATCCATTGATCCCAGTTTTCGCCACCTGTCTGTACCTGCCCTGTCCGTCGGGACCTGCAAAGCATTCCATCTTCGGACAATCATAACTTTCACACCAGGACTCCGTCTGACGAGCCGTCTGGACGGGTGCATAGACCATCTCAAAGACCACATTTTAGAACACTGACTCAGCATTCCGGGCACCTTTACCTGCTTTTCCACCTGGACCATTCTGGGGCCTTTTTGGCCTTAAAAGCCGCATTAGACATATACTTCTGCCCGGACATGCTCTCCCAAGGCCTTCGTTCCTGCTTTAGTCCTTTGCCATGCACGTGCTAGCACGCATAGCTCGCCATAGAGCGTGTTCCTGCACATACCAACTTTGGCTACACCATCATTGCCCACCCCCTTGTTGAACATTCATGTTCAACCACAAACAGGTATATTGCACTAAAAAACTGCCACACCAAAACAAACTCTCTGCACATCACAAAACCACCTAGCATATGTACAAAACCTGGCATCTGCTACCCGTTGCCTTTGTTCATGCGGGTTGCCCAACCCCCTGCTTTACCTGCCATCATCCACTTGGATCAAACACATGGCATTGATCCCCTCCATCCACCTGCCACAACCTCCCATAGTGTTGCATCCCAGCGCATAGCCAATCATCCACATAATTTTCCCTCGGCATGCTTCCAGCATTCATAGGCATAATCTCCACTTCCAAAAAAACACCACCAAAAGCATCATCACTCTCCGAGTGTACATCATCATTCACATTGAACATACCATGCCCTCCCTCCCAACCATATAAAGCGAGATCCTCTTCGATCAAATCCTGCACCTGCTCGACAGCCCACTGCACAGCTGCGTTTATCAGCATCCCCTTCAACCACCATACGCAGACTTTCTTTGACAGCTCGAACAAGTCCACACCCTTGGACTTTTCTTCATGCTCAAAAGAACCACTCCGCTTAGTGGGCAACTTTTTCAACATTGGCACCTTAGTCACCATCGCTTCCGTACTCACCTCCATACCTATCTCTGTCCTCGACACCACCATAGCAGCAGACTTTTGCTCTCCCAAAGAAACCGCCAGCTGCTGAGGGACAGACCCTCGTATCACCTGCATTCTGGTCAAAGCTTTCCCTACAAGCACCTGTGTCTCTTCATCCATCTCACCCACCGGGTCATCAAGCCCGCAATCAGTTTCATCTTCAATGCATTCTTGGCCAAAAGAACCTGTATCCAAGGCACCACCCGTGAAATCCATAGGCGATTGCAACTGCTCTTCTCTTCTATAAGTATCCGATGCCTCTCCCTTGCCATCTTCTTCAACCTGTTCTTTCTTAGCCACAACAACACTCTCCTTCTTGGGAAACCCTTGTATCTGCTGTACGATCAAAGCACCTTCCACAGCTACCTTGATGAGCATCGTCATTAGCATGGTGCCACACAACACTCTCACCTGCATGTCGTCGCTCTCAAGCTCCGACACTATCACTGACTCATCCTTTATAGTGGCGACCACCACATCCTTATGCACATAACAGGGTAACTTCACCTTTACCAACATAGACCCTTCGGATTTTGTCTCCCAGCTCATATCTCTATCCTCATCACTCATTTCGCAAAAGCTTGAGCTTGTAGCCTCATCATCTTCACCATAGGCCGATTCAATATCATCATCATTATCCTCTAGCTGCTCCACAAAAGCTGGACCATCGTCGTGCCCACTTTCGTTATCCAACCCCAAGCTCTCGGCACCTTCCATTTGGCCACGATCTGTTACCCTTTCATACAAGCACTCCATGAGGACAGGCTCCACCTCTTCAAGTTGCACTGGACACTTGGCATCTGCTAACTCCTCTACACACAAGCTCTGTTCAACAAAAGGCTCATCTTCATTGACAAGCTCCTCCACAATCGGCATAGATACTTCACCAACATGTAATTCCCAAGGAACATAGTCAATCATAGGCCTTATCCTAATAGGCTCCACACTTCGCATCATTGGCACCATCCTCGATGGGCCCATAGAAGAAACTGCTGCTTCAACATGCACACAATCTGCTAGCTTTAACAAGCCTAACTCAAGCTTTCTTTTCATCTTCCTGCTCTTCACCTGGGCAACTCTAACTGCCTCGGCATAAGTCTTTGGCTCTTCATCATGCACCTTATCTCGAACGCGAGGACACAGGCAAGCTAGGAATTTCTCCAGCTTGAAACCATCCGCATTGACCACTCCGGTGATAGCCGCTAAATCCTTCCAACTCGCTTCCAACTTTTCGACGAAAGCATCAAAATTTTCACTTACTTCTTGCCGTAGCCCTTTGATCTTTGCATCCGCTTCAGCAGCTGACACCACTTTGCAAAACTTAGAGAGAAACTGCTCTCGAAAACTAACCCAATCCTGCTTAATTGCAGCTTCTAAACCATCGAACCAGGCTTTTGCTTTACCTCGCAGCACCAACGGAACTGTCTTCAGCTTTTCTTCATCACTCCACATTTGCGATGAGAGCATAAATAACTCGAAATCTGCCAGCCACTCATCCTCATCTTCTTCACCACTGAAAATCGGGCCAACACTTTGCCACATTTTTGCTTATAAACGTATCACCAGGGAGCAATCAGTGTGCTCCTCCGTGGGGGACACCAGAAGATGGAGAGGGGAATGAGGAACACACCAGACACACAAACAAATCCCCCCCCCAGTCTGAGCTCCGAATGGCAAACCGAAAAGACCGGCATGCTCCACAGCTTGAGGTTTACATGCGTATCCATTGATCCCAGTTTTCGCCACCTGTCTGCACCTGCCGTGTCCGTCGGGACCTGCAAAGCATTCCATCTTCGGACAATCATAACTTTCACATCAGGACTCTGTCTGGCTAGCCGTCTGGAGGGGCCCATAGAGCATCTCAAAGACCACATTTTAGAAGATTGACTCAGCATTCCGGGCACCTTTACCTGCTTTTCCACCTAGACCATTTTGGGGCCTTTTTGGCCTTAAAAACCGCATTAGACATATACTTCTGCCTTGACATGCTCTCCCAAGGCCTTCGTTCTTGCTTTAGTCCTTTGCCATGCACGTGGTAGCACCCATAGCTCGCCATAGAGCGTGTTCCTGCACAGACAACTTTGGCTACACCACCATTGCCCACCCCCTTGTTGAACATTCATGTTCAACCACAAACAGGCTTATTGCACTAAAAACTTGCCACATCAAAACAAACTCTCTGCACATCACAAAACCACCTAGCATATGTAAAAAACCTGGCATCTGGTATCCGCTGCCTTTGTTCATGCGGGTTGCCCAACCCCTTGCTTTACCTGCCATCATCCACCTGGATCAAACACCTGGCATTGATCCCCTCCATCCACCTGCGACAACCTCCCATAGTGTTGCATCCCAGCGCATAGCCAATCATCCACATAATTTTTCCTCGGCATGCTTCCAATGCTTCCAGCATTCATAGGCATAATCTCCACTTCCAAAAAAACACCACTAAAAGCATCACCACTCTCCGAGTGTACATCATCATTCACATTGAACATACCATGCCCTCCCTCCCAACCATATAAAACGAGATCCTCTTCGATCAAATCCTGCACCTGCTCGACAGCCCACTGCACAGCTGCGTTTATCAGCATCCCCTTCAACCACCATACGCAGAATTCCTTTGACAGCTCGAACAAGTCCACACCCTTGGACTTTTCTTCATGCTCAAAAGAACCACTCCGCTTAGTGGGCAACTTTTTCAACATTGGCACCTTAGTCACCATCGCTTCCGTACTCACCTCCATACCTACCTCTGTCCTCGACACCACCATAGCAGCAGACGTTTGCTCTCCCAAAGAAACCGCCAGCTATAGAGGGACAGACCCTCGTATCACCTGCATTCTGGTCAATGCTTTCCCTACAAGCACCTGTGTCTGTTCAGCCATCTGGAAAACCCCCAAAGAAGGAAAACCCACAACAAGAAGTCGATACATCAGGGTGAACACCAATGTGTTCAAGTATGAAAAGGCTCTAAAAGCAACATAAGAAAGCTGATAAAGGTCAGGCGATATATCCCCAACCGCGAGGGCAAAGCGCAAGGATTGCCGAAGAGACATCTTGAAGTAGGGGAAAGGGTCCAGATCAATGCGTTCAAACATGCAAGAGTTGTGTTGGCGCCAAATACTCCAAAAGGTCCAATATTTGACCCATGTGAAGAAAGTAGCAAAAGGCTTTAACGCCGGCGACATGAATCCAAAAAGCCAGAATTTCTTTTGAAAGACCGTTGCGGGAAAACCGAGACGCATGAGTGTAGAAACCCGAGCAATAAAGACTCTAGTACAACGACAATCCCACTGCAAGTGTTGAACAGATTCTTCGGAAGTAGAGCAACGAACGTAGTGTGAGGAGCTGATCCAACGCTTTTGCAAAAAAGAACCAACTGGCAGCACGCCCATCAAGCAACGCCACAGAAATAGACGTTCCTTAAGAGGCAAATGGGTCTTCCAAATGGCAGTAAGGGGTTTCTGCCACCACTGGGTGGAACGCTGTAGTGACCATAGGGCATTGCAGTAGTCCGCAAGCCACGGATCGGGCAACATAATGTTGTAAACCTGTCGAGCAGAAACTGTAGTGAAGTTGAATTGATGTAGTCGCCAATCCATGATGCGGCCTCCATCAGTCAGAGGTGGAATGGAGAGTAGGTCAGCCAACATGAGGTCGATAATGCATGCCTAAACCAAAATTGCGTGCCATCTCGTCAAAACGAAGCACATTCCCTTCTGAATGCACGACATCGGCAACCATACGCAGCCCAAGACGAGAAAGAAAGGAAGCCTGGCGTGGGAAGCTGTCCACCAAAGTCAACGGGAATGCCCTGCTCCAATGAATGCTTTCCAACCGCAAAGAGTTACCTTCATGCTCGGTGCGACCAGCCCATGTCAAATGGAAGGTGACCTTTTTCCAATCCGATATCAAAGCAGAGATGAGAGGACAGCCAGGAATATGTCCATCAAGTTTCCCAAACACAAACTCCCAAAGAGATGAATGCCAGTGGCCAAATGAGGAGCTAACCACATGCTCACATAAGAAAGCAACCATCATTGTCCATGGTTGTCGCTGCTCAACAAGCGTGGGCAAAAGCGATGCTTTTTGAGCAAGAGCATGTTTGCGCAAATCCAAGATGTTAAGGCCACCAAAGCGCTTTGGACTGCAAACCTTGTCCATGGACATCAAGCGCAAACCACATTTGTTAGCCTTTGTATGCCATAAATGCGACAATATAGACGACTGAAGAGAGGTAAGTCGGTGTTGCGGCCAAGGCAACAAGGGCAAATAGAACCGAACATATGCCATCATGATTCTCTGTACAATGCGGAGCCTGCCATGTAGTGGCCAAGTAGACAATTTCCAATAATGGAGTTTGATATTGAGACGATGCATAACCCATTCAATCTGCTCAGTGCCAGTAACATGCCAGCCAATAGGATATCCCAAATGTCAGGTAATTTCATGCGGAGGCACAATCTTTCCAGGCCACAAAAGCTGATGCCAAGCTTGTGCGTGAAGAGGCAAGAGATTAGACTTGTAGAAGTTAACTTTAAGACCAGCAGCAAGACCAAACAAGTCCAGCGCATGCATACTTTCGTGCATGTCCTCTAGAGTATTCTTGGGCGTGAACAAGGAGTCATCCGCATAGGCCTGCCCAATGAAATTCTGGCCTGAAGGCAAATGTAATCCATGAAGGCGGCCTTGGGAGATCAAGTGATCCAAGTGTAAAAGCAGAGGGTGGGTAGCAATGGCAAATAACAAGGTACTAAGCGGGCAGCCTTGTCGAACTGAGCATCCAAGAGACCAAGAATCTGTCACTTCGCGTGCAAGGATCCCTGAGGTCGTACTGCGAGCCTATAAAAAATACACAATATGCGCTAACTTTGGGCCAAAATCCGAGACACTGCATGACATCCGCAATATAATCCCAGTGGACAAGTGTCAAAAGCCTTATATATGTCAACTTGCATCACAAGCACATCCTGTTGTGTATACTTAGCAAATTCCATACCCACCAGGATATTGGCCAAATTGTCCATATTTGGCGACGAGGGATAAATCCGTACTGCGCCTGATGAAGACCTGTAAAAAGATAATCTTTGCTATCATTTTGGCCAAAATCTTATAAATGATGGGCATAAGGGTAATAGGCCGCCAATGGGAAAAATGCTTGCAGAGTTTGCGTTTAGGTAGCAATACAAGAAGACCCTCTTTTCAAGATTTTGGCAGATGCTGAGTGTCCCATGCAGCATTCATCATGAGAAGCAGAGGCTCCTTGAGAGAATCCTAGAACGAGATGAAGAATTCAACTGTGAGACCATCCCAGCCAGGTGAACGCCATCTACCAAGAGCAAGCAAGGCGAAGTGTAACTCATCTAGCGTAAATGTTGCCTCAAGACAATTAGCAGCCTCTGGTGAAAGGATTGGCTGCACTCGCGATAACAATAATTGCCGCGCTTGGCTAGCCTCAGTAGAGGCAGAGGGAGGAGCAGCAAACACAGAACTGTAATGAGAAACCATAGCATCAGCAAGCTCCTGTTTCGTAGAAGTCCAAGAGCCTGAGGGGAGCATAACCGGCTTAATACTTTGGGTTTGTCTAGTATGATGCAGGTGTTTGAAGAATTTTTTAGAGGCACACCCTTTATCCATGATGAGAGCCCGTTTGCGAGCGCGAGTTTGCTATTTATCAATTTTGCGCTGATCATTCTGACGTAGGCACAGACGAGCCTGACAAAGAGAGGCCTCTTGTGAAGCCGATAAGGGTCTCGAATCAGCCAACTCTTGAAGACTTTGACAAACCAACTTTGGCTCATGATTATCCCCGTGCAGCTGGCGCATGTACTGCTTACCATAATCCCGGATAACGCATTGGATACGTATGACAAAACAATACCATGCAGTATCCGGGTCATAATGCATCTGATCACAGAGTGGAGGAATGACCTCATTAACCATATCTCGAAAGCGGTCATGAGAAAGATAAGCATTATTCATATGCAATAGACGCTTCCGAGGTACCCTTATCATTAACACCTTCGCCTTCGACTTAAGACACAGATGGAGGTTCCTACCCCGCCCAAGAGAGACTCAAATGAAGCCCCTCCCCGACCCTACAAAGGCCAATTATCCGACTTCCTCTCTCACCGACGGAGCAATTGAGCCTTGCAGTAGAGGTGGAACGCCTTCAGGTCACCTCTGTCTCCCAGCAGAGGCAAGATATGTAATCTCCTCTAGGCTTGCCTTCTCTCGGAGGTGCGAGAGTACCTTTGGCTATTATCCAAGATTGGTTCTGAGATTGGGACCGTCTTGGAGACATTGCATACGGTAGCTTCAGTTGCTGCCAAGGCAGTAGCTATACCGACGGTATACGTTTTGGTTCGGGATACGCACTCTCTCTCGAAGGTAGTCCTGTTGTGTAGGGTGAGTGGTGGATAGCTCCACAAGAGCGTTGAGTATTCGGGACTACCGAACCAATGCTTCATATGCAGACAAATAGGCCATCTTGTGAAAGCTTGTCCTCACAGAAGAACCAGACCCACGTCACAAACCCAGACTACCAAGGGTGGCCAGGCATTACTCAGGGTGCACAGGCTGGCACCTCTTTAGAGATGGGTGCCCAAACGGCTAATGGTTGGCAGCAGGTGCATGGCCGTTGCCGTCAAGGGCATGCTCACCATACAAGCCCCCCTGGTGGCTGACCTACGACAGGCCAACAACATTGGGTTCCTATAGGGAGCTGATTTGACCCTCTACAACAAGATGTGCATGAGGAGACTCCTTCCATCATAGCTTCGTCATCCCCCCCCCCCCCCCCCCCCTTCCCCTTCCCTACGTGCGACTCCACAACTCCGTCTCCACGTCCCCCCACTCTGCTCTCCCGGCCCTCCCATCGCCCCCACTAGCCCTCCAGCCTCGACTCCTAGCCCATCTCATACCCCACCACACCGGCTCAGGGGGCTGGACGCATGATGAATGATTCTAGTGCATCAAGATTTCATATGAATGAGATGACTGGATACTGTGGTGAGCGCATCAAGAGTTCCTGCGGGATGAGATGGCTACATAGGGATCTAGGTGTATCAAGACTTTTGGACGAATGAGATAACTAGATGATTGAAATACTGTGTTCAATATGAACTAAGTGTGTGAATGAAGAACTTTGAAATAAGAATTTCCAAAGATGATTCTGATTTATGTATAGGTGTCACAAAGTGATGACGTGGCTGCTCGCTATACACACACACCCTCTGCCGAAAACCCTAACCCTAACTGCAGGAAACCCGAAACCCTAATTTGCTGGCTGCAGAGATGACACGTGGCAGGCTGTAGAGATCCCGAAACAGTGCTGACGTAGCAGCCATGTTTTGCGGCGCATATTGCGGAAATCAACAGCTGCGGTAGTTTCAGCTTTTGAACAGTTTTGGGACTTGCTTTTAGCTACGCAAGTTGACAAGAGAGAAAGCCTCTTTGCTTTATTTGATTAAGCGAGAGAGAGAGAGAGAGAGAGAGAGAGAGAGAGAGAGAGAGAGAGAGAGAGAGAGAGAGAGAGAGAGAGAGAGAAAATCTTCTGCTTTATTTTTAGAAAGCATTTGATTTTCAGCTTTTGGGGGCTCTGCTTTTGGCATCCCATGTAACCTTTAAATAAACGGGCTTGCCTCTCACAACTCAGAGCTTCTGGACGTAGAGTCTGAGTGTGAGCGCCTACCCACACTCTTGTACTTTGAACTCAGATTAATACAAAAAGAAATACCGAAAGGGGTGTCAGTTTTTGGGGCCAAATCTCTAGGCACGGAACTCCGCCGGGCCAGTGTCAAATAAATTGTGAACTGTGAATTGTTTTGAAGTGGGTATTTGGTGCTGTCGCAGTAGATTCTCGACTTGGAGTGTCCAAGTCTGTTACAGTGGTAGCAGAGCACGACCGATTTCTCTTCTACGGGAAATCCGATCCCAATTTTTTTTTTCCGCGGCACCTATGGCTTCAGGCAAGGATTAGTCGACTTCCAAAGCATCCGAAGATGCGGGAAGGGGTCACAACGAAGATTCAGGCAAGGAGTATAGCCCGCCTCGGCCTACTCAGGCGCAGCGTCGAGAGATGAGCGTCGTCAATCGATCGGCGATGCAACAAAGATGATGCTCAATTTTGCGAAGGACCCAAAATTTGCAAAATATAAGAGCGAGACTTCTTTCCATGAGGTGCATGCACAGTGGCAGAAAACCACAACACCACCCCCAAAACCCGCTCTCAAGAAACCTTCTGCTCACAGGAAATATACAGAGAAGGAATTAGAAGAGGTGGTTGATGCACGAATTGCTCAGCTTTTTGACGCGCAAAACAAAGCTAAATAACACGGCAAAAAGCAGAAGAAAGGCACTGACTTCCCGGGTTATTTGGGTCGTCAGTTGACATTTGGAAAGGCAAAGAAACAGAAGAAGCGTGTTTGATTTGAAGAAATACCCAGTTCTTCTTCTTCTTCTTCTTCTGACAGTTCTTCTAGCTCATCTGACTTGAGCGAGGAAGACCGAGAAGGCAAAAAGCGAAGCAAGAAACAACGCTTTGGAGAGGGCAAGAAAAAGGAAAAGAAGTCTAAATATCGCCCAGTAAGTGACAGTTCTACGGAGGACTCGTCTATAGAGAGTTCAGACTCTGATGACAACAACTTTTATGCAAAGAAGAAGAATTTTTACAAAGCCAACCAGTATGACTTTCTGGAAGATAAAATCAAGAAAGTTCGAGAATTTCAGGATGTAACAGACTTGGACACTCCAAGTCAAGAATCAACCGCGACAGCACCAAATAACCACTTCAAAACAATTCACAGATCACAATAGATTTGCACTGGCCCGGCGGAGTTTCGTGCCTAGAGATATTGGCCCCAAAGACTGGCGCCCCTTTCGGTATTTCTTTTTTTATTAATCAATCATCAAAGTACAAGAGAGCGGTTAGGGTTTCACTCTTAGACTCTGCGTCCAGATGCTCTGAGAAGTGAGACCCTCACCACTAATTTAAAGGTTACAAGGGATGCCCAAAAGCAGAGCCCCAAAAGCTTTTAAAATAAAAAGCATCAGTTCTCTCTCTCTTAGAGAGTCTTTTCTCTCTTTTTATTAAAAAAAAGCAAAATTCGCGTCGCTATTCATTTTCCCAAAAAATTTTTCTTTTTGTTTTTTAAAAAAAAAAGCCTCCGCGATTTCCGAAAATTAGGGTTTCTGGCAGAAATTAGGGTTTCTACTGTCCGCCACGTCATCACTTTGTGACATACCCCCCTCTTGAAAGCATTGTAATCGACCGCGATTACGCTTGCAAAACCGACAAAAGCCATAAACCGTCTTAGCATACACTGATTGTTAGTACCTACGTACTAGGAACACACATCTAGCACATGTACAAAATTGACAGTCACATCACACGACATCACAGGACATCACCAGACATCACAGGACATCACATGACATTCAACATTCATTCGGATCTTAGACCATGATTTATCGGCAATGTAGCTAGCAATCACATCTAGGTCCAATCGGGACCTCATCGATGTTCGATTGACTAACCCCTATTGCAACCATGTCTATTCGAGATCAAGTAGACCAAAATGCTGCAGTCATTTCGTCTATCAGTTCCTGCACTCACAAGAAGTCAAGAACAAATCAGTATATAATCAGGAATTCCATTTCATAAAGTCATCCAGCAGAATACTGTCAGCTCTCAGTATCCCTGAAGCTCAAAGAGACATCAGTGACTTTAGTATCGAAATCGAGGCATCTGTTGACAAAGGAGCGGAGTAACTCCCCTCTTGTGCATCCCACTGCACCAGATCTTCGGCCAAGCTGAGTTTCTGGGTTCCGTTTGGAGTAGACTATGCTAAACCAAAACATCGAGGTAAAGTTTCACAATCCGAGGAGTATCTGCTAGGTCCTCCTCCTCCATCCACTTCGCATCAAATGTAGGAAAATTCTTGAACTAAACCAAGAACCGCCTTCGGACTTTACCTTTCTTCCTATCGTTATGTACCAAAATCTGTTCAGGAACAAGGATCTCCTCGTCTTCTTCCACTTCGTGTTGCTCATCAGGCTCCCCATCATCAGGCACATCACCCTTAACAGGGTTCAAGAGACTCACATGCAATGCATTATGAATCCTCCAAGTATGTGGCAGTTTCAATCGGAAGGAGACATCATTTATCTTTTCAGTGATCTGGAAAGGTCCGTAGTATCGCATACTAAGATTTGGAAAAAGCCTCTCCTTTCCCTTTCTCTTTCGTAGGCGTGCCTTCTCAAAACGTAAGAGCACCCAATCATCCTCCTTCAATTTCAAGTCGCGACGATGGCGATCCGTTGCCTTTTTCTGTCGTTCTTGAGACTCCTGCAAAGTCTCGCGAACCTTGGCAAAAGCCGTATCCAAATCTCGTGAATATTCATCCGCTTCAAATTTCTAATCTTTCGTGCTCAGGAAGGATGGAACCTTCGTAGCACTTTCAACAATCTCACATGGCGTCTTCCCCGTCGAAGAGTGTTCGTGTTATTGTAGGCAAATTCCACCAAAGGTAAGTTCTTTTCCCATTGAGTCTTCTGATCCGAGATACAAGACTTCAATAAATCTAATATCACTGAATTGGCAATCTCAAATTGCCCGTCAGTCTGCAAGTGGAACGATGACGAGAACTACAACTGCGTGCCAATGTTCTCCCAAATTGCCTTCCAAAACAAACTCATAAATCTGGGGTCTCTATCGGAGAGAATCGCCTCAGACGTGCCGTGTAATCGGAAAATCATCGTGATCATTCTGTGTTCTAGGGAGATCAAAAAAATGAAATCCATTTCAATATTTTCCTATGGGTGGGTGGGTATGGGTAAAGGCTGTAACAATCCCTATGCCTTATGCCTGTCAAACTTGACCTTCTGGCATACCAAGCAACTGCGCACAAACTCTTCCACATCCTTTTTGAGTCTCGGCCCAAAGAAGTATTTCTCTACCCCCTTCATGGTGGTAGCGATGCTGCGGTGACCCGTAAAAGGTGGATAGTGGCATTCAGTCATAACCTTTTCCCTCAACGGCTGTGTAATGCACAACATAGTCTTTTTCATCAAGTAGCCTTCCCGAAGGGAGTATCCAGCTATTCTCCCCATCCCGTATCCGTGTGAAAATATCTGCAAAATCTGTATCTGTGGCATACTGATCGACCATTGTCACAAAACGGGAGCGTACACGAGCACTTAGAAAATCTGAAAATTATAATTCTTTGAAAACATGAGAGAAGGGAGAAGATCGACGCAGTATTGGGGACCAGAAGATGGGCTGGTCCCCCCCCCCCCCCCCCCCCCCGTTAAGAGTATTCTTTTATTCAGGGAGATTTCTTATACAAGCACGAGAACCCAAGGAAACCCCTCCATTCTCTAATCTTAGACCTGAAGGTCGTGCTTTCCCGTAAAGGGCTTGGGCACAAGGCCGTTCCTTCCCGTAAGGGACTTAGGCGCGAAGCCGTGCTTTCCCGTAAGGGACTTAGGCGTGAAGCCGTACTTCCTGTGAAGGGCCTTCCCGTAAGACGGGAGATTCTTGCAAAACAAACCACACAGAGCAACAATTCTCAATGCGTATCAACACCTTATACCTGTCGCTCCTTGCTCGGAGAATCGACCTCCGTACTCAGTCGTCACGTGAATACTTGCAGTTTCCGTCGCCAGACTCTGCTCCAAAAACCTAGCGCTGGTGCTTTTCTGCTGCTTCCGGCTCTCCCAAACTGAAACGCTGGCTACCCTTTTATAGGGTCTGACACCCGGCAGGAATAGGGGTCCAAAAGCAGAGCTTGGCGCTCCTAGAGAGAGGAGAGAGAAAATTGCGTTTTCTAGAGAGAGGAGAGAGAGAGATCGCAAATCAGCCCCCTGCCTTGGTTTTAGCGCTGGTTTTCTTTATAAGGGCCTTGCTTGCTTTATTTTATTAATAAAAGGGTTGGTCACTTAAAAGTGTGAACCTGTTCAAACTTTAAAAACTCACTCAGTTGTTACCCGGAACGCGGAACGGGAACGGCAACGGGATCCCCGCGGAACGGGGGAACGGCTAGGGGTCCGGAACGGGAACGTCGCGGAACGGGAGGTATAAAAAACACCCAAATAGTGCAATTTTTAGCTCCTTGTGTTTAAATACAAGGAGTATTAGAGTGCTTTGACTCTAATACTCACAAAAAACTCGTTTTGAAGACCATTCAACCTTGCTATGACTAGATGATGAGAGAGAGAGAGAGAGAGAGAGAGAGAGAGAGATGGAGAGGGAGAGATTTGAGAGAGTGGGAGGGAGAGGAAGAGAGCTTGAAGGCTTGAAGCCTTGAGCCTTGAGAGAGTGAGTCTTGAGAGGGAGAGATCTTGAGAGTGAGAGGGAGAGAGCTTGAGCCTTGAGGATTAGCTTGTGAAGAGAAAGGGGGAGGGGGGTGCATTTTATGAGTCCTTGAGGCCTTGCACACTTTCAAAAGAAGCCCAAACATTTACTTCAATTTTTTCAATTTTTGCCAAATTTGTTTGTAGCCGTTGGCCGTTCCAGGGGCATTCCGGAACGGTCCGGGGGCGTTTCGGAACGTTCCGGAACGGCCGTTCCGGTTTGACATTCCGGGACGTTCCGGAACGTTCGGGAAGGGAACTGCCCCCCGGAACGCCGGAACGGGGGCTAGGGGGCGTTTCCCGGTAACTATGGTGAAAACAATGCTACACGGACACATTCGAGGCATCCCCGGGTGCAGGACACGACACAGATGCAATGCAGACACAGACTCCTCGCGGGAAAACATCTGTCCTCCCGCGACTGTTCCTGCTTTTCGTAAAAAGCTTCATTGAACCCATCTTTATTCTTGTGCTTGCGTTCTTACGCGTACTTTCTTACTCAGTTCGGATTTCCTGCTTAGCCTACGGGATGCCCCCTTACTGATGCACCCGTCACCCATCATGTGACGCATCAGGGGCACTCGTAACCCGTCCCTTTCCACCGAACTTACGGAAACTCCTTTGCGATGTTTACCATCACCCATCAAATGACACATCAGAGTTGTCTGTTCCTGATGGCATTTCCTGTAGCTACAATCTTTTAACAGTTCTTAGTGTACACATTAAAATATCCTAATTTCATAAAAAGAAATTAATCGTTAAAAATAAGAAATAGTCCAATTAGCAACATCCCTCTGGCTTCTAAACAGTTGACCTCAACTGTAGTGCTTGGACATATACCTCCAATATCTCGGGATAAGCTGCTAATTTTTGAGAGACCGCTCCTGATGACTTACTATCTGCTCCGGTTGGAGTATTTCTTCTGTTTCCTCAACCTCAGGAGGTTCCTCAGCACTAGGCTGGCTCGGAGGCGGTCCCACATACGGCCGGAGTAAACTGACATGGAAAGCATTATGGATCTTCCAATTAGGCGGTAGCTCTAATCGGAAAGCGACATCATTCACTCGCTCAGTGATCTTAAACGGCCCATAATAAAGGGTAGAAAGTTTTACCACTTTCCCCTTATGGGACGCTTGTTTCTTAAGTCTTGCCTTCTCAAACTTGAGTAAGACTAACTGTCCGACTGTTAAGTCTAGATTCCTTCTGTGCTTGTCTGCAGCTTTCTTATGCTTTTCCTGAGAGCGTAGGATAGCTCTCCTAACTTGCCCGTAGGTTGTGTCCAAATCCTGGACAAATTCATCTGTTGCAAAGATCTTATCCTTAGTTAAAAGGATGGGTGGAAGCAAAAGCTTACCATAGAGAATCTCAAAAGGTGCTTTCCCCGTCGATGAGTGTATGGTATTGTTATACGCATACTCGACAAGGGGCAAATACTTCTCCCAGTCAGATTGCCGGTCTGACACATAAGCTTTTAACATATCCAATACTGTGGAATTGGCTATCTCACTCTGCCCGTCCGTTTGAGGATGGTAGGCAGATGAAAAATTCAGCTTCGTACCAAGATTATCCATCAAGGCACGCCAAAAATTTCCTGTCATGCGAGGATCTCGATCGCTCACAATAGACTTAGGCATTCCATGATGCTTAAAGATCTGTGCTAGAAAGACCCTAGCCATATGATCTGCTTTGATCGTTTTCTTGACTGGTATAAAGTGTGCTTGCTTGCTAAACCTGTCCACAATGGTCCAGATCGCGTCATTTCCAGTCTGAGTTCTAGGGAGGTCCATGATGAAGTCCATGGCAATACTTTCCCAAGGTTCATTAGGCACAGTCAAAGGTTGTAGCAACCCAGGCGTCTTATGCCGATCATACTTCACTTTTTGGCAAACCAAGCATTCCCTGACATACTTATCAATGTCTGCTTTAAGGCTAGGCCAAAAGAAATATCTTTCCATTGCTAAGGTCGTAGGGAGAATACCCCGATGACCCGCATAAGGTGAAGCATGTGCTTCATCCATGATCTTCTTTCTTAATGGTTCCGCCACACAAATGGCCTGATGGTGGTAGAGATAACCGTCCCGAATGGAATAGGGAAACTCATTCTCTCCACGATGTATCTTTCCCCAAATGGTGGAGAAGTCTGGATCATTCGGATACAAATCCAGTAGTGCTTCTAATTCTTGGTGATACACCGAAGTGATAGCGTTCACCCTTGGCTGCCTAGACAATGCGTCTGTGACTACATTCTTACTCCTAGCCGTGTGAAGGATCTGGAAGTGAAACATAGACAAAAAGTTTGCCCATCTCGTCTGCTTTTCGTAGATTGATGCATGCAACTCTGCATCCTTAAGCCGTCTGCTTTCATATGCCACTGCATGGACTTCTTGGTTTAACACTGCTCTGATGCAATCACCTGAAGCATCGCAGTGAACCTCAAATGGTTTCCTTAAGTCAGGCACTATCAAAATAGGTCCATGGCTTAGCAAGTACTTGAGCCGATCAAA
This sequence comes from Adiantum capillus-veneris, assembly GCF_014529385.1. NCBI lineage: Eukaryota > Viridiplantae > Streptophyta > Polypodiopsida > Polypodiales > Pteridaceae > Adiantum > Adiantum capillus-veneris. The sequence continues at coordinate 38,811,927 of NC_140959.1, forward strand.
AGCTCCTTGTTGTCTCGATCCCCATCTGAAAGGAATCTTCTTCTTTGTCAAATCATGAAGTGGTCCTGCTACATGAGCAAATCCTCGAACAAACCTTCGATAATATGAACATAATCCCAGAAAGCTACGTACATCATGTACCGTAGTGGGAATAGGCCAATCTTCGACCACTCGGATCTTGGCAGGATCCATACTCACTTGATTGTGAGAGACTATATGGCCGAGATAGTGTATCTCTGAGAGAAAGAACTCGCTCTTCTTTGCAGTCACATGCAACTCATGCTTTCGCAATTCTTGAAACACTGAGTCCAAGTGCTTCCGATGTTCCTCTACTGACTTAGAGAAGATGAGTATGTCGTCAAAGAATACTCCCGTAAAAGCTCGATACGGGCTGAAAATGTGGTCCATCATGCGATTGAACGTCGCAGGAGTATTGGTCAAGCCGAAAGGCATTACCAAAAATTCATATAGTCCAAAGATCGTGCGGAAAGTAGTCTTATGGACATCCTCAGGGGCGATCTGTATCTGATGATACCCACTCTTTAAGTCTATGCGACTAAAGACACTTGCACCCTGCAACTTATCAAGTATATCATCAATCCGAGGGATCGGAAAGCGATTCTTGATTGTGATCTTGTTTAAAGACCGATAGTCTATGCACATTCGAAACGTGCCATCTTTCTTCTGTACCAATAGAACTGGAGAGCAGTAGGGTGAAGCACTGGGCTGTACTAACCCTTTCTCTAGAAGCTCGTTGACTTGCTTCAAAATTTCCTCTTGCTGAGCAAGACTCACCCGATAAGGGGGTTGATTAGGAGGCGAGCGACCCGGTATGAGATCTATGCGGTGATCTTCCGGGCGTACCGGAGGGAGTTCATCAGGAAGTGTTTCCGTGAAACAATCCTTGTACTTTTCAATAAATTGAAGACGCTTAATTTCCAGACTAGAGAGAGAGTCCCTACTAGTTTTATCCTTTGCAAAAATCAAGTAAGCAGAAACACACTTCTTCATTTCTTTCTTAATGGAGATATGGCTTACAATTGGGAACTGCCAATCTCCTGCATCAGCTTGAATCTTTATTTTCTTAACCCCATGATCAAAAGTGAGGGTCTTTTCCACATAATCGGGAATAGGTGTCATGTGAAAGTGCCATGGCATACCCAAGATGATATCACATCCCTCGATGGGTGCCATCAAAAATGATTCGCGGTCCTTGTACTCGCCAATCCGAAGATTGAGCTGTCCTTGCATGGGAGTTGCATTGGTTGTCAACCCCTTGAATGCCGATCCGGATGTAACCGGTGTGCCAAGCTGAGCCGGTGTGAGGCACAAACGTTCCGCAGTATCCAGGGAGATGAAGTTATCCGTGGATCCTGGATCATAAAGAATCAGTACTCGCTGGTTGTTCAAAGACCCCCAGCCCTTCAGAAGTTGACGCTTTCCTTTCTCCGTTTTTGTGTTTTCTTGAACATTGAGTTCCAGCTTGGTGGTGCGGGTTCCTTCCTTGCTTTTTCTTGCCTCGTAGAGGCTTGTTCTTGCCGTTGCTGCTTTAGTGGGCAATCCGGTTTCATATGTCCTTTTTCGCCACAGTAGAAGCATCTTCCTTCCTCTCTGAAAGTTTGAAGTTGAGTAGGAGAAAGATACTTAGTTCGCTTGCCAGTGCCCTCTGGTTTCTTAGAATGATCATCGTCTCTAGATGGACGACGTTTTCTTCCTTGGCCCCCATGGTCATCGTAGACCCCTCTTTGTCTTGCACGGTAAGTGCTATGCTCCATCTTTTTGGGCGTCCCAGTTGAGTGCAAATCCTCAGCAATGATTGCTGACTCCATCATCCTTTGAAGAGTATCATGTGGATACACCTTCATACTCTTTCGAAGCTGCGGTTGGAGACCCGCTTCGAACTTTCTTTTCTTTTCCTCGTCGGCAATCTTCATGAAGTGAGTGACCTTCAGAAGAACCGACCAATACTTGTCCACATAAGTCGTTACTCTTTCATGTTCCTTCTGGGCAAGCCAGTCCCATTCCTTCCGTATTTCCTGTTCAAAGTCAGGTGGAAGAAATTGTTCATAAAATTCAGATTTGAAGCTCTCCCAAGTTTTGGCCTGAGAACCTTCCAGAATCTTGGCTAACCACCAATTACTTGCCGTTTCCTTGAGGTGCATCCCCACATGGCGTAATTTGGATTTTTCTGTGAAGTGCCCATTGGTAAAGGCAACTTCAAACTGTCTGATGAAGGACAGTGCTTTGGAGATGTCTCTCCGTCGAACTTGATGTCCTTGTCGCCCGATTTGAAGACTCTCATGCGATGTTGAGACTTGCGACCATGCTTCTTGAATCGAGGCTTATCTTTAGGTTGATGTAGGGTAGTGGCAGTAGTAGCGGCTTCCTTCTTCTGACGAGATGATCGAGAAGTAGAGGTATAATCAGGAGAGTAAGATGGAGATGAGATAGAGATGTCCTTGCTCTCGTCTAGCAGAGAGAGTGCTTTTTCCTGGCCTTTCCTTGTAGTAGGCCGTTCATTCCGATCCGAAGATCCTTTGTGCACCTCGGCACGTTCTTCTTCTCTTGCCTCTTGTGGTCTCACGCCAACAGTGTTGTCTGGATGCTTGGCTACATCAGTTCCATTCGTTTTCTGCATTCCGCCCAAAAGCTTTTGGACGTCCGGCAAGAGTAAAATTTGTTGCAACTCCGCAAGCTGAGCTTGCACTTGTTGAAATTCCTCTTCAACGCTTCTCCCTTGGCTCGACACGGTTCTTCCCGTTCTTCCCGGAATCGTCCTTCTTTGCACAGAAAGAGATGAGTCCGAGCTCTGATACCACTGTCACAAAACGGGAGCGTACACGAGCACTTAGAAAATCTGAAAATTATAATTCTTTGAAAACATGAGAGAAGGGAGAAGATCGACACAGTATTGGGAACCAGAAGATGGGCTGGTCCCCCCCGTTAAGAGTATTCTTTTATTCAGGGAGAATTCTGATACAAGCACGAGAACCCGAGGAAACCCCTCCATTCTGTAATCTTAGACCCGAAGGTCGTGCTTTCCCGTAAAGGGCTTGGGCACAAGGCCGTTCCTTCCCGTAAGGGACTTACGCGCGAAGCCGTGCTTTCCCGTAAGGGACTTAGGTGTGAAGCCGTACTTTCCTGTAAGGGACTTAGGCGTGAAGCCGTACTTCCCGTGAAGGGGCTTCCCGTAAGACGGGAGATTCCTGTAAAACAAACCACACAGAGCAACAATTCTCAATGCGTATCAACACCTTATACCTATCGCTCCTTGCTCAGAGAATCGACCTCCGTACTCAGTCGTCACGCGAATACTTGCAGTTTCCGTCGCCAGACTCTGCTCCAAAACCCTAGCGCTGGTGCTTTTCTGCTGCTTCCGGCTCTCCCAAATTGAAACACTGGCTACCCTTTTATAGGGTCTGACACCCGGCAGGAATAGTGTCCAAAAGCAGAGCTTGGCGCTCCTAGAGAGAGGAGAGAGAAAATCGTGTTTTCTAGAAAGAGGAGAGAGAGATCGCAAATCAGCCCCCTGCCTTGGTTTTAGCGCTAGTTTTCTTTATAAGGGCCTTGCTTGCTTTATTTTATTAATAAAAGGGCTGGTCACTTAAAAGTGTGAACCTGTTCAAACTTTAAAAACTCACTCAGTTAGTGAAAACAATGCTACACGGACACATTCGAGGCGTCCTCGGGTGCAGGACACGACACAGATGCAATGCAGACACAGACTCCTCGCGGGAAAACATCTGTCCTCCCGCGACTGTTCCTGCTTTTCGTAAAAAGCTTCATTGAACCCATCTTTATTCTTGTGCTTGCGTTCTTACGCGTACTTTCTTACTCAGTTCGGATTTCCTGCTTAGCCTACGGGATGCCCCCTTACTGATGCACCCGTCATCCATCATGTGACGCATCAGGGGCACTCGTAACCCGGCCCTTTCCACCGAACTTACGGAAACTCCTTCGCGATGTTTACCGTCACCCAACAAATGACACATCAGAGTTGTCCGTTCCTGATGGCATTTCCTGTAGCTACAATCTTTTAACAGTTCTTAGTGTACACATTAAAATATCCTAATTTCATAAAAAGAAATTAATCATTAAAAATAAGAAATAGTCCAATTAGCAACAACCATATCCTTGAAGCTCCTATGATGTACTGCGGAAAATAGGCAGAACCAACGGTTTCCGAGACAAAGTATCTGCCACCACATTCTTCTGTCCCTCACATGGACAATCTGGAAGTGGAACTGTGACAAGATGTTCGCCCACCGCATCTGCTTTTCCGAAAGTTGCTTCTGTGACAAGAAGTAGCGCAAACTCTGATGGCTGTAAAGACAGTAAAATCCGCTCCGAGTAGGTAATGCCGCCACTGAGTAAGAGCGTGGATAACCGCCAAAAGCTCTTTCTCATAGATCTGTGCTGTCATCTCCGGCCTAGAGAACAAACGGCTCTCGTAAGCTATGACATGGACTTCTTGCATCAAGACCGCACCCAGACTACGACCACAAGCATCACAATATACTTCAAATGACTTCTACAAGTCCGGCAAAGTCAAAATAGGTCCCGTAGTCAATTTCTCTTTCAATGTCCGAAAGGCAGTCACCTTTGTGGGTCCCCATGAGAAAGGTACTCCTTTCTGAGTCAAGGTATGCAAAGGGGAAGCAACCTCTGCAAACTTTCGTATGAACCGCCTGTAGTACGAACACAGTCCCAAGAAGCTTCTAACTTCATGGACATTCCTCAAATCGGGCCAATCACGGATAGTCTCTATCTTGGCCGGGTCCATTTGTACTCTTGCTGCTGACACAATGTGTCCCAAAAAGCGTATCTCTGGTAGGAAAAATTCACTTTTCTTTGCATTAATTACTAACGTGTGATCTCGTAATGCCCAAAAGACTTGAAGCATATGATCTTTGTGTTCTGCCTCATTCTTGGAGAAAACAATGACGTCGTGCCAACAAATAGCCTGTACTCTCGAAAAATCCTGTCCATCATCCGGTTAAATGTCGCAGGAGCCATTGGTTAAGCCAAAAGGCATCACCAAAAACTCAAATAACCCAAAAGTCGTCCGAATAGTTGTCTTGTAGACATCTCCTGGCGCTATCCTGATCTGATGATATCCACTCTTCAAGTCAATCCTGCTAAAGCATGAGGATCCCTGTAACCTGTCGAATATATCATCGATCGTAGGAATCGGAAATCTGTTCTTGATGGTGATTTCGTTAAGAGTGCTATAATCGATGCACATTCTCCAAGATCCGTCTTTCTTCAAAACCAACAACACTGGAGAGCAATACGGTGAAGTACTAGGCTGGACAAGACCCTTTTCCAAGAGGTCTTTCATTGGTTCATAATCTTTTCATTCTGTGCTCGGCTCACACGATAAGGTGGCCGATTCGGTGGCGTGCTTCCAGGTATCAGATCAATGGTTTGATCTTCAGGCCCTCTGAAAAGCAATCAGCATGAGTGTGGAGAAAAATCTTGGCGTTCTTTTGATCAGGTCAAAACATGTTCAACCTTTATCCATCGTTCAGTTCTCTTCCAAAAGAATGAGTAAGAAAACTGAAGTTCATCAAGTACAATCTCTAAGCCCTTCATTTATCAAAGTCGCTTTCTCGGCCCGGTAGTCAACCACGGCGTAGTTCTTGTGGTACTAAGGGATCCTGAGTAGAACGTCACTTGCGTGCCCTAAACACCCTGTCTTTGCAAACAAAGTTTGCCAATGCTCGGTGTAATGGCAACATCCCATCCGGGTGCGAGTCGAACTACCTCTGCCTGTGGCGTCAGTCTCTCGGGCGTAATTCCAAATCGAGCCACCAATTCCAAGTGAAAAGAAGTTGGCCTTGGCTCCTTCAAAAGAGCTTCCTGATCCTGCACTTTGCCCCAAAAGCGACAAAGTTTGTACTTTCATCATTAGATTCAGTGCAGGTCCCACGCCATGTGGTACCAGTTCTGCTTTTCTATCTTCCTTTTTTGCCACATTCCTCAGCTGCTCTCGAACTCTGAGGCCTGTCGTCGTTCTTATCATTCTGTTCTTTCTGTGCCTTTTTAGAGCACTTCGCGGAGATATGTCCATGTTCCCCGCATCCAAAGCACTTCCCCTCTTTGATGAAGCGAGCTCTCTCCTCAGGAGTAAGCTTGGGTCGTGCATCATTTTTCTCTGGGTTGCTCTTTTTCTTTCTACTTCATTCCCAGAAGTCTGTTCGGCTCGTTGTGTCATGGCCTCATCTGTGGGGTAGGTCAGACTGCCAGAGTGAATGGCAAAGCCCCGCTTCGCATGACTCATCAACTCTTGAATAGAAGCTGACTTTCGTTCCAAGCAGTGATCTCGGATCTCTGTAGGTAGACCCAAGGTAAACCGCTCAATCTGTTCTCTGAACGAGATCTTCTTGAATGAAGAGGCGGGTAGAAAAGAGCTCCAGAATCTTGCACAATAAGCATTGATTGTATCTTTCTTGGTCATCCGAAGATGGTTCCAAGCAGCTCGTACATCTCGTTCATATTCTTGCGTCAACCAAGAAGAAATAAAAAGCTTCTTAAATTTCAGCCATTTAACTGGCGCAGTCTTGTTTAAATGAAGCGTGGACCACCAAGTACGAGCATTCCCCTTAAGGTAAGAGGTAGCTCTCCGAATCTTGGAGTGCTCTGAATAGCGTCCTCCCACGAAAGCGATGTCAAACTGCTGTATAAAAGACAAAGCCTTCGAAGCATCTGAAAGTATCAAACTTGATCGAGTGGCCACCTTCCTTAAACTCTCGGACTTTCTTGCTTTTATCTTCGAGAAAGTCATACTGGTTGGCTTTGTAAAAATTCTTCTTGTTCGCATAAAACTTTCCGTCATCGGAATCTGAGCTGTCTGTAGACTAGTCCTCAGTAGAACTGTCAGTCTCTGGGCGAGATGTAGCCTTCTTCTTGCCCTTTCCGAAGCTTTGTTTCTTGCTTCTCTTTTTACCTTTTCTGTCTTCTTCGCTCGAATCTGAAGAGCTAGAAGAACTGTCAGAAGAAGAAGAAGAAGAAGAACTGGGTACTCCTTCAAATCGAACACGCTTCTTCTGTTTCTTTGCCTTGTCAAATGTCGACCGACGACCCAAATATCCCGGGAAGTCAGTGTCTTTCTTCTGCTTTTTGCCGTGCTTTTTGCCTTTCTTTTGCATGTCGAAAAGCTGAGCAATCCATGCATCAACCACGTTCTCCAGTTCCTTCTCCGTATATTTCTTGGAGGCAGAAGGTTTCTTGAGAGCAGGTTTCGGGAGTGGTGTTGTGGTTCTCTGCCACTCCGTCTGTACCTCTGCCAAAGAGGTCTGGTTCATATATTTTGCCATCTTCGGGTCCTCGGCAAAATTGAGCATCATCTTTGTTGCATCGCCAATCAATTGACGACGTTCCATCTCTCTTTGCTCCACCTGAGTAGGCCGAGGCGGGCCATACTCCCTGTCTGAATGTTCGTTGTGATCCCAGCCCGCATCTCCAGTTGCAGAGGGAGTCGACTGATCATTCCCTGAAGCCATAGGTGCCGCGGAAAAAAAATTCGGGGATCGGATTTCCCGTAGAAGAGAAATCGGCCGTGCTCTGATACCACTGTAACAGACTTGGACACTCCAAGTCAAGAATCAACCGCGACAGCACCAAATAACCACTTCAAAACAATTCACAGATCACAATAGATTTGCACTGGCCCGGCGGAGTTATGTGCCTAGAGATATTGGCCCCAAAGACTGGCGGCCCTTTCGGTATTTCTTTTTGTATTAATCAATCATCAAAGTACAAGAGAGCGGTTAGGGTTTCACTCTCAGACTCTGCGTCCAGATGCTCTGAGAAGTGTGGCCCTCACCACTAATTTAAAGGTTACAAGGGATGCCCAAAAGCAGAGCCCCAAAAGCTTTTAAAATAAAAAGCATCAGTTCTCTCTCTCTCTTAGAGTCTTTTCTCTTTCAAAATTCGCGTCGATCATCATTTTCCTTTTTTTATTTTATTTTATTTTTTATAAATTTTATAAAGCCTCCGCGATTTCCGGAAATTAGGGTTTTTGGCAGAAATTAGGGTTTGCAGGAATTTTAGGGTTTCTGGCACAAATTAGGGTTTCTGTTGTCTGCGACGTCATCACTTTGTGACAAAGAAAGGTGGACACTCAATTAAATTTGACACGTTTTCGGGATATAGAAATGCTTCGAAGGCTTTGTCTTTTGTACAACAGTTTGACATCGCTTTCGCGAGAGGACGTTACTCAGAGCACTCTAAGATTTGGAGAGATGCCCCTTACTTTAAGGGGAATGCTCGAACTTTGTGGTCCATGCTTCTAGTAAGCAAGACTGCGCGAGTTAAATCGCTGAAATTCAAGAGGCTTTTTATTTCTTCATGGTTGACTCGGGAGTACGAATGTGATATACGAATTGCTTGGAACCATCTTCGGATGACCAAGAAAGATACAGTGGACGCTTATTGCGAGAGATTCTTGAGCTCTTTTCTACCCGCCTCTTCATTTAAGAAGATCTCGTTCAAAGAACAGATTGAGCGGTTTACCTTGGGTCTACCTACAGAGATCCGAGATCACTGCTTAGAATAGAAGTCAGCTTCTATTCAGGAGTTGATGAGTCATGCGAAACGGGGTTTTGCCATCCCCTCTAGCAGTTCGACCTACCCCACCGATGAGATCATGACACACAGAGTCGAACAAACTTCGACAAATGAAAGTAGGAAGAGAAAGAGCAACCCAGAAAAGAAAGATGCATGACCCAAGCTTACTTCTCGGGAGAGAGATCGCTTCATCAGGGAGGGGAAGTGCTTTGGATGCGGCGACCTTGGACATATCTCCGCGAAGTGCCCTAAAAAGGCACAGAAAGAACAAAACGACAAGGACGATGAAAGGCCTGAGAGTTCGAGAGCAACTGAAAAACGTGGAAGAAAAGGCAAGATGAAAACAGGACTGGTTCCAGATTGCGTGGGTACCGATCCCAGCACGTTGGACGAGAGTACAAAACTTTGCCGAGCTTGGGACAAAGTGAAAGACCAAGAGGCCCTGATCTTCTTTGATGGAGGAGCCAAGGCCAACTTCATTTCACCGGAATTGGCAGCATGGCTCGAGATCACTGCCGATCGGATGGGACCACTTGCAGAGGCTGTTCTAGCGGCACCCGGCAGGGACGTAGCCATTACACCTGTCATTGGCAAACTTCGGTTGCATTGTCAGGGGTACTTGGGGCATGAGGACTTTTACATAATGCCTTTGGAAGGTTGTGATGTTCTCTTGGGAATTCCCTGGTACCACAAGAAAGACGCCGTGGTCGACTATTGGGCGAGGAAAGCGACATTGACTATAGAGAAGGGCAGACCATTGTACTCGATATAAAACGTTTGTCCCTATTGTATTGGCTTCGGTCAGTTCTAAATTAATGAAACAGTTTGTTTGTTTACTCGATCTTTATGAAAGAGTTGAGTGATGAGGATAGAACAAATATGTCTAAACTTGATAAAGAACGCCAAGATTTTCTCCACTCTCATGCCGATTGCTTCTCAGAGGGCTTGCCAGGCGAGTTACCACCTGCTCGTCTTGAAGATCATACCATTGATCTGATTTCTGGAAGCACACCACCGAACCGGCCACCTTACCGTGTGAGCCGAGCACAAAATGAAGAGATTATGAACCAAGTGAAAGACGTCTTGGAAAAGGGTCTTGTCCAGCCTAGTACTTCACCGTATTGCTCTCTAGTGTTTTTGGTTTTGAAGAAAGACGGATCTTGGAGAATGTGCATCGATTATAGAGCTCTCAACAAAATCACCATCAAGAACAAATTTCCGATTCCTAGGATCGATGATATACTCGACAGATTAAGGGATCCTCATTTTAGCAGGATTGATTTGAAGAGTGGATATCATGAGATCAAAATTGCACCGGGAGATGTCTACAAGACAGCCTTTCAGACGACTTTTGGGTTATTTGAGTTTTGGGTGATGCCTTTTGGCCTAATCAATGCACCTGCGACATTTAACTGGATGATGGAAAGAATTTTTGGAGAGTACAGGCTATTTGTTGGCACTTTCTTTGACGATATCATTGTTTTCTCCAAGAATGAGGCAGAACATAGAGATCATCTTCTTCAGGTCTTTCAGGCATTACGAGATCACAAGTTAGTGATTAATGCAAAGAAAAGTGAACTTTTCCTACCAGAGATACACTTCTTGGGACATATTGTCTGAGCAACAGGAGTGCAGATGGATCTGACCAAGATACAGACTATCCGTGATTGGCCCGATTTGAAGAATGTCCATGAAGTTAGAAGCTTCTTGGGATTGTGTTCGTACTACAGGCGGTTCATTCGAAAGTTTGTAGAGATTGCTTCCCCTTTGCATATCTTGACACAGAAAGGAGTCCCTTTCTCGTGGGGACCCGCAAAGGTGACTGCCTTTCAGACATTCAAAGATAAATTGACTACGGGACCAGTTTTGACTTTGCCGGACTTGCAGAAGTCATTTGAAGTATATTGTGATGCTTGTGGTCGTAGTCTGGGTGTGGTCTTAATGCAAGAAGACCATGTCATTGCTTACGAGAGCCGATTGTTCTCACGGCCGGAATTGACAGCACAGATTTATGAGAAAGAGATTTTGGCGGTTATCCATGCTCTTACTCAGTGGTGGCACTACCTACTTGGAGCGGATTTTACTGTCTTTACAGACCATCAGAGTTTACTCTACTTCTTGTCACAAAAGCAGCTATCGTAAAAGCAGACGCGGTGGGCGAACATCTTGTCACAGTTTCACTTCCAGATTGTCCATGTTCAGGGACATAAGAATTTGGTGGCAGATGCTTTGTCTCGGAAGCCGTTGGTTCTGGCTATTTCCGCGATAGATCATAGGAGCTTCGAGGATATGGTCTACCAATATGCCACAGATCCGGATTTTGCAGACATTTTCACACGGATACGGGATGAGGAGACTATAGCGGGATATTCCATTCAGGATGGCTACTTGATGAGGAAAACCATGCTGTGCATTACACAACCGTTGAGGGAAAAGGTTATGAACGAATGCCATTGTCCACCTTTTTACGGGTCATCGCGGCATTGCTACCACCGTGAAAGGGTAGAGAGATACTTCTTTTGGCCGAGACTCAAGAAGAATGTGGAAGAGTTTATGCGTAGTTGCTTGGTATACCAGAAGGTCAAGTTTGACAGGCATACAACACACGGATTGTTATAGCCTTTCCCATACCCACCCGCCCTTGGGAAAGTATTGCAATGGATTTCATTTTTGATCTCTCGAGAACACAGAGTGGTCACGATGATATCTGGACTGTTATTGACAGATTTAGCAAGCATGCTTATTTCATTCCAGTGAAGAAACTAGTCAAGCTGGATCACTTAGCGAGACTGTTTGTGGCCCAGATTTTCAGATTACATGGCATGCCTGAGATGATTGTCTCTAACAGGGACCCCAGATTTACGAGTTTGTTTTGGAAGGCAATTTGGGAGAACATTGGCACGCGGTTGCAGTTCTCGTCATCTTTCCACCCGCAGAATGACGGGCAATGTGAGATTGCCAATTCAGTGGTTTTAGATTTATTGAAGTCTTATATCTCGGATCAGAAGACTCAATGGGAAAAGTATCTACCTTTGGTGGAATTTGCCTACAATAACACGATACACTCTTCGACGGGGAAGGCGCCATTTGAGATTGTTGAAGGTGCTGCGAAGGTTCCACCCTTCCTAAGCACGAAAGATAAGATTTTTGAAGCTGATGAGTATACGCGCGACTTAGACATGGCTTTTGCCAAGGTCCACGAGGCTTTGCACAAATCTCAAGAACGACAGAAAAAGGCAGTGGATCCCCATCGTCGCGATTTGAAATTGAAGGTGGATGATTGGGTGCTCTTACGTTTTGAGAAGGCACGCCTGGGAAAGAAAAAGGGAAAGGAGAGGCTTTTTCCAAAGCTTAGTATGAGATACTACGGGCTTTTCCAAATCTCTAAAAAGATCCATGATGTCTCCTTCCGACTGAAACTGCCTGACACTTGGAGGATTCACAATGCATTTCATGTGAGTCTCTTGAAACCTTTTAAAGGGGATGTGCCCGAAGATGGGGAGCCCGATGAGGAACCCGAAGTGGAGGAAAACGATGAGATCCTATTCGTGAACAGATTTTGGCACATAAGGACACAAAGAATAAGGGTAAAGTACAAAGGTTGTTCTTGGTTAAATTCAAGAACTATCCTGCATTGGATGCGAAGTGGATGGAGGAGGAGGACCTAGCAGAAACTCCTCAGATTGTGAACCTTTACCTTGAAGCTTTTGGTTTAGCATAGTCTACTCCAAGTGGAACCCAGAATTCAGCTTGGCCGCAGATCTGGTGCAGTGGGATGCACAAGAGGGGAGTTACTCCGCTCCTACAGATGCCTTGATTTTTTTAGAATACTAGAGTCAATGATGTCTCTTTGAGCTTCAGGGATACTGAGAGGTGACAGTATTCTGCTGTATGACTTTATGAAATGGAATTCTTGAATATGAAATTGATTTGTTCTTGACTTGTTTTTTAAGTGCAGGAATTGATAGACGAAATGACTGCAGCATTTTGGTCTAATTGATCTCGAATAGACATGGTTGCAATAGGGGTTAGTCAATCGGGCATCGATGAGGTTTCGAGTGGATCTAGATGCGATTGCTAGCTACATTGCCGATAAATCATGGTCTAAGATCCGAATGAATGTTGAATGTCATATGATGTCCTGTGATGTGACTGTCGATTGGTACATGTGCTAGATGTGTGTTCCTAGTGCGTCCGTACTAACAGTCAGTGTCTGCTAAGACAGTTTATGGCCTCTGTCTGTTTTATAGGCGTAATCGAGGGCGATTACAATGCTTTCAAGAGGGGGGTATGTCACAAAGTGATGACGTGGCTGTCCGCTATACACACACACCCTTTGCAGGAAACCCTAACCCTAACTGCAAGAAACCCAAAACCCTAATTTTTTGGCTGCAGAGATGACACGTGGCAGGCTGTACGGATCCCGAAATAGTGCTCACGTGGCAGCCCGTGTTGTGCGACGCATATTGCAAAAATCAACAGCTGTGGCAGTTTCAGCTTTGGACAGTTTTTGGACTTGCTTTTAGCTACGCAAGTTGACAAGAGAGAAAGCCTCTTTGCTTTATTTGGTTAAGCAAGAGAGAGAGAGAAAAAAAAGTCTTTTGCTTTATTTTTACAAAACTTTTGATTTTCAGCTTTTGGGGGCTCTGCTTTTGGCATCCCATGTAACCTTTAAATAAACGGGCTTGCCTCTCACAACTCAGAGCATTTGGACGCAGAGTCTGAGTGTGAGCGCCTGCCCGCACTCTTGTACTTTGAACTCAGATTAATACAAAAAGAAATACTGAAAGGGGCGCCAGTCTCTGGGGCCAATATCTCTAGGCACGGAACTCCGCCGGGCCAGTGTCGAATAAATTGTGAATTGTTTTGAAGTGGTTATTTGGTGCTGTCGCGGTAGATTCTCGACTTGGAGTGTCCAAGTCTGTTACAATAGGACTAATGTTCTTTGGAAGAACTTGCTAGATGTGTGCATATAACAGGCGAAATCGATGTTAATTCGGAGCAATAACCTCTCGAGAATGAACCTGATAAGTATCATAAATTTTGAATCAAACTAATGGAAGAACATGCTCTTTGTTAACAGATAACTCGATTAAGAATGAGATGATGATGATTTTGGAGTAGTGTCAGCTCCCGAACGAAGCTGATATCGAATCATGAATCTTGAATCACGATTGATTCAATGGAACTGTCTTGAGCATACCAAGAGTTCCTGTAGGATGAGATGGCCACACAGCTAGAACTGAATGATTGGACCACTCCGTTCAGTATTAACTTAGTGATGGATTGGGATCCCCGGAAATGATTATTCGCACACGAAAGTGCTTGAGGCGAATGATTACTCGCACACGAAAGTGCTTGAGGCGAATGACAGCTTGCACACGACAATGCTTGAGTGCAAAATCTCTATAGACACGATCGCAATAAGGATTAGTTAATTTGAAATCAGTGAGGTCCAGGAGGGATCTAGATGCGATTATTAAATACGTTGCTAGCGGTCATGGTCTGAGATTTGGAATGAATTTTTCTGGGATTGATTTGATCTATCATGTGATGTGATTCGGATGAGATCTGAATGTGATCTGACTGTGACGTGACTGCCGGATTTGTACAAGTGCTGGATTGGTGTCGTCTAGTGCGTCATACTTAGAGTCAGTGTGTACTGAACTGGTTTATGGCTTATGTCTGATTTTGCAGGCGTAATCAAGGGCGATCACAATTCTTTCATGAGGGGGGTATGTCACAATATGATGACGTGGCAAAATTGCCTCCACACACACACACACACACACACACACACACACACACGTGGCTGACAGGCTATACAAACATGACACGTGGTAGTAGTACGGAATCCCGCAAAACGCGCTGGTAGGCTGACGTGGTAGATTGTACGGATTTTCGATTTTCATGCTGGCTGTTGACGTGGCATGGCTGTACAGATTCTCGCAGTTTGCGCTCATGCTTTTTGGCAATTTTTGAAGACAAGTTGCTTTTGGGAGCAGTTTGCTTTTGAGTTTAATTGCTTTTGGGGCTCTGTTTTTGGCATCCCTTGTGAGAATAAAAGGGCCCAAGGGCGTCATTCTTCAGAGCATCTGGACGCAGAGTCTGAGAGCCGAGGACCCGCGGGAGTTGTATTTTGATCAAGCATTAATATAAAAGAAATACCAAAAGGGGCGCCAGCCTTTGGGGCCACTCTCTCTGGGCACAGAACTATGTGGGGTTGTGTTGACCAAATTCAACTCTGATTTAGATTCTGTGAAGTGTTTAAAGTGATTCTCTCATGTGTCGTGTCGGATTTTCGTCTTGGAGTTGACCAAGATTTTGACACCTCACCACCAGCTCAGGGGGCTGGACACTCCACAATAGCTCAGAGATCTCTTGGCAATGCTTTTTCCACGAGCCAACTAGCTTGGGAGGGACAACCCTACTTGAAGACGCCATTCTTGGTGCAGGCTTCTCCGTTTGAGTAAGTCCCTTGTAGGGACAACCCTACTTGAAGACGCCACTTTTGGTGCATGCCTCTCCTCTCAAGGAGGGACAACCCTACTTGAAGACGCCACTTTTAGTGCAGGCTTCTCCTTTTGAGTCAATCCCTTGCAAGCTAACGAGTTGACATTCACCCATCTCGCTAGCCCTCTAGCCTCATCTCCTGGCCCGTCACATATCGCATGTGATTACGTGGCAAACTGCCCGAACACACACACATGCGGCTAATAGGCTGTACGGACAACATGACACGTGGCGGCAGTATGGAATCCCGCAAAATGCGTTGGCAGACAGACGTGGCAGATTGTACGGATTTCCGCTTTTCACGCCGGCTGTTGACGTGGTAGGGCTGTACGGATTTCTGTAATTTGCGCTGATGCTTTTTGGCAATTTTTGAAAACCAGTTGCTTTTGGGAGCAGTTTGCTTTTGAGTTTAATTGCTTTTGGGGCTTTGCTTTTGGCATCCCTTGTAAGAATAAAAGGGCCCAAGGGCCTCACTCTTCAAGGCATTGGGACGCAGAGTCTGAGAGCCAAGGACCTGCGGGAGTTGTATTTTGATCAAGTATTAATATAAAAGAAATACCGAGAGGGGCGCCAGTCTTTGGGGCCAATCTCTCTGGGCACAGAACTACACCAGGCCGTGTCGACCAATTTCAACTGTGATTTTGATTCTGTGAAGTGTTTTGAGTGATTCTCTCAAAGCATACTGGTCCTATCAAAGAGCAGACAGGGCACTTGGGCACAATTTTGGAAATTTTTATTGAAGAATCTTCGTGCCCCGACCCCGGACTCATTAGCCACTCCCACCCTTACTTCATTGCGCATCGAGCGTGCTCTCGTATTCATCGCTCTTTCTTATCTGGCATAAGCCAAAAAGGATCCCAGATTACACATGGGTTCTTGTGGAGAATGCGACAGAGATAACACCTCTCAGCGTAAAGGCAAAGAAAAGTTGAAATCTGGCACGAAAACTAAAGAAAAGAATGAAGATTTGGTCAAATTTTTTGGCAGTGAAGTTTGTGAGAGCGAAGTAAAAGCGTCAACTGCAAGTTGATACCTGTGTGAAAAGATTGATCAAGTACCCCGGAAACCCGAGATTTGCGATACACCTTAATGATTACCCGGTTGATGAGATTCACTCGAGATGGCGTGAGGCCCTTGAGTCTCCTCTCAGGAAGGGGTGGAAAGCTGAAAGGACAGAAGAGTGCAGAAAAGCGAAAGCTTTACTCGTAGGAAGAGCTGGAACAAAACTGTGGACCAAAAGATGAACCAGTTACTGGAAAGGACACGGAGCTTTAGGAGGCTCTCAAGGTACTCCCCTGTGGTAGCTGCCCACTGGAGGATTGTTTGACTCCCAGATTCTTCTTCGAGTACTGGGAGGTTCTTGGTCGAGACTTCTGTAGTGCATACCAGCACATTTTGCACACTGGGAAGATACCAAACATTATGAGTGAGGGTTTGATTTATCTTATCCCTTCGGCACGGCTTCGTCTTGCTTGGAGGCTTGTAGTGGCCAACCAGGTGCTTTTGGCTACTATGTGGTACATCACGTCTTGCTGGATTTTCTCGAGTTCTTGCATCAGCCAGTTGAAGAGGTTGATCAGGAACTTCTTGTGTTCAATACGAGACACAGTCGGCTCAGGCTAAATTTTCCTGGCAGGTCATTACTTTGTATTTCTCTAAGGGCAGGTTGGGGATCATCTACCCAACACGATAGAGTAGAGCCTTCCTTGGGAAGATCATTCTTAAAGGTCTCCTTTGAGGGAAGGAATGTTGGAAGGAGCTATTGCTTCACCGGATTCGTGCCCAGGTCCCATACACTTGCAGCCCATGGAGCCCTTCCACTCGCTGGATTTTCACAGAGGTGGGCAAAGTCCGCCTGAACAAGAGATGGGAGGACCGTTTTGCTTTTGGTTTGCTTTTGACTTGGGAACAACTGCGGAGTGGCCTTGAACAGCACCGGCCCACATGCATTGAACATGGAACCCCTTTGTCAGCACACAACGAGGTCACATTGTTGGTAACCGACCTTCTGTCTCTTGAGGCCCATGGCAGAGGGTCCAACCTGCACTTTTGGGGATTGACTACAGTTTATAGCACTTCCTAAGGAGATTCAGAGCCATTAGTTGCGAGACATTAGGGGGGTGTAGAGCATGTGTTAGGATAATGTAGAGGTGTAGCGCGGATAATGCGTTGTGCTCTCTACAGTGTGGGTGCCCCTCAGTGCAATGAGCGTGACAATCTCACTCAAACAAATGAAAACTCTCTCAAACAGAATGAAACACAGAAACAACGGATAACAACACAGAAACAATGGATAACAACAGAGACACAACAGTGGACCAGAACATGTGGACTCGACTAGCTCAAAGAACCATGTACAGACTCTGGCGTGGCAGCACACTCCGCTCCAGCCCAGGACTCACAGGTACAAATGGGGTGTCGAGGCTCAGATGTGCAGGGATGGTGAAGCAGTGCTCTGTGTAAGACTCTCTAGACGACTACGTGCAAGATAAGCCCCAACTCCCCCAAAACGAATACTGATATGTACAACCATAAGAGCCACCAACGGCCCATAAATGTCCAGCCAGCTAAGTCTATCTCCAAACTGAGTGGTGGTGGTGACCTGGCCACGACGTCCACTAGACCACCGTAGGTACCCTGCCACGTGTCACTCCCAGCCAAAGGGTCCGTCCAGTGTGAACCAGACCAAGTGTAGCTAACAGTCCAACTGCCTGTCCTGTGAAGTGACACTGTAGCAGGCTACAGGTTGCCCGCCACAAGACTGGTCATCGTCTCGGTGAGCCAAAACTGAATGAAACTGCAAAAGTAACTATATGTACCATGAAAGATGAGGTAAGAGCACAGTCCTGTCACCCAAGGGAAAGGGTCGTCCCCACTACTGCTCCAGAAGCTTCCGGATCGGGAGGAGCCATCAGATCAATAGTGTAACCATGCGGTTGCTGTCCTGTGCTTTGCATACCTTGATTTCCTGTGGTTGTAGCAGCCATCTGCTGCACAGCGGATGGGAGTACCTGCCCTGAAGTGAACTCCGGACGCCTAGTAACGCAACCATGGCGGTGTGCACCAGTAACACCGTCACAGCAAGGAACACTCTCGCTCTGCATGTGTGGCATCTGGATCTGAGACTCTTGCTGAGTGAAGTACTGGACCTGGGGCTGTGGGTAGTGTCCCATGAACTGCTGAGAGGGCTGAGAGGGACCTGCTGGGTAGTGTCCCATGAACTGCTGAGAGGGCTGAGAGGGACCTGCTTGGTAGTGTCCCATGAACTGCTGAGAGGGCTAAGAGGGACCTGCTGGCGCTGCAAAGGTAGCTGGACTCTGGACCTGTATCCCTGGCCTAGTCCATCCATATCCCACAGTAGCCTGGGTAGGCCTGTTATCATACATAAGCATTTCTTGAAATCCTTGCACCTGTGCTTTGAGGTCATCAATAATTCTCGACTTTATCTTCAATGCCTGCTGTAGTGCAAAAATCGTTGCATCTCGATCTGCGATGGCACTCTCGGCAACTCGCAGGGATCCCTCCATAGCTGCGTATGTGGCGGAGTGATGCTGGTGGGTTGTAGCTAGCTGCTCCACGCCTAGCTCGATGGTGGCAATAGCAGCTCTGGAGTCGTGAAGCAACTTCTCTGAAAGCTGAAACAGAGAAGTGGAGTCGGTCCTACCTGAAGATCCCTCAGATGGATGTGATGCTGGAGGGCGCACATGTGGCACTGCCGGCGAGCTAAAAGTAGGTGCAGATGGTGGCACAACCGGCGAGCTAGAATTAGGGACACTCGGTGTAGAAGGTGCCTCAGAGATTGTTGTTGTGGGTGCAGCAAGCGATATGTTGACCGGTGTATGAGTGAAGATGGGAGAAGAAGGAAGAGGATCCTGTAAGGGTGAATTGACCATCCTGTCCTGAGGAGCGGCAGTAGACACTGGTGTCGGCACAGCAGAACCAGGTGTAGCAGTAGACGTATGACGCTGAAGATGTACCCTAGTCTGCTGTCTCTCAGAAACTGGCAAGGAGAGTAGAGACTTCACTGTATCCTTCATCACTTTCGCCTTGATCTTCTTTTTCTTGGTGACTGTGGGGTCTACTTGCATGCTCACGGGTTTCCTTTTCCCTTTCGAGGTTCCCTGTTCCTCATCCACTTCATTTATGTTAATAGGTATGTTTATGATCCATGCCAAGAGAGGCGCCGCAAAACATCTAAAAGTTAACTGCACAGACTGCACTTGGGCCCGAAATCTTTTAGCCCTAGACTGCAGAGAGCTGAAGAGAATTTGGTGGAATCCACATGGGATAGTGTGGATTAAACAGTATAGCCCGTCGCAGTGGGAGAATGTAGTGAGAATATCTGTTTGTACCTTGTCTTCTTTGGCATCCCGAGCCAGAAAGTAATACCTGAAGATTGCGAGAAGCCGTCTGTTTCGCTCATAATTGGGGTGATCCGAGCTCAATAGCTCTTTACATGCTTGAATTGTCGCGTCCTTGGACAACAAAGAGAAAGTGCGAGTAGTAGACTTCACAGCTGGAAAGTTGGTCATACCCATGGCATGGCCAAGCCTTGTAGCTGTTAGCTTGTGGCCCCGGACCTTTGGAAAGTTTTTCAGCAGTTGATGTATCAGTTCTGTTGGAATAGTATCAGGTAAATTTGCATCAGCCAATTCTGTGAGGCCCAGAGTCCGTAGCTGAGCAGTCGACAGCACCTCGCTGAGAGATGGTCGAGGTTGCTGCATATGAAAATGTAATGAAAATGCTGTGCGATTTTTTGAAGAAGCAGGCCTCTGGATTTCATGAGTGATAATTTGCTGCTTTTTTGTTTTCTGAGCCATCTGAGCCACCTTTGAGTGTTCCTCTTGATCACTGGATGCACTTGACTCGGAATTGACATCGGAATCATCAGATGCTGCTGAGTCTGCTTTGTAGCTCTCATCACTTGGGTCACTGGAGGTAAAGTTCTCTATGTCATGGCTGCTGCTGCTTGCAGATACTTCATCTACTTCGCTCTCTGATGCAACCAAAGCTTTCCTCCTCTTCAACTCTACCTTTTTCTTGCTACTTCTTGCTGTTTCTCCTGTTGCTTGCTACCCCCTGCCATGTTGAGGTCGGATGACAAACCTAGCCTTTGAGTAGTCAAGTGATGGAAAAGCACTCAGATATAGGCCAGGTTGGAAGAAAAGGCCAGGTTGGATTTTCTTCTGCAAAACGATTTAGGCTGGCAATGGAAAAGCACGTGATGCTTTAGTTTTGCTGCAAAACACAATTTAGGGCAGCAAATTCGAACCAGTAGGGCGAACCAGTAGGGCAAGTAGAGGGTAGGGCGAGAGGGGTGCTGAGAGAGAGTAGGGGCGAGAGTGGGAGGTTAGGGGCGAGGGTTACTGTGAGAGGGTAGGCGAGAGGGTGTGGGAGAGGGTAGGGGCGAGAGGGGAGGATAGGGGCGAGATAATAGGGTAGGGGCGAGAGGGGAGGATAGGAGCGAGAGGGGTGCGGGAGAGGGTAGGGGCGAGAGTATAGGGTAGGGGCGAGAGGGGGTGTGGGGGAGGGTAGGGGGCGAGAGAGGAGGGTAGGGGAGGATAGGGTCGAGAGTTTAGGGTAGGGGGCGAGAGGGGGTGAGGAAGAGGGTAGGGGGCGAGAGGGGTTGTGGGAGAGGGTAGGGCCGATGGTCACACTCGGTACTCGGTACAAAGTGATAGCAGAAGCAAATAGAAGGTACAAAGTGCTAATTTTTCTTTTAGCAGCTACAATTTTCGAGCAGATAAAAGGGAGGGTAATTTTGACTCATTGGGAGACTAAGGTTCCTGCAGTAAAGCTTATATTCTTCCCATAGACAGTATGGCATTGGGAGTCCCATCAAGCCAAGTCCTTGATTACACCTTGCTCATTATCCCAATTTCCATCTAAGCAGAGTCCCCACTAGTCCCCAAGCAGATTCTAGTTGTCAGACTGAACAAGACTGAACAAAGTCACGCAAGAAGCTTGACTGAAAGCAGTTTGGAAGGATCTTAATACTTAATTGCAAATAACACTGAGGATAGAAACCATTAGAGGAATTAGAAGAGGGACTGATTATAGGAGGAGTCCAGTGAGGAGGAGGGACTCTTGCAGAAGTTCCCTATAATACCCAATTACCAAGAGGACTTAGTGGAGAAAAGATATCTTAGAGGAAAGGCGGAAACTTACAAACATAGCAAAAACTGAGACAGTAACAGAACATCTATTCTGGTGGAAAGCTCGGAGGAGAGAGATGGGCCATAGAACCTACAGATGGTGGAAAGTTGCATACCCTTTACTCAGAGGAGTAATAGCACTTGATTCTGGAGCCATTTACCAGTGGCAAAGGGACGCCTTCCAAAGTGACTAACTGGACAGCCCCCTGTGGCAAAACCTCCTGTACTCTAAAGGGCCCTTGCCAAGCTGGAACCAGCTTCTTTGCTTTTTTCAAATATTTTGCCTGATAGAGTAGCACCAATGTGCCTTGCATTATTTTTGGCTTTCTGAGGTGGCGATCATGCCACGCTTTGCGACGAAGTTGTTCCGCTTGCAGAGCACGAGAAGCTAAAAGGCGGCTTTCATCCAATAAGGTGAGACGGGAGATAGACGCAGATTCCATGCCCCGACTTGCACGCAGACTGCCCACCCTAGGGGAACCGGAGTTGAACTCAAATGGAGCTATGGCTTCCAAACCGAAAGCGAGTTGAAAAGGCGTTTGATTCGTTGTTGCTTTGAAAGATGTGCGGTATGCCCAAATAGTGCCGTGCACAGCCTGAGCCCACGATGCTGGATGGAGATGACATGCTTTCCTCAGTAGAGCGATCAGAACCTTGTTGGTGCTCTCGGCATGTCCATTGGCTCTAGGGTAATAAGAGCACGACTTGCGATGAAAAATCTTGTAATTGGCCAGCAAATTTGAGATCATGTCATTGACAAAATGACTGCCTCTATCACTGGTAATCTCTAAGGGACATCCAAATCTGCATAAAATATTTTCATATAAAAATTTGGCCACTGTATTGCCGGTGCAATCTACTGTCGCTAGTACCTCTGCCCACTTTGTTGCATAGTCTGTAGCCACTAGCAGATATTTGCGATTACCTGGTTGAGCCGGGGGATATATTGGTCCCACAAAGTCCAAACCCCATCTCTCAAAAGGTAGCCACACTATCGAGACCTGCAAAGGACGGTTGGATTGCTTACTCGGCTTCGGCCCACATCTCTGGCACACATCACAAACCTTAGAATATGCTATTGCATCCTTAAAAATGTAGGGCCACCACAGACCACTCTGTAGTATCTTCTGAGCAGTGATGTGACCAGGGTAATGGCCACCAGTGGGACCATTGTGGGCATCCTCCAGAATATGCTCCACCTCATGAGGCGAGACAACGCTTCAGAACACCATCTGGTCCCGCTTTGTAGAGCTGGCCCCCGATCAGAGTGAAAGGCCTGGACTTCAACAACAATCTCCTCTTTTGCAGTGGGGATGCCCTCTCTGGGTACAGCCCAGTAGATAGAAAATGTAGGACCTCGCCGTACCATTCCGGTGTTGTATCTATTTTAAAAAGACTGCTATCTGGAAAGTCATCCGCAATCCCGGTAGCTTCTTCGCCTGTGTAAATGCGAGAGAGGTGGTCAGCCATTACATGATGCTTACCAGGACGGAGTACCACTTCAAAATCAAACTCCTGGAATAGGAGGAGCCATCGCCATACTCGACCTGTAACCTGTGGCTTATTAAGCAGATAGCGCAAGGCATGGTGATCAGTGATAACTGTGAAGTGGACCCCTAGCAAATAGTGACGAAATTTGTGTAGAGCATACACTATAGCCAATCCTTCCCTCTCTGTGGTGCTATAGTTTCGCTCTGCTTTGGTGAGCAGGCGACTTGCGTAATGTACAGGGCGATCCAAGTTGAACTCTTTGCTAGGCTGAGTCAGCATAGCACCCACAGCCAGCAGACTGGCATCTGTATGCACATGAAAAGGTAGGGCCCAATCCGGGGCAACTAGAATAGGCACTTCAGTGAGACGTTTTTTGAGGTATGCAAATGCTTCGGCCTCAGGTGTTGACCACCGGAAGGGAACAGCAGCACTGGTGAGCCGGGTCAATGGTTGAGCCACTTGTGCATACATACGTATAAACCTGCGATGATAGCCGGTGTGGCCCACAAAGCTCTGAACACCTTTGGGATTTATGGGAGGAGGTAACTTCAAGATGGCCACTATCTTCTCTGGGTCCGGTGCCAAACCTTGAGCAGACACCACATGGCCCAACAGTGTGCCCTCTGTGACCAAAAAATGACATTTGTTCGGATTGAGCTTCAAACGTGCCTCTCTGCACCTGAGGAAGACTGCAGAGAGCTGAGCAAGATGCTCCTTTAGATTTTCTACTGGGGTCGAACATTGAGCACCCGAGAAGGTGGAAAAGTCATCCATGAATATGCGAAGGTGATCAGAAAGCAGAGGACAAAAGATGAGATATACTATGCGATTGAAAGAAGGCGGTGCATTTTTAAGCCCAAAAGACATTCTAGTGTAGATGAAAATACCCCAGGGAGTCACAAAAGCTGTTTTGATTTGGTCGTCAGGATGTATTCCTAACTGATTGTAGCCGCTGAACCCGTCCATAAAACTATACAGTACATGGCCAGCGACATCTTCGAGGACTCTCTCAGTAAAAGGTGTCGGAAATCCATCCGGGATTGTGACCTTATTCAGAGCCCGATAGTCGACACAAACTCGAATTTTGTTGGACTGCTTCTTTGGGGCAATAACCATAGGAGACAACCATTCTGAGTGCTCTACTGGTACAATAATACCTGCTTCATGCATTTTTTCCAACTCAATTTTGACTGCTTCTGCATACTTGGGATTCAGTTTGTAAGCACGTCCTCTGACCGGCTTAGCCCCCTCAACCAGAGGAATTGTGTGGACTCCTAGCTCTGCTGGGATTCCTTCTAAATCGTGGTAAGACCAGGCAAACACATCTTTGAAAGAGCGCACGAAGGAGATTACCAGGTCGAGTAGAGCGGGGTGATCCCATAACCAAGTGGCTAATAAGATGGGCTGATGGCTGTCAGGGCCTCCTAGGTTGACCTCTCTGATTAAGTCAGGCGGTGCAGTGGTCGAGGCTGCGTCAGGTGGAGAAGATTGTGCCGCCTCTGTTAGCCTTTGGACATTATGAGCTGGCGTCTGATCAATGTTGAAATCAGCATACTCTTCTTGCAACCAACTTGATGGAAGCTCTGCAAATGGTAAATCCTCAGATACCTCAAAGTGCTCCGGCATGGGTGGAGAGTCAGATGGAGTAGAGGCTAAGGAGGGAGCTGGGGTGTTGGCCAACTCTTGCAAGGGAGACTTTTTTCCCCTTCTATGGTGGGTTATAGGCTCACCCAGGCCGACGGTTTCCATCAAGGGACCCTCTCAAGGATGGGCACCAGAGACTGGTCCACTTGGTTCTGACTCACTTGAGACTGGTCCACTTGGTTCTGGCTCACTTGGCTAACTGGGATTCTTGGTCTCAGGTGTAGCTTCAGATGTAGGATCAGGGGGATAGGGTGAATTTGTTGGCAAAGGTTGAAGAGAGACTACATAGCATTGCATCGAAGAGGTGGCTTCTAACCACTGCAGTAAGTCTTCATCAGACCCATCGGGAGGGACCGGCTGCTCCAAGTCAGGGTTGGACTCTACTGACAAAGAGCTATGCTGAACGACCGGATCCATACCTCCTTCGAGACGAATTTGTTGCATTGGAGAGCCAGGAGTATGTATCCACATGGCGTCGGTTCCCCAGTCGTGAAGTGCTTTCGTATGTCGCAGCCATGGCCTACCAATCAGCAAGGGATAACCTCCCTCTACCAGGGGAAGATTAACTACCACAAAATCCAAGTTAAAAGTGAAATCTTGTACTTTCAGAGGCACCTTGTCGACTATGCCCATTGGGTAGACTGTTCTCTGATCAGCCAATGTAACAGTGAAAGGAGCAGGTCGGGTAGGCTTTAGACCTAAGGCCATCATAGTGAATTCGGGCATCAAATTGATCCCAGATCCTCCATCAACGATGACGCCGGATAGCTGGTGCCCAAGAATAGATACAGTGAGGCGAGGACTTTTATAATCGGTGAGGGGAGCAGATGGATAGGAAATCAAATAGGACTCTGAGGGCTGTACAGGGAGGTGCCCGCCACTAGGCCCAGCCCCCGGGTACAGAGACTGAATGACTAACAGGGTGTCACTTCTAAGTGTTGCATCAAGCCTTAGCATGTCGTATAGTGACACCTGCTGAAAAGTATTTTTCAAGATGGCTTCTGCTGTGGGCTTGGCGCCTTCGAACTGGGTTCCTTTTGTGACCTTAATCTGTTTCAAGTCAGCCACTGCTTCTAAGAAGGCTCCATCAATGTCAGATAACAAGGAAGTTGGTTTGCTCTGAGCAATTGGGAAGGACCTGTCCTTTGGGTCAGGTAGACCAGAGTGAGGAAGTGGAGGCTGGCGAGGTGGACCTGTGGGTAGACTGAGACCAAGAGCTGCTCTTTGTGCCCGAGTAAGGACACCAGCAGGCTCCTCCACTTGCAGAGGCTTAACCACATGAGTAGCAGGTGAAGGTTGAGGCACGGTGTTCACAGTAATCAAATTTATCTTCGGAAAGGTGAATTCGGGCTGGTTCTGAGTCGAGCCTGAAGACGTGGATGCCCTTTGCTTGGGACAATCTTTACTGTAGTGATCCTTCGAATCAGGGTAATGATGACAAGGAGGGGACCCCTCGGGTAATGGACACTTGCTCTGATAATGCCCATATTCTCCGCATCTGTAGCAGAGTATGGGCCGATTGGAAGGACGAAACGGGGGACGAGGTGGTTGCTGCATGGAATTTGAGGCTGAGGTGTAGAAACTTTGGGGAACTGAGGGAGTACTGGCATGATAAAAACTGTGGGGTGCAAAGTTGTTGTGCATACCTTGCTGCATAGGGGGTGTTGTCAGCAGAGGAGGCAACTGGTTTTGATGGCCGTAGGGTGAGACCATGTTGGATGCAGGTGCTAGCCCTTGTTGGAGAGAAGGACCAAGATTTTGTTGTATTTGACGCAATCCCTTGAGGTAGTAACAATCCTTATCCTCATGTCCAGCTTTTTCACAGAAGTGGCAGTAAAACCGAAGGGGGCATTCCTGTGGTGGGTGCCCTGGAGAGCGGCATGAGCTACACCAAACCATAGCCTTAGTCTCTTGCTGACACTTGAGCTCTTCTAACTCGCGCTTAATCTGTTCCAATGCCTCATTCTGTGTAGGCTTCTCTTGTCTAAGAGAGAAGGACCTCTCCTCTTGAAGAGCTCGTTGTAGCTTTAGGGCTTCCAGTTCCCTACGTAAAGAAGTTAAAGGATCAGTAGGACTACCTTCCGAGAACACAGAGGGAGTATCTATTTGAAGAGAGTTGTTGAAGAGCTTCCTAGCTCCCTCTATTCTAGTAGCAGCTGCGATGAACTCGTCGAGAGTGGCGCCGGGTCGGAGACTCTCTCGGAGTTTTTGCTGAGAAGTTTTGGGAAGCACCTTCTCCACCCACTTTTTAACCATGAATTCACCGGGTTGTTGGGGAAGCTTGGCCACCAGCGACTTAGTTTTCGTCATAAGCTCTGCAAAAGTCTCTTCAGGTTTGAGCACCATGTTGGCCAACTCATCCAACACCTTCTCCTGGTAGTCACCTGGCCTGAAAGCTGCACAGAACTGCTGTCTTAAGGCTGCCCAAGTTGCAAAATGGTTCTCTGCAAATTGGCTGTACCATTTATCTGCTAGGCCATCCAGGGTGGATGGAAATAGTACCAAGTAAGCATCTTCTCTGTTCAGCCCACGTCCCCTACAGAGAGATACAAATCTTCTTGCATGGTCGTCAGCATCTTCTGAAGACAGCCCTTTGAATGTAGGGAACTTGATGTTCACCTTGGCCAAAACACTAGCTAGTGGCTCCATGATTCCTTGCCGAGTCTGTTGCACAATAGCTTGTTGTAGAAGAATAGGAGAGAGCTTTTCTGGAGAAGGTGATCGCGAAGATGGGGAACCTGATGAAGGAATGGGTGATGTGATATGTGGAGGTATAAGTGATGAGGTTGAAGGATTTCTACAAGGTGTCAAAGGTCGTCTTCTGTGATAGTACTTTAGAGGGCTCAGTAGTGGGCTTTGACGCTCAACTGACCTCCTTGTATGTGTCATACAGTGACCTCCAAACCAACCAAGCTTTGGGCAAGAAAACCTTGAACTGGCTGAAGACTGGTCTAGACGCTACTAGACCATACTAGACCAGACGAGTGTCTAGACCAGCTGGACCAGGGACGAGGAGGACTAGACCAGGGTCTAGACCAGACAAGTGACTAGACCAGCTAGACCAGAGCTAGACCAGGGTCGAGGGGGTCTAGACCAGAGACGAGGGCAAGTTGGACCAGGGCGAGAGGGGACCAGACCAGCAAGGCGAGAGACTTAGACTGCACAGGCGAAGCGAAGAAACCAGCTACTCAACAGAGTGAGACTTCAGTTGAGGTCCCACCGTGATCGCCAAAATGAGAGCACCTGTAGCGCGGATAATGCGTTGTGCTCTCTACAGTGTGGGTGCCCCTCAGTGCAATGAGCGTGACAATCTCACTCAAACAAATGAAAACTCTCTCAAACAGAATGAAACACAGAAACAACGGATAACAACACAGAAACAATGGATAACAACAGAGACACAACAGTGGACCAGAACATGTGGACTCGACTAGCTCAAAGAACCATGTACAGACTCTGGCGTCGTAGCACACTCCGCTCCAGCCCAGGACTCACAGGTACAAATGGGGTGTCGAGGCTCAGATGTGCAGGGATGGTGAAGCAGTGCTTTGTGTAAGACTCTCTAGACGACTACGTGCAAGATAAGCCCCAACTCCCCCAACAAGACTACTAATATGTACAACCATAAGAGCCACCAACGGCCCATAAATGTCCAGCCAGCTAAGTCTATCTCCAAACTGAGTGGTGGTGGTGACCTGGCCACGACGTCCACTAGACCACCGTAGGTACCGTGCCACGTGTCACTCCCAGCCAAAGGGTCCGTTCAGTGTGAACCAGACCAACTGTAGCTAACTGTCCAACTGCCTGTCCTGTGAAGTGACACTGTAGCAGGCTACAAGAGGATTTACCAGCAGTGGCACACCCTTCTAGAGCCAGCAGCTCCCTGTTGTATGGGGGCTTTCACTCGACTTGAGATCCTCATTGCAGTTAGGGCTTGCTTAGACACATGTTTCTGCATTTTCTCTGAGGTCAAAGAGAGGGTCGCCTCTACGGAGTTACTACCGAGGCACCAAAGGTGGCCAATTGTTGCTTTCAATGATCAGAGTTGTGGGCATCAATGGGATGACTTGTGTGATAGACCCTGACCCGTCAGCTCGTGAGTCAAGACACTGGTGGTTATGGGCATGGGAGAGCTGCCCTCTAGTGCTAGTGCAATGGGACCCGAGGGAGTGGTTTTGGTGGGACCTTTTTACTTCAGCCGTCACCCAGGGACCCCCCTTTTTCAGTACATAGCACAACTGGGACGTCACATACTGAAAGTGAGGAGAGAGGCTCGTCCTGCTGCAGAAGATCATTGGTAGGAGGGTCTCACGACCGAGTTCTTGGCAGATTTTTGGGGGCGCATGTGGGACAACAGACAACCGAGGAGAGTCACTATGTTCCAATGGCTAGTTGCCCATCGAGCTACTGCAGTTGGGAGCTGGTTTGTGCAGAGTGGCCATTGCAGTATGTACCACTTGTGAACATCCACTTGAGACATAGCGCCACTATCTATGGGACTGCCCCATGGCACTGTCCCATAGAACAACAGGTTTGGCTTCGGATTCTTCGGCTGATGCCTGCACTTTCGACAGCTAGCTAGTGCGCTTGGGGGGTGTTGCAACTTGGTCCACCCTCACGGGCCCAACATTTCGTTTTGAGATGGCTTTAGTCAGCAGGATGATTGTACTTCAGGAGCAAAGCAGAGACGAGAGTGTTGCTGGGAGACTATCTTCACCGACACTCTGGTTCATCTTGAGAGCCGAGTGCTTTCGCATCTTCGAGGCCCGATCCGTTTCACCGGCGGAGATTGTACGTGACATCTGGCTGCAGCTGAGACATGCACTCGGGGGACAATTTGAGAGGCTTCAGGGCAGCTCCAACCGTATATGCGGGAGCGCCGCAAGGCCTTCTTGTGACTTTGGCGACCAGGGCCCTTCTTCACCATGGTTCATGGAGCACCTAGATGGCAATACCTCCCACCAGTGTGGTTGTTTCCGCCTCCCATATTTTGATTTAGCCGACATTGGATATATCTTACCTTTTCATTGGGAGAGTCCCACATTTTGATGTAGCCATCTCTAGTAGGGGCAGGTTGCAGCCCATTGGGAAATTTTCTTAACTAATGGAAGGATCTTGTTCTTGCAAAAAAAAAACTCAGAATTTGAATTCCAAAAATTTGAGGGAATCTCTGCACTTCCACGTTTGTAAAATCTGGGCTTCTATCCATAACCCCTAGCTTTGATCACAGACAAGAGAGGGTAGTACTCACCAAGGCTGCTCAAATCAAACGCATGACATAAAAGAGGCACATTTGGAGAGACCAAATACCAACTCTATCAGCTCCAAAAGGAGGGACACATCCTTGATTTGACTACACAATCCCCATAGCTTGCAACGATGGGTCTTTCGTGTCAGAATGCCTCCATCCCACGCAAGAAGCATGGCTAGTTTGCTTCCCTATTCTTCCCAACATCCTCAGCACTCACGACCAAAAACTCATAAAAAATTCAGTTTTCTTTATGTTTTAAAAGCACTTACGCTTTGAAGTCTCGACACTTCTATGAACATAAACAACAAAACATGTACCGTGCACAACTGGTTCGCATATGTAGAGACAGCTGGCACACACCACCTTTGTACAAGCATGCTTTATTTACATCCAAGAGGTCCAAAAGCACTAAAAACAGTTCTCAAAGTCTTCAGGGTGGCTCACACAATTCCGTAAAAACACGTCACGTGTGGTATTAATCGAACTACAAAAATTATAATGTACTGTGGATGTTACACAAAATAAAAAATAGAAGACTGGTTATTAGGGTCTAGTCTTTAAAGAATAACCATGAGAGAAAAGAGCTTACTGGGAGAAAGTGCTAGAGCCTAGAATAATGAAAAATGGTCTTTTTGGCCGGTCAATTGAGGCCCCAACATTGACCTGAAAACTATCGATCGAGTCTTGCAAAAATGCAAAAATGTACTAGTTCATGGTACAGAACAGAACACACAAGCTGGCCCGTACATCGTACGTGAACAACCTTTTACACGTAAAATGAAAGTTATTACAAGCTCGAAGCAAGTAATATTATGAAAGGAAATGAAAAGCCATTAGTTGTGTGCCACCAATCCTTTCTAAGCTTGTGTGATTGTGTATGGGCCCTAACAATCTATCTTGTAAAATACTGTACTTATAAGACACTGCTCTTGTTAGTTGTGTGAATGTGATGGTTCACAACATAGCAGCTTGGCCTGATAGGGGACAGAACGTTCATGAGTTGCTAGCTAGGTTTTTCTGGATCTTACCAAGGTTTCTTCTGTGCCACTGTATTAAACTCGTTTTTTGGTTTTAAATTATGAAGAAAAGGTCATTTTCTAGTCTATTTGTTTGTGTGGTGCAGGAAGCATGGGATGAAGTCATTCTCCCAATAATCCTGAAATCTGTTCAAGATAATGCAGAGAACTGTCGAGAATTGGCTGTACGTGTGTTATCTTTTGCTGTTCATCATCTGGTCACGGTAATTTCCATAGATACATTTTCCCAAACAAAGGTTAAAATTGCATCATCAATTTTTTAAACCAACTTCAGACCCTGGTTGGTTGATTCAGGTGGAACAGACGATTCTGCTTTTTACACCCACCTTGATTGAAAGAATAGGCAAGCGTTGCAATCCACTTTCATCTATCTAGATGATTTAGTCTTTCATGGCATGTCATTGTTTTACTGGAAAAACCCAACGTGATCTTTGGAAATAAGTTTAATGCTGATTTTCTTGTTGTTCATAGTGAGGCACGTTATGTCAGTATCTAATATAGCAGAATTTCACCAAGAGATTGTCAACATATGTGAATGGCTCTTCAGATGCGAGATAACCAGCACCTTGCTTGAAATCAAAGCCATTTCCATCTTTAACAAGGATACTTGATTACAATTACCTTACGTATTTCTTGACCAGTTTTTTCCCCTTGGGAATCCTTATGGATTTCTTGATTAGGTTTCTTAGATTATCGTTACGATTTTCCCTTTAGAGGCCTCCATGGTACCCATCTGAAGTTTAATATGAAGGGAATCTGTTGATTGTCAATTGGCATGTTGTCACTGAAGGGCCTTTTTAACAATAGGAGACTTTTGGAGAAGAAAGCTAATGCATTGGTGCTGGGTCCCCATGAAGTATTTTTGAGTCACAGAACTCTACAGCCATGCAATTCAACTCGTTACTGGAGACAGAGATGGTGAAGAGAATGCACAAACCATCTTATGGTATATAAGAAATTCAAATGTATGAGCCATGTGCAATTCAAGTTATGGTATCTTTGATGCTTGCAAAAGAATCTGAGGATGACGAGGGTCTGGTAATGATAAACACATTGTTGACAGTTGTTCGTGTAATGACAATACGAATAGGCCACCAATCAAGGACTCTTGAAATGAAAAGGTGGAATGACCTTCTAACCATGTCATGCTTGTGTATCCTTGAATTTTGTCTACTCTCTGCAACCTGCATTGGGAAAGCACACTTCTTTTACCGTTGTGTACCCATGTCAATCTGCGATTTGGTTTGTCTATGTTTTTATATGATCATGATATATCCTTGTGAACTTTTGAGGCCAAAGAAGTAGTCACAATGCTTTTCCCAAGTCTCATGTCAGCCTTCCTGCCATACAGAACTCCCAAAAAGTCCACTTTTCATTGACAGCCCTTTGTAAGAAGCTAACTTAAAGCACGCATTCAGTATAAGAACCTTATGATGCTGCTAAAGATGAGTACAGTCTCTCCAAGTGAGTCGGACAGATTTTAGCCAGAAAACCTCCATGGCAGCTTGATCTTTTATTAGTATACTCTAAATGCTTTTTCAATGTTTCTGAAATAGAACTATTTTATTTTGAAGGAATATTATCATGAACTACTAATTGTTTTTGCTTCCTAGGGAGGTTGCCAATTATGGAGTATTCTGAGGAGGTTCGTCTCTTGCTACTTCAGCTTGTCAAGTCTCTAGTTCATCTCTGCTCTCTTGAGACACTTATAAAACAATTGGAATCTATTTCGCAGGTCACTTGTTTCTCATATTCAAGCCATGAATTCTGTATTTTAATATTATGCTAGTCTCTTTACCTTGGGTTTATCTAAAGCAGGTCTTGATTGTCGCATTATCAGATCCATTTCATGAGGTAAAGAAGGAAGTCTCTCATGTTATCACCTTGATTGTACAGCGCAGTCATGACATGCCACCACAGAGTTTGGAAGATTTACTGAAAGCAAGCGTCCTTAATTTAAAGCATCCCCATTCTAAGGTACCAATTATTCTCTCTGGATAATCTGATAGCATCAACTACCTTTGATCTGGCTTTGTATAGATTAGAAATATTTTTTACTGATGCTGATGAATGCAATATTAAAACTGGTCTCCATGGCCTTGCTATTTTAATACATCAGTGTGCTGGCTCCAGGTAATCCAAGCGCTTCAGATCCCAGGATCCATTGCTTCTCCAGCGTCATTTTGAGACTTGCATGAGATGGAGATATAGACCTACGTAATTTTGAGATGATTACAGTACATTTTGAGACTTGCATGAGATGGAGATATAGACCTACGTAATAAGTATTGTCCAATAGTGGGTCTTGTGCCATTAGGAGTAGAGGTCAAAGTATGCTTAACAGGCATTTGAAATTAATGTTTTGAATTACTCTGGCAGTCCTTGATATAGATAGATTCATCACATAGCTCCTTGGTACCGAGGAGGTTTTGATGTTCAACACTTGAATCTGCTTCTCCCAAGCAAGACATGGTACCTTGAGTTTCCGTTCTTTGACCTTTGACATGGGGCACACCATTGGAACGCCATCTTCCGATCTTAGATTCCTACGACTTTGATAAAACAGGGTTGAAAGTGTCACAGCTTGGTAGCGTGGCATCACCGTACTTGACTAATATAAGAAGAGTAGAGAAGAGATGACTGGTAATAGAAGTATGATGCCCAGAGCCAAGCAGAGCAGCCCGTAAATTGTGGGCGTGATTCACAGGACTGCTGATGTGGCATGCTGACTTGGTGGATGTGCAGATTGATGACTTGGCAGATTGTAGAAGGAAAATAATGTTGTGCTGGTGCTGACAAGTGTGGGTGCTCCTCAGAGCAATTTGCTCAAGTAATTTCACTCAAAAGAACCATAGAGACCATAGCAAGCTACTGAATAAACAACACGATGACCATCAACAACTGCAAGACTAGACTTGAGAACAAAGAACGCAATAGATACTGGACTTGATGCTCAGCCGAACCTATGTACTCACAATGTTTTATTTACAGGAACTGGTTGGCAGGACGCTTAGCTCTCAACCAAGGACTATCAAGATACAGGTGGCTGTAGAGGCTTGACTGTGCAATGGAGATAGTGCTGGTAACATTGTGCGACTAGGGATCAAGAACACTTAACTCAAAGATAGACCAGATACTATGATATCTCCAACATGATGTATATACGATGATGAAAATATCTCCTCTAGATGGTGAGCAGCTGAGCTGGTCGCGTAGATGAGCGGAGGGTGCCGGACCAGGTAGGCGCTAGGCCACCTCGATGACCTGGCTATCGCTCGTCCCTCCCTGCCAAAGTGGTCATCCAAGTAGCCAGCTCCACACATAGACGGTCCTCTGGCCTAGTCTTGGTCTAGGGACTACAAAGTTTAGCACACAAGACAAAATGTACAACGCATGCTGACCTCTCTCTCAGATGTCATCACTATAGTGGTGGGGCTATAGTTGCCCGCCACAAAACTGCTCATTATCCCGGTGAGATTGAAATTACAAACATATTGAATGTATTTAAAGTATGCGAGACCTGCTATAAAATGTACCAAAGCACAGAACCTAAGAGCTGTCCAACTATAGATATCTATTGCTGTGATTGTCCATCAGAACCCTGGTGGACAATTCAAGTAGGAGTGCTGATGTAATAGGCTTGGACACCCCAAGCGAGAAATCAATAGCAACACGAACAAAAACTGCAACAATTGAACTTGAATAGAGAGAGAAATAGAGAAGAGGAGAGTCGACACGAAGCAGCAAAGTTATGCTTCTAGATGCACTAGCTCCAGAATAGAGAGAGAAATAGAGAAGAGGAGAGTCGACACAAAGCGGCAGAGTTCCACTTCCAGATGCACTAGCCTTAAGACTGCTGCCCCTTTCGTTATTTCTTTCTTTATTGCCGATCCCAAAGGTACGACTCCTGAGGGTCCAATGCTCTCATGGCTTCTATGTGCAGAGACTTTGCCCTGGGTATGCTTGTAGACTAACATGGGATGCCTAAAAGCAGAGCCCCTGAAAAGCATCAGATCAAACGCAAAATCTCCCAAAATCTCTGACCCCAAAAGCTTGCACGAAATCTGTCCAGCCGTACAAACTGCCATGTCAGCAGCATCAGCGCAATTCATGGGCCAGCCCCTCAGCCAGGAAGTCCAAGTTGTGGGGTTAGGTTTTGAAAACCCTACCCCTAATGCCAGTGCCATGCCACTAACTAGTGACATACCCCCCTCTTGAAAATAGAGTAATCGTCCTCAATTACGCCTACAAAACAGACAAAGACCAAAAACCAGCTCAATAGACACTGACTCTATCCACAAAGACCTCAATTACTAAACGATTACATCACTGGACTCTGGAGTAGTCACAGCTAAACCAAAAACCTCAAGGTAAAGCTCTAGTATTTGAGGAGTATATGCCAAATCCTCCTCCTCCATCTACTTAGCATCACGAGCAGGATAGTTCATGAACTTGATCAAGTGTTTCCGGACCAGCTTTTGCTTCACTTTCCTTTCCTTGTGCGCTAGGACCATAACGGGATTTTTGGAAAGCGCTCTCACGCATGTCATCCTCAGCATTATCAGTGCTTTTTGACATCCTTCGTTACTGGGGTTTTCGGCACAATTGGACCACATGGAATGCCTTAAGTTTTTATGGCGCAAGTTGTGTTCAACAACATGTATTGAGGTTGAGATGTATTTTGCTTTGGAATGTTTCCTCGCTCACCACTGCTGGGTTCAATGTTGAGGCAAATGCACGGGTTTGGAAGGATGGCGACATTCATTGCTTGATCGTCTAGCATGACTGCTTTGCCATCTTGGCTATGGGATTTTCATGTTCATGTCCAATATTGGACTTCTAGCCTTTGCACACAGTTGTTTGATGGGTCATTTGACCATGTACATTTCTTTTAGGTAATAAATATGATTACACATTACGAAGAAAAAAAGAGAGAGAGAGATAATGCTTCCACACGTTCAGTTGAGATTTTCTGGCTCTACAAGGTATTTGAAGCTATTTGTTGATACATTGTGTTTAGGTGAGAATTGCAACTTTAAATTGCATCAATGCTATCATGAGATGTAACGTTCCAGCCAGCACAGTTCTTGCTCTGCTGGTTCCTGCTGCTCAGAACTTAGTATTTGACCAAATAGAGAGAGTTCGAGAGGTAAAGCGTTTTCAAGCTCCAGATTCTTATGTGGTTCAACTGTTGGGATACTCCGTAACATAACTCAGAAACTTGTGTCTATGCAGGTTTTCTTTCATTCTGTTGCTGAATGGCTTGGTTATGAATTTCAAGGATCTCATTCTACTGAGGATAAATCAAGATTTACAAATCTCAATGAAAGAGTACCAAAAATTCTGCCTCTGTTGTTGTATGGCATTTTTGATCAATCAGTGGAGGTTGGATCAACAGTTTTGCTGTTAGTCGAGGGCATTGGCAATCTGTATGCAGCTTCTTCCTTAGATAGCAAAAACACTGTGGTACGTTGCTTTGTTCTACTGTAGTGTGGTTTGTGGTAGACAAAGAACAGACCCTCATAACATGCACTTTCTCAAGAATTCTAAAATAACATAGTTTAGAATTCTTTTCAATAATTTAGCGTTCTCGTTCTCTTGTTCAGGTGATTTATTTAAGATGAAAATGGTTCTCCACTCAACACTTTGAACAACTCCCCCCTCCTCTCCCCACTTCTTGTCCTCTTTTTCCCTGTGCTTCCTTTTTTCCTTGGTTTTGCTAAGGTTTTATGCATGTTATTTGAGGGGCTGTCTAGTCTCTCTTATTTTGAGGTTTCTTACTTATGAAGATGTTGGTTTCTTGTTAGGCTAAATGCTATGCTGTTTTCATCCCCCCCCCCCCCCCCCCCCCCCCCCCCCCCCCCCCCCCCCCCAGAAAAAAAAAAAAACCCAATTCCCCTCCAATTCTCTAACATGTAGAAAGAAAGAGTTTTTCTAATGGTCTCCAAAAGGTCAATGTGACCAAAATATTGCTTACATGCGAGGCATCTGTCATCTAAAAGAATAAGGAGAACAATTCTCAAGCAAAAGGATAATGGATGAAAAATCTAAAACGACATGCCCAATGAAAAATACACAAGTTGACATTTGGGGACTAACTTTCCTATCGTTGTTGGAATTTAGGAGGATTGTAATAGGAAGGCATCACGTGCCAACTTAAAGAACATACTAGAATAGACGTTTAGCACTTTAGAAGAACTGAACAGAAAGAGAGAGAATCCACACGAGACATGGAGTGGTGGAGTTTCTACTCCGAGACGGCACTGGCCCCAAACCCTAGTGCCCCTTTTGGTATTTCTTTATATTGCTTCAACAAGGTACAGCTCTGAGACTCTGCTCTGTGGGTAGAATGCCAGAGAGAGAGCCCATGAAACTTATTTAAAGGCCCTAGGCCGCACCAAAAGCAGTTACATGAAAAGCACTGCTCTAAAAGCATCTGGTCCAAAAGCTTGCACCCAAATTGGGTTGTCCGTACAAAGTGCACGTCATCAGTTATTTCCACAAAACGCAGGCTGCTGCCACATCATCATCCTCCACGCAATTTTCTGTGTGAGAGTGTGCCATCTTGCTTCATTTCTGGTTTGGGCCCTTAGCCAAGGTTTTATAATTTGGTTGAAATCCTTACCCACTTTGTCTTTTAGGCCTCTCGGTCTTCTTGACAATAAGTTGGTAAGGTCTTTTGCTTCTTCTTCTGCTAGGATTTATGCCCCTCCACCGGGATCTGTAGGTTGTAGGATCAGAGAGTCCAAAACCCCTTCGTCTTTAGTGGTGGATACGTCAGCAGTTTGTGACATACCCCCCTCTTGAAAGGAGTAATTGCCCACGGTTATATATTATAAGCAGGAGATAGAATGGGAGATCAATCTAGAGAAGTGTCTATGGGTCTATAGGATGTCCTACAAAGTGGCGACCAACTTTACTCCATTTGAGTTGGTTTATGATAAGGAGGCAAGGCTGCCAGTGCATGCACAATTAGGTGCTTTGAATGGTATATGGCGCATCGATGCCACTCCACAATCTATCTTACAAGATAGGATTGTTGGGCTTGAGGCATCGAAGATGGATAGAGAAGCAGCAACAAACTACTACGTGCAGTAGTGGGAAAGACGAGTGGCTAAAGTCAATAAGAGTCTGTCAGACAAGAAGATAGAGGAAGGAGATCTGGTAATGAAATATGAAATCTACTTGGACTTCAACTTCTAGAAGCTTTTAAAATAAAAAGCATCAGTTCTCTCTCTCTTAGAGAGTCTTTTTCTCTTTTTTTATAAAAAAAATCAAAATTCGCGTCGCTCTTCATTTTCCAATATATATATTTGTTTAATAGCCTCCGTGATTTCCGGAAATTAGGGTTTTGTGGCAGAAATTAGGGTTTGCAGGAATTTTAGGATTTTTGGCAGAAATTAGGGTTTCTGCTGTCCGCCACGTCATCACTTTGTGACATATCCTCCTCTTGAAAACATTGTAATCGACCGCGATTACGCCTGCAAAACCGACAAAAGCCATAAACCGTCTTAGCAGACACTGACTGTTAGTACCTACGTACTAGGAACACACATCTAGCACATGTACAAAATCGACAGTCACATCACACGACATCACACGACATCACCAGACATCACAGGACATCACATGACATTCAATATTCATTCCGATCTTAGACCATGATTTATTGGCAATGTAGCTAGCAATCACATCTAGGTCCAATTGGGACCTCATCGATGTTCGATTGACTAACCCCTATTGAAACCATGTCTATTCGAGATCAAGTAGACCAAAATGCTTCAGTCATTTCGGCTATCACTTCCTGCACTCACAAGAAGTCAAGAACAAATCAGTATCATTATCAGGAATTCCATTTCATAAAGTCATCCAGCAGAATACTGTCAGCTCTCAGTATCCCTGAAGCTCAAAGAGACATCAGTGACTTTAGTATCAAAGTCGAGGCATCTGTTGACAAAGGAGCGGAGTAACTCCCCTCTTGTGCATCCCACTGCACCAGATCTTCGGCCAAGCTGAGTTTCTGGGTTCCGTTTGGAGTAGACTATGCTAAACCAAAACATCGAGGTAAAGTTTCACAATCTGAGGAGTATCTGCTAGGTCCTCCTCCTCCATCCACTTCGCATCAAATGCAGGAAAGTTCTTGAATTTAACCAAGAACCGCCTTCGGACTTTACCTTTCTTCGTATCGTTATGTGCCAAAATCTGTTCAGGAACAAGGATCTCCTCGTTTTCTTCCACTTCGGTTTGCTCATCAGGCTCCCCATCATCAGGCACATCACCCTTAATAGGTTTCAAGAGATTCACATGCAATGCATTGTGAATCCTCCAAGTATGTGGCAGTTTCAATCGGAAGGAGACATCATTTATCTTGTCAGTGATCTGGAAAGGTCCGTAGTATCGCATACTAAGCTTTGGAAAAAGCCTCTGCTTTCCATTTTTCTTTCGTAGGCGTGCCTTCTCAAAAGTAAGAGCACCCAATCATCCTCCTTGAATTTCAAGTCGCGACGATGGCGATCCGCTGCCTTTTTCTTGCCCTTTCCGAAGCTTTGTTTCTTGCTTCGCTTTTTACCTTTTCTGTCTTCTTCGCTCGAATCCGAGGAGCTAGAAGAACTATCAGAAGAAGAAGAAGAAGAAGAAGAACTGGGTACTCCTTCATATCGAACACGCTTCTTCTGTTTCTTTGCCTTTTTCAATAGTCGACCGACGACCCAAATATCCCGGGAAGTCAGTGCCTTTCTTTTGCTTTTTGCCGTGCTTTTTGCCTTTCTTTTGCTCGTCGAAAAGCTGAGCAATCCATGCATCAACCACGTTCTCCAGTTCCTTCTCCGTATATTTCTTGGAGGTAGAAGATTTCTTGAGAGCGGGTTTCAGGAGTGGTGTTGTGGTTCTTTGCCACTCCATCTGTACCTCTTCCAAAGAGGTCTAGTTTATATATTTTGCCATCTTCGGGTCCTTGGCAAAATTGAGCATCATCTTTGTTGCATCGCCAATCAATCGACGACGCTCCATCTCTCTTTGCTCCGCCTTAGTAGGCCGAGGCGGGCCATACTCTCTGTCTGAATCTTCGTTGTGATCCCAGCCCACATCTCCAGATGCAGAGGGAGTCGACTGATCATTGCCTGAAGCCATGGGTGCCGCGGAAAAAAAATTCAGGGATCGGATTTCCCGTAGAAGAGAAATCGGCCATGCTCTGATACCATTGTAACAGACTTGGACACTCCAAGTCAAGAATCAACCGTGACAGCACCAAATAACCACTTCAAAGCAATTCACAGATCACAATAGATTTGCACTGGCCCGGCGGTGTTCCGTGCCTAGAGATATTGGCCCCAAAAGCTTTTAAAATAAAAAGCATCAGTTCTCTCTATTTTGTAACTGATTGGTCTCATAGGTCATTTTGGCCTTTTGAAGACGTTAATATAACATTTCATTTCATTTCATTTCTCTCTCTCTTAGAGAGTCTTTTTCTCTTTTTTTATAAAAAAAAGCAAAATTCGCGTCGCTCTTCATTTTCCAAATTTTTTTTTTTGAATAGTCTCCGCGATTTCCGGAAATTAGGGTTTCTAGCAGAAATTAGGGTTTGCAGGAATTTTAGGGCTTATGGCAGAAATTAGGGTTTCTGTTGTCCGCCATGTCATCACTTTCTGACAATATATGCAAAACTAAATCAAGTTAGTTTAAATATATATGAGGGTCAATCCTGAGGGTCATTGAGTTTTCTCATTCCACATTGGAGCTCTTGATATTTTGGCATAGCAAGGTTAGGCATCACACTCAAACTGCACTGATCTTTAAAAGGGCATCTTGATGCACTAAAGTCACATACCCGAGCAATATCACCCAATTTCGAAAATATTCAGTGGTTGACACATTACAATGCAACACAGATGATTACGGATACAAGTTACACGACATAAAAACATACAACACGGAAGGACACTCCCCCCGTAACTAAGCAAAAAGGTCCGGGCCATGAGATATTCAACGACTCCCTCATCGATCCCTCCGTAAATAACCTAAAAAGGTCGGGGCCATGAGATGTAGAGGACTTCTACAACAAATGCTCTTCTACACCACCTACGTCACTTAGAGGCTCCAAGTACAACTAAGCTCCCCAGATTGAAGCCTGTGTCGTATAGAGGTTTTAGAACTAACATGAATACTCCTCCAGGAAAGCCCGAGCCATGAGATATTCAGACATCATCAAGCACAATTCTTCTCTTGAGTACTCCTCCCATACCAATGTCTGAGCCATGAGTTATCCACTGATCACAATTTTCTCTTGAATACTCCTCCCAAACAAAGATTCGAGTCTTGAGTGATTCAAAAGGTTTTCTCAAAATCATTAAAACTAGCGTCAAAAATAGAATCAAGCAATCTCAATGAGCATCAAGACAAGTTCAAATGGGACAAAATTTATTTCAAACAAATTCCAAACAGTATTCTCAAACAATTTCTCAAGCAAAATTTTAAGCAATTGGTTCTCTTGTTATAAAAGAGTGGATGTCCAGCTCCATGCTCCCAAATGCCTCCAGTATTACCCATTGTTCGTAAAAAACACCCAAAACATAATTTTGACCCATGCTACGAAAACCCTAATTTGTTGATGAAAACCCTATTTTTTTCAAAATTTTCGGGATCAAAATCCACTGATGTCGATGCGTAGGGATTGTTGAGAAAATTGTCAACGGTTGAAGAGATTTTAAAAGGCCTCTACAACATGGAAAAGCATCAAAATACATGCTTTTTGGGGCAAAAACAAATTTTTGTTTCTTCTTTTCCTCCCTCTTTGGTTGTTTCTTCTTTATCCAACCCCATAACTTCCATCTGTAGGTTGGTGTAGGACCGGTTTTCCCGACAGAAAAGCAAACGGCCAATAGAAAAGCAAACGGCCGATGCACAAACTGTAAAATTTTCCTTCCATTTTTCTCTCTTAAAAAGGGGATTTTTTTTTGTAGAATGTGGAAGTGTCATCTTGCTCCATCTGCCTTCAATGAGCATTTCCATTGTCCGAGCGAAAAAAAGCGAGCAAAGTAGAATTTCGGGCAAAGATGACCAAAACTCTAACATTCTACCATCATAAAAGAAATCAAAACAATCACACAAAGTATGGCTAAAACATTCGGAGAGATGAGAGACTGTGTTATTGCTATAATAATGTTAAGAAGTAGTTTCATCACAAAACTGCTATTGACCGCAAGATTTCTACAATGAGCCTATACAACAGATGAAAGATGAATTACTTTTAAAAGCTATATATTCTTGATTCTACAAACAATAGAATATTACAAGCACCAATCGACAACATTGTCTTTATAGTGGTACATGAAATTATTGAAAGAACATGTATAGAAAACATAAGTCTGAACTCAAAACCAAAGAATTTTTACTTAAAATGAAGGATCCATGTGCCTCATATATCACCCAAGTAAGAGATGTTCGACTTAAAAATGATCTAATATCCTCCTAAAATATTTATATTTACACAAAGTAATTTATTGATATTTTTATACATAACAATATGAGAGATATAAAATATAATCATTTTGATTGTATCATTGTATTAAAAATGTCCCAAAATCTTAAAAATAAATATCCATACGTCACATTATGAGTTTATAGACGAAATTTTGATCTAAAATGAAGTGAAAAGCTTAAAAAAGTCTTAAATTAATCTAAACTGTTAAATTTGTTAGAATTTGATGATTATGAGTACACCGTTGTGTCCGGCGTGGGACACTTTCGGACAGTTTCGAGACCTTTTTTGGTCCGAAACCTCGTCTCCGGGTTTCATAATGAGGCATATAGGCAGTCGTTTGTAGGGTTTTGGGACGTTCTGGACGCAACGGTGTACTCATAATCATCAAATTATAGCAACCATAAAAATTTATATTAGCCCAAAGCTTTTTTGAATCTTTTTTTTTATAATAAAATGTATGGATATTTACTTTCAAAATGTATGGATAATCATTTTCAAGATTTTCGAGACATCTCAATGCCATGATCTTTTCTAGGATTACGGGCATGTTTAAACAGTGTGGCGGTTGAAGATTATCAATATTTATCCCTCACATAATATTATAATAATAAATTCTTTATGATTTGACAAAAAATACCTTGCAAGGTTTTAGGTCACGTCTATATTTCTTTTGTTAAGTGTTAGAACAAAGTGTATCCACAAAATATAAAAGTGAGATCAAAGTTCTAGTTTTCTATTGTTAGTTTGTACTTCACTAAAAATTGAACTGAATTATTTTTTTAAAATATACTTTATTGTAAATTAGATTCTATATTGCTGTCTTTATTGTCACTAGGGAGATGGCTTATAAGTCATTATACAAGGGAATCTCTTCAATGTTAGGATGTACATTACTTAATACAAGTAGTGTTTACTCTCCCCAAAGCAAGCTTGATGATTGGGTTGCATGTCATGATCTCGCAACATTTCTTCAATGGAAGTATGAGTATAAATTAAAATTGTGCTATATAAACCATCTTCCTTTTGTAAACAAGTAGACAAATCACGTTTTTGAGTCAATCTTTTTCTTGATTAGATGTATGGCTCGCTCGGTATTTTATTTGCTCGGAAAAGTTTGCTCGGTGTTTGGTAAAACTTCTCTTCAATGGACCCATATGCTTTTTGAAAAGCACATGCCTAAAGCTTTGATACCACTGTAACAGAAAGGCACCACGTGCAAACTTAAAAAACATATTGGAACGGACGTTTAGCACTTCAAAACAACTAAACAGAAGAGAGGAAGAGAATCCACATGAGACAAGGAGTGGCGGAGTTCCAATCCCAAGAGGCAGTGGCCTCAAACCCTGGCGCCCCTTTCGATATTCCTTTATATTGCTTCAACAAGGTACAACTCTGAGACTCTGCTCTGCTTGTCCCATGGGTAGAATGCCAGAGAGTGAGCCCAACACACTTATTTATAGGCCCTAAACCTTACCAAAAGCAGTTACATGAAAAGCACTGCTCTTTAAGCATATGGTACGAAAGCTTGCATTTAAACTAGGTTTTCCGTACAAAGTGCCACATTATCACGTTACTTTTGCAAAACACGGGGTGTTGCCAAGTCATCATGCTCCATGCAATTGTGTGTGTGTGTGTGTGTGTGTGTACCTCTTGCTTTATTTATGGGTTAGGCCCCTCATCCAAGGTTCTGTAAGTTGGTTGGGTTATGATTTTTAATCCTAATACACTATATCTTTTAGGCCTCTCGGCCTTCTTCGATAAGTTGGTAAGGTCTTTGGCTTCTTCTTCTTCTGCTAGCGTTTAGGCCCCTAGGCTAGGATCTGCAGGTTGGCTAGGGTTAGGATCAGAGAGTCCTAACCGCCTTTGTCTTTAGTGGTCGACACGTCGACAGCTTGTGACAAGGATGGTGACAATTCCCTCGCAAAGTTTCAAATGTACTGTCATCTTGTTTGCAAGAAGGATGATGTGGAAAGAGGGAATTTGGAGTATATACTCGGAGCAATGCCTAGCAATGGTTTTGGAATGAATCTCTTTACACTGCTGTAGCATAGATAGTGTGTCGTGCTCTCTACAGTGGGTGCTCCTCAGTGCAATGTGCGTGACATCTCACTCAAACAGAATGAAAACACACGAAACAATAGATAACAACAAATCAACAAAGAGACACGGCAGCAGACCAAAACATATGGACTCGACTATCTCAAAGGAACCACAGACTGTAGCGTGGCAGTACACTCAGCTCTAGCCCAGAACTAACCGGTACAATGGGGGTGTCGAGGCTCAGATGTGCAGTGATGGTGCAGACGTGCTGTGTGTATAGACTCTCTCCTCTAGACGACAACGTTGGACCATATATGAAGAAGATGATCTGTATGACAACCATAAAGAGCCACCAACGGCTCATAACTGTCAGCCATCTAAGTCTATCTCCAAACTGAGTGGTGGTGGTGACCTGGCCACGATGTCCACTAGACCACCGTCCGTATCCGTG
Organism: Adiantum capillus-veneris; assembly: GCF_014529385.1. Lineage (NCBI taxonomy): Eukaryota > Viridiplantae > Streptophyta > Polypodiopsida > Polypodiales > Pteridaceae > Adiantum > Adiantum capillus-veneris. The sequence goes on from NC_140959.1 coordinate 38,856,559, forward strand.
CCACATGTCGCTGCCCAGCCCAGAGAGTCCGTCTAGTGTGAACCAGACCAAGACCAATTGTACTAACTGGGTGTCCTGTGAAAGTGACACTGCAGCCTGCAACAGGTTTCCCGCCACAAGACCGTTCACCGTTGATGAGGCTCGGACAAACACACCCAGACACACCCTCCCTACCTCTCGGTTTGGCAGAGGTAAGATCTCGCTCCCGCTCCCTCTCACAATGACCTTGGCATGTATTTGAAGAAATTCCCTCCTTAACTCTCCCCTTTGTCATGCAAAAACCAAGGCCCACTTGGACATGATACTCTCTCTCTTTCACAACCACGGGCTATAGATCTCTATTGACCTTGCTTTACACTAAAACAACATCTGAGCTAAGACTCGAAGCATATTGAGACAAAAAAAGATCATATCTACATAGAATCATTGAACACAGGACTTTAAGCTAAATGCTCGCGGTCGTAGGTGCTCTCTGATGACAAGTCTTATGCCCTTCTTCCTTTTTATTGCACACAAAAAGCATCCTTGATTCCTGATCCCACTCTCCCCTCACTCTTTGACCCTGGAATAATGAGGCTTCTACTCCCTTTGGTATCCTTGACTCAAGCCCGCAGTCCCTTCAACTTGGTCTCTGATTGTCGCTCACGTGAAATTGGCGTCCTTTTTAACATGCAATAGTGCCCTCCCTTATGTATGCCAAACCCTTATGCTTACACAATCCATGTCCCTGGCAGCCCTTCTATGTGGCGCACCTCTATGTGACCTGCAGATGACGTTTTCTTGGGCAGCCCCTCATGCTCTTTAGTCCCTACACTTTGGTGGCCCTCTGTAGTGCTGTTTTCCAGCCCGCGGCCATCCCTTCTTTCTCACCCTGCAATCCTATTATGGGCAGCCTATACATGCCCACCTTCTCCTTGGTGTAACTCCCTCTCTGCTTCTCCACGAGCCCCTTCAATGAGCATGGCAGCTTCTCTCTGTTGCCGCCCCCTCTCTGATGGAAGCTCCCTCAACTGTAGCCCCAAGCGAACCTATCCTTCCATGCAACTCTCGGTTTTGCCTTACTTATGCAGCGTAGCTTGGATTTCTCCTTGCGCTACCAACCTCGTCAAGCCTTGTCGATGTCAGTAGCTCTCCGGCTTATGCCCCATGTCATCTCTGTGCAAGTGGGTGGCCTCGAGAACTCCCTCAGCATGGCAACTGACGCTCGTTTCCTTCACCATGGTAGGCGGTTCCACGTGATGGCCATCTCGTCATTATTGCGGATGACTTTAAAATTCATTTTTCATAACTTTCGATTTTTCCTGAACATGGACTGACTCCCACAAATATATTTCTATCATATTGATCGATGCTAGAGCTCCTCACCGTACCCATCCAGCTTTGATCTGATCACCATTGTTGGCACTTAACTTGGGCAAGCTCATCAAGCTGACATTACTAGCTCCACCAAATGCACTCATAATGCTGATGAAGGATGCCATTGTAGCTCCCGTTTAGCACAATGTAAATGATGTCCGACTCTTAGCCATCTTTGCAAGAAGATCGGACACTCACAATGGATAGGCATATTGAAATAGAGGCTCCCATTGAGGCTTTTCACAAAAAACTGATCATTCTGCCACTTCCCTCATTCTCCAAGGCTATGTTGGCCTAAGTAACACAATGATTCCCTCCTCACGGCATCAAATGGGAGGCCCTTCGCCAAGACCAGTTGAAGACTATCCTGCATGAGGATCATTGTTAAGCTTCAAAATAGGTTTGTCTCGGAGCAAAAAGGTCCTAGTGAACTTAATTCCTGAAGCTCCCACTCTGATACACCTCAAACCTGCTTTAACTCTTGCATCGGCTTTATAAAAGTGACTAATCACAGGGTTGTCCTGCTTTCGGATGCATTAGCTGAGGAAAATCTGGAAACCATCATCTTTGCTCAACCCTCTAGTTGAGCATTCATGCTCAACCCAAGCTTTTCTGAAAAACTATGTACACCTGTCGGCAGAAAACCTGTACAGCATATTGAAAACTCCGCAAACTTGAAGAAAACATATTTACATTGCCTACAGCTCTGATATCACTTCTTTTACTGCTTCCACTTGCTAGAGACTTGAACTGAAATCCCACCTGGATCAAAGGGAAAGCTCTCAGCTTCCCTGCTTGAAGTCCAATGCCCACCCGGGTCAAATGGGAAGCTCTCAACTTCCCAGCTCGAAGACACCTGGATCCCAAAGAAACTGCACATCCTCTCGAGGCTTGCACTTTGAACATAAAGCCTCAACACAAGAACACAAGCATACAAATAAGGTGTGCAGACAGGCCATACCATCCACAGGAAGCTCCGGACCTGTAGCTACCACACCGTCATAAAACCATTCTAAATTGCCACCCTCCTGTGTGAGAGAGGCTTCTTCTAGCATTGGATGCTGCATCTCTTGATCCTCTGACTTCCGAACACTGTTGAGGGCTCTTGTAGCTTTGATCCTATCAAGAGCCTTGTTGACATACACAACTTGGGAAGGATCCATCAAAACATCAGGGTCATTGAAACCCCAATCATCATCTGCATCCACCTCCTGTCCGTCATCCAGCATATCCAATGTCTGGGAGACACTCATCACATTATCACCACCAAGAGCATTTACCTTGAAGAGGCATTGAAAAGCATACTTCCTTGCAAAGAGGTATACTAATCCCTTGAAGATATTGCAGGCATCTGCACATGCTAGAAACTCCCTCGAAGCACCTGTGACCACCTTAAGAGGCAAGTCTTCATCAAGCAAACTGTCTAGATACTCACAAGTAAGGTCTTCAAACATATCAGCATCAAAGAGAGAAGGTGCAGGCTCGTAATCAACCTCTCCTGATAAGAGACTATCAATAAAAGCCATATCATCATCTCCATCATCAAAAGAACTCCCTACTTGTGCCATATCCTCACCCATACTGCTGCCTTCCTTGATGGGTACAACCTTCTCACCATCGACCACATTCGGAGCTTCTAAATCTGCAATAAGAGCGGCCAAGTCCTCATTGACAAGCTCATGCACTGACACTTCATCCTCTTCAGCAGAGATCTCTTCCACCTTGGCTTCAACCTCGATCACCACTTGCTCTTCGATATTGGGCGATCGCCCAACCCCTTGCTCTGGCAGAGTCTCTATCAGCTGGCAGACCGCTGCTGCCTCTTCTGAGTGCACCTGCTCAGCCATTGCTTCATCAACGAAGCAAGACATGAATTCATTCCATACCTTCTCAGACTCCAAGTCTGCATCACCATTAGACAGAGGGAAAATCTCGTCTTTGACACATGACACCCCGCAATCCAAGGCTGCATCTCTAACAGTTCCTATTGAGCCTGTTGCCGGAGATAACTCTCCACGGACACACTCCGACTCTGGAACCCTATGCACCTCCGCACGTTGCAAATCATGGTCAGGCTTCCCACCCTCTTGTTTTGACTCACTAGCCTCTGACATCTCTTGGAAGTCTTCAATTGAATTGGGTGCACAATCAGAATATGCACCATCCTCCTCACTGTCTTGCTCTCCTCCAGTATGCACTCCACCAGACACTGCATCAAAAATCGTGCTTGAGATTCCCACATCTTCGGCACTATCTGATCTTTTGCCACTACCATTGTCCTCAGACTCGCCCATATAACCGCTATCGGTAGATGTCGATGATTCTCCATCATCAGATATTGCCTCTGCTACGGCTGCTGATCCCATAAACCTCTTTTGATCTTCACAAAAGCCCATAAGTAGGGCTAGCTTTATTTGGTACCAGCTCCTTTGCTGTATTGTTGAGAGCTTGCAATAGATCCTCCATGCGGCTCCACGAAACCCTTGCCACACATAATCTGCCTTTTCTTCATCTGTGCAAATATGCAACTCCTCCATCTCTAGCTCCACCAGCCATATCCATGGTCGAATTCTCTGCTCTGGTGCTCCGCTAAACCACCTGTCGATCTTGGACTGCGCCATTTGCATCCACTTGGCAGCTTCAAGCTTTAGAACAACTGAAAGTATCTCTGCATTGCCCTCTAAGACTTATCTGGGAGCTTTAAAACACAAAAAACACCCGTTCCCCAGCGGGATCACCAGAAGATGATGAGGCTCGGACAAACACACCCAGACACACCCTCCCTACCTCTCGGTTTGGCAGAGGTAAGATCTCACTCCCGCTCCCTCTCACAATGACCTTGGCATGTACTTGAAGAAATTCCCTCCTTAACTCTCCCCTTTGTCATGCAAAAACCAAGGCCCACTTGGACATGATACTCTCTCTCTTTCACAACCACGGGCTATAGATCTCTATTGACCTTGCTTTACACTAAAACAACATCTGAGCTAAGACTCGAAGCATATTGAGACAAAAAAAGATCATATCTACATAGAATCATTGAACACAGGACTTTAAGCTAAATGCTCGCGGTCGTAGGTGCTCTCTGATGACGAGTCTTATGCCCTTCTTCCTTTTTATTGCACACAAAAAGCATCCTTGATTCCTGATCCCACTCTCCCCTCACTCTTTGACCCTGGAATAATGAGGCTTCTACTCCCTTTGGTATCCTTGACTCAAGCCCGCAGTCCCTTCAACTTGGTCTCTGATTGTCGCTCACTTGAAATTGGCATCGTTTTTAACATGCAATAGTGCCCTCCCTTATGTATGCCAAACCCTTATGCTTACACAATCCATGTCCCTGGCAGCCCTTCTATGTGGCGCACCTCTATGTGACCTGCAGATGACGTTTTCTTGGGCAGCCCCTCATGCTCTTTAGTCCCTACACTTTGGTGGCCCTCTGTAGTGCTGTTTTCCAGCCCACGGCCATCCCTTCTTTCTCACCCTGCAATCCTATTATGGGCAACCTATACATGCCCACCATCTCCTTGGTGTAACTCCCTCTCTGCTCCTCCACGAGCCCCTTCAATGAGCATGGCAGCTTCTCTCTGTTGCCGCCCCCTCTCTGATGGAAGCTCCCTCAACTGTAGCCTCAACTCGATGCTAGAGCTCCTCACCGTACCCGTCCAGATTTGATCTGATCACCATTGTTGGCACTTAGCTCGGACAAGCTCATCAAGCTGACATTACTAGCTCCACCAAATGCACTCACAATGCCGATGAAGGATGCCATCGTAGCTCCCGTTTAGCACAATGTTAATGACATCCGACTCTTAGCCATCTTTGCAAGAAGATCGGACACTCACACTGGATAGGCATATTGAAATAGAGGCTCCCATTGAGGCTTTTCACAAAAAACTGATCATTCTGCCACTTCCCTCATTCTCCAAGGCTATGTTGGCCTAAGTAACACAATGAAGCCCTCCCCATGGCATCCAATGGGAGGCCCTTTGCCAAGACCTGTTGAAGACTATCTTGCATGAGGATCATTGTTAAGCTTCAAAATAGGTTTGTCTCGGAGCAAAAAGGTCCTAGTGAACTTAATTCCTGAAGCTCCCACTCTCATACACCTCAAACCTGCTTTAGCTCTTGCATCGGCATTATAAAAGTGACTAATCACAGGGTTGTCCTGCTCTCGGATGCATATGCTGAGGAAAATCTGGAAACCATCACCGTCTTGGTGAGAGGAATATTGGAAAACTGTGAAAGAAAACCACTAGGTACTGCATTTGTACAAAGGTGAGCTCCTGATTCTGTCATCCAAGAGATAGAGTTGTGGCCACTACTGCACCTGAAGTATCAGACTCTGGAGGTGGAGCCATCAGATTGATGGAAAAACTCTGGACTCTATGAGTGCTCTCCACAAACCGACTCTCAGCAAAAGGAGCAACCAGCCGCTGCTCGGAGGATGGGAGTACCTGGTCTGAAGTGTACTGAGGCCGCCGACTCGCACACCCATGTCGATGTGCGCCTGCGAAGCCGTCACAAGGAGCCGTTTGTGAGGATGACATGTGTGGTAAGGAGCCAAAGATACCAGGCTGTTGGAATCCTTGAGGGTAGTAGTCAAATTGCTGCTGTGATGGAGCACCTCCCAAAACTGTCGATGATTGTGCTCTCCATATCCCATGGGCGTCTATACTGATCTAGTAGGACGAGCCCACCCATATCCCATGGTAGCCTGAGGCTGCTGCTGAAACCCCATGTTCCCCTGACCTAGTATGTCCCAAAATCCTTGCATTTGAGCTTTGTGGTCATCAATTATTTGGGACTTTACATGCAAAGCTTGACGTAGGGCGAAAATGGTGGCATCTTTATCAACAATGGCACTCTCTGCAACTTGCAAGCAGCCTTCCATGGCCGCATATGTGGCCGAGTGCTTTTGGTGGGCAGTTGCTAATTTCTCGGCACCAAGTTCAATCATTGCAATAGCATTTCTTGACTCTTGCAGGTTCTCTTCAAAGATTCTAAGCAACGAGGTAGATTTTGTTCCAATGGAAGAAGCAGCAGTAGCACCTGGAGGTGTAGAGTGTCCAAGAGGCACTACAGTTGAGGTCGGGGTGACAATAGGAGTAGGGTGCCCAAGAGGCACTATAGTGGATGTCGTGGTGATAGTAGGAGTAGGGTGTCCAAGAGGCATTGTTGTGGATGTCGGGGTGATAGTGGTAGCAGGTTTAGTGGGTGAGCTGGAGATAGGAGCGAATGACGAGGGTACCATATGTGGTGAGAATGGTGTGGTGACAGGTGACAAGAGTATAGATGGGAGCAGTAGGGAGAGGTACATGGGAGAGAGAGACCGCCTCAGTAATAGGAGTGGGCATACCAAGAACAACAGAGCTCTCGATGGCCTTTGGCACTGTAGAGACGGGGACGGAGGTAGAAGGACGTCGTGGAGGATGTATCACCCGAGTCTGGCTCTCTGAAAATGGCACAGACTGTAGTGTCTGCCGTATTTTTTACCACTTTGACTCTTTTCTTTTGTTTCCTCTTTTGATCATTTGTGCGAAGAGACTTTCTTTTTGCTTGCGATGGCAATGCTGCATCCTCATCCAATTCAAGAGGGTTGATGTGGATGTTTATCACCCAAGCCAACAGTGGTGCGGCAAAACATTGGAAGCTAGATTGAGGTGACTGCACTTGTGCTCTAAACCTTTTCGCCCTGGTCTGCAATGATGTAAAGAGGATTTGATGAAACTCACAAGATATGTTCTTGATTAAACAGTAAAGACCATCACATTGTGGGAATGTGGTAGGTACTTCGCATTTTTTCTTTGGTCCTTGAGCATCCCTCACTAAAAAATAATATCTGAATACTGCTAAGAGAGCTTTGTGATGCTGCAGATTTGGATGATCCGGTTCGAACAATGCCTTGCATGCCTGTATGGTAGCAACTTTGGAGAGCTTTGAATATGACCTAGTACTCGGCTGCAAGGAGGGAAAGTTGGTCATCTCCATTGCATGTCCTTGACGCGCCGCTGTCAAAGTGTGTCCTCTGACTTTGGAAAAAATTTTCAGCATTTTGTGAATCATGCCGACAGGTATGTCATCAGGAAGGACAACTTCAGCTAGCGATGTTACACCCAAGTTGTCCAATTGGTCATGTGAGAGAACATCTGTAAGAGATGGCTTGGACTGTTGCATGTGAAAATTGAGAGAAAATTTGTTTTGTGTTTTGTTTTATTAGGATTGGCAATCTCATGACTGACCAGGTGACTCATTACTTTCCTTTTTCCTTTTGGATCCTTCTCCTGTGCACTTGAGCTACCACTGTCTGAGCTTGAGTTGGAATCTGCATCTGATGCCGAGGCCTTGTAACTTTCATCAGATGGAACACTGGACGTCATATCCGTGACCCCATGGCTGCTAGGATCTGATTCTGCTTCAGTTTCATAATTGGCCTGCCTGTGTGGGTGAGGTCTTTTCCTCAGCAACAGTTTTTTGCCTCTTGCCATAGCCACTTGATTGACGACTATCTGTAAACACTGTAGCAATATTTTTTCAAAACCCCAAAAGCTTATAACAAAGAGCTCACTGCACACTAGATTCTGTTAGGCCCACAAGAGCATACATAAAAAAACATCCCCAGGATCATACATACATCGGTACATCACCGTATGCCTCATGCAGTAATCACAATTCTGTATACAACATAATTCCGATTTCCGTGCTGTTGAAAGCTGATATCTTGAAAATTTGACTGAGAGCAGGTGAATTTCGATGGCGAGTATGCAAGCGGAGTCTGGACGGATTGTGTGCAGAGAGGTGATCGTACCAAGCACTGCAAGCAGGGCCGAGGATGTAGATTAATGTGCAGGTAGACTCGTTTAAGGTTTGGTCGAGGGGTTATGGTTTGATAGGGCGAGAGGGGAGAGGCGAAGGTTGGTAGGGGCCGAAGGGAAGGGCGAGGGCTGGGTATAGGGGACGAGGGGCGAGGGGTTAGGGGGCCAGAGGTAGATAGGGGACGAGGGGTAGATAGGGGCGGGCAGGGCCGAGGACTGGTGAGGGGGGGGCGAGGGTTGGCGAGGGGTGGATAGGGGGCGAGGGGTGGGGACTAGGGGCAAGGGCTGGCGAGGAGTAGGGAGTAGGGCCGAGGGGTGGTTAGGGGGGGGCGAGGGGTGGGTAGGGGACAAGGGGTGGGGACTAGGGGCGAGGGCTGTCGAGAGGTAGAGACTAGGGGCGAGGGGTGGTTAGGGGGGGCGAGGGTTTAGCACCTGCTGCAAGTCTATCTCTTTTAGAGGGGAGAGGAGAGAGCGAACTCTGAGAGGGGGAGCTCAGTTGTGAATCGGATCAAAAGGTTATGAGGGAAAGGGAGGCACCTGCTATCTACCTCATGAGGAGCCTCAGCCTAGCTAGAAGGAGGAGGAGGAGAAGGACGAAGGGGAACGGGGCACGGGGGGATGGCCGCAGAATAGAGCTAGTAGTAGAGTGTAGTGTAGGAGTGTGGCATGGAAGAAGGATGAATCGAAGAAGGGCCAACAAGTCATTGCTCTGAGCTCTCTCCTCTTCTTGAGTAGGCTAGGGGTGTGTGTCTCTGTGTGTGAGTGAGGCAGTAAAGACAGAGAGACATAGAGATAGAGATACATAGAGATACATATAGAGACACAGAGATAGAAACAGGAGGATGACAATCCAATCTATGAGTGAATTCAAATAAACAAAAAGAACAAGCTGGATTATAGTAGGACTCCAAAAACCAAATTATATCAATGAGATAAGAGCAAAATGGATGCACGCAGTAAAAGTAGGAGAATTTTAGAGATAACACTGATTACAATTGAGATGAGAACTGACATGAGGAAGACTTGAGAAGAGGGAAAAATGGAAAGAAATTTTAGAGATAACACTGAGAACAACTGAGATGAGAATTGACATGAGGAAGACTTTCTTTTCCGAGAAAAAGATCCTTCTATTAGTTAATGAAAACTGCCCGTAGGGCTACAACCACCTCTGCAAGAGAGGGCTACAACAAACATGATGGGGAGACTCTCCCAATGAAAGAACAGCATATATACAATGAGGCTAAATCAAGAGATGGGAGGAGAGAAGAGCCACACAGGTGGACGGTAGTGCCATCTGAGCGCACCTTGGACAATGGTGTAGAAAGGCCCAGGGCGTTAGAGTCGAAGGAAAGCGTCGCGGCGCTCCCGCATGCGGTCGGAGCTGCCCTGTAGTCCCTCAAGCTATCCTCTGAGAGTATGGATCAGCTCTAGCCAAAAGTCACGAACAGTCTCTGCTGGCGGCACAGGCCGAGCCTCAAAGATGCGGAAACAGCGGGCCCGCCAGATGAACCAGAGTGTCTGGCCACTGATGAGCTCGCAACACTCCTCTCTCTCACTGCACCACTGCTGATGAGTAAGCTCTGTAGCAGGCTGGAGTGTAGGTCGGCCCCCCCTATATCACTATCATCCTGCTGGTGGAAGATAGCTCAAACTAAAGTGTCGGACCCGTGAGAGTGGACCAAGCTGCTGCCCCCCAAGTGTACTGTCTAGCCGTGGAGAGAGTAGGCATCAACCACAGAACTCGTAGCTATACCTGCTGGGCCGAAGGATAGTCCCAAGGACAGTGACGCTGACTCTTCACCAAGTGGTCATAGGTTGGACATGCGGCCGAGAGACCACTATGCACTAGCTAGCTTCCTACTGTTGTAGCTCTGTGTGAGACCAGCCACTGAAAAGAGGTGACGCGCCTCGGCTGTGTGGAGTCCCACAGCCTCTCCCAAAAGGCTACCAAGAACTTGACTGTGAGGCCCTCCTCCTGCCAATGACGTGCTGCAGCGGGGCAGGCCTCTCTCTGTGCTGTAAGTATATGACCCCCAAGCCGAACAATGTACTGAAAGAAAGGGACTCCTGGGTGGTCTGTAGAAGAGAAGGGGTCCCTCCATAGCCACTCACCAGGATCCCACTGCACTCGTGCCAATGGACAACACTCCCAAGCCCAAAGCCTCTAGTGTCCAGTCTCAAGAGCTGCTGGGTCAGGGTCTATGACGCAAGTCCTCCCACAGATGCCCACAACTCGGATCCTCTGGAAACAGCACTCTGCCACCTGCGGGGCCTCTACTGCAACTCGTTGTAGTCGTCCCCCACCCTGAAGCTCGAAGAAAAGGGATGGGACAGTCTCTGAGCAGGCCCTCACTGAAATGAGAACCTCCAGTCGTGTGAAGGCTCCCATCCACCGGGGTGCTACTGGCTCGAGAGGCGTGAGCCACTCAGCTGGAACTGACTCTGAGATGTCCTGACACATGCTTTGCACCCCTCTCATGCCCTGTAGATAGCTGGAGACCTTGCACCTCCTTTGACAAACCTGTGAACTCTAGCCAGTCACCTAGAGAGTGCGCTGGACCTGCTGCCATGGGACCCCAGGAAACATGAGACCGACTACCAACCAAGTGGCCTCTCTGAGTGCTAACCATGGGGTTCCAGACGAGGGGCTGCCGTAGGCTCTCCTCTAGGCACGTCGGCTGTCTCTGCTCCAGGCCACGCCGTAGGATCTCCCAAGATCCAAGCAAACTCACAGCGAAGCGCTCCTCCAGTCTCCTGCTCAAACCAACTCTGCGCATCTCTGTAAAGATCCATCTGGTCGAAGGTTGCCAAGGGCCTCCTGATTGAGGTACCCTGGCACAAAGCCTCCGCAGCAAGAACTCCTTCCAGGGCTCCTCACCTGGAAGAAGTCCTCGAACTATGAACTTCCTAAGAAGGGCTCTGCTCTGCTGTGCTGGATCAATGATCCCAAGCCCTCTCTGAGAACAAGGAAGCGTGATGACCTGCCAAGCCACCTTGGCTCGGGCTATCTGAGTGTCACGTCCTGACCAAAGGAAGTTCCTGATCAGCCTCTCTACCTGGCTGATACAAGAACTCGAGAAGATCCAACAGGAAGTGATGTACCACATAGTCGCCAACAACACCTTGTTGGCAACTACTACTCTACCAACCAAAGAAAGTCGTGTTGAGATCCAATGTAACAACTTTCTCCTGATGGACAGGAGAAGGGGAGCAATCTGCTGCTCAGGAGACAAGTCAAGACCAACCTGACAACCCAAGTACCGAACTATAGTCCCTGGGGGAATCCACCTGAAACCCTCTCCTGGCATCCAATCTGGCACAGGAGCACTACCAACCGAGAAAGCCATTGTCTTTCTCCAGTTGATCAGTGCACCCGATGCACAACAGAAGGTCTCCAAAGCCTGCTCACAGCTGTGAAGATTGGCCTCCTGGCCATCCAAGTACAAGGCAGAGTCATCGGCAAACTCAGCGTCCAGTAGCTCATCTCCCCGAATAGGGAGTGCTAAGCCCCGTAGACCAACCTGCTGTGACACCAAAAATCTGCTCATCGCCTCCGCATAGAACAGAAAGAGAAAGGGGGCAAGATCAGTATACCTTTGCTAGTGATACGCCTTGTATTCATTCTCTCTAGCTGCTCTCGTCTCTACTCATTCTCTGGATGAAAGAACATTGAGATTTGTCTCTGGGTGTGTCTCCCGGTTTTTGAGCCTCTCTCTCTCTCTCTCTCTCTCTCTCTCTCTCTCGACCGAGATGCAGAAGCACACTTCACCGGAGGAGACTACAACAAAGGATTAGAAGCATTCTAGCCAGACACCCAAAATGCTCCTAAGAAGTTTATCTAATACTTTGTATATAGTTTTTTGCATTTATTTTCACACTTTCACACTTTTCAGACATTGTAACAGATTCACCACTTTTGTATCAGTTTGGTCTCATAGGTCACTCTGGCCTTTTGAAGACGTTAATATAACATTTCATTTCTCTCAGCAACCCCCCCCCCCCGCCTCCCCCCCCCCCCCCCTTCCCCCAGCCCATCCCCTCGCGCAGCAGTGTAGCCATTAGGGTTCGCGCTACTGCTATTTTTGCCAGGTTACACCTCTCTCTCTCTCTCTCTCTCTCTCTCTCTCTCTCTCTTCTAATGGCTTGCATTGTGCCAGTGGCCAATACGCACATCCTCACATCAGCTCAAGATTGAGACTGGCACATTCAGAGGGATACCAGCAGATAGCAGGATATGCCGCTTATGTCATCTAGAGCCGAAGACAGAGTTACATTACATATGTCATTGCATAGTGTACTATGAGATATGAGGCCGTTTTCATTGTCTATTCAGAGAGGGTTTTGGGCCTCTACCTATGGTCATGAGCTATGAGGATCAGAGATGTCTTGGACTGTATATACTTGAGTTACACAGGCACAGAGACACTTTACTGAGGAAAGCTGGAGAGAGGCGGTCCCAGAGACAGATTACAGATTTCTTTACACTAGATATTGGACCCCCAGAGGAGCAGCCTGAGGAGCAAACACCATTGCAGAGATCTGCCCGCACTCATACTACCGCTAGTGGCATTCTCATAGAGCGAGCATTGGAGCTAGGAGAGGAGCTACACAACATCGACGGAGACTACAGCAGAGGATTCGAGCCATACTCTCTTGACGTCCAGAGTGCAATGAGGATGGATCTCCACCATATCTTCCCCCCTTCTTTCATTGTACTACACATTGTACTTTGTTTCAGTTCTTTTTTATCCCGGACATGGTATCAGATTCACTATGTTGTAACGACTTGGTCTCACAGGTCATTTTGGCCTTTTGAAGACGTTAATATATCATTTCATTTTGAAGACGGTGCGAGACCTATGGGACGACGCTCCGGATAGCGGTGTGGAATTGTAATGGATCATATAGGCTAGATGTAGGTGCCTTTGAAGATAGCTTTAGGGACAGAGACATAGTTTTCTACTCAGAGACACACCAGATACCGTGACAGCTTATGCCACATGTGAAGGGGTATTTCTGGGAAACAGCTGGTCGACCAGACAAGAGATCTCTGCGAGGTAGCCGGGGTTCAGGAGGAGTAGCAGTCTTATTTAAAGAGGAGCTGAAACCACTATTACAGATTATCAGGAAAGATGAACAAGCAAGGTATATGTGGGTGAGAATGAGAGCCGAGACAGGTAGATTTCTATATATCACTATATGCTACTTCCCACCAAGTACATCAGTCTACTCCTCACCTAAAGGACAGTTCCCTTTCTCCATATTGAATAATGACATATGGGAGTCCTCTAGAGATGGAGACATCGTTCTCTTAGGAGACTTCAATGCCAGAACGACCAACACTCAAGCAGTATTCTATGATACTTCTGAGGAAATGCTCAGAGAAGTGGATTTATCACAGGAGGGGCTTACTAGAAACTCACAGGATAAAGAACACACTGAATATGGGAGACATCTCATGGAAATGGCAACTACACATGGTTTGGCCATACTTAATGGTCTAGAGAATTTCCCTTTATCTGGGGGATTCACATGCTTCCCGCACAGGCATGGGGCCAGTACGGTGGATTATGTCATGACTTCACCAAGCTTTATTTCTAGTATCGAGGACTTTAAGGTGGGACCCAGACCGGTTGGGATTGCAGTGGATCATGCTCTCTTGACCTTATCAATCTCCTTCCAATACAATGCCTCTCAAGTACAAAAGGAAGAAGACACACACAAGATATACTTTCACGCCAGAGACTGATTCAGTCTATGTGGAAAAGATCTATAATAGGATGTGGGCAGCCGAGCCAGTATATACTGTAGAGGAGATTACTTCTCAGCTAACAGAGATACTACATGGAGCACCACAAGAGGCATACCCACATACTCAGCCTGATCAGAAGAGAGGATTTGGGAACATGCCTCAAAACAGCTGGTACGACGAGGAATGCAGAGAGACGAGAACCCAGGTCCAGAAAGAGTTTACACTTGGGATCATCACATAAGCAGTCTCGGATTGCTTTTCGGCGTATAGTACGTCGCAAGAAAAGGGCATTTTTAGCCAAACTGAAGAAGGATTTATATCAGCTCTTCTTGAGTCAGGACTCACATGAGGCCTGGCGTTTATTTCACGAGCACTCATCGCCTCCGACAATTACCTCTCCTGAGATTTGGGGTCAATATGTAACATCATTATATATGGTATCTGGACAGCCTCCATTACCAGATCCGCTAGAGCCATGCCCTACTACTAGTACTTTCTTTACTACGGAAATGGTGGAAAAAGCCATTGATAACATGAAGACAAGAAGAGCATATGATCATGAGGGTTTAGTAGCAGAACATCTGATCCATGCAAGGGATCTACTTTCAGAAGTCCTTGCGCGTCTGTTTAATCGGGTCATGTGTGAAGGATTACCTGAATCTTGGAAATTATCTACTATCGTACCTATTTTCAAGTCAGGGGATCCTATGATACCCAGGAACTACCGTACCATTATGGTGGGTCACACATTGACTCGACTGTACGCATCCATTCTGGAACAAAAATTGAGTAGATGGGCAGAGAATGAGGGCATAAGGGCAACAGGACAAGCTGGATTCAGCAGGGGTTATTCCACTTTAGATCATATTCTTACGCTCAGAGCCATTGTTGAGGAAGGAAGAGCAAGCGGGAGAAGGATGTATTGTTGCTTTGTGGATTTTCGGAAAGCTTTTGACACAGTACCAAGGGCCATATTGATGCGCAGAATGGAAGAGTTAGGGGTCCCCAAAGAGATTATTTGGGGGATCATGGCCTTATATGGGTCAGTAACTGGATATGTACATACTCCAGAAGGGGATTCCGACATTGTTCATTCCACCGTTGGAGTAAAGCAGGGATGCCCATTGTCCCCTACTTTATTTGGTATGTATATAGATGAGGTATTAGATTACATTGATAGAGAGGGTGACAGAGGTGCTCAACTTGCAGGGTCATGGATCCCTTTGTTGTTATATGCAGATGATATTGTATTGATAGCAGAATCACCAGATGGAATGCAGAGGCAGCTAGATGCGTTACATAAATTCGCGGAGGACAATGGACTGTCGATAAATTTGGGTAAAACCAAAGTTATGGTGTTTAACACCACACCGCAGTGGGTTAGGAGATCGGCACCTACATTTGTATATGGCCAGGATACAGTAGAGTACACAGATGCATACACATACCTTGAGGTGGTATTTGCAGGACCGAAGTTTACTCTTTAGAAAGCAGCGGATGCTAGATTATCCAAAGCCTCTGCGGCCTTGGGAGGGTTGGAGAGGATGTGTTCAGAAGTGCAGTTTCAGGAACCACGAACAAAACTTTGGTTCTTTGATACTGTGGTGGCTTCTGCTATGCTTTATGGGGTCCAGATTTGGGGACCATCTGTGGATCAGGATAATTGGAAGTCAATGGAGAGACCTTTGGTATCTATGATTTCCCGAGTGATTAGAGCCAAGGCCTCCGTACCACACGCGATATTGAGCGGAACTAGTTGCCCCTCCGATCGAAATTGAAGCTCCTACCAGATCAGTGTCCTTTATACATGGTTTATGGGATACAAATAATTGCCGATATACTAGATTGGCCCTCGAATCCTCTCGACAATTAGCAATGAAAGGAGATACATCATGTTGGTATGTGCAACTGTCCTCGTGGTTTCAGAGACACGGGTTCAGTATGGAATGATTACCCCCCCTCCAATACTCTCTTCAGGCTCCATCACTGGCAATCACACGAACGGAGATTAATAAAATCATCCGCCAGGATCTTATACAGTTAGACACTAAGAGGACATGGGTAGACCCTACACACGAATTGGGCATGAAGATGGCCGACTACAAAGAAAACTTCCTACAGCTATCTAAAGATGGTTTTGTGATTCGCCCGAGCTACATGGATACCCACCTATCTCATGGTTTGAGATGTGCTATTGGTCAGATTCGTACATCCTCACACCAGCTGGAAATTGAATTTGGCAGATTTAGGGGAATCCCACCTGAGAGCAGAATTTGCAAGTTATGCGGAATGGAGCCGAAGACAGAATTACACTACATATGCCATTGCACCGTATACTATGAGATACGTGGGCGTTTCCATTGCCTATTCAAAGAAGGCTTTAGACCTCTAGATAGAGTCATGCAATACCAAGATCAAAGGTGCTTAGGCCTGTACCTACTGGAACTACATCGGCACAGGGATAATCTAATGAGAAGACAAAGAGCACTACAGCCTCAGAGGCAGACCACAGATTTCTTCGGATCGATATAAGCAGGAATGGAAAGAGAAGCAAGAGGCCAGTAGTGAGCACAAAGGAGTACCCACATTCATACCAAAGGCACCCTCATTGACAGGGCGATTGAGCTTAGGAAATCGAGATGACCACGACCGAGATGCAGAAGCACACTTCACCGAAGGAGACTACAACAAAGGATTAGAAGCATTCTAGCCAGACACCCAGAATGCTTCTAAGAAGTCTATCTAATACTTTGTATTTAGTTTTTCGCATTTATTTTCACACTTTCACACTTTTCAGACATTGTAACAGATTCACCACTTTTGTATCAGTTTGGTCTCATAGGTCACCCTGGCCTTTTTGAAGACGTTAATATAACATTTCATTTCATTTCATTTCATTTCATCTCTGTCTCTCTCTCTCTCTCTCTCTCTCTCTCTCTCTCTCTCTCTCTCTAGAGACAGATATGCTAGACTGGCCCTTGAGTCTTCCAGACAGTTAGCTCTACAGGGGGACACTTCATGCTGGTATGCACAGATGACTTCATGGTTTCAGACGCATGGGTTCACCATGGACAGGTTGCCCCCTTTCCAGTATTCTCTTCAGGCACCCTCGCTGTCTCTTACACGGGTGGAGATCACTAGACTCATTCGTGAGGACCTGATCCAGCTCGACACCAGGAGGACATGGATAGAGCCGCCTCAGGAGTTGAGCACGAAGATGGCTTTCTATAGAGAGCATCTTCTCCACCTCACAGGAGATGGGTTTGTGATTCGACCCAGCTACATGGACACACATATGTCTCATGGTTTGCGTTGTGCCATTGGTCAGATACGCACATCCTCACATCAGCTCGAGATTGAGACTGGTAGATTCAGAGGGATACCAGCAGACAGCAGGATATGCCGATTATGCCAGAGAGAGCCAGAGACAGAGTTGCACTACATATGTCATTGCACAGTGTTCTATGAGATACGGGGGCGTTTCCACTGCTTATTCAGAGAGGGTTTTGGTCCTCTATCTAGGGTCATGAGTTATGAGGATCAGAGATGTCTTGGACTATATCTACTTGAGTTACACAGGTATAGAGACACTTTACTGGGGAGAGCTAGAGAGAGGCAGTCCCAGAGACACATTACAGATTTCTTTTCACTAGATATGGGACAGCCAGAGGAGCAGCCACCACTGCAGAGCTCGTCCCACACTCATTCGACCACTACTGGCACTCTCATCGACCGAGCATTGGAGCTACAGAGATACAAACGACCGCGACTGAGGAGAGGAGCTACACAGCATCGACGGAGACTACAACAGAAGATTCGAGCCATACTCTCTCGACATCCAGAGTGCAGATGAGGATGGATCCTCACCATTTCTTCCATCTTTGTTTCACACACTGTTACATCCAGTTTACCGGGTACCTATTGTATCAGCTGCTACACCCACGTAGTTTTAGATTGTAGTAGTAGTAGTAGTATTTTGTTCCACTTCTAGTTCTTTTCTAGTTCTTTTGTACCCAGACATGGTATTAGATTCACTATTTTGTAACTGATTGGTCTCATAGGTCATTTTGGCCTTTTGAAGACGTTAATATAACATTTCATTTCATTTCATTTCTCTCTCTCTCTCTCTCGGCGACAGGTACCAGGTATAATCTCCCTCGCGAGCTAGTCACTGGGCAGTAAGCATGGCGAGGAGGACGCGAGCCTCACGCTCTGAGCCTCTGAGCCTATTTCCTCGATCACGCTGCTCCTCATGCACTTGAAATGTGGGCGCCCTCCATTTGACCCCTTTTGGTTCGCCTTATTTAGGCTCCTTTCCCACGATAAAAAAAAAAAAAAAAACGTCCCCCCTCTGTCGGGCTTGTCTCCCCCTGCCCTCCCACCCCTTGCCGCACTCCCACTCCCCCGTCTCCCTCTCTCTGTGGTGCGTTCTATACAGCAGGTCCATATTCTTTGTGTTGCAGAGTTCAGCAAGCAGCAAGAAGAATTTCAGCCGCAAGATTAATTTCAGCTGACTGCAGGCAAGTTCAGCAATTTCAGAATTTGAGATTGCGGCTTAGAAATTCAGGAAAGTGGAGAGATTGTGGATAGATGCGGAGTGCACATGTATGGATGATGTGGAGAGTGTAAACAAATGCCATGTATGTATAATGTGGGACCACATATTTACGTGGTGTGCATTTCTCTCTCCAGCGATCAGTCCAAGAGCAGCAGCCCGCCAGCGTTTTCAGCCAGAACTCCATCGTGGGGTCTTTGTGGGTCTTCGCTAGTAGCAGGCTATCATCACAGCATCAGTATTCAGCCATTCAATACTTCCAGCCCGTCAGCACTGCCATTATCAGTATTCAGCCGTACCGTCAGTACCCGTAGTTCCACAACACCATCAGCATTCTAGAGCATTCACATTCATTTGTTCAGCTCAGTACATCGTCTTCAGCATTGTATCAGCCAGCCCATCACGTGGAGCTCACAGCATCAGCCATCGCATTTAGCCACTACGGGTTGGAGCAGCAGAACTCTATCAGTACTCAGCAGTGTTACTAAACACGAACAGAACTGAGGGCCTACGTAATAGGGGCCGGTATGATGGAGGTCATGAGCGCTTCACCAGTTGTCTTTCACTCTATCGTTCCAGCTCCACACAGCTCCATTAGGAGAGGCCTCCACACATACTCGGTATACTTTCACGAGGGAGACGGATCACGTGTACACTGATGAGATATACAGGCAGCTATGCACTCAGGAGCCAGGACGACCACTAGATGAGCTCACCCAGATTCTGACAGAGATGCTCCATGATGCAGCATCAAAGGCATATCCCCACAGACAGCCTACACGCAGACGATCTGGGAGCATGCCTCAGAACAGTTGGTATGATGAGGAGTGTAGAGAGACGAGGATCAGATTACAAAGAGAGGTGCTCATGGGTACTACTACACATAGACAGTCACAGATTATCTTCCGCTGCCTAGTGCTACAAAAGAAGAGGGCTTACCTATCTCAATTAGAGAGTGATCTGTATCAGCTATTAATGAGTCAGGACTCTAGTGAGGCATGGAGGCATTTCAATGAGCACTCTCCACCGCCAGCCATCACTTCCACAGAGACATGGGGGGAATATGCTACATCTCTCTATACAGCATCAGGGCAGCCGTTTTTGCCTGACGCTTCAGAGGCATGCCCAAAAACATGTATTTCTTTACCGGTGAGATGGTAGGAGGATATATTGTAGCTTTGTGGATTTCCGAAAAGCCTTTGATACAGTGCCACGAGCTAGACTCATACGCAGAATGCAAGACATGGGGGTGCTCACAGAGCTAATTAGGGGGATCTTAGCTTTATACAGGATAGTGGTAGGACAAGTACGCACTACTCAGGGCATGTCCGACATGGTTCACTCCACCATTGGGGTGAAGCAGGGTTCCCCCCTATCTCCGACTCTCTTTGGGATATATGTAGATGAGTTTTCAGATTTTTTACAGGCAGAGGGTGATAGAGGTGCTCAGCTTGCAGGGACATATGGATTCCGTTGCTATTATATGCTGATGATATTGTGCTGATCTCATATTCTCCAGAGGGGATGCAACGTCATTTGGATGCATTGCATCTATTTGCACGGGACAGTGGATTGTCTGTGAACCTTGGTTTGACCAAGGTAATGGTGTTTAACACCACGGCGTAGTGGGTAAGGAGGTCCGCCCCCACTTTTACATATGGCTGGGAGACTGTGGAGTATGTAGATACATACACTTATCTTGGGGCTGTTTTCAGTGGTCCAATATTTTTCCTGAGGCGTGCAGCAGATACGTGATTGACCAGAGCCTATGCAGTATTGGGGAGACCTGAGAGGATATGTTCGCAGGTTCAGTTTCACGAATTTCGGACAAAGCTTTGGCTCTTTGACACTTTGGTCACTTCGGCCATGCTGTACAGAGTGGAGATATGGGGCCCCTTAGTTGATCATCATAGCAGAGCTGGCAGTACTGATGGATAGAGATGTATGGAGAAGACCTTGGTGTCTATGATTTCTCAGATGATTAGGGCCAAGGCCTTAGTACCACATGGCATTATTAGGGCGGAGCTCGCTGCTCCTCCATTGGTAGTGGAGGCACTCACTCGATCAGTTTCATTTATGCATAGCACTTGGGCTCTCCCTTAGAGTCTTCACGGCATCTGGCATTGCAGGGAGATAGATCATGTTGGTATGCAGAGATGACATCTTGGTTTCAGTTACATGGCTTTAGTATGGATCGGCTACCCCCATTTCCATACTCTTTGGATGCACCCTCCATCTCCCTCACTAGGGCAAAGATTACTAGGCTCATCAGACAGGACTTGATTCAGTTGGATGCGAAAACGACATGGATACAACCTACCATGAGCTAGGTACGAAGATGACTTTCTATAGAGAGAATCTTCTCCAACTCACGGAGGATGGTTTTGTGATTAGACCAGGATACATGGACACTCATCTATCCCATGAGATACGATGTGCTATTGGTCAGATACGCACATCCTCACATCAGTTAGAGATCGAGACAAGCAGATTTAGAGGAGTACCCATTGAATCCAGGATTTGTCAGGTGTGCCAGATAGAGCCAGAGACAGAGCTACATTACATATGTCACTACCTAGTATACTATGAGATACGAGACCGCTTTCACTGTCTATTCAGCGATGGTTTTGGGCCACTTTCTAGAGTCATGAGATACCATGCCTCATATTATACTTACTGGAGATTCGCAAACTCAGAGAGGACCTCTTGAAGAGGGACACAATGAGAGAGATCCAGCAATAGCGGAAGATTACAGATAGCTTTCAGTCACAGATAGAGGAGTCCGAGCAGCCCGAGCAGCATAACAACACCAGAGGCACTAGAGACATACTGCTTGATTGAGCGATAGAGTTGGGGTGGTCACGTCGCCCATGGATGAGGGGGCCCTCTCGACATCGACGCAGATTGCGACAGAGGATCCATACCATACTGGCGCGACATAGGAGCCGTCCTGACAGAGTGCCTACCTTGGAGGACATTGAATCTCTATAGCCTTTTGGATACTGATGTATATCTATATGATGCCTCGATTGTCAGAGAGCTCCATTGTATCATTTCTCCCCCCCCCCCCCCCCCTTTTTTTGTATTCCCTTTGGATCAGCTTTTACCCCACCCCTACTCACTATTTTCTTTTCAGTTCTTTGTACCTTTTGTACTCAGACCTGGTATTAGATTCACCACATGTAACCTTTTGGTCTCATAGGTCATTTTGGCCTTTTGAAGACGTTAATATTACATCTCATTTCATTTTCATTTCTCCCTCTTTATTCAGCGATGGGATGCGAGCAGCCTGTGAACAAGGCAGCGTGCAGGTCTCTCTCTCTCTCTCTCTCTCTCTCTCTCTCTCTCTCTCTCTCTCTCTCTCTCTCTCTCTCTCTCTTATAGCACTATTATGATTGGGCACACACTGGCAGGGTTGTATGCATCCATTCTTGAGCAACAGCTGAGTAGATGGGCAGAGAGGGAAGGAATACGTGCAACTGGGTAGGCAGGATTCAGGAGAGGCTTCTCCACTCTTGACCATATCCTAACACTCAGGGCCATCATCGAGGAAGGCAGATCTCATGGGAGACGGATCTATTGTAGCTTTGTGGACTTCCGCAAAGCTTTCGACACGGTACCCACAGCTAGAGTGATGCGCAGATTACAGGAAATGGGAGTACCCACAGAACTCATTTGGGGGATCATGGCATTGTATAGATCAGTAGTAGGGCATGTACGCACCCCGGAGGGACTTTCTACACCGGTTCACTCCACTATTGGGGTGAAGCAGGGCTGCCCGCTCTCTCCCACTCTTTTCGGTATGTATGTGGATGAGATTTCTGACTACATTGAGAGCGATGGGGATAAAGGTGCTCAGTTGGCAGGGACATGGATTCCACTTTTGTTATATGCTGATGACATAGTGTTGATCTCCGAATCCCCAGAGGGAATGCAACGTCAATTGGATACTCTGCATACGTTTGCCCACGAAAGTGGTTTGTCTGTCAACTTGGGTAAAACCAAGGTTATGGTGTTTAATACCACCCCACAGTGGATCAGGAGGTCAGCACCTACACTCACATACGGCCAGGAGACTGTGGAGTACACAGGCGCTTACACTTACCTTGGAGTGGTTTTTAGCGGACCTACATTCTCACTCAGAAGAGCAACAGAAACCAGATTACTAGAGCCCACGCAGCATTGGGCAGATTGGAGAGGATGTGTTCGCAGGTTCAGTTTCAGGAGCCCCGGACGAAAGCTCTGGCTCTTTGACACCTTGGTGGCTTCAGCATTGTTCTATGGAACCGAGATATGGGGACCTTCACTGGATCACCACGGGAGGACAGGTCGCTTAGACGGATGGGGGAACATGGAGAAACCTCTCGTCTCTATGATCTCGCGGCTCATTAGAGCCAAGGCATCAGTACCACGGGCCATTATCCGAGCAGAGCTAGCGGCCTCCCCACTTGTGGTGGAGGCGCTCACCAGATCAGTCTCCTTCATAAACCGCACATGGGAACTTCCTAGAGACAGATATGCTGGCATAGCACTTGAATCCTCTCGACAGTTAGCCATACAAGGAGATACAACATGCTGGTATGGGGTGATGACATCATGGTTTCACGCACATGGGTTCAGCATGACCGGCTGCCACCATTCCATTACTCATTGGATGCACCATCTCTCACTCTTACACTGTCAGAGATCACCAAGCTCATACGCCAAGACCTGACCCAGCTAGACACCAGAAGGGCATGGATACAACCAGCAGAGGAATTGGGCACAAAGATGGCTTTTTACAAAGACCACCTTCTCCAGCTTATGGAAGATGGTTTTGTGGCGAGACCCAGATACATGGATACCCACTTGTCTCATGGGATACGATGTACTATTGGCGAGTTACGCACATCTTCTCACCAGTTGTGGATTGAGACTGGGAGATACAGGGGAGTACCAGCAGAGGACAGGACATGCCCCTTGTGTAACATGGAACCTGAGACAGAGCTACACTATACATGCCGGTGCCTCGTCTACTACGAGATACGAGGCCGCTTCCATTGCTTGTTCAGAGAGGGTTTTGGACCACTCTCAAGAGTCATGGGATACGAAGATCAGAGATGCCTGGGTTTGTTCTTGCTCGAGCTGCGCAGACACAGAGATAGCCTGATGAATGGCGAGGCTAGCCAGTCTCAAAGACGGATCACAGACTTCTTTAGAGCAGACACGGGACAGCCGCAAGAGCCACTCCCACAGTAGAGCCCCCCCTCGTCTCACACTAGAGGCACACTGATTGACCGAGCGATTGAACTAGGGAAATCCAGGCGCCCGCGACTGCGAAGAACTACACAGCATCGACGGAGGCTACGACAGAAAATTCGGAGCACGCTGGCCAGGCATGCACGACGCCCGGTCATACTACTAACCATGGAGGAAATTGATGAGATTCGCCAACGACGGATGCTAGATCTCTTGTGATTCAGCTATCCCAACAAGCCGCGCATTTTTTGCTTAGTCTTTTGCTTGGTTCACATCGATCAACTTAGGACCCCATAGTATATATCTTTGTTTTGTACTGATGTTAGGTTATTTTGTTACTCTGACTTTGTACCAGATCCACCACTTTGTAACTTTCGGGTCTCATAGGTCATTATGGCCTTTTGAAGACGTTAATATAACATTTCATTTCATTTCATTTCATTTCATTTCTCTCTCTCTCTCTCTCTCTCTCTCTCTCTCTCTCTCTCTCTCTCTCTCTCTCTGTGTGTTCAAGAAGCATCAGCGTTGAACCCAGCAGGAACGCATTTACTGCCAATTATGGATACCCACAGGGCAGTAGATACTTTACACGAGCAAAGGAATTAGCGATTCTGCAAGTAAGGCAATTTACTCAAGCAAGTAACTAAATCATATGAGGTAGGGGGGCAGTTCACGCGAGGCAAAGGTAGCCCTCGTCGAGGCAACTGCAGTATGCGCAGAGAAACTCGGCACACTAAGGTTCTCTCTGTCTCTCTTTCTCCTCCGCCCCCCCCAATCGCGCAAGATGGTGGCTTCTCTACACAACAGAACGCCCCCCAGGACGTTGAAGGTGACTTTCATGCTCACACACGAACGGCTCAAAGAGATGGAAAAAGGGATGAAGGAGTGTCAAGTGGAGATGAAGGTTGGAGGGAGTAAAAGACAGTTTTCCTCCAAAAGCAGGCTAGCAAAGAGGAACACTGGAAAGTGGAGAAAGAGTACATAAGGGCTTAAGAAGGAGCTGGATGAAGTTAAAACAAGAGGGGAACTTGAAGAAAAAGAAATTCAGCCCTCAGTGATCGAAGAGCTGAAAGTCATCAAGGGTCAAGTGCAGGCAATCAAAGAGGATGAGAAGCAACATGAAGCAAAGACGTCTACATGGGTTGAGGTGATCACCAAGATGCAGAAGAAGATGGATGAAGCGAAGAAGTGGATAGAGGTCGCCAAGAAAGGAAAAGGGAAGGAGGCATCAACCCCCACACCAACAATCACCAACATGACACTAGGGGGAACAACGGAGACGCTCGTGTGTTGTACAAGTGAGAGTTACCGATCTAAAAGATCGAGATAAAGTTGAAGAAGAAGTAAAGGAGCTCACGGAGTTGATGGGAATAGATAATTCAACGCACACAAAGGCATGGAGAGTCGGTACAAGAACTGGAGGTGTTGGAGAGAGGAACGTGCTCTAATTTTGCGCTTTCCCACTATTGAGTTGAAGAAAGAGTTTTTGAAGAAAAGGCCAACATTAAAGAAGATCGGCATGTTCCTTGGCGATGATCTCACTCTATCACAGCTTGCACACATGCAAGAAGTTATGCCAGAGATTAGGGTGGCAAGGGAAAAAGGAACTTCTATAGAGAAGGGAAGGTGGTCATTGTGGAGCGATGCTCCACATGACGATCGGAGTCCTACGGGACCAAACTTAAAATAGCGATGTGGAACTACAATGGGTATCTCAAGCTTGATGTCGGTGCCTTTGAGGACAATTTCAGAGACAAAGATATTGTATTCTATTCAAAGACTCACTAGGCTGCAGGTCAGATGATGATGCAGCATGTGACTGGATACAGATGGGAGACGGCTCATCGAGTAGATGCGAGATCTGAGCATGGGAGTAGAGGATTGGGGGGAGGGCGGGGTTTGCAGTTCTTTTCAGGCAAGATTTGCAGTCGCTTGCACATATTGTTTGGAGAGACGATCATGCCAGGTACATGTGGGTCAGATTGAAGGCTGACACAAGCAAATTTCTCTATATTGCCATATGCTACTTTGCTCCAAGTACATCAACCTATGTGTCACCTAGAGGAGAGTCTCCTTTCTCTGTGCTTGATGATGACATATGGGAGTTCTCTAGGGATGGGGATATCATTCTCCTCGGGGACTTGAATGCCCGAACGGGCAACCATCAGACAATCTTGTATGATACCTCGGAGGAGATGTTGAGAGAGCTTGACACCATAGACATGGGGCTAGACAAAAGCTCACAGGATACCGAATGTAGAGAGTATGGGAGACACTTGCTAGATATGGGCACCGCACATGGGTTAGCCATACTTAATGGCTTACAGAGATTCCCACTAGCCACCGGGTTTACTTGCTTCCCACATCGTCACGGCGCTAGCACCGTGTATTATATTATGGCCACACCGAGCTTTCTTTCCCATAGTGAGGACTTCACAGTTGGACCCCGACACATTGGGGTAGAAGTGGACCATGCCCTTTTGACATTAGACATATCCTTCCACTTCACCACAACTCAGAGGAGAGGAGCAGGAGGTTCTACAAGATATATTTTCACTTTGGAGACGGACTCTATTTACATGGATGGGATTTATAGACGTTGGACATCTCCTTCCACTTCACCCCAGCTCAGAGCACAGGAGCAGGAGCCCTACAAGGTATACTTTCACTTCGGAGACGGACTCTGTTTACATGGATGGGATTTATAGATGCCTATGCACAAAGGATCGGGGCGACCTTTGGTGGAGCTCACCCATATTCTGACAGAGACTCTATGGGATGCGGCTAGGGAGGTCTATCCACTTACACAGCTCGAGGAGAGATGCCTTTCTGGGACTATTCCCTAGAACAATTGGTACGATGAGGAGTGTAGATATTCGAGAACCTGACTACAGAGAGAGGTTTCTCTGGGACTCATCACTCATAGACAGTCATGCATTGCCTTTTGGTGTTTAGTATGTCGTAGCTATGATGTTCAACCGTGCTATGTGTGAGGGCCTGCCTGAGACTTGGAGTTTGTCTACTATCGTGCCTATCCTAAAAACAAGAGACCCTATGGAGCCTGGAAACTACCGCACTATTATAATCGGTCACACATTAGCATGGTTATATGCATCCATTGTCGAGCGGCAAATGAGCAGTTGGGCAGAGAGACAAGGTATACGAGCAAGAAGACAGGTAGGTTTCAGGAGGGGTTTATCTACCCTTGATAACATCCCGACTCTACGAGCCATTGTTGAGGAGGGAAGGTCACATTGGAAACATATATATTGTAGCTTTGTGGACTTGGACTTCCGCAAAGCTTTTGATACAGTACCCAGAGTTAGCATGATGTGGCAACCGTCAGTCATGGGGGTATCCATAGAGCTCATGTGGAGGATTATGGCTTTATATTGATCAGTTGGGGGGCAGGTTTGCACTACCTTGGTTCACTCCACTATTGGAGTGAAGCAGGGATGCCCGCTATTTCCTACTTTGTTTGGTATGTATGTAGATGAGGCCTCTGATTACATTACGAGACTGGGGGACAGAGGAGCGCAGCTAGCATGGACATGGATCCCACTTCTGTTATATGCTAATGATATTGTGCTGATTTCCAACTCCCTAGAGGGAATATAGCGCCATTTGTATGCCCTACATGTAATTGCGAAGGATAGTGGATTGTTTGTCAACCTTGGTAAAACCAAGGTTATGGTGTTTAACACCACACCGCAGTGAGTCACGAGGTCTGCTCCTACATTTACCTATGGGTAGGAGATTGTGGAGTATACAGATGCATATACTTTTCTCGGGGTAGTTTTCAGTGGGCCAGTTTTTTCCTTGAGAAAAGCAGCAAAGACTAGATTGACCAGAGCCTATGCGGCCTTGGGCAGACTTGAGAGGATGTGTTCGCAGGTTTAGATTCAAGAACCTCGAACCAAACTTTGGCTTTTTGATAGTTTGGTGACCTCACCTATGATGTGTGGGGTGCAAATTTGGGGCCTCTCAATTGGTTGTCACGGAAAATCTAGCAGCACTAATGGATGGAAACATCGGAAAGGGATGGAGAAGCCCTTGGTATCTATGATTCCAAGATGATTAGAGCCAAGGCCTCAGTACCTCATGAGATTGTTAGAGCAGAGCTAGTTGCCGCTCTGGTGGTGATTGAGGAACTGCCCTCACAATCGTCTGCATTTCGGCCTTCAATGATGTGTACATCTCGTCACACTTACTAGCATCTCTATGTCCAATTCTTTCCTCATATATGCATACATAGCTTTTTTGTAAGTTTCTGCATTTACATACATCTCTTTTTCAATGTCACCCCTTAAGAGGCTCAACTCTGCCTTAATCATCACTTGTACCTTCTCATACATCAAGTCATCTTTGACTCTAGAAAATTTCTCTGCTCTCACAGAACCTGGTGATAGTGTGATCTCTCGAAAAACCTCCGCCTAAATGTCGCTTTCGATTTAGGCGGGGTTTCATAAATGCTGTCATCTTTAACGTCGATTGGTTCGTCCATCCTTAGGCACCGTGTGCGCATGGGCCTGGTGATGAGAGCTGCTTTATTGTTGTTCGCTCTTTATGAATGGTGCTAGAACCGATGCAATCCGGGGATGTCAATCAATGGGGACTTAGTGGGATTTCCTACAAGAACAACAGCTTACTCGAGCAAGAGTATTGTCAATTCCCAGCCCCCAGTCACGGATTAAGCTGGAAAACATAAGTGAGTGAGGTTGCGTATTGTTTCTTTGCTTTCTATGCTGTAGCGAAACCCTGCCTCTACGATTTCTGCGGCGAAAAACGTGCTGTGGCCAACTACAAAACCTGGAGGCGAACATGCAAGGCAGCGGGGGGCGCAGGATATAGAGGGGGAGCAGCACGGCTGAGCAGCGAGGGCAGACCCACCTGCAAAGAGATCAAGCTCGCCCTGCCTGGTCGTGTGACAAAAACCCTAGCAACGCGACCTACATCTCAGGCCAAAATGACCTATGAGACCAAACTAATACAATCCTTGTGGATCTAATCCAATGTCTGGGTACAAAAATATAAATGAAGTAAAGTGAGACTGAAATCATCAGACTAAAATCATCATAATCCTCATCAATGCCCGAAGATGCCTGACATCAGACGTTGTTCGAGAAAGTATTGCATTGGTCGCTTAAGAGCTTTGTCGACGTCGGCCTCTGTAAATAGTGGTACTAGGCGTCTCTCATATTGTGCTAGAATAGTCCTGATCCTCTGATGGAGCCTCGGTCGATGTCGTGGTTGCCCTCGTAGACGTGGGGGTCCAGATCTCCTGAGCTTACTGGCTCTGTCCACTAATATACCTCTGGTATAGGTGGGCTCTGAAGTCTGCTGTGAAGCATGCTCATCTCGCTGCTCAATCCCTGCTCAAAAAAAGAAGTCAGTGATCTCCCTCTGTGAATGTCTCCCACTGCGTGGCCTCCTCAAGAGACTCTCCTTGTGTTTGTGCAGCTCTAGCAAAAACAAGCGGAGGCATCTCTGATCCTGATATCTCATGACTCTAGCCAATGGTCCAAAGCCCTCTTTGAATAGACAGTGAAAGCGGCCTCGTATCTCATAGTATACCGGACAATGATAAATGTGATGTAACTTTGTCTCTGGCTGTATATGACACAATTGGCATATCCTGGCGTTTGCTGGTACTCTGCAAAATCTGCCAGTCAATCTCTAGCTGATGCGACGATGTGCGCATCTGACCAATAGCACATCGTGTTCCATAGGATAAATGAATGTCCATATAAGACGGTCTGATCACATATCTATCCTCTGTTAGTTGGAGAAGATGCTCTCTAGAGAAAGCCATTTTTGTGCCCAACTCTTGTATTGGCTGTATCCATGTGCTTTTGGCATCAAGTCGTGATGTATAAGTCTAGTGATGTCTATTTGTGTGAGAGATAGGGAGGGTGCATTGAAGGAGTATTGGAATGGATGCAGTCTATTCATGCTGAATCAAATCATCATGTATAAGTCTAGTGATCTCTGTCCATGTGAGATAGGGAGGGTGCATCCAAGGAGTACTGGAATGGAGGCAGTCTATCCATGCTGAAGCCATGTGACTCAAACCATGATGTCATTTGTCCATACCAGCATGTTGTGTCCCCCTGTAGCACTAGCTGTCGGGATGACTCAATGGCTAGCCGGGCATATCTGTCTCTGGGGAGGTCCCATAAATTATGCATGAAGGAAACTGATATAGTAAGGGCCTCGACTACGAGAGCGGGAGCAGCTAGCTTGGATCGAATAATCTCATGTGGTACTGAGGCCTTAGTGTAGCGCGGATAGTGTGTCGTGCTCTCTACAGTGGGTGCTCCTCAGTGCAATGTGCGTGACATCTCACTCAAAATAGAATGAAAACAAAAGAAACAATAGAGAACAGCTATCAACACAGAGACGCAACAAAACATATGGACTTGACTATCTCAAAGAACTGATACAAACTTTGGCGTGGCAGCACACTTAGCTCCAGCCCAGAACTCACGGGTACAATGGGGGTGTCGAGGCTCAGATGTGCAGGGATGGTGCAGACGTGCTGTGTGTATAGACTCGCTACTCTAGACGATGACGTTGGACCATATATGAAGAAGATGATCTCTATGACCCAACAGCTACTACTCATGTCCCACCATAAAGAGCCACCAACGGCTCATAAATGTCATCCATCTAAGTCTATCTCGGGACTGAGTGGTGGTGGTGACCTGGCCACGATGTCCACTAGAACCACCGTCATATCCTTGCCACGTGTCGCTGCCCAGCCCAGAGAGTCCGTCCACTGTGAACCAGACCAGACCAACTGTACTAACTGTGTGTCCTGTGAAAGTGACACTGTAGCTTGCTACACTTAGCCCGAATCAGCTGAGAGATCATAGAGACTAGAGGCCTCTCCATACATCTCCATCCATCAGTGCTACCAGATCTGCCATGGTGGTCCAGTGAGAGTCCCCAAATCTGTCCCCAAATCTGAACCCCATAAAGCATAGCTGAAGCCACTTGAGTGTCAAAAAGCCACATCTTGTTCGTGGTTCCTGAAACTGAACCTGCGAACACATCTTGTCCAATCCTCTCAAGGCTGCATAAGCTCTCATCAATCTAGTCTTCAGTGGACTGGGGTTTTCTTTGAGGAGAGTGATATGAAACGAGAGACAGAGAGGGAGAGGTTTGTTAACATTGATACCCAATTATACTCCCAATATTGAGCATTGATAGTATTAGTGGGGGTATGTCGCAGTATTTAGTCAATATTGAGCATTGATGGTATTAGTGGGTATGTCTCAGTATTTAGTCAATATTATGCATGATAGAGCTAATTATTATATTTTCTTATGAATTATTACAATGAATCTGTATCCTGCAGTGTCCTTTCTAGGTAATCTAGGGCGTTTCCTGTACTCTTCTAAAGTAAATATAATATCTGCTTTGCATTTCTTCCAAGAAGGGTTCCTTCCTTGTATCTATGTTTTTCATATATAAAGAGGGATTGTTATGTTGGAGTCCTCAAGATGCTCCTTGTTGAGGGAATTCATTGACACGGTATGTGTAGATGATTGATGGTGCTCAAGATAGAAATGCCCTTGAATTGAAAGGAAGCTCTCATAGTGCTGGAGACCCTGAGTTGGAGTATCAAGTACTTCTCCCGGCTCCATTCAAGGGAAGACCTGGAAGAGGTTGCTGTATGCTGGTGCAGGTTAACCTCAAAATTCTGTCGTTGAGATGTCTTGCTTTTAAGCATGCCCGCTTGCAAAATGTACTATATTCATTTGATAACTTTTTTGAATCTTCTAGGCCTTCTTAGAGCAATTGATAAGGCCTATCAAGGATAATCTGCAAGAATGGTCAGAGACAACAAGGTGTGGTGCAGCAAGGTTGCTTCTTGCGTTACTGGTAAGATAGTATGACTCTTAGGGACAGCAATTCAATATCTATTTTCTGTTTCAAGGAAAAACGTGCTGAAAATGTGATTTAGTACTATTTAAAAGTCATGTTTCATGATGATTAAGCTAACGTAGGTTTAACATGTTTGTTTCACTTTTTCTGAGATGTTTTTGCTGTTCTCTTTACAGAGAGCAAATAGATTATTCCATTAGTCGAGAAGAATTACTAGTGGTCTATAACTCTCGAAGAAAATCCATATGGCTTTGGTGTCTGCACAATGGAGAGCCTCCCTCTCCCCCATTTTCATGAAATCGAGACTTTGGATAGCAAAGGAATGCATATTAGTCTCCACGTTTTCCCCAATATCCTATCAGGGTCTATGGGCCAATTGGACTCTGAGAAACACATTGCATTAAGTGGAAGCATGTTACACTTTGTCATCTCAAGCCTTTTTATAGATCCAATGCCATCATAGTTTCCACATGATATGCCTTCAGTTCAATAACTAAATGTGTTTCAGGCTCTCACTGACCCTTTGGTTCCCATCATTGATCACCCCTTGCAATTCTTTTTAAGGACAAGTTTGAACCCAGGAACATCATGGCGAGACCCTCGGTTGCAAACTTGATACTTGTTGGCCATGATGTATTTATTTCAAACATTGCTTTTGCGAAGAGGTCACTTATGATCTTCCTTTGGAAAGGGTGGCAACAATAGTGGAATTTGATGTCGGTTGATAACCCAGTAGCAAGAGCACTAGGACAGCATAAAAGATTACTGGAAATTTTCCAATTGCTACTTTGAAGCTATGTTTATTTTATCAAGCTTCTTTCATAATACCTTTTTTCATAGAGTTAAATTTACAGGTCATGGCAGAGCAGCAAGTAGATGCCTATCTACAATTGATAGTTCCTGCACTGTGCAGGTCTTGTCTTATACCAGTTCATCAATGTTTTTATATGCGATGATCCATTGCTATATCTGACACCAAATCTTTCAGTGCAGTGGGGGACGATAATATGTGCATTGCTAAATTGCTGGTGGAATCAGCACACATTCTAGGCTGGCACACTTCTCCTCATGCTTGGCTACCACTAGTCTTGGGGCAAGTATTGAGTTCAGCTGCAACTTCCACACAGGTTCTACTCTGTAAATTGCTAGATAAGAGCTTTCCAAGATAAGTTTTATACGTCTTTTTAAGCTTCACCAACTGTGCAGGCTGCCAATGAACTAGTTATTATTTCTGGGCTACTGTATGGAACTCAAAACCGGGCTGCTGACAAGGATCTAGCTAAAGAGGTCGTAAAGATATTGTACATATTAAGCTGTAACTGTTTTTTGATGAAATGAAGCAGAATTCTGTGTTTGTTTTACACAAAAGATCATGCTTATTAGGCACAAATGCTAGTTTTGAAACTCATGTACGGACCTAAGTGATGTTGGGCATAGCACAATGCGCAGCACAAAACGATAATTTGGAGTTTTGAAGGATTGTTTGTTAGCTAATCTATGGAACTTGAAAAGGCACATTCATTGTAGCAGGGCTACAATGTCACTTGCACTGGACAAGCAGCTACAATTCTCTTGGTTTCACACAGGGTGGACTCTCTCCTGGGCATTGACACATGGCAGACACAGGGAGTGGTGGTCTAGAGGACATCATGGCCAATCACCGCCATCACAGTTCGGAGATAGGCATAGCTGGACAGTCAGAGATATTTGTGTTAGCCATTGGTTGCTCTCTATTGTTGTATATATGCTCAGTTGGTTTTATGAGTCAGAGACGTCGTATGGGTCATTGAGTCTATTAGAGTCTTACGTTCAGTCTAGCACTTGCACATCTGCACTCTCTCTTCACAGTTGGAGCCTTGGCACCCCATTGTACCCGTGAGTCCTAGGCTTGGAGCTGAGCGTGCTTCCAGCCACAGTATGTATTGTTCACTGAGTATAATAAAGCTTCCATTGGGTTTGGAGTCTGCTGTTGTGTCATTTGAGTACAATTTTTCTTTGTTCCATTGCTCTATAGTGTTCATTTCTATGTGACGAGTGAGATTTCTTGCATACTGCACTGAGGAGCACCCACAATAGAGAGCACGGCATACTTTTCTTGCTACATTCCCCACTGTATATCACTCAAGAAACAAGACCTTGGACAAATTCTTAGGTTCAGCCTAGCTGTATCCTAAGGGTTTAGCATGAAGATGGTCATTTCTTGTTCATGTACTTTCTGGGTTCTGTAGATGGATGAAATCTTTTCAGTCCAACTTTCAGAGGGTCCTTCCTCAGAGGAAGATTACTACAATTGGTCAATATGGATTTGTTTTTTTAAAAGCTACAGCTATCTATTGCTTGACATAGCTATTTATACCTCAATGGTGTGTGCCTTTCTAGACTGCTGCTTCACTGCACCAATTCCCTAAGTCATTTAAGTCTGAATAGGCAAAATGTACTTTTATTATCTACATGATGCAGGTTGTCCAGCATCTCATCAATGTCAATCTCCGGTTTAATCAGCATGAAAGTATCCATCAGCAGGTATGTGCAGTTTCTTTGTTTTGTAATTTCAGACACTTGACACATGCAAGAACTTTGCTATCCCAAAGAAAGGAAAAGCTGAATTGAAAGTAAAGACTATAGCTAAAGCTAACTGCTAAAACAGGGATTGGGGTATACAATGAGTGGTGTAGTATGGTATACATCAAAGATGGGGGTGTCAGCAGCTCCTTGAAGAATATGCCTAGGATTGATTTAAGCTAGCCAGGCGCTTTATAGTCTCCTGTTGGAACTGGCGTCTCATCCTTGCTGGTAGAGACAAGGTGTCTAAAATCCAAGTGCTCTCTTCTCCTACTCGCTCTAAGTGTCTCTACTCTCTGGAGGTAACTCCCTACTATGTGGGTTCCAAAGGTGAGGTGGATCTTTGAAAGAATCCGGTTTTACGTGTTTGACCTCCCCCACCCTGGTACCATTTTTTCTTGAAAGAGATCTCTGTGTGTCGCTGAATCTCTAGTAGACACCTCCATCACACACTCTGGTCTGCCGACTCTAAGGGAGTGCTAGGTGGGGTATACTATTTGATGGCAGTGTAGGCCCTGCAGCTACATCCATAGTGTTTCTCATCCTCCCTCTCTCCCCCTTGCTCACAATCATCTCTGCGTAGTCTGTATATCCTCCTCTCTAGTGATTCGAAATGCTCTGCAAGTCTCTATCTCAAGGGGATATGGCGAAACCTTAAGCTGGCCAATTGCCACCCCGGGCCCATGTGATAAGAAGCCCTCCATATATCTAGGTCTCTCTATGTATCTATCCTCCAAAATGCTCATGAATCGCTCTCTGTAGTATATCATCTTTGGGGCACAGGGCTGCCTAGGTGATATCCATGTCTCTTGTATGTATAGCTGTCAGAGGTCCTGTATTAAGACTATGTTCCTCTCATCATGTGAGATAGACGGGTGGTGCATCCCTATCATACTTGTTGGATGGTCGGAGGTGGTCCATCTCGTCCCTGCAGGAAAGATCACAGTGTTATCTGGGCATACCAAGATCCTCTATCCGAGTCTCAGCCAATTGTTTGGAAGCCTTGAAATCTCTATATGATAAGCAGTCACGTGCAGGAGGTCATGTGACCCTTCTTTGAATTTGTCTACAAGGTATATGGTCTGGAGCAGGGCATCCATCATCATGGGTATTGCAACAAATTCAACTCAAACAATATTATTAGACACTAAAGGTTTGTTGCATATCATATGTGCCATCATGAGTACATACGGTCGCTCTATCTATCTCCCACCAGTGTGCAGCTAGGCCTACCGCCCATGCCTCGGACTCGTACATCAATGCTGGCATCACTAAAGTGTCAAGAAGTGTAAGATTCCCAACACAGAGATTAGGGGGACTTGATAGCTGGCCTTCCTTTATTCTTAAGCTCCATTGACAACACCTTACCCAAATTCAAAGAAGCAAGGATAAGAGAAATAGAAGGGGAGGGAGGCTTCTATGCTTCACAATCGTGGATACAAGGGTCCTACACCACGATCCAGGTCGATAGCTCAAAGGTTATAATGAGAGCTAAATCCTATTTCACTAGATTAAACTCTTAACATACTAGGATCTTTAAACGTCTTTTTAACCCCGTTTAAGAGGCCCGACTACCATCCATAAAATCTTAGATATGGTATGAGACTTATCATTAACTAACAGTTAGACTTGTGAAAAGTACCCAACTGATCAGGTCCACCGTTCGGTGAACATAGTCCTATTTGGATACTAATCTCCCACTTTCCACATTGCACTCACTCGTTCCTCTTGTTATTTAATTACTACCACAATGTTTTACATATACAATCAAAGTTTCTTCATTACTTTTGGTCAGGGTTTCGTTCATACAGACCTTCAAACATCTCCCAAACAATACTTTCTCAAACAAGGTCTAATGAAAACAGTCCTATCTCTTAACAAAAAGAAATATCCAATATCATGAGTTTTTCACCACCCACGGACTTTCTTTGTCTAACCAACAAAGCCTTTGCAAAGGTCTTCTTATTCGTTAACGGCGAAGCCGGCAATCAAAACTTTCCTTGTTGCTACCCGTTGAGATACTCACTCACCACGAAATACAAGTGTTGCTAACCATAACTTATTCTCTGCTACGCGCGCTATTTCCTCTTTAGCTGCGAGTTCCATGTGGCAAGAAAGTGCTCTATGAGTAGCTTTCTTTTCGAAGGATAACTTTTAATAGTGATCAAAAAGTTTTCCTTAGATCAAACAATTCTTTTGCCAAACAATGCTTTCAACTGGATTTAGAAAAACGCATGCTTGTCTCTCATGATGAAAATAAAATTCTTGGTCATTTTTGGGACATCCTAGGCTTCTTATACTAAGGTCAACTTTTTTTTTTTTGCAAGAAAAGAGATCCTTCCATTAGTTAATAATAACTGCCCGAAGGCTACAAACCACCTCTACGAGAGAGGGCTACAACAGAAAACCTGGGGAAACTCTCCCAGTGAGAAAAAGTATGTACAATGAGGGCTAGATCACGAGATGAGAGGAAAAAGCTACACTGGCACACCTTGAATCATGGTGAAGAAAGGCCTTGGGTGCCATACTTCTAGGAAAGCCTCTCAGCACTCCCGCATGCGGTCAGAGCTGTCCCGAAGTCTCTCAAACTGACTCATGAGTGTGTGTATCAGCTCCAGCCAAATGTCCCGAATATTCTTTGCGGGTGGAACAACCCAAGCCTCGAAGCTGCGGAAGCAGCGAGCCCGCCAAATTAACCAGAGTGTTAGGCGCAGATGAGTTCCCAACACCACTCTTTAGGGATGAGCTCTGTGGTATGCTGCGGAGTAGGTCGACCCTCCTCGATCACTATCATCATGCTGGTGGAAGCCAACTCAAAGTGGAGTGCTGGGCTCGTGAGAGTGGACCAAGCTGCAACACCCCAAGTGTACTGCTGGGCTATAGAGAGGGCTAGCATCAGCTGGAGAACCCGAACCCAAACCTGCTGTGCCATGGGGCAATCCCATAAACAATGTCTCTGTCTCTCCACAGGATGGACACATGCTGCACATGTTGCTCAAAAGCCGCTGTGCACCAACCAACTCTTAACTGTTGTAGCCATGTGTGCTACCAGCCAGTGAAACATAGTTACTCTCCTCGATTGTCTACTGTCCCACAACCGCTCCCAAAGACCTATGAAGAACTAAGCTATGAGACGCTCCTCCTACCATTGAAATGTTGTAGCTGAGCGAGCCTCTCTTTGTGCTGTCAATACGTGTCGCCCCAAACAAGCTGTGTACTGGAAAAAAGGAACCCCTGGGTGATCGGCTGAAGCGAAAGGATCCCGCTAGAACCACTCTCCTGGGTCCCACTATACACGTACAGAGGGCGGCTCTCCCAAGCCCAAAGCCGCCAGTGTCTTGGCTCAAGATCTGCTAGGTCAGGATCGATGATAGAGGCCGTTCCACAGATGTCCACAACTCTCATCCTCTAAAAACAGCACTTTGTAACCTATGGTGTCTCTACTTGTAGCAGGGCTACAGTGTCACTTTCATAGGACATACAATTAGTGCAGTTGGTCTGGTCTGGTTCACATTGGACGGACTCTCTGGGCTAGACAGTGACATGTGGCAGGATACGGACGGTGGTCTAGTGGACATCGTAGCCAGGTCACCACCACTCAGTTTTGGGATAGACTTAGATGGCTGACATTTATGAGGCGTTGGTGGCTCTTTATGGTTGTGTATATGAGTAGTAGTGGTTTGGTCATTGATCACTCTCTTTTTACATCTGGTCCAGCGTCGTCGTCGAGAGTCTAGAGTCTAGACACACAGCACGTCTTCACCATCCCTGCACATTTGAGCCTCGACACCCCATTGTACCTAAGAGTCCTGGGTTGGAGCTAAGTGTGCTCCCACGCCAGAGTCTGTATCAGTTCTTTGAGATAGTCGAGTCATTTGTTGTGGTCTGCTGCTGTTGTTGTGTCGCTGCGAGCTCAGTTGTTGTCTATCGTTCCTTGTTTCATCTGTTTTGAGTGAGATTGTCACTGTTTTGAGTGAGATTGTCACGCACATTGCACTGAGGAGCACCCACTGTAGAGAGCACGACACACTATCTACGCTACAGGTGCTCTCACTTTGGCGATCACGGGGGGACCTCAACTGAAGTCTCACTCTCTGTGAGGTACAAATCTTGAAGCTAGTTGGGTTTATCTAGCTTCGCCTACTTTGCCTTGCACTGTGTAGCTGCAGAGCATACACAATAGCTAAACATTCCCTTTCTGTGGTGCTATAGTTGCGTTCTGCGTTGGTGAGTAGGTGACTTGCATAGTGAACAGGGCGATCCAAGTTGTACTCCTTACTAGGCTAAGTCAGCACAGCACCCACAGCCACTTGACTGGCATCAGTATGCACATGAAAAGGGAGAGACCAATCTGGAGAGACCAATCGGGAGCTACTAGGATAGGCGCTTCAGTGAGGTGTTCTTTTAGGTATGCAAAAGCTTCGGTCTCTGCATTTGATCATTGAAAGGGAATAGTAGCACTGGTTAGGCGGGTTAGAGGTTGAGCCACTTGTGCATACATGCGTATAAACCTGTGATGATAGCCTGTGTGGCCTACAAAGCTCTGCACCCCTTTTGGGTTGATGGGAGGTGGTAATTTTAAGATTGCCACTTCTCAAGGACAAGCGCTAAACCTTTAGCAGACACCACATGCCCTAGAAGTGTGCCCTCAGTGACCAAAAAATGACATTTGTTAGGGTTTAGCTTTAGACGTGCCTCTCTGCACTTGAGGAAGACAGCAGAGAGCTGAGCGAGGTGTTCCTCTAGATTTTCTACTGGGGTTGAACATTGAGCACCTGAGAAGGTCGAAAAATCGTCCATGAAGATGCGATGATGATCTGTAAGCAGAGGACAAAAGATGAGATATACCGCCCGATTGAAATAAGGTGGAGCGTTTTTCAACCCAAAAGACATTCTAGTGTAGATAAAAATACCCCAGGGAGTCACAAAGGCCGTTTTAAGCTGATCACCTGGATGGATGCCCAACTGATTGTATCCACTGAACCCATCCTTGAAACTATACAATACATGCCCTGCTACATCTTCGAGCACACGTTCAGTGAAAGGTGTGGGAAAACCATCTGGGATAGTTACCTTGTTCAGAGCGCGGTAATCTACGCACACCCGGATTTTATTGGACGACTTCTTAGGCGCTATCACCATGGGTGATAACCACTCAAAGTGCTCCGCAGGTACAATGATCCCTACCTCTAGCATTTTTTCGAGCTCTGACTTGACAGCCTCTGCATACTTGGGGTTGATCTTGTAAGCTCTGCCTCTGACAGGCTTAGCCCCTTCTACCAGAGGAATAGTGTGGAGACCCAATTCTGGTGGGATCCCTTCCAAATCCTTGTAGGACCAAGCAAAAACATTCTTAAAAGAGTGTATAAAAGAAACTAACTGATCAAGTAATGCGGGATGCTCCCATAACCAAGCTGCTAAGAGGACGTGTTGAGGGTTGTCAGGGTCGCCCATGTTGACTTTTTTCACCGGGTCAGAAGATGTACCTGTGGAGGGTACTTCAGAAGTTGAGAAGCGAGCTGCCTCTTAGAGCTTCGAGACATCATGTGCTGGTGTTTGATCGATTGAAAACTCCACATACTCTTTTCGTAACCATCCTGGTGGAAGCTCCTCGAAGGGTTAATCTTCACACACAGATATAACAGTGTGCTTTTGAGGAGGCGGGGCGTCCGACCTTGGAGATGTTAGAGGAAGGGGGAAATCATTGGCGAGTTCATGCAGAGGAGATTTCTTCCCCCTTCGGTGATGTGTAATAGTCTCCCCGAGGCCGACGGCTTCCATCAGAGGAACATTTGAATCATGAGAATCAAAGACTAACACACTTACTTCTTCGACTGGTACACTCTCTACTGTAGGACTTGGGACATTGGTGTCTGCCTGAGGAGCTGGGAGAGAGAGTGTTACCAGTACAGGTAAGTCTTGAATAGAGACGACATAGCATGGCATCGAGGTGGTAGCTTCCAACCACTGCAGCAGGTCTTCGTCAGACCCAGTCAGGTGGGATGGGTTGCTAAGGGTCGGGGTTGGACTATATTGACAATGAGCTGTGATGAACCACTGGATCCATCCCTCCTTCAAGCCGAATTGGTTGCATAGGGGAGCCAGTAGTATGTATCCACATGGCGTCGTTTCCCCAATCATGAAGTGCTTTAATATGCCGCAACCATGGTCTACCAATAAGCAAAGGGAATCCTCCCTCCACCTGAGGAAGACTGACCACCACAAAATCCAAGCTAAATGTGAAGTCTTGTACCATCAGAGGCACCTTCTCTACTATGCCCACAGGGTAGACTGTCCTCTAGTCCACCAGTGTAACAGTGAATGGAGCAAGGCGGGTAGGCTGGAGACCTAAGGCCAACATGGTAAATTCTGGCATCAGATTGATCCCAGATCCACCATCCACAATGACACCTGAGAATTTATGCCCAAGAATAGACACAGTGAGACGAGGACGTTTGTAGTCGGTGAGAGGAGCAGCTGGAGAAGAAATCATGTAGGACTCCAAGGGCTGCACAGGTAGGTGCCCGCCACTAGGCCCTGCACCAGGGTACAGAGGCTGGATGATGGACAAGGTGTCACTTCTAAAATTTGTATCAAGTCAAAGCATGTCGTACAGTGACACTTGCTGAAAGGTGTTCTTCAAGATAGACTCTGCTGTAGGCTTCTCTCTTTCGATTAAATCTTTCTCTGGTATCTTTATCTTTTGCAAGTCCTCTACTGCTTCCATGAAAGCACCATCAATATCTGATAGAAGAGAGGTAGGTTGGCTCTTGGCACTACCTACTGGTTTGTGGGACTGGAGATGAACAAATTGGACCACCAGGGAGGCTGAGACCAAGAGCAGCTCTCTGTGCCTGTGTGAGCAAACAAGCCGCCTCTTCCACTTGCTTCAATCCATCTCAAGAGGCCACTGTTGCCTCTGGTAAATGGCTCCAAAATCAAGTGCTAGTACTCCTCTGAGTAAACAGTCTGCAACTATTCCGCCAGTTTGAACAAGCGGAATCTGCCTAGATGGCGATTCAATGACAGACCAGTTTATGTGGGCCCTTTTCTTAGAAACAGGAAAGAGACTTGACGAGGCTCAAAATTCAATAATGTCTATGTGAAGAATATTGCAGAGTCTATGTCAGATGAAGAATTTAGGAGCATCTTTGAAACCTTTTGTCCCATTAGCAGTGCAGTTATTATGAGGGATGCCGATGGCAAATCAAAGTGCTTCTGTTTAGTGAATTTTGAGAGCACAGATGATGCTGCAAAGACAGTTCAAAGTCAAAGTCCTCCTGTGACTGCAATCCACCTCTCATGTATCATCCTGGAGCTCCAGGAATGGGCCAGCAAACGTTTTATGCCAACAAATGTTTTATGGAAATCCCCCTCTCCCTCTCCCTATTCGGACCCCTCTCTCCTCTCCCAATTCGTCCCAACCCTCCCCTCCCAATTCGTCCCCCTCCCTCTAACCCCAAATTCGCCCCCCTCTCCCTCTCCCAATTCGTCCCAACCCTCCCCTCCCAATTCGTCCCCCTCCCTCTAACCCCAAATTCGCCCCCCTCTCCCTCTCCCAATTCGTTCCACCCTCCTCTCCCCTCCAAATTCGCCTCCCCCCTCTCCTCTCCCAATTCGTCCCCTCTCCCCCCAATTCCCCCCCCCCGCGGCGGTCTCTGTCTTCCGCCCCTCTCTGTACGCCACCAGTGTCGACTCCCGATTATCATGAGAAATCAGCGGCTTCTCCCTCGGAGATTCTTCTACCTTCTTCCCCAATATTCACCCATACGCATCTGACTCCACTTGCAACTACCATCTCAGATCCCGTTCAGCTCCTACTCGACTAGTAGTGTCTCCTCATAGCGAGCCACTTGTGCCACTTGGGACTCCTCCAGTACCATCATCAGGGGTGGCTGACTCTACTTCTCTGTTACACCTTTCGGAGAAAGTATTGCAAGACTCCAGGAATGCTATCGCCACCATAGAGCTTGGAGCTAAACAGTTAGCTGCCACGCACTAGCACTACTCTGCCATATACGCAGC
Source organism: Adiantum capillus-veneris (assembly GCF_014529385.1). Taxonomy (NCBI): domain Eukaryota; kingdom Viridiplantae; phylum Streptophyta; class Polypodiopsida; order Polypodiales; family Pteridaceae; genus Adiantum; species Adiantum capillus-veneris. The sequence continues at coordinate 38,898,752 of NC_140959.1, forward strand.
TATGGCGGGATCTCTGAAGGTGGCCGAAAGTGCCATCTCGTATCGGGATGCTACAATTTTCGCGCTACAACAAGCTTTGAAGATAAAGTCAGACATCATTGAAGACCTTCGGGCACAGGTACAAATGTTTAGGGAAATGCTTCTACATGGAGATAGGCAGGCTGCATGCTGCCAAACATCTGAAATTCTCAAGGTCATACATAACCTCTCCCAAGCTGCTAACTTAGTCCCGTGCACAATAGAATGACTACCTCCTCTAATGGAATATGGCTATAACATTGACTATAGCGGAAATTGAAACAACAATACTAAGCATTTCCTTTAAGAGAATTCTTAAAGAGCATAAGAAGAGTAAATGATTAAAGGTACAAAGATGAACATTACACCTCATTATGGCATGAACAATACTTGTAAAAGAGAGAGAGAAAGGATTAGACAAATTGACAACAATTGAGAACTGGATTTATGTGGAGTCGGTCCCCCTCCAAAAGGCTTTTGTATTATAGACTCTCCCATAAAGAGAGACTTGGTACAATACAAGCTTGTGTTTCTTGAGACCTCGTTGGTGCAATGAAGATGGTAGACTTCATACACCAAAATTATTCGCTTAATTAACTTGCGACAGCATTAATATATCCCCGGCCTCAATCCCAAGACCTCAAACACCTTCAAAGGTGGAGAGAGCTAGCAGGGAGTGAGGGAAGGGAAAAGGAAGAAGAAGTAACATACGAGAAAGAAATAGACTCCTCACTTTTTATTACTCTTGTTGCTTTTTTTTCCCCTAGAAAAAGATCCTTCTATTAGTTAATGAAACTGCACATAGGGCTACCAACACCTCTACTAGAGAGGGCTACAAAAATCATAGGGGGGAGACTTTTCCAATTAAAGGGCAACATATGTACAATGAGGCTAAATCAGGAGATGGGAGGAGGGAAAGGCCACACAGGTGGATGGTAGTGCCATCTCAGCACACCCTGAACCATGGTGAAGAAAGGCCCAAGGCACCAGAGTCGAAGGAAAGCCTCTCTATGTCCCCGACCACTTCAGTTCCTCCACATCCACCTCCACCTCCTCCTCCCTCGGACGCTGCCGCTCCCCCTCCCCCTCCCCGCCTCCTCCCCCTTCCACACCTCCACCCTCGCCTCCCGTCTCTCCTCTCCCTAGAGGGACCCACAGTCTCATCTCCCGACCCCTTCTCCACTCCTCAGACGCAGGGGACTGGACACGCGTCTGCCGCCGCGAGGCAATCTCTTGGTAGTGCTTTCGCTACGAGCCGTGTGGCTCGAGAGGGACAGCCCCATATGAGGCCGCCTTTTTTGGTGCAAATTTCTCCTTTTGCAATAGTTCCTAGAGGTTTGAGTAGCTTTGACATTTGCAGACGTTGGGAGTTCTTCGACTACAGCTTCACACGGTTCCTGGGTGCAGGAATTTCCACTTCAATTGGAAATAAAGCTTCCTTGGCATAAACTAAGTGGTAAGGAGAAAATCTTGTGCTTGTTTTAATAGCAGTTCTGTAGGCCCATAATGCACACGGCAACTCTGAATCCCAATTCTTTCTATGTGTCTGGGTCATCTTTGTTAAGATCTTTACCAAATCTCCATAAAATCTCTCATTGAGACCATTGCATTGTGGATAATAAGGAGAACTGTACCTATGATGTATGTTGAGCTTCTCGCATAAGAAATCAAACAGCTCTCCTCTAAATCTTGGTCCTCTATCAAGAAGTAGCTCTAGGGGTACACCAAATTTGCAGCATATATGCTCGTAAACAAATTTTCCCATCTCCTTACTGGTAATCTGTTTGACAGCTTTGGCTTTTGCCCATCGTGACAAGTAATCCACTGCTATCAAAATGTAAGCATTTCTTTTACTAGTCAGGTAAGGGTCCAATAGCATCAAGACCCCATTTTTCGAACACACCAAAGGTAGAATTGTTTGTCGCAATTTGGGTTTCAAAATTCTCTTTTCCATCTTCTGAAAGGCAAAAATGACTTGCAGCAATGATTAACATCCCGCTCAATGCTTGGCCATACATAGCCTTCTTGGTAAATTTTATGCAACATGATCTTGATGGCAAAATGGCCTCCACAAGATCCTTCATGATTTTCTTCCAAAATCTTGTAAATCTCTTCTTTCCAAGGCACACGACGCAAAACCAAATCACTTCCTTTCATGTACAGCACATCATCAAGCATTTTGTATTTCCTGTCTTTCCTTACGAACGCATACTTTTTGGGAGATGCTAAACCTCCAGGTAGAACACATGTCAAAAGAAAATCCACCTCCTTTGATAACATTTCTCTCCCATGATATAAAGGAGTATCTGCCTTTATCACAAACACACAAGTGATCATTTCTTGGGTAGCATCATGAGCGTCCTCATTTTGAGACCTTTCAATATGTTGCAAACTCCATGCTCAAAATTTTTGAGCAACACTTTCACTTTGAAGCATAAATTCTTCAGTTTAGGCTTCTTATTCCTCCATACTCCCAATACTTGCTTTACAACCAACAAGGCATCTCTTTTGATCTGCAAGCGTTTAATCCCCAACTGTAAGCAAATGTGCAAATCACCTTCAAGAGCCATGTATTCTGTTTCATTGTTGCTCTTTGCAGCAAGTTTTAACCCCTGCTTCCTTACAAGCTTTCCTTGTGTATCATATATGGCAATGCCTCTTGAAGCAGCATCATGACTTCTTCGATAAGAACCATTGAAGTATAACAGTGAAGCATCAGAGTTGGCAAGAGTCGCGACTTTCTTCTTCCGCACCACCTCTTCTTTAATCAAAACAGGAGTGTCCTTATAAGTGAGTAAATCTGCCAGGGTAGCTCGAGTACTCTCCTCCACCAAAAAGGTGAATTGAAACTCCTGGAGCTCAATAACCTATCTCATCACTGTTTTTGATAGATTTGAATTATTGAATAGTTGGGGAAGCAATGAATAACTGGTAAGAAAGGTGAATGACTTTTGCAGCAAGTAGTGTCTGAATCGCCTGCAAGCATAAACCATACTGGTGATCCAATTCAATTTCAAAAAAATCTCTTTCATGAGGAGTCTTCACTATGCTAGCATAATGAACATGCTTCATTTTTTTCCTTTTTGCAACAATGGCATCCTCTCTCACTATTGGGTTAACATAAAACTCTTTTTCCCAGTCAGGAGCTTGCATAATAGGTAATGTACTCAAAACCTCTTTAACTTTGTCAAAAACATCATCATAATCACGAGACCATTCCAAGGGATCATTTTTAATTGTTTGCAGCAATGGATACAATAGCTGTGATGCCAAAGGTATGAAACGAAATAGATACTTAACATTTTGTATGAAAGTGGCCAACTGTCTGGTATCTTTTGGAGATGATAGTAACAACAAAGCTATCCACTTTCTCTGGATCTGCTTCAATCCCATTTTCTGAAATCACATGCCGAAGAAGCTTCACCCGTGGTTGTGCCAAATGACATTTCTTAGGATTGACCCCGCATTCATCATATCTTGCAAAAGTCATTTCAAGCTTTTGAACATGCTCTTTCCTTGAACTGTATACACAAAAATCATCTTTGAACCCTTTGACAGACTTCCCAAGAAACAAGGTAAGGACCCAATCCACTTTCCTTTTAAAAGCTCCAGGCCCATTTGTCAACCCAAAAGGAAGGCAGCAAAAGCAGAAACAATCCCATGGCGTGATAAAAGTAGTCTTTTTCCGGTCTTCAGGAGCAAAGATAAGCTGAAAATATCATCAATAACCATCACAGACACTATATCTTTCAAAACCAGCCACTACATCTAGAAGTTGATCAATGAAAGGCAAAGGGTAAGGATCTTTCTTGGTCACTACATTCAATGGCTTGTAATCAACACAAACTCTCCAGTGCCCATCTTTCTTCACAGTGACCACTACAGGGCTCACCCATTCAGGATTATCAACTGACATAATGAACCTTGCATCCAATAGTTTATCCACTTCTTCCTTTAACGCACTCATCTGCTCCTTACCCATCCTTCTTAATTTTTGTCGTATTGGCTTTGCCCCTTCAACTAGCTCGATCTTCATAGGATTCCCAACAAAACTCCTTATTTCCTGCTATGAAGTGATAAAAAAGATTTGGAAACCTGTCCAACATTGCTAAGTACTTCCTTCTTTCTCCTTATGTCAAATCAGTACTTAATATATTTTGAATTAACTCTTTCTTCATTGTCAATTCCTGCTTAGGTTGCATCAACTATTCCAGTTGCTCTAAGCGGCTTGAAGCATTTATATTCCTTGATAATTGCAGCACTTCACTAATTTTTCTATGTTCCTCGTCCAACAACAAAAATAACAATTCACCCTCTTCACTGGAACTCGAAGGAGTGCACTATCATCGCTGGTAGTTTCGGATTCATCATGCTCACTCACATCTTCAAGTGCCATAGGTTGTTTGGTAGTCATATCAAACACTCTCTTTTCACCCTTCTTGCCATGCACACCGATTGTGCCCTTGCTTCAATCTTACACGGCACCAACAGCTCTCAACCAAGGTCGTCCCAGAATGAGAGAAAAGGCTCCAGACCAGTTGGCATAACATGAAAGTTTACTATAACCTTCATGTTAAAGACTTCGACTTCCAAATTCTTGATCATTCCCAAACATTTCACTTTAGCATGGTTTTGCTAGTCGAATCCCAAACCCAGAGCTTCCGCATGTCATGAGACCCAGTCTCTCGAACATGATTGTGTGATCACATAAACTTGAGCACCTCCATCAATGTAGGCTTCTCCCATGCCCACACCTTTGTGCACCACAGGACAAATGCCGGGTAACTCTCCCATAGCCAACATTCTGACTTGTCCATGCTTCGGCTCTTTCTTTGGATTCACTAACGACTTCCATTGCCTTTTAAGTTTGGGCACCATATTCATCAACTCTCCAAAAGTGCAATCTACTTTTCTCCCAATCAGGTCTTCCTTTAAACTGTCAGCTGTTTTGCCTTCTCCCAAAGGCAAATCTGCCACTTCAAATCGTCTACGAGGTCTTCTCTTCCTCTTGGCTTTGGAATCTTCGCCCTCTTTCTTCTTCCTGCTAGGCCTTGGTGCTGCATAGCCTTCCCTCTCTCTTTTGTCCACGGGCAGCACGTCTGCGTCTTTCTTTTCAATCCGCACAATACCCACATGATCACCAGAGGTTGAGGCTTGCTTTTCCTGTTCAGTACCTTGATCTCCCCGTATATCCAATGCATAATCATTAGCCCTGTTAGGAATCTGCTGAGGAAGTGGAAACATATCACCTCCCATCCTTGCTGGCTTTGAACAATAAGTGCTAATATGACCAAGATCACCACAATTATAACAAGTGAGGATGAACCTCCTCTGCGGCTCAAAACCGCAGAGTCGTGGACAAGGCGTCTCAAAACCACGTCCACGACCATGACCACCTCCTCCAAGAACACTAAGTCGCAATTCTTGCATCATGGTCATCATGTCTTGCATATTTCCTTGTAATCGTTTGGTATTAGCAGCCCTTTGAACAGGTTGTCTCTGCCTGATTCTCCTCCTTTTGGCCACCATTATTTTGCACATGGACCGCTTTTCCATATTCATTAAGTCTTTGAGCCTTCTATTCTTTCTCTCTAGCAATAGCGACTGCCTCCTCGAAGGTGACGAGTCTTTTTAGCTCGACTTTGAACTTTAGGCTTTCTTTTAGGTTTGCCACAAAATGGTCCTTCTTTAACATGGATGGAGGGATCTCATTTTCCAAAGCCTGAGCCCATTTATCCCATAAACGGGTAAACTGCATGACAAAATCATCAACACTTTGACTAACCCTCTAAGTGTATTCCAAAATTTCATGCCAAACTTCATCTAGTACTTCAATGGATTTGTATTGTGCTAGGAAATCCTGCTTCACACTATTGTAATCCAAAACTACCCCTGGATTTTGTGCCTGCATCAACTCCTCATAATTGTGTAACCAAACTTTTGCCTCATCTTGTAAACTATATTGCAGCAATTGCAACAATATAGCTTGGTCTAGTATATTTCGCAGTAAGAAATTGACTTCCAACTTTTCAATAAAAGTCTGTGCATTCTCATTAGGCAATCCATGAAACTGTGGGAACTCGCCTGCCATGTTTGATTGCCACAAAAACACTTACATGTCCACCTCACACTAGTAACCTGCATGTTTGATTGCTCTAGTACCTAATCCACTTCACACTGGGTAACCTGCCCCCCACTTCTTGGCTTCACAAAACTTCACGACTGTTCAAAGGCTGCAATCCAATATTACGACTGCCTAAGTGCTATCCACAATTTGCACATACATAGGCAGTTGTTCGTAAGGACCCACATCCCTTTTACATTCACTACCTATAGAATAGACATATTTCATAGGAATTGAAGCAATAGGAGCACTTGCTCCTCGGTGGGGGCACCAAAACAATGTTAGCGTGCAAACGAGAAGGAAAGCGAATGCCCCTATAGCCTTGCACGAGCTACACCGTCGGAACGAAGAACTATTGCAAGACCAAAAACACCTGGTAAACACTTGTAGAGATTTATGAAAAACCCTCCAAGCATGAAACACACTTAAAATCAGGAGAAACGAAGGACATCATGATGAATCTCGTTTTGTAGAGATGTTCGTAGAGTATCCATATGAAAAAATAGAGAAGAAACGAAGAAGTTATGGCCGCTCGAACATGGAGGTGTTCTTTTTCTTGCTAAAAAATGAGCTCTCTGGAAGTTGTGCAGGTCTGCAGAGAATTACCGCTAGTAAAAAGGGGGTTTTTTTTTGGCTCTTATCCTAAAGGATTTTCTCTCCTCTTAGCCGACATGATTCTCTTTGTAGGCCCCTTTTAATTGGTTCATTTTGGGCCTTATTTGGGTAAAAAATGGCGTGTCTGTGACCTTTTGACCAAGGAAAGAGGTAGGGGAAGTGTCTAGAGGACCAAAACTTTGACCAGGCGCCTGGGCACGGTGTGTGAACTGAAAATGGGCGCCCCATCATCCCCCCAAAGTCCACGAGCCCCCATGGGCAAGGCAAGAGAGCACTCCACTCCCAGTGATACACCCAATACTAGTCCTCTCCTACTATATATACTCTCCACTTTTCCTCTTAACCCCCCACATGTGGGATTACTCCAGTGCCACATGGCATGCTCTCTTCAACTCTCCCAACTTCCTCATGCACAAACCTGGATTTTCTGTTTCACCCCCAAACTGAGCCATTTCCTCGGAGGCATAGCGGATGACCCCGGTCACCAAATGTGACGCCGTAAAGCAGGACTCGGAGGCCATGACTTCGACTAACTCCAGGAATTAAAAATTCTAGCATTTCCATTTTTAGATCATCAAGTTGGCCCAGTCACCCTTGTCGCATGTACCCGCAATCACTTTCTAAGTCGATACTGGGCACTTCGGACGCACATAACTCATGATGCACGATCCAATTCACAAGCTATAAAGCACTGCTGACAATACCTATTGAAAGCTATGTTTTGGGGTCTCGAACAACCTAAAACATTAGCATTCAGGCTTGGAAAAATCACACTTTTGTGCAAGGATTTTTACATGGTCACTTCCAAAACTTGCAGGGCTATGTACACATATATACTTGAGGCTAGTGGACAAGCTGTTTGGCATGACTTAGTGACTTTATGCTCATCCAAAAAACGTATGACAGCGTCAGTTCTCAGGTTTGTCAGAGGAGCTTCAGAGCTACAGGGCATGAGAGGGGTGTAGAGCATGTGCCAAGGCATTACAAAGGCAATACCTGTTGAGTGGCTTACACCTCTCAAGTCAGCAGCGCCCAGATGGATGGGGGCCTTCAAGCGACTGGAGGTCCTCATCGCAGTTCGGCTTGCTTAGAGACGGTACCCTCCATGTTTTTTCGAGCTATAGGGTGAGGGTCGGTTACACAGAGTCTCACTCGAGGCCCCACAGGTTGCAAAGTGTTGTTTTCACAGATCAGAGTTGTGGGCATTTGTGGGAGAACTAGTGTCATAGATTCTGACCCGGCAACCCTTGAGACAAGGCCACTGGAGGCTGTGGGCTTGGGAGAGCCGTCTACTGGCACGAGTGTAGTGGGATCCTGGAGAGTGGTTTTGGAGGGATTCTTTCTCCTTAGCCGACCATCCAGATCTCCCTTTCTTTTAGTACACTGTTCGACCGGGACGTCAGATACTGGCAGCACGGAGAGAGGCTCGTCGTGCTGTAGCCCCTCATTGGCAGGAGGAGGGTCTCACAACTGAGTTCTTGTTCGCTTTCTGGGCTAGGTTGTGGGACGCCAGACAGCCGTGGCGAGTCACTTTGTTCCAGTGGCTCGTTGCCCATAGAGCTACAGCAGTGGGGATCTGGCTTGTACATAGTGGTCTCTCGGTAGCATGTGGAGCTTGTGACCATCCTATGGAGAGTCAGCGTCACTGTCTTTGGGAGTGCCCTATGGCATAGCAGGTTTGTCTTCGTGTCCTTCAGCTGATGCCAGCTCTTTCCACAGCATGACAGTACACCTGGTTGTAGCCCTATGGGTTGTTTCATTAATTAATAGAAGGATCTCTTTCTCGGAATTCGCGCTGGCATGCTAACATAGCATTGTACGGATTTTCGCATTTTACGCTAATAGCCTGATGACATGGCAGCATTGTACCGATTTTTAGATTCTAGCGCTGGCTGCTTTTGCGAGGCCACACGCTTTTAGAAATTGAAGTTTTTCATGTAGCTGCTTTTCAAGGCCAAGGGCCTGTAAATATGTACCATGGGATCACTCTCCGGCACGCTCACACGTGGAGGCGCAGTGGATGGAGTACTAGAATTGTATTGAGTTCAAGCAATATAAAGAAATACCGAAAGGGCCTCCAAGGTTTGGGGCCAGTGCTCTCTTGGGGTGGAGCTCCGCCACTCCCCGTCTCGTGTGTCGTTCATCTCTTTTAGTTTAGTATTATTTGAAGTGCTTAAAGTTGTTCAGTCTATTCTTTTCTATTGGCGCGTGGTGCCTGTTTCCCTGTGCGTGTGTGTATCTACTTTATTGAAGTTGTACTTTACGCAATCTACTTTTGATAGGACTCTTTCTCGAAAGCGTCTGCTACATATTAACAATGCTTATCTTACTCACGAGGCCTTTCGCATATGATTTTTGGACTTATTCACCCGTTGCTTTCTCACATGCATCTGATCTTGATGTTTCTTGGTTTCGCTTTGTTATGTGAGTGCAATGTGCTATTCAAGATTATGGTAAACAATACATGCATCACTCGAGGCAATGTTAAGGATGTCAAGGAGGTTTGTCAATAGCTGCAGGAATTGGCTAACTCGTGTTTGTTATCTGACTGTGAATTGTTGAGTTGTTTGCAACTTGAGTATGTATGCAAGTTAATAGAAAGTGGAAGCTTGAAAAGATGGTAGACACGTGCTCGTCGACGGGCTTTTATAGATAGAGGCTTTGCTTCGAAACAATTTTGTAAGCATCTGCATCACATGAAGGTTTCTCAGTACATTAAGCATGTAAAGCTTTCTTCAAGAGCTTGAACATTATCTAAACAAGAGCTCTTTAATGCCATGGTCTCACATTATAGATAGGTATTTACTGCACCTCCGCAATCATCCGTAGTAGTTTGTCAAGCACGACAGTTGTTCTCTCATGGACGACCAATCGTCTCTTTTTCGGATGCACAATGCCTTGAAAAACCTTTCATTGATTCTGAATTGCATTGTGCATTGCTTACATTGAGTCGTTCGTGATCTTAAGGATGGGATGGGCTTATTGTGGAGTTCTTTATTTCTTTTTGGAAAGCTCTGAAAGATCCTTTACTTTTCATGATGAATATGGCATGGGAGAAACAAGACTTTCCACTTTCATGGAAAGAGGGTTTTCTTTATTGTCACCTAAGCAAGCATTGCGAGAAATTGTTTCATTGGAGGCCAATCACGTTGATGCCTGTAGTGTATAAGATTGGCCAAGTTCTTGGTGAACCGGATTAAAGATCACCTTCTTACAGGAATTCATGAGGCCCAGTATGGTTTCATTCCACGTCGCCAAATCACTGACAACTTGGCTAATGTTCTAATTGGCATGGAATATGTGAAGTACATGGAGCAAGATGTACTTGTGATGCAAGTTGACATTGAAAAGGCTTTTGACATTGTACAGTGAGACTACATTGCAGATACGATGCGTTGCCTTGGGTTCGGTCCTAAATTAGCCAATAGTGTGTATTTCTTGTATGCTCGTAATTCATCTTCGGGGATTCTTGAAGGTGAACTGACGGAATCTTGGCCTCTTGCATGTTCAGTGAGATAGGGCTCTATGGAATTCCGGCTGGTCTTAGATCAATTTTTGCAAATCAAAGCTTTTGCAGCTGAATCCTTGTGATTGGCATGATTTGTTATGACAGGAGAGACTGTTCCTCCGAATGTGATTGCAAGGAATTTGGGATACCCAATTGGATGAAATGTCAGTCAAAAAGTGGATTGATTTATGCAGCGCTTTAACGTTAAATTGCATTATTGGAAACTATCCACATGGAAATTACATGTTCGGTTGCGAATTATTCAAAGTATCATGGTGGCTTATGTTCAATTCTATTTTTTGTTGTTGCATTGACCTCGACATTGTCTCACTTCTCTTATGTCGTCAATTTTGTCTCATCTGTGGCGAACACATGCTCACAAAAACTTTCATGTTAATACGGAAACTTTGCACTCTCAAGCGCTTTGGTGGTCTCAATATCTTAGACTTGTGACATCATGTTCTTGCTAGGGAAGCTATGTTGTTGCCTACTCTTGTGCAACAAACTCAGCCTTGGGCCCTTCTGCTTGCTTGCTTGTGTCAGCATGTGGTTACTTCCTCCTTTGGTTATTGGCAGCCATCTCTTTTTGAGGTCGTGTTTGGCAAGATCGAAGGACACATTCCTGGATGTCTTGTTACCTCTAGTTTGATTTTTGCTTGGAAAGAGGTTGCAATGCATTTATCATGGCATGGTCGATAGCAGCGAGAAGGGAATTTGCTTCGTTTGGAGAGTCTTTATTGGACTCGGGCATTCTCTCTTACTTTGGTCAATTGTTTGCCTCGCCTAGCATACTTTCTCTATTGTCATTGTGTTCGAGTAGTAGTTGATGAGGCGGGTTACACTTTTTAGTTTTCCCTTGCCGCTTGTCATTTTGGATGGGTATGCATTATCGTCAGCTCTGGAGAGAGCTTCAACATATGCTAGTTGACTTTTTGTTTATTCCATCTTTGCTTGTTGGTGATCGCATGTCTGATTGGTCTCTTTGGGACACGCCCTTTGAGGCTATGTCTAATAGTAAGGTTTATGTTTTGCTTCTACCACAACCTTGGATTGCGGACCATTGTAATGCCCTATGGTCAATGCACAAGCCACGTACAGAGGGCGGCTCTCCCAAGCCCAAAGCCGCCAGTGTCTTGGCTCAAGATCTGCTAGGTCAGGATCGATGATAGAGGCCGTTCCACAGATGTCCACAACTCTCATCCTCTAAAAACAGCACTTTGTAACCTATGGTGTCTCTACTTGTAGCAGGGCTACAGTGTCACTTTCATAGGACATACAATTAGTGCAGTTGGTCTGGTCTGGTTCACATTGGACGGACTCTCTGGGCTAGACAGTGACATGTGGCAGGATACGGACGGTGGTCTAGTGGACATCGTAGCCAGGTCACCACCACTCAGTTTTGGGATAGACTTAGATGGCTGACATTTATGAGGCGTTGGTGGCTCTTTATGGTTGTGTATATGAGTAGTAGTGGTTTGGTCATTGATCACTCTCTTTTTACATCTGGTCCAGCGTCGTCGTCGAGAGTCTAGAGTCTAGACACACAGCACGTCTTCACCATCCCTGCACATTTGAGCCTCGACACCCCATTGTACCTAAGAGTCCTGGGTTGGAGCTAAGTGTGCTCCCACGCCAGAGTCTGTATCAGTTCTTTGAGATAGTCGAGTCATTTGTTGTGGTCTGCTGCTGTTGTTGTGTCGCTGCGAGCTCAGTTGTTGTCTATCGTTCCTTGTTTCATCTGTTTTGAGTGAGATTGTCACTGTTTTGAGTGAGATTGTCACGCACATTGCACTGAGGAGCACCCACTGTAGAGAGCACGACACACTATCTACGCTACAGGTGCTCTCACTTTGGCGATCACGGGGGGACCTCAACTGAAGTCTCACTCTCTGTGAGGTACAAATCTTGAAGCTAGTTGGGTTTATCTAGCTTCGCCTACTTTGCCTTGCACTGTGTAGCTGCAGAGCATACACAATAGCTAAACATTCCCTTTCTGTGGTGCTATAGTTGCGTTCTGCGTTGGTGAGTAGGTGACTTGCATAGTGAACAGGGCGATCCAAGTTGTACTCCTTACTAGGCTAAGTCAGCACAGCACCCACAGCCACTTGACTGGCATCAGTATGCACATGAAAAGGGAGAGACCAATCTGGAGAGACCAATCGGGAGCTACTAGGATAGGCGCTTCAGTGAGGTGTTCTTTTAGGTATGCAAAAGCTTCGGTCTCTGCATTTGATCATTGAAAGGGAATAGTAGCACTGGTTAGGCGGGTTAGAGGTTGAGCCACCTGTGCATACATGCGTATAAACCTGTGATGATAGCCTGTGTGGCCTACAAAGCTCTGCACCCCTTTTGGGTTGATGGGAGGTGGTAATTTTAAGATTGCCACTTCTCAAGGACAAGCGCTAAACCTTTAGCAGACACCACATGCCCTAGAAGTGTGCCCTCAGTGACCAAAAAATGACATTTGTTAGGGTTTAGCTTTAGACGTGCCTCTCTGCACTTGAGGAAGACAGCAGAGAGCTGAGCGAGGTGTTCCTCTAGATTTTCTACTGGGGTTGAACATTGAGCACCTGAGAAGGTCGAAAAATCGTCCATGAAGATGCGATGATGATCTGTAAGCAGAGGACAAAAGATGAGATATACCGCCCGATTGAAATAAGGTGGAGCGTTTTTCAACCCAAAAGACATTCTAGTGTAGATAAAAATACCCCAGGGAGTCACAAAGGCCGTTTTAAGCTGATCACCTGGATGGATGCCCAACTGATTGTATCCACTGAACCCATCCTTGAAACTATACAATACATGCCCTGCTACATCTTCGAGCACACGTTCAGTGAAAGGTGTGGGAAAACCATCTGGGATAGTTACCTTGTTCAGAGCGCGGTAATCTACGCACACCCGGATTTTATTGGACGACTTCTTAGGCGCTATCACCATGGGTGATAACCACTCAAAGTGCTCCGCAGGTACAATGATCCCTACCTCTAGCATTTTTTCGAGCTCTGACTTGACAGCCTCTGCATACTTGGGGTTGATCTTGTAAGCTCTGCCTCTGACAGGCTTAGCCCCTTCTACCAGAGGAATAGTGTGGAGACCCAATTCTGGTGGGATCCCTTCCAAATCCTTGTAGGACCAAGCAAAAACATTCTTAAAAGAGTGTATAAAAGAAACTAACTGATCAAGTAATGCGGGATGCTCCCATAACCAAGCTGCTAAGAGGACGTGTTGAGGGTTGTCAGGGTCGCCCATGTTGACTTTTTTCACCGGGTCAGAAGATGTACCTGTGGAGGGTACTTCAGAAGTTGAGAAGCGAGCTGCCTCTTAGAGCTTCGAGACATCATGTGTTGGTGTTTGATCGATTGAAAACTCCACATACTCTTTTCGTAACCATCCTGGTGGAAGCTCCTCGAAGGGTTAATCTTCACACACAGATATAACAGTGTGCTTTTGAGGAGGCGGGGCGTCCGACCTTGGAGATGTTAGAGGAAGGGGGAAATCATTGGCGAGTTCATGCAGAGGAGATTTCTTCCCCCTTCGGTGATGTGTAATAGTCTCCCCGAGGCCGACGGCTTCCATCAGAGGAACATTTGAATCATGAGAATCAAAGACTAACACACTTACTTCTTCGACTGGTACACTCTCTACTGTAGGACTTGGGACATTGGTGTCTGCCTGAGGAGCTGGGAGAGAGAGTGTTACCAGTACAGGTAAGTCTTGAATAGAGACGACATAGCATGGCATCGAGGTGGTAGCTTCCAACCACTGCAGCAGGTCTTCGTCAGACCCAGTCAGGTGGGATGGGTTGCTAAGGGTCGGGGTTGGACTATATTGACAATGAGCTGTGATGAACCACTGGATCCATCCCTCCTTCAAGCCGAATTGGTTGCATAGGGGAGCCAGTAGTATGTATCCACATGGCGTCGTTTCCCCAATCATGAAGTGCTTTAATATGCCGCAACCATGGTCTACCAATAAGCAAAGGGAATCCTCCCTCCACCTGAGGAAGACTGACCACCACAAAATCCAAGCTAAATGTGAAGTCTTGTACCATCAGAGGCACCTTCTCTACTATGCCCACAGGGTAGACTGTCCTCTAGTCCACCAGTGTAACAGTGAATGGAGCAAGGCGGGTAGGCTGGAGACCTAAGGCCAACATGGTAAATTCTGGCATCAGATTGATCCCAGATCCACCATCCACAATGACACCTGAGAATTTATGCCCAAGAATAGACACAGTGAGACGAGGACGTTTGTAGTCGGTGAGAGGAGCAGCTGGAGAAGAAATCATGTAGGACTCCAAGGGCTGCACAGGTAGGTGCCCGCCACTAGGCCCTGCACCAGGGTACAGAGGCTGGATGATGGACAAGGTGTCACTTCTAAAATTTGTATCAAGTCAAAGCATGTCGTACAGTGACACTTGCTGAAAGGTGTTCTTCAAGATAGACTCTGCTGTAGGCTTCTCTCTTTCGATTAAATCTTTCTCTGGTATCTTTATCTTTTGCAAGTCCTCTACTGCTTCCATGAAAGCACCATCAATATCTGATAGAAGAGAGGTAGGTTGGCTCTTGGCACTACCTACTGGTTTGTGGGACTGGAGATGAACAAATTGGACCACCAGGGAGGCTGAGACCAAGAGCAGCTCTCTGTGCCTGTGTGAGCAAACAAGCCGCCTCTTCCACTTGCTTCAATCCATCTCAAGAGGCCACTGTTGCCTCTGGTAAATGGCTCCAAAATCAAGTGCTAGTACTCCTCTGAGTAAACAGTCTGCAACTATTCCGCCAGTTTGAACAAGCGGAATCTGCCTAGATGGCGATTCAATGACAGACCAGTTTATGTGGGCCCTTTTCTTAGAAACAGGAAAGAGACTTGACGAGGCTCAAAATTCAATAATGTCTATGTGAAGAATATTGCAGAGTCTATGTCAGATGAAGAATTTAGGAGCATCTTTGAAACCTTTTGTCCCATTAGCAGTGCAGTTATTATGAGGGATGCCGATGGCAAATCAAAGTGCTTCTGTTTAGTGAATTTTGAGAGCACAGATGATGCTGCAAAGACAGTTCAAAGTCAAAGTCCTCCTGTGACTGCAATCCACCTCTCATGTATCATCCTGGAGCTCCAGGAATGGGCCAGCAAACGTTTTATGCCAACAAATGTTTTATGGAAATCCCCCTCTCCCTCTCCCTATTCGGACCCCTCTCTCCTCTCCCAATTCGTCCCAACCCTCCCCTCCCAATTCGTCCCCCTCCCTCTAACCCCAAATTCGCCCCCCTCTCCCTCTCCCAATTCGTCCCAACCCTCCCCTCCCAATTCGTCCCCCTCCCTCTAACCCCAAATTCGCCCCCCTCTCCCTCTCCCAATTCGTTCCACCCTCCTCTCCCCTCCAAATTCGCCTCCCCCCTCTCCTCTCCCAATTCGTCCCCTCTCCCCCCAATTCCCCCCCCCGCGGCGGTCTCTGTCTTCCGCCCCTCTCTGTACGCCACCAGTGTCGACTCCCGATTATCATGAGAAATCAGCGGCTTCTCCCTCGGAGATTCTTCTACCTTCTTCCCCAATATTCACCCATACGCATCTGACTCCACTTGCAACTACCATCTCAGATCCCGTTCAGCTCCTACTCGACTAGTAGTGTCTCCTCATAGCGAGCCACTTGTGCCACTTGGGACTCCTCCAGTACCATCATCAGGGGTGGCTGACTCTACTTCTCTGTTACACCTTTCGGAGAAAGTATTGCAAGACTCCAGGAATGCTATCGCCACCATAGAGCTTGGAGCTAAACAGTTAGCTGCCACGCACTAGCACTACTCTGCCATATACGCAGCTATGGCGGGATCTCTGAAGGTGGCCGAAAGTGCCATCTCGTATCGGGATGCTACAATTTTCGCGCTACAACAAGCTTTGAAGATAAAGTCAGACATCATTGAAGACCTTCGGGCACAGGTACAAATGTTTAGGGAAATGCTTCTACATGGAGATAGGCAGGCTGCATGCTGCCAAACATCTGAAATTCTCAAGGTCATACATAACCTCTCCCAAGCTGCTAACTTAGTCCCGTGCACAATAGAATGACTACCTCCTCTAATGGAATATGGCTATAACATTGACTATAGCGGAAATTGAAACAACAATACTAAGCATTTCCTTTAAGAGAATTCTTAAAGAGCATAAGAAGAGTAAATGATTAAAGGTACAAAGATGAACATTACACCTCATTATGGCATGAACAATACTTGTAAAAGAGAGAGAGAAAGGATTAGACAAATTGACAACAATTGAGAACTGGATTTATGTGGAGTCGGTCCCCCTCCAAAAGGCTTTTGTATTATAGACTCTCCCATAAAGAGAGACTTGGTACAATACAAGCTTGTGTTTCTTGAGACCTCGTTGGTGCAATGAAGATGGTAGACTTCATACACCAAAATTATTCGCTTAATTAACTTGCGACAGCATTAATATATCCCCGGCCTCAATCCCAAGACCTCAAACACCTTCAAAGGTGGAGAGAGCTAGCAGGGAGTGAGGGAAGGGAAAAGGAAGAAGAAGTAACATACGAGAAAGAAATAGACTCCTCACTTTTTATTACTCTTGTTGCTTTTTTTTCCCCTAGAAAAAGATCCTTCTATTAGTTAATGAAACTGCACATAGGGCTACCAACACCTCTACTAGAGAGGGCTACAAAAATCATAGGGGGGAGACTTTTCCAATTAAAGGGCAACATATGTACAATGAGGCTAAATCAGGAGATGGGAGGAGGGAAAGGCCACACAGGTGGATGGTAGTGCCATCTCAGCACACCCTGAACCATGGTGAAGAAAGGCCCAAGGCACCAGAGTCGAAGGAAAGCCTCTCTATGTCCCCGACCACTTCAGTTCCTCCACATCCACCTCCACCTCCTCCTCCCTCGGACGCTGCCGCTCCCCCTCCCCCTCCCCGCCTCCTCCCCCTTCCACACCTCCACCCTCGCCTCCCGTCTCTCCTCTCCCTAGAGGGACCCACAGTCTCATCTCCCGACCCCTTCTCCACTCCTCAGACGCAGGGGACTGGACACGCGTCTGCCGCCGCGAGGCAATCTCTTGGTAGTGCTTTCGCTACGAGCCGTGTGGCTCGAGAGGGACAGCCCCATATGAGGCCGCCTTTTTTGGTGCAAATTTCTCCTTTTGCAATAGTTCCTAGAGGTTTGAGTAGCTTTGACATTTGCAGACGTTGGGAGTTCTTCGACTACAGCTTCACACGGTTCCTGGGTGACTCTTCTCCTGACTTGGAGGAGGCTTGCTTTCGAGTCAACATCCTCTTTCTTGCAGCTAGAGGCATTGAGGCTTTGGACTCAGCGGTGGGTTTCTCTTTCCCGCTGTGCGATAGGGATCCCACAAAGTGGACCATGCACACAATTCTTGATTGGCTCCAGATTCAGGCTACTAAGTTCTCACATCACACAGGGCACTTAGGGGTGACAGATCTGGTACAGACACTTTGGCCTCTTGCCAAATTCAGCATGACGCCTCTAAATGCACCGGGTTGCAGGCACGTTGTGGTGCATTTGTTTGTTGACACTCAGAGCCCTCCTTGCTATGTATTTGTACATGAGGATTCTTGGACAAAGGATGTAGCCCTTCGGGCTGCACGCTTGGCTAGGGCCTGGGCGAGACAGTCACTCCATTTGTGCTTGTCTAGAGGTCGTTCGGATGTGGATTACTTCCCATCCAAACCGGCCTCAAAGATAGCGAGGTTGGCTACTGGTGCATCATCTCTTTTCTCTCACTAACTCTATGAGGATCATCTCATGGAATGTGCAGGGATTAGGAGGGCCCCAGTTTCAGCGTCAGAGGGGTGGTTGCATTAGGAGCTTGAGAGATGCCTTGTGGGCGGTGAGATTGACATTCTTATGCTACTGAAGCATCATCTTTGTGAGAGGCGCATTAGACGATGTAGTCAAATTTTGTGTGGTCGCTATGAGATATTTTGGTCAGCTGCATTTGGACCTGGAGGCATCCAGGGAGGGGTATGTATGACTATTGTGGATTCTTTGCAACAGGCCATTGTGGGCAGAGGTATTATTGTACCAGGCAGAGCTCAATCGATTACTATGGAGGTTCAGGGTTCCCTTATGGGTTTCCTGAATATTTCTGCGTCCAATGTGGCAAGTGCACGGGAAGAGTTCCGGTCTCAGGTTGTGGAGTTTTTCCCGCATGCAGAGCAATGGTGTGTTGAGGGGACTTCAACATGTTGGAGGACCCCTCTGATCGGATTGGTGGTGGCCATGTCATGGTACACGGGGCTGAGCTAGCAGCTTGGGAGCGGATTTGTATGACTATAAGGGTTTCTGATGTTTGGCAGAACTCAGGTTTTGTACAGCCCCCTGACAGCCTGGTTTTCTCACGTTCTGATCACAGAGTTGGAGGAGTGAATCTATCTAGGATAGATCGCTTCTATGCTAGTGACCGCATTTGTGACTAGGGTGGATCAGTTTGCATCTTGGCTGGGACATCCTTGTTAGACCATGCACCAATGATCCTCACAGTGACAGATAGACAAAGGAGGGGCAACACGATGCCTTGCATCCCTGAGAGGATCTTGCTGGACTCTGAGCTCAAAGAGCAAGTGGTGTCCCTTTGGACAGAGGGCTTGGGCACGCAGGACTCTCCTTCTGACAGAATGGCCTCTGCACTTGCCCAGCTTAGCCGTTTCTTTCTTCAGGAGTCTACGGCCCGCCGGGCTGCAGCGAGAGACGAGCAGCAGCGTCTTCAACGAGGCGTTGCTTCCCTGCAAAGGATGCAGGAGCAGCACCCAGATAGTCCCTAGTTGGAGGAGCAGTTACAGTAGGCTTGCCAGGAGCTTGTGAGCACAGAAGAGAGGCATCATAGTTTGCTTTCCATCGACAAGCATCTCAGCGGACCCAAGTGGGTGACAGAGTTACAGGGGCGTTCTTTGAGACTGTGGGACCCCGGCATGCGCACGCTAGTGTCAGCCAGTTGAGGAGGCCTGATGGGTTAGTTGCTTCAAAGCCAGAGGACATGCGTGTAGTTGCTATTGACTTTTATCGTGACCTGTTGACAGTAGAGCCTCAGTCGGAGTGTCAGGATGCATACAGAGTTGTTCTGGGCACAGATGTCTTGTCTTCTGACTAGATGTCTTGTCTTGTGACTGAGGAGATGCGCAAGAGGCTTGAGCTGCCTCTTTAGCTAGAGGAGTTCCACGTGGCCCTCAGAGCACTTCCTTGTGGTAGCAGTTCAGGTGAGGATGGTTCGACTCCCAGTTTTTTCTTAGAGTACTGGGACTTGCTTGGCTTAGACCTTTGCAGCGCTTTTCAGTACATCTTACACACAGGAGAGATGCCTGACAGCATGAGTGACGGTTTGATTTACCTCATTCCTTGGAGGATTTGGCAGTGGCGACCCATCACCATCCTTAACTCAGCCTACAAAATTCTTGTCAAGGCTCTGAGTTTGAGAATTCAGCCACTTCTAGAGAGCATTATATATGGGACTCAGACAGGTTTTGTCAAGGAGCACAGTATCCTTGACAACATCTTTACTTTTTGGGAGGCATCTACCCTCGCGCGACTCCGTGGTGAGTATCTGGTGATTCTTCTTTTCGTTTTTAAGAAGAGCTACGATAGAGTTGACTGGGACTTTTTGGAGGGCACTCTTCACAAGATGCGCTTCTTAGATGCCTGGATTAGAGGTGTGTTAGCTCTTTACAGACATTCACACAGCCATGTGCTTTTGCCAGGAGGTAGTGATTAGTTCATGCTCACACGTTCGGTCAGACAGGGTTGCCTTCTCTCCCCCTTCCTCTTTCTGTTCTATGATGAGGCGAGGTTTCACAGCAGGTTGGTTTACGTGGCTTAGCGTTGCCTATTCGGGGCGTTGAGCTACTGAATGCTGAGTTTGCTGACGGCTCAGCTTTTCACTTGGAGGGCTAGGAGGCCAACCTACACAGGTGTGAGCATGCTCTTGACACCTTTTGCTGTGCATCAAGTGCACTGATCAACTGGAGGAAGACAGTGGCTTTCTCGATTGGCAGTGCTCCGACACTTGATTGGATGCCGGGTGAGGATTTCAGATTGATCCCCCTAGGGACTGCAGTTCGTTACTTGGGCTGTCAGGTTGGCTTGAACTTGACTCCTGAGTAGCAGATTGCTCTCCTCCTCCTGTCCATCAGGAGGAAGCTGTTATATTGGAACTCGGCACGACTTTCTTTGGCAGGCAGAGTTGTAGGGGCCAACAAGGTGCTGTTAGCTACTATGTGGTACATTACATCTTGCTGGATCTTTTCGAGCTCCTACATCAGCTAGGTAGAGAGGTTGATCAGGAATTTTCTTTGGTGAGGGCGCGATACTCCGGTAGCCCGGGCCAAAGTGGTGTGGCAGGTCATCATTGTACCTTGTTCTCAGGGGGGGTTGGGGATCATAGACCTAGCACAGCAGAGCAGAGCCCTTCTTGGGAAGTTTGTTGTTAGAGGACTCCTTCCAGGGCTCCGCCCCTGGAAGGAGTTTTTGCTTCAGCGGCTTAGAGCTAGAGTGCCTCAGGCTGGAGGCCCTTGGAGACCTTCCACCACATGGATTTTCACAGAGATGTGCAGAGTTGGCCTGAGCAAGAGACTAGAGGACCGTGTTTCTGTGATCCTTCTCTGATCCTGGGAGCAGTTGCGGAGAGGCCTAGAGCAGCACCAATCTACTTGCACGGAGGAGCGCTTGAGACAACCCCTTGTTTGGAACCCCATGGTCAACACTCAGAGAGGCCACTTGGTTGGTAGTAGGCCTCATGTTTCTTGGGGTCCCATGGTAGAGGGTCCAGTACGCACTCAGGGTGACTGGCATTGTTAGCGTGCAAACCGAGAAGGAAAATGATTGTCCCTATAACCTTGCACGAGCTACACCATCGGAACAACGAACTATTGCATGACCAAAAACACCTGTAGAGATTTATGAAAAACCCTCCAAGCATAGAGCACACTGAAAATCAGGAGAAACAAAGGACATCATGACGAAGCTCGTCTCGTGAAGATGTCCGTAGAGTATCCATAGGCAAAAAACAGAGAAGAAACGAAGAAGTTATGGTCACTCGAACATGGAGGTGTCCTTTTTCTTGCTAAAAAATGAGCTCTCTGGAAGTTGTGCAGGTCTGCAGAGAATTTCCGCTATAAAAAAGGGGGATTTTTTTGGCTCTTATCCCAAGGGATTTTCTCTCTCCTCTGATTCTCTATGTAGGCCCCTCTTAACTGGCTCATTTTGGGCCTTATTTGGGTAAAAATGGCCTATCGATGACCTTTTGACCAAGGAAAGAGGTAGGGGAAGTGTCCTGAGGACCAAAACTTTGACCAGGGTGTGTGAACTAAAAATGGACGCCCCATCCTCCCCCCAAAGTCCACAAGCCCCCATAGGCAAGGCAAGAGAGCACTCCACTCTCAAGTGATACACCCAATACTAGTCCTCTCCCACTATATATACTCTCCACTTTCCTGTTAACCTCCCACATGTGGGATTACTCCAGTGCCACATGGCATGCTCCCTCTAACTCTCCCAACTTCCTCATGGACAAACCTAGATTTTTTGTTTCACCCCCAAATTGAGCCATTTCCTCAGAGGCGTAGCGGATGATCGCGGTCACCAAATGTGACACCGTAAAGCACGGGTCGGAGCCCATGACTTCGACTAACTCCAGGAATTAAATATTCAAGCATTTCCATGTTTAGATCATCAAGTTGGCCCAATCGCCCTTGTCGCACGTACCCGCAATCACTTTCTAAGTCGAGACCGGCCACTTCGGACACACAACTCATGATGCACGAGTCCAATTCATAAGCTATAAAGCACAGTTGAAAATACTTATTGAAAGCTATGTTTTGGGGTCTCGAACAACCGAAAACATTAGCATTCAAGCTTGGAAAAATCACACTTTTGTACAAGGATTTTTACATGGTCACTTCCAAAACTTACAGGGCTACGTACACATATATACATGAGGCTACTGGGTAAGCTTTTTGGCATGACTTAGTGACTTTATGCTCATTCAAAAAATGCATGACATAGCTTGCCAACTTTCCCTTGCCTGCTTGATCATTCATGACAAGCAGAGGTTCTTAGGATGAACAACCGCTCCATCTCATTCCTAGAAACCTCATCTACATCCTCATATCTTTCCACACTGTCTTCCTTTATCGATAGCATTTTATCTGTCACAATTGTCATCAGACATGCCAAATATTTGTTCAATCTATAACTATTAACACGATATTTATGTTGTGCACCATCCAGATCAGCCAATTGATATGTGCTATTATCAAACTTCTCGACAACAGTAAAAGGACCTTCCCATTTAATTTGAAACTTCTTCTGAAAGGTATTATCTAGCTTACTATTGTATCGCAACACCAAATTGCTCTTTTCAATTTTCTTGTTCTCCTCATAGTACCTTAGAGCTAAATCTCTGTCCAATTGCAAACATTGTAAATCCAACAGTCTATTCTGCCACGCATTTGTTTGTTCTTCATCTCCCAATGACAACAACTTGAGTGCAGGAATTTCCACTTCAATTGGAAATAAAGCTTCCTTGGCATAAACTAAGTGGTAAGGAGAAAATCTTGTGCTTGTTTTAATAGCAGTTCTGTAGGCCCATAATGCACACGGCAACTCTGAATCCCAATTCTTTCTATGTGTCTGGGTCATCTTTGTTAAGATCTTTACCAAATCTCCATAAAATCTCTCATTGAGACCATTGCATTGTGGATAATAAGGAGAACTGTACCTATGATGTATGTTGAGCTTCTCGCATAAGAAATCAAACAGCTCTCCTCTAAATCTTGGTCCTCTATCAAGAAGTAGCTCTAGGGGTACACCAAATTTGCAGCATATATGCTCGTAAACAAATTTTCCCATCTCCTTACTGGTAATCTGTTTGACAGCTTTGGCTTTTGCCCATCGTGACAAGTAATCCACTGCTATCAAAATGTAAGCATTTCTTTTACTAGTCAGGTAAGGGTCCAATAGCATCAAGACCCCATTTTTCGAACACACCAAAGGTAGAATTGTTTGTCGCAATTTGGGTTTCAAAATTCTCTTTTCCATCTTCTGAAAGGCAAAAATGACTTGCAGCAATGATTAACATCCCGCTCAATGCTTGGCCATACATAGCCTTCTTGGTAAATTTTATGCAACATGATCTTGATGGCAAAATGGCCTCCACAAGATCCTTCATGATTTTCTTCCAAAATCTTGTAAATCTCTTCTTTCCAAGGCACACGACGCAAAACCAAATCACTTCCTTTCATGTACAGCACATCATCAAGCATTTTGTATTTCCTGTCTTTCCTTACGAACGCATACTTTTTGGGAGATGCTAAACCTCCAGGTAGAACACATGTCAAAAGAAAATCCACCTCCTTTGATAACATTTCTCTCCCATGATATAAAGGAGTATCTGCCTTTATCACAAACACACAAGTGATCATTTCTTGGGTAGCATCATGAGCGTCCTCATTTTGAGACCTTTCAATATGTTGCAAACTCCATGCTCAAAATTTTTGAGCAACACTTTCACTTTGAAGCATAAATTCTTCAGTTTAGGCTTCTTATTCCTCCATACTCCCAATACTTGCTTTACAACCAACAAGGCATCTCTTTTGATCTGCAAGCGTTTAATCCCCAACTGTAAGCAAATGTGCAAATCACCTTCAAGAGCCATGTATTCTGTTTCATTGTTGCTCTTTGCAGCAAGTTTTAACCCCTGCTTCCTTACAAGCTTTCCTTGTGTATCATATATGGCAATGCCTCTTGAAGCAGCATCATGACTTCTTCGATAAGAACCATTGAAGTATAACAGTGAAGCATCAGAGTTGGCAAGAGTCGCGACTTTCTTCTTCCGCACCACCTCTTCTTTAATCAAAACAGGAGTGTCCTTATAAGTGAGTAAATCTGCCAGGGTAGCTCGAGTACTCTCCTCCACCAAAAAGGTGAATTGAAACTCCTGGAGCTCAATAACCTATCTCATCACTGTTTTTGATAGATTTGAATTATTGAATAGTTGGGGAAGCAATGAATAACTGGTAAGAAAGGTGAATGACTTTTGCAGCAAGTAGTGTCTGAATCGCCTGCAAGCATAAACCATACTGGTGATCCAATTCAATTTCAAAAAAATCTCTTTCATGAGGAGTCTTCACTATGCTAGCATAATGAACATGCTTCATTTTTTTCCTTTTTGCAACAATGGCATCCTCTCTCACTATTGGGTTAACATAAAACTCTTTTTCCCAGTCAGGAGCTTGCATAATAGGTAATGTACTCAAAACCTCTTTAACTTTGTCAAAAACATCATCATAATCACGAGACCATTCCAAGGGATCATTTTTAATTGTTTGCAGCAATGGATACAATAGCTGTGATGCCAAAGGTATGAAACGAAATAGATACTTAACATTTTGTATGAAAGTGGCCAACTGTCTGGTATCTTTTGGAGATGATAGTAACAACAAAGCTATCCACTTTCTCTGGATCTGCTTCAATCCCATTTTCTGAAATCACATGCCGAAGAAGCTTCACCCGTGGTTGTGCCAAATGACATTTCTTAGGATTGACCCCGCATTCATCATATCTTGCAAAAGTCATTTCAAGCTTTTGAACATGCTCTTTCCTTGAACTGTATACACAAAAATCATCTTTGAACCCTTTGACAGACTTCCCAAGAAACAAGGTAAGGACCCAATCCACTTTCCTTTTAAAAGCTCCAGGCCCATTTGTCAACCCAAAAGGAAGGCAGCAAAAGCAGAAACAATCCCATGGCGTGATAAAAGTAGTCTTTTTCCGGTCTTCAGGAGCAAAGATAAGCTGAAAATATCATCAATAACCATCACAGACACTATATCTTTCAAAACCAGCCACTACATCTAGAAGTTGATCAATGAAAGGCAAAGGGTAAGGATCTTTCTTGGTCACTACATTCAATGGCTTGTAATCAACACAAACTCTCCAGTGCCCATCTTTCTTCACAGTGACCACTACAGGGCTCACCCATTCAGGATTATCAACTGACATAATGAACCTTGCATCCAATAGTTTATCCACTTCTTCCTTTAACGCACTCATCTGCTCCTTACCCATCCTTCTTAATTTTTGTCGTATTGGCTTTGCCCCTTCAACTAGCTCGATCTTCATAGGATTCCCAACAAAACTCCTTATTTCCTGCTATGAAGTGATAAAAAAGATTTGGAAACCTGTCCAACATTGCTAAGTACTTCCTTCTTTCTCCTTATGTCAAATCAGTACTTAATATATTTTGAATTAACTCTTTCTTCATTGTCAATTCCTGCTTAGGTTGCATCAACTATTCCAGTTGCTCTAAGCGGCTTGAAGCATTTATATTCCTTGATAATTGCAGCACTTCACTAATTTTTCTATGTTCCTCGTCCAACAACAAAAATAACAATTCACCCTCTTCACTGGAACTCGAAGGAGTGCACTATCATCGCTGGTAGTTTCGGATTCATCATGCTCACTCACATCTTCAAGTGCCATAGGTTGTTTGGTAGTCATATCAAACACTCTCTTTTCACCCTTCTTGCCATGCACACCGATTGTGCCCTTGCTTCAATCTTACACGGCACCAACAGCTCTCAACCAAGGTCGTCCCAGAATGAGAGAAAAGGCTCCAGACCAGTTGGCATAACATGAAAGTTTACTATAACCTTCATGTTAAAGACTTCGACTTCCAAATTCTTGATCATTCCCAAACATTTCACTTTAGCATGGTTTTGCTAGTCGAATCCCAAACCCAGAGCTTCCGCATGTCATGAGACCCAGTCTCTCGAACATGATTGTGTGATCACATAAACTTGAGCACCTCCATCAATGTAGGCTTCTCCCATGCCCACACCTTTGTGCACCACAGGACAAATGCCGGGTAACTCTCCCATAGCCAACATTCTGACTTGTCCATGCTTCGGCTCTTTCTTTGGATTCACTAACGACTTCCATTGCCTTTTAAGTTTGGGCACCATATTCATCAACTCTCCAAAAGTGCAATCTACTTTTCTCCCAATCAGGTCTTCCTTTAAACTGTCAGCTGTTTTGCCTTCTCCCAAAGGCAAATCTGCCACTTCAAATCGTCTACGAGGTCTTCTCTTCCTCTTGGCTTTGGAATCTTCGCCCTCTTTCTTCTTCCTGCTAGGCCTTGGTGCTGCATAGCCTTCCCTCTCTCTTTTGTCCACGGGCAGCACGTCTGCGTCTTTCTTTTCAATCCGCACAATACCCACATGATCACCAGAGGTTGAGGCTTGCTTTTCCTGTTCAGTACCTTGATCTCCCCGTATATCCAATGCATAATCATTAGCCCTGTTAGGAATCTGCTGAGGAAGTGGAAACATATCACCTCCCATCCTTGCTGGCTTTGAACAATAAGTGCTAATATGACCAAGATCACCACAATTATAACAAGTGAGGATGAACCTCCTCTGCGGCTCAAAACCGCAGAGTCGTGGACAAGGCGTCTCAAAACCACGTCCACGACCATGACCACCTCCTCCAAGAACACTAAGTCGCAATTCTTGCATCATGGTCATCATGTCTTGCATATTTCCTTGTAATCGTTTGGTATTAGCAGCCCTTTGAACAGGTTGTCTCTGCCTGATTCTCCTCCTTTTGGCCACCATTATTTTGCACATGGACCGCTTTTCCATATTCATTAAGTCTTTGAGCCTTCTATTCTTTCTCTCTAGCAATAGCGACTGCCTCCTCGAAGGTGACGAGTCTTTTTAGCTCGACTTTGAACTTTAGGCTTTCTTTTAGGTTTGCCACAAAATGGTCCTTCTTTAACATGGATGGAGGGATCTCATTTTCCAAAGCCTGAGCCCATTTATCCCATAAACGGGTAAACTGCATGACAAAATCATCAACACTTTGACTAACCCTCTAAGTGTATTCCAAAATTTCATGCCAAACTTCATCTAGTACTTCAATGGATTTGTATTGTGCTAGGAAATCCTGCTTCACACTATTGTAATCCAAAACTACCCCTGGATTTTGTGCCTGCATCAACTCCTCATAATTGTGTAACCAAACTTTTGCCTCATCTTGTAAACTATATTGCAGCAATTGCAACAATATAGCTTGGTCTAGTATATTTCGCAGTAAGAAATTGACTTCCAACTTTTCAATAAAAGTCTGTGCATTCTCATTAGGCAATCCATGAAACTGTGGGAACTCGCCTGCCATGTTTGATTGCCACAAAAACACTTACATGTCCACCTCACACTAGTAACCTGCATGTTTGATTGCTCTAGTACCTAATCCACTTCACACTGGGTAACCTGCCCCCCACTTCTTGGCTTCACAAAACTTCACGACTGTTCAAAGGCTGCAATCCAATATTACGACTGCCTAAGTGCTATCCACAATTTGCACATACATAGGCAGTTGTTCGTAAGGACCCACATCCCTTTTACATTCACTACCTATAGAATAGACATATTTCATAGGAATTGAAGCAATAGGAGCACTTGCTCCTCGGTGGGGGCACCAAAACAATGTTAGCGTGCAAACGAGAAGGAAAGCGAATGCCCCTATAGCCTTGCACGAGCTACACCGTCGGAACGAAGAACTATTGCAAGACCAAAAACACCTGGTAAACACTTGTAGAGATTTATGAAAAACCCTCCAAGCATGAAACACACTTAAAATCAGGAGAAACGAAGGACATCATGATGAATCTCGTTTTGTAGAGATGTTCGTAGAGTATCCATATGAAAAAATAGAGAAGAAACGAAGAAGTTATGGCCGCTCGAACATGGAGGTGTTCTTTTTCTTGCTAAAAAATGAGCTCTCTGGAAGTTGTGCAGGTCTGCAGAGAATTACCGCTAGTAAAAAGGGGGTTTTTTTTTGGCTTTTATCCTAAAGGATTTTCTCTCCTCTTAGCCGACATGATTCTCTTTGTAGGCCCCTTTTAATTGGTTCATTTTGGGCCTTATTTGGGTAAAAAATGGCGTGTCTGTGACCTTTTGACCAAGGAAAGAGGTAGGGGAAGTGTCTAGAGGACCAAAACTTTGACCAGGCGCCTGGGCACGGTGTGTGAACTGAAAATGGGCGCCCCATCATCCCCCCAAAGTCCACGAGCCCCCATGGGCAAGGCAAGAGAGCACTCCACTCCCAGTGATACACCCAATACTAGTCCTCTCCTACTATATATACTCTCCACTTTTCCTCTTAACCCCCCACATGTGGGATTACTCCAGTGCCACATGGCATGCTCTCTTCAACTCTCCCAACTTCCTCATGCACAAACCTGGATTTTCTGTTTCACCCCCAAACTGAGCCATTTCCTCGGAGGCATAGCGGATGACCCCGGTCACCAAATGTGACGCCGTAAAGCAGGACTCGGAGGCCATGACTTCGACTAACTCCAGGAATTAAAAATTCTAGCATTTCCATTTTTAGATCATCAAGTTGGCCCAGTCACCCTTGTCGCATGTACCCGCAATCACTTTCTAAGTCGATACTGGGCACTTCGGACGCACATAACTCATGATGCACGATCCAATTCACAAGCTATAAAGCACTGCTGACAATACCTATTGAAAGCTATGTTTTGGGGTCTCGAACAACCTAAAACATTAGCATTCAGGCTTGGAAAAATCACACTTTTGTGCAAGGATTTTTACATGGTCACTTCCAAAACTTGCAGGGCTATGTACACATATATACTTGAGGCTAGTGGACAAGCTGTTTGGCATGACTTAGTGACTTTATGCTCATCCAAAAAACGTATGACAGCGTCAGTTCTCAGGTTTGTCAGAGGAGCTTCAGAGCTACAGGGCATGAGAGGGGTGTAGAGCATGTGCCAAGGCATTACAAAGGCAATACCTGTTGAGTGGCTTACACCTCTCAAGTCAGCAGCGCCCAGATGGATGGGGGCCTTCAAGCGACTGGAGGTCCTCATCGTAGTTCGGCTTGCTTAGAGACGGTACCCTCCATGTTTTTTCGAGCTATAGGGTGAGGGTCGGTTACACAGAGTCTCACTCGAGGCCCCACAGGTTGCAAAGTGTTGTTTTCACAGATCAGAGTTGTGGGCATTTGTGGGAGAACTAGTGTCATAGATTCTGACCCGGCAACCCTTGAGACAAGGCCACTGGAGGCTGTGGGCTTGGGAGAGCCGTCTACTGGCACGAGTGTAGTGGGATCCTGGAGAGTGGTTTTGGAGGGATTCTTTCTCCTTAGCCGACCATCCAGATCTCCCTTTCTTTTAGTACACTGTTCGACCGGGACGTCAGATACTGGCAGCACGGAGAGAGGCTCGTCGTGCTGTAGCCCCTCATTGGCAGGAGGAGGGTCTCACAACTGAGTTCTTGTTCGCTTTCTGGGCTAGGTTGTGGGACGCCAGACAGCCGTGGCGAGTCACTTTGTTCCAGTGGCTCGTTGCCCATAGAGCTACAGCAGTGGGGATCTGGCTTGTACATAGTGGTCTCTCGGTAGCATGTGGAGCTTGTGACCATCCTATGGAGAGTCAGCGTCACTGTCTTTGGGAGTGCCCTATGGCATAGCAGGTTTGTCTTCGTGTCCTTCAGCTGATGCCAGCTCTTTCCACAGCATGACAGTACACCTGGTTGTAGCCCTATGGGTTGTTTCATTAATTAATAGAAGGATCTCTTTCTCGGAATTCGCGCTGGCATGCTAACATAGCATTGTACGGATTTTCGCATTTTACGCTAATAGCCTGATGACATGGCAGCATTGTACCGATTTTTAGATTCTAGCGCTGGCTGCTTTTGCGAGGCCACACGCTTTTAGAAATTGAAGTTTTTCATGTAGCTGCTTTTCAAGGCCAAGGGCCTGTAAATATGTACCATGGGATCACTCTCCGGCACGCTCACACGTGGAGGCGCAGTGGATGGAGTACTAGAATTGTATTGAGTTCAAGCAATATAAAGAAATACCGAAAGGGCCTCCAAGGTTTGGGGCCAGTGCTCTCTTGGGGTGGAGCTCCGCCACTCCCCGTCTCGTGTGTCGTTCATCTCTTTTAGTTTAGTATTATTTGAAGTGCTTAAAGTTGTTCAGTCTATTCTTTTCTATTGGCGCGTGGTGCCTGTTTCCCTGTGCGTGTGTGTATCTACTTTATTGAAGTTGTACTTTACGCAATCTACTTTTGATAGGACTCTTTCTCGAAAGCGTCTGCTACATATTAACAATGCTTATCTTACTCACGAGGCCTTTCGCATATGATTTTTGGACTTATTCACCCGTTGCTTTCTCACATGCATCTGATCTTGATGTTTCTTGGTTTCGCTTTGTTATGTGAGTGCAATGTGCTATTCAAGATTATGGTAAACAATACATGCATCACTCGAGGCAATGTTAAGGATGTCAAGGAGGTTTGTCAATAGCTGCAGGAATTGGCTAACTCGTGTTTGTTATCTGACTGTGAATTGTTGAGTTGTTTGCAACTTGAGTATGTATGCAAGTTAATAGAAAGTGGAAGCTTGAAAAGATGGTAGACACGTGCTCGTCGACGGGCTTTTATAGATAGAGGCTTTGCTTCGAAACAATTTTGTAAGCATCTGCATCACATGAAGGTTTCTCAGTACATTAAGCATGTAAAGCTTTCTTCAAGAGCTTGAACATTATCTAAACAAGAGCTCTTTAATGCCATGGTCTCACATTATAGATAGGTATTTACTGCACCTCCGCAATCATCCGTAGTAGTTTGTCAAGCACGACAGTTGTTCTCTCATGGACGACCAATCGTCTCTTTTTCGGATGCACAATGCCTTGAAAAACCTTTCATTGATTCTGAATTGCATTGTGCATTGCTTACATTGAGTCGTTCGTGATCTTAAGGATGGGATGGGCTTATTGTGGAGTTCTTTATTTCTTTTTGGAAAGCTCTGAAAGATCCTTTACTTTTCATGATGAATATGGCATGGGAGAAACAAGACTTTCCACTTTCATGGAAAGAGGGTTTTCTTTATTGTCACCTAAGCAAGCATTGCGAGAAATTGTTTCATTGGAGGCCAATCACGTTGATGCCTGTAGTGTATAAGATTGGCCAAGTTCTTGGTGAACCGGATTAAAGATCACCTTCTTACAGGAATTCATGAGGCCCAGTATGGTTTCATTCCACGTCGCCAAATCACTGACAACTTGGCTAATGTTCTAATTGGCATGGAATATGTGAAGTACATGGAGCAAGATGTACTTGTGATGCAAGTTGACATTGAAAGGGCTTTTGACATTGTACAGTGAGACTACATTGCAGATACGATGCGTTGCCTTGGGTTCGGTCCTAAATTAGCCAATAGTGTGTATTTCTTGTATGCTCGTAATTCATCTTCGGGGATTCTTGAAGGTGAACTGACGGAATCTTGGCCTCTTGCATGTTCAGTGAGATAGGGCTCTATGGAATTCCGGCTGGTCTTAGATCAATTTTTGCAAATCAAAGCTTTTGCAGCTGAATCCTTGTGATTGGCATGATTTGTTATGACAGGAGAGACTGTTCCTCCGAATGTGATTGCAAGGAATTTGGGATACCCAATTGGATGAAATGTCAGTCAAAAAGTGGATTGATTTATGCAGCGCTTTAACGTTAAATTGCATTATTGGAAACTATCCACATGGAAATTACATGTTCGGTTGCGAATTATTCAAAGTATCATGGTGGCTTATGTTCAATTCTATTTTTTGTTGTTGCATTGACCTCGACATTGTCTCACTTCTCTTATGTCGTCAATTTTGTCTCATCTGTGGCGAACACATGCTCACAAAAACTTTCATGTTAATACGGAAACTTTGCACTCTCAAGCGCTTTGGTGGTCTCAATATCTTAGACTTGTGACATCATGTTCTTGCTAGGGAAGCTATGTTGTTGCCTACTCTTGTGCAACAAACTCAGCCTTGGGCCCTTCTGCTTGCTTGCTTGTGTCAGCATGTGGTTACTTCCTCCTTTGGTTATTGGCAGCCATCTCTTTTTGAGGTCGTGTTTGGCAAGATCGAAGGACACATTCCTGGATGTCTTGTTACCTCTAGTTTGATTTTTGCTTGGAAAGAGATTGCAATGCATTTATCATGGCATGGTCGATAGCAGCGAGAAGGGAATTTGCTTCGTTTGGAGAGTCTTTATTGGACTCGGGCATTCTCTCTTACTTTGGTCAATTGTTTGCCTCGCCTAGCATACTTTCTCTATTGTCATTGTGTTCGAGTAGTAGTTGATGAGGCGGGTTACACTTTTTAGTTTTCCCTTGCCGCTTGTCATTTTGGATGGGTATGCATTATCGTCAGCTCTGGAGAGAGCTTCAACATATGCTAGTTGACTTTTTGTTTATTCCATCTTTGCTTGTTGGTGATCGCATGTCTGATTGGTCTCTTTGGGACACGCCCTTTGAGGCTATGTCTAATAGTAAGGTTTATGTTTTGCTTCTACCACAACCTTGGATTGCGGACCATTGTAATGCCCTATGGTCAATGCACAAGCCTGATACCCGGTGGAGGAAACCACTCTTTGCCCTCTGGAAGAGCCTTTTGCCTTTGAAGGAGCGATTGTTTCGCTGGTGGTGCTTGCTTGGAGTTCTCCCTGTGGGCTCTTTGCTCAGTGCACGTCATACCTGCTCCTCTTGTTGTGTTCTTTGCTCGGCTGTGGAAGAGACTGTTGGTCACTTGCTTTGCTTTGGGATTGCTGCATTACTAGAGGTTTTCTTCGTCATATAGCAGCCGGTATGCAGCTCCATTTTCCCTCTATGGTTTTCCACAAAAGTTTTGAGCTTTTGGCATTCTCCCACCTTCCGTGCAACGATTTGCGGTCTTCTTTATCTGGGTCAGATTTTGGGCTTATCGGACCGTGTGGCCTCAATGCAATAGCTTCATGTTCTTTTGCTTTGATGCAGATCCATTTCAGTTTTTCAAGATTTTCTTAGGAAATCCTTACGCTTTGCTTGGGAAGTTGGTAATCTGAGTCCAGAGAGGCATCAGCTTTGTTACAAATGCTTTTAGCCCTATTCCACAGACGAACGTCTCTAAGTTTGTGCTTTTGTATATGAGCCTTTCTGTGGGTTTTCCTTGCCTTGAGGTTTCCCACTTATACATTAATCCCAAAGATTTACAAAAAAGGAAAAAAGTGTGTGTGTGATTTGGGGGGCGGGGGGGGGGGGGGGGGGGGGGGGGGGGGAGGTAGGTGTTGCTCAATGAGAGAGAGAGAGAGAGAGAGAGAGAGAGAGAGAGAGAGAGAGAGAGAGAGAGAGAGAGAGAGAGAAACGAAATGTTATATTAAACGTCTCCAAAAGGGTAAATGACCTATGAGACCAAACTGTTACAATCCTTGTGGATCTAATCCAATGTCTGGGTACGAAAATAAAATCAAGTAAAATGAAAGACTAAAACTAAAACTAAAAGACTAAAATCATCAGCCTAAAAACCATCATCATCACCATCCATGCTCGAGGATGCCCGGCATCGGGCGTTGTCTGAAAAAGTATTGCATCGGTCGCTGAAGAGCTTCGTCAATGTCTGCCTTTGTAAATAATTGTATTCGGCATCTCCCATGTCGTGCTAGAATAGTCCCAACTCTCTGGTGGAGCTTTTGTCCTTGTTGTGGTCTCCCTCGTAGACGTGGGCATCTAGCTCTCCTGAGCTTAGTGGCTCTGTCCACTAATATACCTCTGGTAGAAGTGGGCTATGAAGTCTAGTATGAAGCATGCTCATTCGGCTGTTGAGTCCCTCCTCTAAAGAAGTCAGTGATCTCGCTTTGTGAATGTCTCCCACTACTTGGTCTCCTCAAGGGACTTTCCCTGTGTCTGCGCAGCTCTAGCAAAAACAACCCGAGGCATCTTTGATCCTGATATCTCATCACTCTAGCCAACGGTCCAAAGCCCTCTCTGAATAGACAGTGAAAGTGGCCTCGTATCTCCTGATATACCAGACAATGACACATGTGATGTAACTCTGTCTGTTGGCTCTATATGACATTGTCATATCCTGGCTTCTGTTGGCACTCTCCTAAATCTGCAAGTCTCAATCCCTAGTTGATGCGATGATGTGCGCATCTAACCAATAGCACATCATACCTCATAGTATAAATGAGTGTCCATATAGGTCGGTCTGATCACATAGCCATCCTACGTTAGTTGGAGGAGATGCTCTCTATAGGAAGCCATCTTCGTGTTCAACTCTTGTACCGGCTGTATCCATGTGCTTCTGGTATGTAGTTGAATCAAATCCTGACATATAAGTCTTGTGGTCTCCATCCGTGTGAGAGAAAGGGAGGGTGCATCCAATGAGTACTGGAATGGAGGCACTCTATCCATGTTGATGCCGTGTGACTGAAACCATTGTCACAAACTGCTGACATGTCAAGCCACAGAAGAACGAAGCCAACTTGCAGATCCTGGTCGAGGAGCCTAAACCCTAGAAGCAACAGAAGAAGTTAAAGTTCTCACCAATTTACAGATCCTCGCTAAGTGGGTCTATTTTCAAAGAAGTTCCCACCAACTTATGGGACCCCATCCGATGGGGCCCAAGTGACCCAAAGAGAATAAATAAAGCAGGACCCGCACACACAAGCTTATTTGCGTGGAGCCTGATGACATGGCAGGCTTGTACGGAATTCTGGATTTTGCGCTCACTTGCTGACGTGGCAGTCTGTGCGGATTTCTATGATTTATGTTGGCTGATTTTCAGCGCCAGCTTTTGGGCCAATTTCTTTTGAGTTTCAAGCTTTTTATGTTAACTGCCTTTCAAGGCCAAGGGCCTTTAAATAAGTGTTGAGGGCTCAGTCTCTATCACTCTTCTGGGTGAAGGTGTAGAGTGCGAGTACCGGCATTGTATTGAGTTCAAATAATATAAAGAAATACCGAAAGGGGCGCCAAGGTTTGGGGTCAATATCTCTGGAGTGGAACTTCGCCACTCCCCGTGTCATCTCTCTCTTTCAGTTCAGTTGTTATTGAAGTGCTTAAAATTGTTAAGTCTGTTCTGTGCCGTTGGCACGTGGTGCCCGTCTTGTGATAGTGATATTAGAGCTTCAGGCGTATGCCTTTTTTAAAGCATACCGGTCCCACCAAAAGAGTAAACAGAGCTAAACCGGCGATTGGATTAGTACCTGACATCTATGGAATACGCCTTGAAAATACAAGTGAATTGGGTCGAGCATATGGCAAAGTCAACGGCTTGAAAGCCCTAATTTTCTTTGGCCTAGGAGCTACCGAAAACTTCATCCATCCAGAATTCTTGAAGCAGATGCACTTTGATTATAAGGCAGAGGGTGGAGAAATTGAAGCTGAGCTAGCCACGGGGCAAACTCAGAAAGTGGTACCGCTCGTTGGTGCTCTTCTAGTGTCTATCCAAGTTTATCATGGAAAAATCGATTTCCACATTATGAAGTTGGGCAATTGCAACGTTCTCTTGGGCATGCCCTGGTACGACAAGAATGATGTGACTCTCCAGGTTCGGAACCGAACTATCACTGTGATGTAGAAGGGCAAGCCAGTCATCCTCAAAGTTCAATTGTCCGAACGAAACCCTGAATGAACTCTCTAGTTGTTTTATAGTTAGATACTTTTGAACACTACTTGAGAAGAACGTGCGTTGCTCGCTACTGCTCAACGCCACCCACCCCTGCTGCGCCATCGCTGCCCCCCCCCCCGCTGCCCTCGCACTGCCCCCCGCCCCCGCCTGCCCTTGCACGCGGCAGCCCAGCCCAGCCCAGCCCGCCCGCTGCCTCTTGAGATCCCGCCCATTGCCCGCCTTATCCGCTCTCCCCCCCCCCGTCTTCTTCTTTCCCGAAGACTCCTGCAATTGGCTCTGGCAGCATTGTTTCTTTGGACAGTGCTCGGCACGCTCGGTTGCAGAGTCTCTTCACCGTCCACTTCTTCGCCACAGCAGTAGACTCAGATGGAGGCTCCAGCTGCGCCACAGAGGGACTTGTCCGAAGCCCCCTCGCCCGACCCCGCTGAGCCCACCATTCGACTTGCTCTTTCGCCGACAGAGCAAGCGAGCCTAGCCGTAGAGGTAGAGCACTTGCAGGCGACTTCTGTCATCTGCAAGATTCTCGGCACCCGACCTATCAGAGGAAAGCTGGGTGACCTTCTCCAAGCCCGCCTTCTCGCAGAGGTGGACAAGATTTTGGACATACAGATACTCGGACGAGGTTACTATCAGATCGAGTTTGAGACCTCCGAGATGGCGTCCAAGGTCATCGCCATGAGTCCATTGACCATCCGAGCAGCACGAGCCCACTTTCGACAGTGGACACATGGTTTCGACCCTACTTCGGATGTTTTAGTAGAGGAGGCAGGCATCCCCATCTGTGTCTGCTTTCCGGGTTTGCGGAGGGAGTACTTACCACTTTTGTCAAGGATCGGCTCAGCCATTGGAACTGTCCTGGAGACACCTCGCACGGCAGCCTCAGTAGCTACCAAGGCGGCTGGCATTCCCTCAGTTCGCGTTTTGGTCAGAGACACTCACACGCTCCCGAAGGTTATTCTTCTGCCTTGGGTGAGTGGAGGTTGGTTTAGACAGAGTGTGGAGTATTTGGGCCTCCCGAACTAGTGCTTCATTTGTCGACAGATGGGCCATCTAGCGAAGGCCTGTCCACGGAGGAGGCCTTGACCTACACCACAGCCTCCACCCCAGCCTACAAGAGCTGGCCAACAGACACAGACAGAGACACAACGCACACATGCAGAGCCACCCTCTGAGCGTGGGGCTCCTGCGGAGGAGGGATGGGCAGCAGGTCCGTGGTCGACGACAACAGGGGCCACAACGACAGTCTAGCACTCAAAGTGGTCCTTAGGCGCCTTCTCAGCAGTAGTGGGTTCCCACAGGGAACCAGTTTGGTCCTCTTGAGCACGATGAGGACCCTGCTCGAGCCCCCACCCCAGCTTCCCCCTCGACAACCCCTCCCCCCCCCCCCCCCCCCCCCGAGTTCCCCCCCTCTTCCTCATCCTCCCCCCCACCTCCTGCTCCCGCCGCCTCTTCCCCCCGCCCCTCTACCTCTGCCGCTCCCTCCCGCCCCTCTTCTCCACCGCTCCCCCCACCCGCTTCAGTTCCATAGTCGACCCAGGGGGCAGGGCCTTCTCCGCTGCTAGGAGATCATGGCAGCGCATTTGCCACGAGTCGCTTGGCGAGAGAGGGACAACCTTTCTTGCGGCCCCCTCTACAGGTAGAGACGTCTCCCCTTGCAGCTATCCCTCGTGGTCTGACAAGCATTGACATCCGGCGCCGATGGGACTTCTTCGACTACGACTTCATTCGTTTTCTCGGCGATCCCTCAACAGACCATGAGGCAGCGTGCTTCAGGGTCCATGTTCTGTTCCTTGCAGCTAGGGGGACAAAGGCCTTGGACTCGGCAAATGGCTTCTCCTTTCCCCTTTGCGGCAGGGACTAGACTGAGTGGACTCTCGACTCAGTGTTGGGATAGTTACATACACAGGTCCTAGAGTTCTCTCACCACATGGGAGAACTACGAGTTACAGACATGCTTCAGACTTTGTGGCCATTGGCCAAGTTTGCGGTGACACCTCCAGATTTAGCAGGATGTAGACACATTGTGGTTTACTTCTTTGCCGATATACAGTGCTTGCCATGCTATGTATACATTCATGAGGACTCTTGGACAGAGGAGATTGCTTTACGTACGGCTCGCTCGGCTTGGGCTTGGGCCAGGCACTCGTTGCAATCACGCCTACCTAGAGGACGCTCGAATGCGGATTACTCCCCATCCAAGCCAGCCTCGAAGATAGCCCGTCTAGTTGCTGCGGCAGCATCTGTTCTCTCTCGCTCCCCATGAGGATCGTCTCATGGAACGTGCAGGGACTAGGTGGACCCCAGTTTCAGCGTCTGCGGGGCCGACTGCGTCAGGAGCTTCAACGCTGCCTTGTGGGAGAAGAGACTGATCTTCTTATGCTTCAGGAGCACCATTTGTGTGAGAGCCACATTAGACGTTGTGGTCAGCTCTTGTGTGGATGATATGATACTTTTTGGTCAGCTGCTTTTGGACCTGGAGGTATCCAGGGTGGGGTATGTATGACTATTGCAGACTCTTTGCAGTAGGCCATTGTGGGCAGAGGGATTATTGTGCCAGGCAGGGCTCAATGGATTACTATGCAAGTTCAGGGTTGCCTAGTGGGCTTCCTGAACATCTATACGCCCAATGTGGCGAGTGCTCAAGCAGAGTTTTGGTCACAGATAGTTGAGTCTCTGCCGCAGGCAGAACACTAGTGCATAGGAGGAGACTTCAACATGTTGGAGGACCCTTCTGACAGGAATGGTGGTAGCCATGCTACTGTGCATGGAGTTGAGCTGGCAGCTTGGGAGAGGTTTTGTATGACTCTGAGGGTCTCGGATGTTTGGCAGCACTCTGGTTTTGTGAGGCCCCCAGACAGCCTTGTCTTCTCTCGTTCGGACCGCAGAGTGCGAGGAGTGAATCTATGGCGGATAGATCGCTTCTACACTAGTGACCACTTCAGTGACTTGGGAGGGACAGTGGGCATTCTGGCAGGGACTTCCTTCTTGGACCATGCACCAGTGATCCTCACAGTGGCAGACAGGCAGAGGAGTGGGAGCACGATGCTTCGCATCCCAGAGAGGGTCTTGTTAGACTTAGCACTCAGAGAGCGGGTAGAGGCTCTCTGGACAGAGAGCTTGGACAGGCAGGATTCTCCTGCTGACAGAGTGGCCTCAGGCCTAGCTCAGATTAGCCGGTTCTTTCTCCAGGAGTCTCTGGCTCACTGGGCTACAACGAGAGAGGAGCAGCGTCTCAGACGGGGCATTGCTTCGTTACAGAGGATGCATGAGCAGCATCCAGTCCTTGGTTGGAGGAGCAGCTACAACAGGCTCGACAGGATCTTGTTAGCACAGAGGAGAGGCGACATGAGTTTGCTTTCCACCGACAGGCATCTCAGTGGACCCACGTTGGCGAAAGAGTGACTGGTGCTTTCTTTGAGGCAGTGGGACCTCGGCACTCGCATGCCAAGGTCAATTAGATGAGGAGGCCCGACGGGTCAGTTGCTTCTAAGCCCAAGGATATGGGTGCAGTTGCTACTGACTTTTACCGTGAGTTACTCTTTGCAGAGTCCTAGTCAGAGCGTCAGGATGCATGGAGGGAGCAGGTTTGGGCACAAATTCCTTGTCTTGTGACTGAGGAGATGCGTCAGAGGCTTGAGCTGCCACTTCAGCCTGAGGAACTGTACACGGCTCTTAGGGCCCTCCCCCGTGGTAGCTGTCTAGGTGAGGATGGGCTGACTCCCAGTTTTTTCTTGGAATACTGGGACCTGCTTGGCCCAGATCTCTGTAGTGCTTTTCAATACATTTTGCACACAGAAGTGATGCCTGATAGCATGAGTGAGGGCCTGATCTACCTCATTCCCAAGGAGGGTGGTTCCTTGGATGAGATTCGACAGTGGCGTCCCATCACCATCCTCAACTCAGCCTACAAAATTCTTGCCAAGGCTCTGAGTTTGAGGATTCAGCCACTTCTAGAGAGCCTTATACATGGGACTCAGACAGGTTTTGTCAAGGAACGCAGTATCCTTGACAACATCTTTACTTTTTGGGAGGCTTCTGCCTTAGCACGGCTCCGTGGTAAGGACCTAGTGATTCTTCTTCTCGACTTTGAGAAGGCATACGACAGAGTTGACTGGGACTTTCTAGAGGGCACTCTACGCAGGATGGGCTTCTCAGATGCTTGGATCAGAGGGGTGTCAGTTTTGTACAGATAGGCTCACAGTCAGGTACTTTTGGCAGGAGGTAGAGGTGATCGCTTCATGCTCCTATGTTCGGTCAGACAGGGCTGTCCTCTTGCCCCCTTCCTCTTTCTGTTCAATGCGGAGGCGATGAGCAGGTTTTTGGTGTCGCAGCAGGTTGGTCTACGGGGCTTAGCACTCCCTATTCGGGGAGATGAGCTACTGGACGTTGAGTTTGCCGACGACTCAGTTTTGTACTTGGATGACCAGGAGGCCAACCTTCACAGGTGTGAGCAGGCTCTGGAGACCTTCTGTTGTGCATCGGACGCACTGATCAACTGGAGAAAGACAGTGGCTTTCTCGGTTGGTAGTGCTCCTATGCCCAATTGGATGCCAAGAGAGTGTTTTAGGTGGATTCTCCTAGGGACTGCAGTTCGGTACTTGGGCTATCAGGTTGGTTTGGACTTGTCTCCCAAGCAGCAGATTGCTCCCCTTCTCCTGTCTATCAGGAGAAAGTTGTTACATTGGAGCTCAACACGACTTTCTTTGGCTGACAGAGTAGCAGTGGCCAACCAAGTGTTGTTGGTGACTATGTGGTACATCACTTCTTGCTGGAGCTTCTCGAGTTCTTGTATCAGCCAGGTAGAGAGGTTGATCAGGAACTTTTGGTCAAGACGTGACACTCAGATAGCCCAAGCCAAAGTGGCTTGGCAGGTCATCACTGTTTCTTGTCCACAGGGAGGGCTTGGGATCATTGACCGAGCACAGCAGAGCAGATCCCTTCTTGGGAAGTTCATCGTCAGAGGACTTCTTCCAGGTGAGGAGCCCTGTAAGGAGTTCTTGCTACAACAGCTTCGTGCTAGGGTTCCTCAGGCAGGAGGCCCCTGACAACCTTCAACCAGATGGATCTTCACAGAGATGCCCAGAGTTGGTTTGAGAAAGAGACTGGAGGACCGCTTCGCTGTGAGTTTGCTTCGATCTTGGGAGCTCTTGCGACGAGGCCTGGAGCAGACAGCCTACTTGCACGGAGGAGCGCCTACGGCAGCCCCTTGTCTGGAACCCCATGGTTAGCACTCAGAGAGGCCACTTGGTTGGTAGTCGGCCTCATGTTTCCTGGGGTCCCATGGCAGCGGGTCCAGCACGCTCTTTAGGTGACTGGTTAGAGTTCACAAGCTTGTCAGAGGAGGTGTAGGGTTTCCAGCTACAGGGCATGAGAGGGGTGGAGAGCATGTGCCAGGACATCTCAGAGGCAGTTCCAGCTGAGTGGCTCATGCCTCTCAGGCCAGTAGCACCCAGGTGGATGGGAGCCTTCACACGACTGGAGGTTCTCATCTCAATCAGGGCCTGCTCAGAGATTGTTTCCCCCCTTTTCTTCGAGCTTCAGGGTGGGGGACGCCTACAGTGAGTTGCAGTAGAGGCCCTGCAGGTGGCAGAGTGCTGTTTTCAGAGGATCCGAGCAGTGGGCATCTGTGTGAGGACTTGTGTCATAGATCTTGACCCAGAAGCTCTTGAGACTGGACACTGGAGGCTGTGGGCTTGGGAGTGCTGTCCACTGGCACGAGTATAGTGGGATCCTGGAGTGGCCCTGGAGGGACCCCTTCTCTTCTGCAGACCACCCAGGTGTCCCGTTCTTTTAGTACACTCTTCGACTGGGACGTCATATACTAGCAGCACAGAGAGAGGCCCGCCCCCTTGGCAGCACCTCATTGGCAGCAAGAGGGTCTCACAGCTGAGTTCTTGGCAGCCTTCTGGGAGAGGTTGTGGGACTCCAGACAGTCGAAGCAAGTCACCTTGTTTCAGTGGCTGGTCGCACACAGAGCTACAGCAGTTGGGAGTTGGCTAGTGCATAGTGGTCTCTCGGCCGCATGTGCAGCTTGTGACCATCTGGTGGAGAGTCAGCGTCACTGTCTTTGGGACTGTCCCTCGGCCCAGCAGGTGTGGCTACGAGTTCTTTGGCTGATGCTTGCTCTCTCCACGGCTCGACAGTACACTTGGGGAGCAGCGGCTTGAACCACCCTCACGGGCCCGGCACTTCAGTTTGAGCTATCTTCCACCAGCAGGATGATAGTGATGCAGGAGGGACGACCTACACTCTAGCCTGCTACTACAGAGCTTACTTCACAGGAGTGGTGCAGTGAGAGAGAGGAGTGTTGGAAGCTCATCAGTGGCCTGACACTCTGGTTCATCTGGCGGGCCCGTTGCTTCCGCATCTTTGAGGCCCTCCCTATGCCACCAGCAGAGACTGTTCGCGATTTTTGGCTAGAGTTGATCCATACTCTCAGAGGACAGCTTGAGGGACTACATTGTAGCTCTGACCGCATGCGGGAGCGCAGAGAGGCTTTCCTTCAACTCTAGCGTCCTTGGGCTTTTTACACCATGGTCCAGGGTGTACTCCGATGGCACTACCGACCACCGGTGTGGCTTTTCCCTCCCCCCATTTCTTGATTTAGCCCCATTGTACATATGCTGGTTTTTTCATTGGGAGAGTCTCCCATCATAGTTGTTGTAGTCCTCTCTTGAAGAGGTGGTTGTAGCCCTATGGGCAGTTTCAGTAACTAATAGAAGGATCTTTTTCTCAGAAAAAAAAAACACTGTTTGAGAAATTATTGTTTGAAATTTGTTTGAAATGGATGCTATCTATTTTAAACCCGTCTTAGTGCCGATCTGTTTCACTCTAGTTTTAATACTGGCTTCAATGATTGGTAATTTTCACTCCCGGATGGAGTAGTGAGAAATGATGTTTGAAAGTGCTTGTTCATACTCATGGCCTAAACGCTTATGGTTATTTACGGAGGGAGTATTGAATGATTGAAAAGTGTTGTTTTTACTCATGGCTCGGACCTAGATGGTTACTTACAAGGGGAGTATTAAGAAGTCTGAGCAATCGTACTCTCAACACCTTCAAATGACGCATGCTACGGTCTGGGGAACGTTTGGTTGTAAAAGGCCTCTATATCTCATGGCTCGGACATTTTTAGGTTATTTGCGCGGGAGGAGTGATGAGGGAGTCATTGAACAACTCATGGCTCGGACAAGGATGGTTATTCGCGGGGGATGGGGGGGTTTCATCGACGGCTTTATATTTCTATTTCTTGTAACATGCATATGTGAGAATTTGTGTTGCATTGTGATGTGCCAACCATCGAAATATCCTAATTGGAGGAGATTGCCTGGGTAAGTAATTTTAGTGCATCAAGACACCCGTGGAAGATCAGTGTGGTCTAGGTGTGATGGCTAATTTTACTACACCGGAACATCAAGATTTTTGATCTGGATGAAAGGAGAAGCCAACTCCTTAACACAAAAAAAAGACCAAACAGATTGTCCCTCTGAAGTTTTTGAGCTAACTTAAGTTGTTTTGCAGATATGCTGTAATCGCGGACGATTACTTTCTTTCAAGAAGGGGGGATGTCACAAACTGTTGACGTGTCAAGCCACTGAAGAACGGAGCCAACTTGCAGATCCCGGCCAAGGGGCCTCAACCCTAGAAGTAGCAGAGGAAGTTGAAGTTCTTATGGGACCCCGTTCGATGGGGCCCAAGTGACCTAAAGAGAATATATAAAGCAGGACCCACACACACAAGCTTATTTGCGTCCAGCTTGATGACGTGGCAGGCCAATACGAAATTTCGTATTTTGCGTTGACTTGTTGACGTGGCAACCTGTACGGATTTCCGCATTTCACACTGATTGTGCTGACGTGGCAGCCTGTACGGATTTCCATGATTTACGCTAGCTGATTTTCAGTGCCAGCTTTTGGGCCAGTTGCTTTTGAGTTTCAAACTTTATATGTAAACTGCCTTTCAAGGCCAAGGGCCTTTAAATAAGTGCAGAGGGCTCAGTCTCTTGCACTTTTCTGGGTGAAGGTGCAGAGCGCGAGTACTAACATTGTACTGAGTTCAAATAATATAAAGAAATACCGAAAGGGGTGCCAAGGTTTGGGGCCAATACTCTCTGGGGTGGAACTTCGCTACTCCTCGTGTCATCTCTCTCTTTCACTTCAGTTGTTATTGAAGTGCTTAAAGTTGTTAAGTCTATTCTTTTCCGTTGGCACATGGTGCTTGACTTGTGATAACCATGATGTCATCTGTCCATACCAACATGCCGTGTCCCTTTGTAGCGTTAGCTGTCGGGATGCCTCAAGTGCTAGTCGAGCATATCTGTCTGTGGGAATGTCCCCTAAATTATGCATGAAGGAGACTAATTTAGTAAGGGCCTCGAATAATCTCATGTGGCACTGAGGCCTTAGCTCGAATCATCCGAGAGATCATAGAGACTAGAGGCCTCTCCATACATCTCCATCCATCAGTGCTACGAGATCTGCCATGGTGGTCCACTGAGGGCCCCCAAATCTGAACCCCATAGAGCATAGCTGAAGGCACTAGAGTGTCAAAAAGCCACAGCTTTGTTCAAGGTTCTTGAAACTGAACCTGCAAACACATCTTCTCCAAACCTCCCAAGGTTGCATAAGCTCTCGTTAATCTAGTCTCTACTGCTCTCCTCAATGAAAATGCCGGTCCACTGAAGACTACCCCAAGATAGGTGTATGCATTTGTATACTCCAGTGTCTGCTGGCCATATGTAAAAGTAGGTGCTGACCTCCTGACCCACTGTGGTGTGGTGTTAAACACCATAACCTTGGTTTCCCCAAGTTAACAGACAATCCACTATCGTGGGCAAATGTTTACAAAGCATCAAAATGATGCTGCATCCCCTCTGAGGAGTCGGAAATCAACACAATATCATCATCATATAATAGTAGTGGGATCCATGTCCCTGCCAACTGTGCTCCTCTATCACCATGCCTCTCAATGTAGTCAGCAACCTCATCCATATACATGCCAAATAGTGTAGGAGATAGCAGGCAGCCCTCTTTCACCCCAATTGTGGAGTGAACC
Source organism: Adiantum capillus-veneris (assembly GCF_014529385.1). Lineage (NCBI taxonomy): Eukaryota > Viridiplantae > Streptophyta > Polypodiopsida > Polypodiales > Pteridaceae > Adiantum > Adiantum capillus-veneris. The sequence goes on from NC_140959.1 coordinate 38,943,557, forward strand.
GAATCAGAAATCCACTCTCGAGTGCATACATGCCCCACTACTGACTTGTATAGAGCCATGATGTCTGTGCTCTCACTCTGACCCACATATATCTGGCCTACTCAATATGAATGAGGGGTTGCAGCTTCTCCCTGAACAGGACTGCTTTACTGCATTGATCTCAATTCTTGCCTACAAGTAGTCTCCCATGGTATCCCGTCACTCTAGGTAATGTGCCACCAGGAGTCTGATGGGTTTCCGAGTAAAAAATATCGTCTCTTCCCTTAAGCTATCCTCAAATGCGCTTACATCTAGCTTCCCCGCTGGCCGTGATCTGGTTTGCGCACCACTCTGGCTTCACCAAACGCGACCTCCCATGCTGCCATCACTGGTTCATTATACCTGATTGCCACCAGTAGTCCTGCCCAGAAAAGAAACCCTCCTCCCTCCCGCCCCTTTCCCCCTTTCTCTCGGTCCAACCATCCTGGGGTGAGTCTTTGGTTTCTTGTTTTGGTTGTTTTCTTATGCAGGCCATTCTTTCCTTTGCTTTGCTTCTGCCTGGGTTGCATGTTTTCTGTTTCTGTTTTTATTCTTTGGTGTGTCCTACATGCTAATGTCTGGTGGATTGTTTGTGCATGTCTGCGGGTGCCTCCTGCTTGCCTGCAGCCCAATGCTTTTATGTTTGATTCCAAATGGGGAGTGAGGTCATATTAGATGCATTCGTTGTCTCTTGGTTTGGTGGATGTCGTTGCTGATTGATGCTCTGATCATGCACAAGGAACGGGCTGTGTAAAGGGGGAAAAGGCTCTTTAACGGATGCACGCCATCCGCTCGGTACATAGGTCTTAAGTATCACTGGCATACTTTTCTACTCCAGAGTAGCAGAAAGCTTCTCGACATACCCCATGAGAATCATTGACTTTTAGAGAATCACCTCAGAACAAGCGCCACAGTTGAGCATGAGACAGTGTTTAGTTCTATATAGAGCACAATTTTGATCTCTATGGGACGGGAGGCCTAGAGTCATATCATGATAAATATAAGCAGAGGGCCGCTTGATTAGCTATCGTGGGTGGAGTTTCACGCTATATTACAGTGCCCCATGTGCTTTGAATACTAGCTTTTTTCTTGCCATTACTGTGTCTCTTTGAATCATTTTATATACAGTTCTAACATCTTCAGTGATTTTAATATACTGTGGCAGACTTTAGCAATCTTAACAAACATTGTCAAAGTGTGTGGCTCAGCTTGCAGTGAATGCTCAACAGACATACTGTTCATACTGCTACAAGTACGGATTTTTCCAAATAGAATTGAGCAATTATTTAACCATAACAGATACCTATATAGAACTTTCCGTGGAGTTGGCTCATGTATAATCTTTTAAGCTCTTTTGCTGACTGCCTAGGTGCAAAGTTTTGGATCTGATTCCAGTCTCAATCAAGCTGTGTCTCGCTTAGAAGAAATTGTAGCACATGCTGTTGGGTTTATGTGTGCAAGGGATCTTTATAAAAGTCAGGTTAATCATTTGCTCAGATTGATCACAGCTGAGCATGAGAATTGGGCAACGGATTCATATGGACAGGCATTATTTCAAGTGTTTCTGCAGAAAATATCTAGTCTGGTACGTTCTCACCTGGGAAATTGGTAGCTTACTTGAATTTGTCACAGAATTTGTCAAATGGTAGCTCTGCTAAAGCAAATAAAGTAGCTCAAACATATCCAAATGAAATAGCATGGCTGATAACCAAAGATTGCTTCTTCAATTATTCTCCTTGTCAAATAGGTTGGCCCCTATTTGGAAAGACTCTTGCCTGTGGTGAAAGGCTGTCTACAGCCAGAGAGGGATCCCGGTTTGAGGATTAAGTTGTTGCAGGTTAACTAATGTAACTTTTTTATAAAATTCCCATTTGAAAGTTCATTGAAGCTGGTCCCCTCATTGGATATAACGATAATGATTTAAAGATGATTCAATCTCAACAAGCAAGTTTTTTTGTGCTTTTATGACAGCTCTTGGATGCACTATTTGAAAATTTGGAGCTTGCACAATGTTGGTCCTCTCTAGCGACAATTGTGCTTTGCCAAGTACTTGTTCCTTGCGGAGTTTGGCGAGTTGGAAAGGTGACATTAGAAAGCCATTTATTTTTGTGTGCGCGTGTGTGTGGGAAGAGAGAGAGATATGATATGATATGATATATTAACGTCTTCAAAAGGCCAAAATGACCTATGAGACCATCAGATACAAAGTGGTGAATCTAATACAATGTCTGAAGTACAAGTACAAAAAGTACTGAAAGTAAAAATGAAAACTGAAAATGAAGTGTGAAATGTGAAATGTGAAAATGTAGAATAGGCCCTCAATGACAATCTGGGTGTCGTGCTAGAATGCCTCTGATCCTCTGCTGGAGTCTCCGTCGATGTAGTGTGCTCCTGTGTCTCGGTCGTGGTCGTCTCGATCTCCCGAGCTCAATCGCCCTGTCAATGAGGGTGCCTCTGGTATGAATGCGGGTACAACCCTGTGCCAGTGGTTGGTCTCTTGGCTCCCTGGATCCAAAGAAGTCTGTGATCTGTCTCTGCGACTGTCGTACTCCATGTCTCCCCAACAGACTGTCTCTATGTCAGTGTAGCTCAAGTAGATATAAGCCAAGGCATCTTTGGTCCTGTTACCTCATGACTCTATCTAGGGGTCCAAAACCCTCCCTGAATAAGCAATGGAAGCGCCCTTGTATCTCATAATACACAGTGCAGTGGTATATGTAGTGTAGCTCTATCTTTGGCTCTCTACCGCATAGTTGACATATCCTAGACTCCGGTGGTATCCCTCTGAATCTACCCGTCTCAATCTCCAGCTGGTGTGAGGATGTGCGAATCTGACCTATAGCACATCGCAGATCATGAGATAAATGAGTGTCCATGTAGCTCGGACGAGTCACAAACCCATCCCCTGAAAGTTGGAGAAGGTGCTCTTTGTAGAAAGCCATCTTCGTGCCCAACTCCTGTATCGGCTCTACCCATGTCCTCCTGGTGTCCAACTGTATAAGATCCTGTCGAATGAGTCTAGTGATCTCCGTCCGTGTGACTGGTAGGGAGGGTGCATCCAGGGAATACTGAAAGGGAGGCAATCTATCCATGCTGAGACCATGCCTCTGAAACCATGAGGTCATCTGTGGATACCAACATGATGCATCTCCCTGCATCGCTAACTGTCTAGAGGACTCAAGAGCCAGTCTAGTATATCTGCCTCTATGTGTATCCCATAGACTGTGCATAAAGGACACTGATCTGGTAAGAGCCTCAATCTCTATAGGAGGGGCGGCTACCTCCGCTCGAATAATCTTAATGAAATGAAATGATATATTAACGTCTACAAAAGGCCGAAATGACCTATGAGACCAAACTGATTACAATGGTGAGTCTAGTACCAAGTCTAGGTACAAACAAAGAAAACTACAAACTAGAAACTGAGATAGGAGTGCTACCGACTCCTATGGGTGGCTGGCAAGCTGAGCAATGGTATAATTCCAGAGGTACAAAATGGGGATAAGTGTCACCATGATACAATATAGCAGTAGCATGAAGTCTATCCTGATTGACACTCTACGTGTCGTGCTAGAATCTTGTGGATCCTCTGCCGCAATCTTCGTCGGTGCTACGTGGCTCCCCTCCTCAGTCGTGGTCGTCTCGATCTCCCCAACTCTATAGCTCGGTCAATGAGAGTACCACTGGTGTGTGTATGGGTGGGAACCGAGCTTTGTGGTGGTGGTGGCCCCTCTGCCTCTGTGGTACTTGGACTGAAGAAATCTGAGATGCGTCTCTGAGACTGACTCTGTCTATGCCCTCTCAATAGAGAGTCTCTATGTCTCTGTATCTCAAGTAGAAAAAATTGGAGACATCTCTGATCTTGATATCTCATGACTCTATCTAACGAGTCAAAACCATCTCTGAATAAGCAGTGAAAGCATCCCTGTATCTCATAGTAGACTGTGCAGTGACATATGGAGTGAGATATCACGCAAATTGCACTGAGGAGCACCCACTATAGAGGGCACGACACATTATCTTCGCTACAACTGTACTATCTTTCCACGTCAGCAGCCACGTCATCATTTTGTGACAGCACTCAATAAATAGTGGAGGAATTTTTGCATTGCATAAAAAATAGCCAAACCTTCCCTCTCTTTTGTGTTGTAGTTGCACCGAGCCTTGGTCATGAGCAGATGACTAGCATAGTGAATGGGGCAATCAAGGGTTGAGTCAAAACAACACCCCACAACAGTTTGACTAGCATGAGTATGTGCATGAAAAGTGAGAGACCAATCTAGGGCAACTAAAGTAGGTGCCTCAGTCAGACGCTTCTTTAGGTAAGCAAAAGCTTGGGCTTCAGCCTTGGACTACTGAAAAGGTACAATGGCATTGGTCAGGGGTTGGGCAACATCTGCATACATATGAATGAGCCTGCGATGATAACCTACATGACCTACAAAGTTCTAGACACCTTTGGAGTTGATTGATGGAGAAAACCTCAGAATGATCACTATCTTCTCAAGGTCAGGAGGTAAACCTTTAGCAAACACTACACGAGTGACCAAGAAGTGGCATTTGTTAGGATTCAGCTTAAGGCACGTCTCTCGACACTCAAGGAATATTGTTGAGAGCTGAGTGAGGGGCTCCTCCAAATTCTCCACAAGGGTGGAACATTGAGCGTTAGACCATGTTGAGAAGTCGTCCATGAAGATTCGGAGATGATCAATGATCAAAGGAAAAAAGATGATGTATATTGTACAATCGAGGGCGTTTTTCAACCCAAATGACATTCTCATGTGGATAAAATTTCCCCAGGGAGTCACAAAAGCCACAATGACAGACTTGCATTGTGTAAAGCCATTGTGAAAGTACACCCTGCCGGTTCAAACATGGTCGTCTGCATCCTCTGTGGAGAGTCCTTTGAAAGTGGAAAACTTTATGTTCACCTTAGCCACAATGCTTGTTAGCTCCTCCATGGCTGCCAGCTCAGAAGCACGAGGTAGTCGTCTTCTCTATTGAGGCCATGACCCCTGCAGAGGGGTAGCATGATCTCCTGCATCCTTTGTGGAGAGTCCTTTGAAAGTCGAAAACTTTATGTTCACCCCAGGGAGTCACAAAAGCCCTAATAACAGACTCGCATCGTGTAAAGCCACTGTGAAAGTTCACCCTGCCGGTTCAAACATAGTCGTTTGCATCCTCTGTGGAGAGTCCTTTGTTGAAAGTCGAAAAACTTTATGTTCACCTTAGCCAGAATGCTTGTTAGCTCCTCCATGGTTGCCAGCTCAGGAGCTTGTTGCTCAGAGCTTGTTGTAACATAGTGGTTCTTAACAAATTGACTATTCCATTTATCTACTAAGCCATCCAAAGTTAACGGGAAGAGCACTAGGTAGTCGTCTTCTTTGTTGAGGCCACGACCCCTGCAGAGGGGTAGCATGGTCTTCTGCATCCTTTGTGGAGAGTCCTTTGAAAGCTGGAAACTTTATGTTCACCTTAGCCAGAATGCTTGTCAGCTCCGCCATGGCTGCCTGCTAAGGAGCCTCTTTGTCAAGAGCTTGTTGTAACACAGTGGGTGAGAACTATATTGGGGAAGGTGATCTAAGAGGAGGTAGATGCGAGGGAGGGTAGGGGTAACAGGGCCGGTGGACTTAAACTCGGCACGAAAGGTTGATGCTTTCTGTGGTAGTATTTCAGAGGTCTTAGTAGTGGGCTTTCTCGATCTTTAGACTACCTTGTATGTGTCATGCAGTAGCAATAAACCCACCCAATCTCTGGGCCCGGTGACCCTTGAACTTGCTAGGTAGTCTAGACCCACTGGACCAGACCCGAATAGACCAAGGTAGACTAGCTAGACCACTCCTTCTAGATAGGGACGAGAGAGACTAGACCAGCTAGGCCAAGCTGGACGAGGTGAAGATGGACTAGACCAAGTTGGACGAGGGCAAAGCTAGTCTAGACCAAGCTAGACCACACAAGCAGACTACACTGGACGAGGGGTTGAACCAGCTAGCTCCTCAACATGTATGCTCAGTGGAGTGTAGTGAGACCGCAATTGAGGTCCAACTGGGCGTGCCAAAAATGAGCACCTGTAGAGCAGGAAAAGTGTGTCGTGCTCTCTAGAGTGGGTGCTCGTGAGTGCAATATGCGTGAAACCTCACTCCAATAGAAAAAAAACATCACATAGCAATGGAACAACAACTCAAAGCACAACAACAGACTGAGAACTCAATGTAACTCGACAAACTCGTAGAACCATTCAGATTCTGGCTAGGAGCACATTCAGCTTCAAGCCTAGGACTCACAGGTACAATGGGAGTGTCGAGGTTCCAATGTGCAAGGAGGGTGCAGATGTGCGGTGCTAGACCCAAGACTCAAGAATCAAGACGCTAGATCATAGATAGTAGATGATCGCCGACGAGTGAAACCAACTACAAATATATGCCATCATAAAGAGCCACCAACGGCTAGCAAAATATCCCAGTCCAGCAAAGTCTATCTTCAAACTGTGGTGGTGGTGATCTGGTAACGGTGTCCACTAGACCACCTATATCACTGCCACGTGTCACTGCCCAAGCAAGAGTCCATCCATTGTGAACTCCAGAGCAGCTGTAACTAGTTGCATGTCATGAGCAGGTGACATTGTAGCCCCACTACAGTTCATGATTATGCAAATAGCATTTGGCCAATGCATAAGCCTTTATCGTGATGGAGAAAAGGACAAGATGATATCGAGCCGTAAGATGCCTATAAAATGTCGGCTTTTTTTATGGCACTGTTTACGTGCAGTCGGCTTTTTCTATGGCACTACTTATGTGCAGTTCTTCCACTTGGGTCCTTTCTAGCAAGGCACCATGTGACATTCTCTCTTTGTTACCTTTGTGCTGTGTCTATTGAAACAGTTCCTCATTTGTTATGGACTTGTACTGCCTCTTGCAATTTGTTGGATCATAAAGAAAGGTTTTGTTGAGATCATTTCTCGTCTATGTCTTTCGGGAAATATTTTTGGTTGTTTGGCATTCTTGCTTTTGCTCTCAAACCGCATAGACCTGTCTTTGATTGGCTCTGGTACTAGGCTATGTGGACAATGTGGCAATAGAGAGAGAGAGAGAGAGAGAGAGAGAGAGAGAGAGAAATGAAATGAAATGAAATGTTATATTAACGTCTTCAAAAGGCCAAAATGACCTATGAGACCAATCAGTTACAAAATAGTGAATCTAATACCATGTCTGGGTACAAAAGAACTAGAAGTGGAACAAAATACTACTACTACTACTACAATCTAAAACTACGTGGGTGTAGCAGCTGATACAATAGGTACCCGGTAAACTGGATGTAACAGTGTGTGAAACAAAGATGGAAGAAATGGTGAGGATCCATCCTCATCTGCACTCTGGATGTCGAGAGAGTATGGCTCGAATCTTCTGTTGTAGTCTCCGTCGATGCTGTGTAGCTCCTCTCCTCAGTCGCGGTCGTCTGTATCTCTGTAGCTCCAGTGCTCGGTCGATGAGAGTGCCAGTAGTGGTCGAATGAGTGTGGGACGAGCTCTGCAGTGGTGGCTGCTCCTCTGGCTGTCCCATATCTAGTGAAAAGAAATCTGTAATGTGTCTCTGGGACTGCCTCTCTCTAGCTCTCCCCAGTAAAGTGTCTCTATACCTGTGTAACTCAAGTAGATATAGTCCAAGACATCTCTGATCCTCATAACTCATGACCCTAGATAGAGGACCAAAACCCTCTCTGAATAAGCAGTGGAAACGCCCCCGTATCTCATAGAACACTGTGCAATGACATATGTAGTGCAACTCTGTCTCTGGCTCTCTCTGGCATAATCGGCATATCCTGCTGTCTGCTGGTATCCCTCTGAATCTACCGGTCTCAATCTCGAGCTGATGTGAGGATGTGCGTATCTGACCAATGGCACAACGCAAACCATGAGACATATGTGTGTCCATGTAGCTGGGTCGAATCACAAACCCATCTCCTGTGAGGTGGAGAAGATGCTCTCTATAGAAAGCCATCTTCGTGCTCAACTCCTGAGGCGGCTCTATCCATGTCCTCCTGGTGTCGAGCTGGATCAGGTCCTGACGAATGAGTCTAGTGATCTCCACCCGTGTAAGAGACAGCGAGGGTGCCTGAAGAGAATACTGGAAAGGGGGCAACCTGTCCATGGTGAAGCCATGCGTCTGAAACCATGAAGTCATCTGTGCATACCAGCATGAAGTGTCCCCCTGTAGAGCTAACTGTCTGGAAGACTCAAGGGCCAATCTAGCATATCTGTCTCTAGTAGTATCCCATAGGCTGTGCACAAAGGACACTGATCTGGTAAGCGCCTCAATCTCCATGGGGGGGGCAGCTAGCTCTGCTCGAATGATCGCGTGAGGTACGGAGGCCTTGGCTCTAATCAATCGGGAGATCATAGATACCAAGGGCCTCTCCATACGTCTCCAACCATCCTGGCCTACAGAAGGTCCCCATACCTGTACCCCATACATCATAGCTGAGGCTACTAAAGTATCAAAGAGCCATAACTTTGTCCGAGGTTCCTGGAACTGAACCTGCGAACACATCCTCTCCAAGCCTCCCAAGGCCGCATAAGCTCTGGTCAGTCTAGTCTTTGCTGCTCTCCCCAAAGAAAACCTCGGCCCAGTGAAGACTATCCCAAGGTAAGTGTATGCATCTGTATACTCCACAATCTCTTGACCATACGTGAAGGTCGGTGCCGATCTCCTGATCCACTGCGGTGTGGTGTTAAACACCATGACCTTGGTTTTACCAAGGTTTACAGACAATCCACTATCCTCTGCAAAACTGTGTAATGCATCCAACTGTCGCTGCATACCCTCTGGTGAGTCAGAGATCAAGACAATATCATCAGCATATAACAACAATGGGATCCACGTCCCTGCCAGCTGGGCACCTCTATCACCCTCTCTGTCAATGTAATCAGACACCTCATCAACATACATACCAAATAGAGTAGGAGACAATGGGCAACCCTGTTTCACCCCGATAGTGGAGTGAACTAAGTCAGATATCCCCTCTGGGGTGCGTACATGTCCCATCACTGATCTGTATAAAGCCATAATCCCCCAAATCAACACTGTGGGCACCCCCATCTCCTGCAGTCTGCGCATCAGTCGAGCTCTCGGTACCATGTCAAATGCTTTGCGGAAATCCACAAAGCTACAATAAATCCGTCTCCCATGTGACCTGCCCTCCTCAATGATAGCTCTGAGTGTCAGAATATGGTCAAGAGTGGAGAAACCCCTCCTGAAACCTGCCTGTCCCTTTGCCCGTACACCCTCACCCTCTGCCCAGTTACTCAACTGCTGCTCAATAATGGATGCATACAATCGTGCCAGTGTGTGTCCAACCATAATAGTGCGGTAATTTCCAGGCTCTGTAGGATCACCTGCCTTGAATATAGGCACAATAGTAGACAACCTCCAAGTCTCAGGTAATCCCTCACACATGGCACGATTGAACAACACTGAGAGAGAGAAATGATGATATATAGTAACGTCTTCAAAAGGCCAAAATGACCTATGAGACCATCAGATACAAAGTGGTGAATCTAATACAATGTCTGAAGTACAAGTACAAAAAGTACTGAAAGTAAAAATAAAAACTGAAAATGAAGTGTGAAATGTGAAATGTGAAAATGTAGAATAGGCCCTCAATGACAATCTGGGTGTCGTGCTAGAAAGCCTCTGATCTTTTGCTGGAGTCTCCGTCGATGTAGTGTGCTCCTGTGTCTCGGTCTTGGTCGTCTCGATCTCCCGAGCTCAATCGCCCTGTCAATGAGGGTGCCTCTGGTATAAATGCGGGTACAACCCTATGCCAGTGGTTGGTCTCTTGGCTCCCTCGATCCAAAGAAGTTTGTGATCTGTCTCTGCGATTGTTGTACTCCATGTATCCCCAACAAACTGTCTATGTCGGTGTAGCTCAAGTAGATATAAGCCAAGGCATCTCTCGTCCTGATACCTCATGACTCTATCTAGGGGTCCAAAACCCTCCCTGAATAAGCAATGGAAGCGCCCTCGTATCTCATAATACACAGTGCAATGGCATATGTAGTGTAGCTCTGTCTCTTGCTCTCTACCGCATAGTTGACATATCCTAGACTCCGGTTGTATCCCTCTGAATCTACCCGTCTCAATCTCCAGCTGGTGTGAGGATGTGCGAATCTGACCAATAGCACATCGCAGATCATGAGATAAATGAGTGTCCATGTAGCTCGGACGAGTCACAAACCCATCCCCTGAAAGTTGGAGAAGGTGCTCTTTGTAGAAAGCCATCTTCGTGCCCAACTCCTGTATCGGCTCTACCCATGTCCTCCTGGTGTCCAACTGTATAAGATCCTAACGAATGAGTCTAGTGATCTCCGTCCGTGTGACTGGCAGGGAGGGTGCATCCAGGGAATACTGAAAGGGAGGCAATCTATCCATGCTGAGACCATGCCTCTGAAACCATGAGGTCATCTGTGCATACCAACATGATTCATCTCCCTGCATCGCTAACTGTCTAGAGGACTAAAGAGCCAGTCTAGTATATCTGCCTCTATGTGTATCCCATAGACTGTGCATAAAGGACACTGATCTGGTGAGAGCCTCAATCTCTATAGGAGGGGCGGTTACCTCCGCTCGAATAATCGCATGTGGTACCGAGGCCTTGGCTCTTATCATCCGGGATATCAAAAATACCAAGGGTCTCTCCATGATCTTCCAACTGTCATGATTCACAGATGGTCCCTAGACTTGGACCCCATAAAGCATAGCTGAAGCAACCAAAGTATCAAAGAGCCATAGTTTTGTTCGTGGTTCTTGAAACTGAACCTGCGAACACATCCTCTCTAGCCCTCCTAATGCCGCATAGGCTCTGGATAGTCTAGTCTCTGCTGCTCTCCTCAGGGTAAACCTCGGTCCCGTGAATACCACCCCCAGATATGTATATTCATCTATGTACTCCACAGTGTCCTGGCCATATAAGAGTGTAGGTGCCGATCTCTTGACCCACTGTGGTGTGGTGTTAAACACCATAACCTTGGTTTTACCAAGGTTCAGAGACAGTCCACTATCCTCTGCAAGGTTGTGCAATGCATCCAAATGTCTTTGCATGCCCTCTGGCGACTCTGACATTAACACAATATCATCAGCATATAATAATAAAGGGATCCATGTCCCTGCCAGCTGAGTGCCTCTGTCACCCTCTCTGTCAATGTAGTCAGAGACCTCATCTACATACATACCAAAAAGTGTAGGGGACAAAGGACACCCCTGTTTCACTCCAATAGTGGAATGAACAATGTAAGAAATCCCCTCAGGAGTGCGTACCTGGCCAGTCACACTGAGCCGTATAAGGCCATGATCCCCCATATGATCTCTGTGGGTACTCCCAACTTCAGTACCCTGTGCATCAATCTGGCCCTTGCCACTGTGTCAAATGCCTTGCGGAAGTCCACAAAGCAATAATACATCCGTCTCCCATGTGCCCGACCCTCCTCAATAATGGCTCTGAGTGTAAGAATATGGTCCAAAGTGGAGAAACCCCTCCTGAATCCAGCCTGTCCTGCTGCTCGTATGTCCTCATTTTCTACCCATTTACTCAGTTGCTGTTCAAGAATGGATGCATACAACTGTGCCAATGTGTGCCCTATCATAATAGTACGGTAGTTCCGTGGTACCGTGGGGTCCCCTGCCTTGAAAAGAGGTACAATAGTAGATAATCTCCAGGACTCGGGTAGTCCCTCACACATGACACGGTTAAACAACCGCGCAAGAACCTCTGACAGTAAATCTCTAGCATGTATCAAGTGCTCTGCCACGAAACCATCATGATCATATGCTCTCCTAGTCCTCATCCTTTCAATGGCGTTCTTCACCATCTCAGTGGTAAAGAAGGTACTAGTGGCTGGACATGGCTCTAGAGGGTCTGGTAATGGTGGTTGCCCACATACTGTATAGAATGATGCTGCATATTGACCCCAAATCTCGGGAGAGGTAATCACTGGAGGAGGTGAGTGCTCATGGAAGAGACGCCGGGCCTCACCTGAATCTCGGCTCAAAAAGAGCTGATACAAATCACGTTCCATCTGGGCTAAAAAGGCCCGCTTCTTCCGTCGCACTAAACGCCGAAGGGCAATCCGAGACTGTCTATATGTAATGACTCCAAGTATAAGCTCGCTCTGAATCTGAACTCTCATCTCTCTGCACTCCTCATCATACCAACTATTCTGAGGCATGTTCCCAGAACGTCTTCTCTGATCTGGTTGAGTGTGTGGGTATGCGTCTGTTGCTTCCCCATGCAAGATCTCCGTCAATAAAGTGGTGATCTCCTCCACTGTATATAGAGGCTCGGCTGCCCCCATCCGTCTGTAATTCTCTTCCACATAAACTGAATCCGTCTCTGGTGTAAAAGTATACAATGTGTGTGCAATCCTCCGTGGTGTCTGAGAGACACTATAAACTTAAAAAGTCAGGAGAGCATGGTCCACTGCTACTCCAACAGGCCTAGGGCCCACACTAAGATCTTGAATATGAGAGATGAAGCTCGGTGAAGTCATGACATAGTCCACTGTACTGGCCCCATGTCTGTGTGGAAAGCATGTGAATCCCCCAGACGAAGGAAAAATCTCTAGACCATTAAGTATGGCCAGACCATGCGTAGTTGTCATCTCCATGAGATATCTCCCATACTCTGTGTGCTCTTTATCCTGTGAGTGTCTGTCAAGTCCCCTCTCCGATATATCAATCTCTCTAAGCATCTCCTCCGAGGTATCATAAAATACCATTTGGGAGTTGGCCGTCCTGGCATTAATGTCTCCCAAGAGAATGATATCTCCATCTCTAGAGAACTCCCATATGTCATTATCAAGTATAGAGAAAGGGGATTGCCCTCTAGGTGAGGTATAGACTGATGTGCTAGGGGGGAAGTAACATATAGCAATGTATAAGAATCTGCTTGTCTCAGCTCTCAGTCTCACCCACATGTATCTCGCATGGTCATCTCTCCAGACAATCTGTAATAGCGGCTGTAACTCTTCCTTGAATAAGACTGCTACCCGTCCTGAACCTCGACTTCCATGCTGGGATCTAGCGTCTGGCCGACATGCTGTCTCTCATAAATAGCCATAAATAGAGAGAGAAAATGAAATGAAATGAAATGTTATATTAACGTCTTCAAAAGGCGAGAATGACCTATGAGACCAAACTGATACAAAAGTGGTGAATCTGTTACAATGTCTGGGTACCTTAGTACTAAAGTACTAAGTGTGAAAAGTGTGAAAATAAATGTGAAAAACTAAATACAAAACTTCTTAGGAGCATTCTAGGTGTCTGGCTAGAATGCTTCTAATCCTTTGTTGTAGTCTCCTCCGGTGAAGTGTGCTTCTTCATCTTGGTCGTGATCGTCTCGATTTCCTAAGCTCAGTCGCTCTGTCAATTAGGGTGCCTTTGGTATGAATTTGGGTACTCCTTTGTGCTGGCTGTTGGCCTCTTGCTTCTCCTTCCACTCTTGCTTCTCTCGATCCGAAGAAATCTATGATCTGCCTCTGAGGCTGTAGTGCTCTTTGTCTTCTCATTAGATTATCCCTGTGCCGATGTAGTTCCAGTAGGTACAAGCCTAAGCATCTTTGATCTTGGTATTGCATGATTCTATCTAGAGGTCCAAAGCCTTCTTTAAAGAGGCAATGAAAACGCCCCCGTATCTCATAGTATACTGTGCAGTGGCATATATAGTGTAATTCTGTCTCCGGTTCCATTCCGCATAACTTGCAAATTCTGCTCTCAGGCGGGATTCCCCTAAATCTGCCAAATTCAATTTCCAACTGGTGTGAGGATGTACGAATCTGACCAATAGCACATCTCAAACCATGAGACAGGTGGGTATCCATGTAACTCGGGCGAATCACAAATCCATCTTCAGATAGTTGTAGGAATTTTTCTTTGTAGTTGGCCATCTTCGTGCCCAATTCTTGTGTAGGGTCTACCCATGTCCTCTTAGTATCCAATTGTATAAGATCCTGTCGGATGATTTTATTAATCTCCGTTCGTGTAATTGCCAGTGATGGAGCCTCAAGAGAGTATTGGAAGGGGGGTAATCTTTCCATAATGAACCTGTGTCTCTGAAACCACGAGGACAGTTGCGCATACCAGCATGATGTATCCCCTTTCATTGCTAATTGTCAGGAGGATTCGAGGGCTAGTCTAGTATATCGGCAATTATTTGTATCCCACAAACCATGTATAAAGGACACTGATCTGGTAAGAGCTTCGATTTCTATCGGAGGGGCCGCTAGTTCCGCTCGGGTAATCGTGTGTGGTACGGAGGCCTTGGCTCTAATCATTCGGGAAATCAAGGTCTCTCCATTGACTTCCAATTATCCTGATCCACAGATGGTCTCCAAATATGGACCAGCATAGCAGAAGCCACCACAGTATCAAAGAACCAAAGTTTTGTTCGTGGTTCCTGAAACTGCACTTCTGAACACATCCTCTCCAACCCTCCCAAGGCCGTAGAGGCTTTGGATAATCTAGCATCCGCTGCTTTCTTAAGAGTAAACTTCGGTCCTGCAAATACCACCTCAAGGTATGTGTATGCATCTGTGTACTCTACTGTATCCTGGCCATATGCAAATGTAGGTGCCGATCTCCTAACCGACTGCGGTGTGGTGTTAAACACCATAACTTTGGTTTTACCCAAATTTACCGACAGTCCATTGTCCTTCGCGAATTTATGTAATGCATCTAGCTGCCTCTGCATTCCATCTGGTGATTCTGCTATCAATACAATATCATCTGCATACAACAACAAAGGGATCCATGACCCTGCAAGTTGAGCCCCTTTGTCACCCTCTCTATCAATGTAATCTGATACCTCATCTACGTACATACCAAATAAAGTAGGGGACAGTGGGCATCCTTGCTTTACTCCAACGGTGGAATGAACAATGTCGGAATCCCCATCTGGAGTACGTACATACCCAGTTACTGACCCGTATAAGGCCATGATCCCCCAAATAATCTCTTTGGGGACCCCTAACTCTTGCATCCTGCGCATCAATCTGGCCCTTGGTACTGTATCAAAAGATTTCCTAAAATCCACAAAGCAACAATACATCCTTCTCCCGTTTGCTCTTCCTTCCTCAATAATGGCTCTGAGCGTAAGAATATGATCTAAAGTGGAATAACCCCTTTTGAATCCAGCTTGCCCTGTTGTTCTTATGCCCTCATTCTCTGCTCATCTACTCAATTTTTGTTCAAGAATGGATGCGTACAGTCAGGTCAAAGTATGACCTACCATAATGGTACGGTAGTTTCCGGGTATCATAGGATCCCCTAACTTGAAAGTAGGTACGATAGTAGATAATTTCCAAGATTCAGGTAATCCTTCACACATGACCCGATTAAACAGACGAGCAAGGACTTTTGAAAGTAGATCCCTGGCATGGATCAGATGTTCTGCTACTAAACCATCATGATCATAGGCTCTTCTTGTCTTCATCTTATCAATGGATTTTTCCACCATTTTCGTAGTAAAGAAAGTACTAGTAGCAGGGCATGGCTCTAGCGGATCTGGTAATGGAGGCTGTCCAGATACCATATATAATGATGTTATATATTGACCCCAGATCTCAAGAGAAGTAATCGTCGGAGGCGGTGAGTGCTCTTGAAATAAGCGCCATGCTTCATGTGAATCCTGACTCAAGAATAGCTAATGTAAATCCTTCTCCAGTTTGGCTAAAAATGCCGTTTTCTTGCGACGTACTATACGCCGAAGAGCAATCCGAGACTGCTTATATGTGATGATCCCAAGTGTAAGCTCTTTCTGGACCTGGGTTCTCGTCTCTCTGCATTCCTCGTCATACCAGCTGTATTGAGGCATGTTCCCAGCTCCTCTCTTCTCATCAGGTTGAGTATGTGGGTATGCCTCTTGTGCTGCTCCATGTAGTATCTCTGTTAACTGAGAAGTAATCTCCTCTACAGTATATACTGGCTCGGCTGCCCACATCCTATTATAGATCTTTTCCACATAGACTGAATTAGTTTCTGGCGTGAAAGTATATCTTGTGTGTGTCTTCTTCCTTTGTACTTGAGAGGCATTGTAATGGAAGGAGATTGATAAGGTCAAGAGAGCATGATCCACTGCAATCCCAACCGGTTTGGGTCCCACCTTAAAGTCCTTGATACTAGAAATAAAGCTTGGTGAAGTCATGACATAATCTACTGTACTGGCCCCATGCCTGTGAAGGAAGCATGTGAATCCCCCAGATAACGGGAAATTCTCTAGACCATTAAGTATGGCCAAACCATGTATGGTTGCCATCTCCATGAGATGTCGCCCATATTCAGTGTGTTCTTTATCCTGTGAGTGTCTAGTAAACCCCCTCTGTGATAAATCCACTTCTTTGAGCATTTCTTCAGAAGTATCATAGAATACTGCTTGAGAGTTGGCCGTTCTGGCATTAAAGTCTCCTAAGAGAACGATGTCTCCATCTCTAGAGAACTCCCATATGTCATTATTCAATATGGAGAAAGGGGACTGTCCTTTAGGTGAGGAGTAGACTGAGGTACTTGGAGGGAAGTAGCATATAGCGATACATAGAAATCTACCTGTCTCGGCTCTCATTCTCACCCACATATACCTTGCTTGCTCATCTTTCCTGATAATCTGTAGTAGTGGTTTCATCTCCTCTTTAAATAAGACTGCTACTTCTCCTGAACCCCGCCTACCCTGTAGAGATCTCTTGTCTGGTCGACCAGCTGTTTCCCATAAATAACCCTTCACATGTAGCATACGCTGTCCCGGTATCTGGTGTGTCTCTGAGTAGAAAACTATGTCTCTGTCCCTAAAGTTGTCTTCAAAGGCACCTACATCTAGCCTATATGATCCATTACAATTCCACGCCGCTATCTGGAGTGTCGCCCCATAGGTCTCGCACCGTCATGCTGAGCGCTTTTCCAGAACCACTACTTTCCCTCCTCTATAAAAGGCGATTTTCCCCCTTTCTCTTGCTGCCCTGATCTCTGGCATCAACTCTTGCATGTGTGCCACTTGTGCCAATGTAAGGTCATCTCCCAGGAAGATACCGGTTTTCTTAAGAGTTGGCCTCTTCTTTAGAAATTCTTTCCTTATTTCTATATTCGGGAAGCGGAGAATAAGTGCCCTATCCTTTAGGTTTCCCTTCTGATCGATTCCTTTCTTGCCCACTCCCCATGCACTTGTGTGAGTAGGCTCTGTGATGCCCATGCGTTGTAGCAGTTCCTTCACTTCTTCATCTACATTCTCTTTGTCTTTGACTCCTGTTACCCGCACATGCAGAGCCCGATTCTTCCTTTTCTGCTTTTCCTCAATGGTCATATTAATAATGGTAGAAGTAGGTGTGGTCTCGAGCATCTGGGCCTTCCCTTTCTTCGCATCCTCAATCCATTTCTCTGCTTCATCAACCTTTTCTTGTGTCTTAAAAAGACGTTCCGTCCATGAAGATGCCATTTTTGATTTCTGTTCATCTTCTTCCCGTAGAGCTTTCATTTGATCCTTCATGTCCTCGAGCTCCTTCAACACCGAAGGTTGGTCGTCTCCCTTCTCCTTAGTTGCAGATTTGCAAGCCGCAAGTTCTCCTTTTAGCTCCTCGATTATTGCATCTTTTTCCCTCATGTGCTTTTCCATATTTGTTCTCCATGCTTCAAAACTTGCTACTGCCTCATCGAGTTTCTTTTGCATAACGCATTCTGTTACATTTACTTCGGCCTTGATTAGGTTTCGTAATTCCGTTTTCAAGATCTGAATCTCCTCATTTTGTATCCATCGGATCTCTCTCCTTAGTTCTCTTATCATGTCTCCATACATGGAGTTTCTGTAGCTCTCAGCGCTCGCGTGCATTTCCTTCCTTATGTCATCTCTCATGTAGTTTAGCTCTTATTTGAGCATCATCTAGACCTTCTCCATCATTAGTTCATCATGTATCTTGGACGTTTTCCCCACTCGTAATGATCCTGGTGATAGTACAGTATCTCTGTTTCTCCGCTTAAATGTAGCTGTTTTTTCTTTGGGATGGTATAGCTATCTACACCTGGCCCTTCCCCTTCGGTAGGCGGATCCATCGAACCTGAGCCCCAAATGTGGGGTAGGGTACTAGGGAGAATAAGGCAAACTTAAAAGATTTTATCTTAAGGATTTTTTTACCTTAAGGCTTAAAATTTTCTCTAGATTTGAACGTAAGGCTGGGACTTCCTACGCGTAGGTGAAGGGCGGGGGTGATGCGGCGCGTATGCTGGGACTTGCTACGCGTAGTGTTGCTAGGACATGCTACGTGTAGGACTTCTCCTTCAGCTGTAGTCCCCTGCCTGCTCCTTTCCTGCGTGCTCCCCTTTCCCCCACTTCTGCTTCTTCCGCTCACACTCCTCCTTCCCCTTGCTTGCTTCTGCCTGTCGCGTCCTGGGTTGCGCGCATCAATTTTCTGCACTTCTCCCTGCTTCGCGTGCAGGCCTCGCTTGCCTCCCCTTCACCTTTGCGCTGTTCTACTCTGTGGCTGTGCGCATTCTGCACTCTTCAGCCCCTCTGCTGCGCAGGCTGATTGCTGTGCACACCTTCAACAGCCCTTGAGCTCGTGTAGGTGGCTGCCTCGTAGGTGCACACCAGCTGCCTCAGGTCACGTTGCCACAGAGAGAGAGAGAGAGAGAGAGAGAGAGAGAGAGAGAGAGAGAGAGAGAGAGAGAGAGAGAGAGAGAGAGAGAGAGAGAAATGAAATGATAGATTAACGTCTTCAAAAGGCCAAATGACCTATGAGACCATCAGATACAAAGGGGTGAATCTAATACAATGTCTGAAGTACAAGTACAAAAAGTACTGAAAGTAAAAATGAAAAACTGAAATGAAGTGTGAAATGTGAGATGTGAAAATGTAGAATAGGCCCTCAATGACAATCTGGGTGTCGAGCTAGAATGCCTCTGATCCTCTGCTAGAGTCTCCGTCGATGTGGTGTGCTCTTGTGTCCCGGTCATGGTCGTCTCGATCTCCCGAGCTCAATCGCCCTGTCAATGAGGCTGCCTCTGGTATGAATGCGGTTACAACCCTGTGCTCGTGGTTGGTCTCTTGGCTCCCTCGATCCAAAGAAATCTGTGATCTGTCTCTGCGACTGTCGTACTCCATGTCTCCCCAACAGACTGTCTCTATGTCGGTGTAGCTCAAGTAGATATAAGCCAAGGCATCTCTCGTCCTGATACCTCATGACTCTATCTAGGGGTCCAAAACCCTCCCTGAATAAGCAATGGAAGCGCCCTCGTATCTCATAATACACAGTGCAATGGCATATGTAGTGTAGCTCTGTCTCTTGCTCTCTACCGCATAGTTGACATATCCTAGACTCCGGTTGTATCCCTCTGAATCTACCCATCTCAATCTCCAGCTGGTGTGAGGATGTGCGAATCTGACCAATAGCACATCACAGACCATGAGATAAATGAGTGTCCATGTAGTTCGGACGAGTCACAAACCCATCCCCTGAAAGTTGGAGAAGGTGCTCTTTGTAGAAAGCCATCTTCGTGCCCAACTCCTGTATCGGCTCTACCCATGTCCTCCTGGTGTCCAACTGTATAAGATCCTAACGAATGAGTCTAGTGATCTCCGTCCGTGTGACTGGCAGGGAGGGTGCATCCAGGGAATACTGAAAGGGAGGCAATCTATCCATGCTGAGACCATGCCTCTGAAACCATGAGGTCATCTGTGCATACCAACATGATTCATCTCCCTGCATCGCTAACTGTCTAGAGGACTAAAGAGCCAGTCTAGTATATCTGCCTCTATGTGTATCCCATAGACTGTGCATAAAGGACACTGATCTGGTGAGAGCCTCAATCTCTATAGGAGGGGCGGTTACCTCCGCTCGAATAATCGCATGTGGTACCGAGGCCTTGGCTCTTATCATCCGGGATATCAAAAATACCAAGGGTCTCTCCATGATCTTCCAACTGTCATGATTCACAGATGGTCCCTAGACTTGGACCCCATAAAGCATAGCTGAAGCAACCAAAGTATCAAAGAGCCATAGTTTTGTTCGTGGTTCTTGAAACTGAACCTGCGAACACATCCTCTCTAGCCCTCCTAATGCCGCATAGGCTCTGGATAGTCTAGTCTCTGCTGCTCTCCTCAGGGTAAACCTCGGTCCCGTGAATACCACCCCCAGATATGTATATTCATCTATGTACTCCACAGTGTCCTGGCCATATAAGAGTGTAGGTGCCGATCTCTTGACCCACTGTGGTGTGGTGTTAAACACCATAACCTTGGTTTTACCAAGGTTCAGAGACAGTCCACTATCCTCTGCAAGGTTGTGCAATGCATCCAAATGTCTTTGCATGCCCTCTGGCGACTCTGACATTAACACAATATCATCAGCATATAATAATAAAGGGATCCATGTCCCTGCCAGCTGAGTGCCTCTGTCACCCTCTCTGTCAATGTAGTCAGAGACCTCATCTACATACATACCAAAAAGTGTAGGGGACAAAGGACACCCCTGTTTCACTCCAATAGTGGAATGAACAATGTAAGAAATCCCCTCAGGAGTGCGTACCTGGCCAGTCACACTGAGCCGTATAAGGCCATGATCCCCCATATGATCTCTGTGGGTACTCCCAACTTCAGTACCCTGTGCATCAATCTGGCCCTTGCCACTGTGTCAAATGCCTTGCGGAAGTCCACAAAGCAACAATACATCCGTCTCCCATGTGCCCGACCCTCCTCAATAATGGCTCTGGGTGTAAGAATATGGTCCAAAGTGGAGAAACCCCTCCTGAATCCAGCCTGTCCTGCTGCTCGTATGCCCTCATTTTCTGCCCATTTACTCAGTTGCTGTTCAAGAATAGATGCATACAACCGTGCCAATGTGTGCCCTATCATAATAGTACGGTAGTTCCCTGGTACCGTGGGGTCCCCTGCCTTGAAAAGAGGTACAATAGTAGATAATCTCCAGGACTCGGGTAGTCCCTCACACATGACACGGTTAAACAACCGCGCAAGAACCTCTGACAGTAAATCTCTAGCATGTATCAAGTGCTCTGCCACGAAACCATCATGATCATATGCTCTCCTAGTCCTCATCCTGCCAATGGCGTTCTTCACCATCTCAGTGGTAAAGAAGGTACTAGTGGCTGGACATGGCTCTAGAGGGTCTGGTAATGGTGGTTGCCCATGTACTATATATAATGATGTTGCATATTGACCCCAAATCTCGGGAGAGGTAATGACTGGAGGAGGTGAGTGCTCATGGAAGAGACGCCAGGCCTCACCTGAATCTCGGCTCAAAAAGAGCTGATACAAATCACGTTCCATCTGGGCTAAAAAGGCCCGCTTCTTCCGTCGCACTAAACGCCGAAGGGCAATCCGAGACTGTCTATATGTAATGACTCCAAGTATAAGCTCGCTCTAAATCTGAACTCTCATCTCTCTGCACTCCTCATCATACCAACTATTCTGAGGCATGTTCCCAGAACGTCCTCTCTAATCTGGTTGAGTGTGTGGGTATGCCTCTGCTGCTGCCCCATGCAAGATCTCTGTCAATAAAGTGGTGATCTCCTCCACTGTATATACAGGCTCGGCTGGCCCCATCCGTCTGTAAATCTCTTCCACATAGTCTGAATCCGTCTCTGGTGTAAGAGTATACCGTGTGTGTGCAATCCTCCGTGGTGTCTGAGAGACACTATACTGGAAAGAGACTGAAAAAGTCAGGAGAGCATGGTCGACTGCTACTCCAACTGGCCTAGGGCCCACACTGAGATCTTGAATATGAGAGATGAAGCTCGGTGAAGTCATGACATAGTCCACTGTACTGGCCCCATGTCTGTGTGGAAAGCATGTGAATCCCCTAGACGAAGGATAAATCTCTAGACCATTAAGTATGGCCAGACCATGCGTAGTTGTCATCTCCATGAGATATCTCCCATACTCTGTGTGCTCTTTATCCTGTGAGTGTCTGTCAAGTCCCATCTCCGATATATCCATCTCTCTAAGCATCTCCTCCGAGGTATCATAAAATACCGTTTGGGAGTTGGCCGTTCTGGCATTAAAGTCCCCCAAGAGAATGATATCTCCATCTCTAGAGAACTCCCATATGTCAGCATCGAGTATAGAGAAAGGGGATTGCCCTCTAGGTGAGGTATAGACTGATGTGCTAGGGGGAAAGTAACATATAGCAATGTATAAGAATCTGCCTGCCTCAGCTCTCAGTCTCACCCACATGTATCTCGCCTGGTCATCTCTCCGGACATTTGTAATAGCGGCTGCAACTCTTCCTTAATTAAGACTGCTACCCCTCCTGAACCTCGACTTCCATGCTGGGATCTAGCGTCTGGCCGACAAGCTGCCTCCCATAAATAGCCAGTCACACTTGGCATCAACTGTCCAGATTTTTGATGTGTCTCCGAGTAAAAGACAATGTCTGTATTTCTGAAGCTATCTTCAAAGGCACCCACATCCAGCCTATATGATCCATTACAATTCCATGCCGCCATCCGGAGTGTGGTCCCATATGTCTCGCATCGCATGAGAGAGAGAGAGAGAGAGAGAGAGAGAGAGAGAGAGAGAGAGAGAGAGAGAGAGAGAGAGAGAGAATCTGTGTGCGCACGCGTGCACGCATGCGCATGTACACACTTTTCATTCAAATACATGGGCAAATGTCCTCCCATTTTGACATGCAAGACATGGAAAAGGATGTAAATTTTATATAGGTGGGGGCAGCAGTACGGCATGCTGCAATGGTCGCCATCGGGACATTTTTTAGGAGAAACCTCTGTAACCAGGTAAGCAACACAAAATAAACGTTTTTGCTTAAATGCATGAGATGAGGTGTGAAACACATGATGTGGGCCTCTGCAGTCTGACCTGGAAAACTTGCTGCACTCCAATCAAGTTCTTCCTGTAGTTCTTTCTTGTCTTGAAGAGGACTATTTTGTGGACATTCGCATTGTTACCTGCCATGTCCTAGACAATATCTTACGAATCTGTGGAAAGTCTTTGAATGGTAACAGAACTCTTCAATATTCATTCACCTCAAACCTACTCTAATGATCCACTAGTACACGGTCAGTATCTTGAATTTTGTTCCATGTATCTATATCTTACCACTTTAGAAGCATTAAGTGATTATTTATGCAATCACAATGATGTGGAGAGATCTTTCATTCTTGTTTGCTTAATTTATTGCATCTTTTGACACATTGTTGGTCTATACAGAGACACAAAGAGAAGAAATTAAGAAGGCATTACAAAACAGGCTAGATGATAGTAATGATGACGTGCGTTTGAGAGTCTTACCAGGAATTTCATCGTTCATTTGTGCAATGCCAGCTTCCTATAGTGACACATCAGTAAGTTTTTACATCATTCATTACTATGCAATTTTCATGATTAAAAATGATGCCATTTCTTGAGCTGATAATTGTGCTTGTGGACACTATTAATCAAAATTTCAGTGTGCAATCTGCCTCACCCTTTGTCAGCAAACTAGAACATAACTCTATTTAATTGTAAAAGCTTTTGGTGATTTCGGCCCTCATCTATTGGTTTTGCACAGGTGCAAAGCTTTGTTGCCAACATCCTTGTACACATGGATGACACTAACATTGAAATTAGGGTAATTTTCCCAAGACAATTTTTCTTTCAACCTCTGTATCCAAAGCCTTCTTGTGAGGTTCTCATCTTGTCAAACCTCCATGTTTAGGAATGTGTTTACAAGGTACTAGAGATGTGTGCATCGCTCAGGCCGGCCATTGTTGAGGATCTTGTGAAGAGCAAGTGCAATGAGCATCAAATGAGAGAATATTGTGACTATTTACTTGCCAAAGCAGCTTTATCATAAAACATGGGAATGGAGATTGCCTCAAGTCAACATTAAGATATTGAAGATGGTAGAGAATCTTCTTTGACCCTACCAAGACATGTAAATTCTATTGTTCATGACAATTGTGGTAAGTTTTACAAAGCATAGCTCATCCTATCATAACGACAGTTTTGAGTCTTAGTTTTTGGCGTACATAAGCCCTTGCTAAACCATGGAATTCTTGGGGGCAATTGTGGATCTTTTGATTAAGCTTGTCGATTAGTGTCACATGGCAAGCTAATGATGTCAAACTTTTTTGGCCTTTAGCATTAGTTGGTTGCAGTGGTTCTAACTTTTTTTCATTTTCTTTCTCTCCCTCTTTCAAGAGCGAAAGGGTTCCTCTCCTTTCAATATCTCCTAAATTTTTCTCTCATTTTGGATATTGAGTATCCCTCTCCCTTAAGTCTCTCTCTCTCTCTCTCTCTCTCTCTCTCTCTCTCTCTCTCTCTCTCTACTCTCAGAGAGATCCATTATATCAGCGCCCCCCCCCCCTCCCCCCCCCCCCCCCCCGGGGGTAGTAGCAGGCTACAATGTCACTTTCACACGACAGTTAGTACAGTTGGTCTTTGGTCTGGTCTGGTTCACACTGGACGGACTCGCTGGGCAGTGACACGTGGCAGGGATACGGTGGTCTAGTGGACATCATGGCCAGGTCACCACCACCACTCAGTGGAGATAGACTTAGGTGTTGACATTTATGAGCCGTTGGTGGTTCTTTATGGTTGTATATATGAGAAGTAGCAGTTGGGTCATGACTTATCTTTTGTACGTCGTCGTCTAGAGTAGCCAGTCGAGACACAGCACGTCTGCACATCCCTGCACATCTGAGCCTCGACACCCCCATTGTACCTGTGAGTCCTGGGCTGGAGCTGAGTGTGCTGCCACGTCACAGTGTGTATCGGTTCTTTGAGATAGTTGAGTCCTATGTTCTGGTCTGCTGTTGTGTCTCCGTGTGATCAGTTGTTATCTATCTTCCTTTGTTTTCAATCTGTTTGAGTGAGATGTCATGCACATTGTACCGAGGAGCACCCACTGTAGAGAGCACAACACACTATCCACGCTATAGGTGCTTTCATTTTGGCGATCACGGTGGGACCTCAACTGAAGTCTAGCTGGGTTTCCACCCTGGGCAACTTACTCTACTCGCCATTTGGTCTGGTCCTCTCTCGCTTCGTCCAGCCAAGTCCTCGTCAAAATAATTCCTCGTCACTGGTCTAGCCTTCCTCGTCCCTCGTCCTCTCTCGCCTTCGTCCAACCAAGTCCTCGTCCAACTGAGTCCTAGTCCCTCGTCCCTGGTAAAGATAGGTGGTCTAGTCACTTGCCCTGGTCTTGGACCAGGTGGTCTAGTCACTTGTCATGGTCTAGACCTGTGTTCATTCAGCCACAGTTAAGGATCTTCTTGCTCAAAGTTTGGTGGGGTGTGTGGTCATGCATGACACATACAAGGTGGTCATTTGAGCGTCAAAGTGCACTACTTAGTACTAAGCCCTTTGAAGTACTACAAGAGAAGGCGTCAACCCTTGGTACCTGGTAGACGTCTACCAACCTCATCACCCATACCTCCACATAGAGCCTCATCCATTCCTCCATCCGGTTCTACATCTTCAAGGTCACCTTCCACAGTGAAGCTCTCCCCCATTTTGTTCCAGCAAGGTATTGAGCAACAGACTCGTGAGCAAGAGGCCATGGAGGCATTGACGAGTGTGTTGACCAAGGTAAACATCAAGTTTCCCACCTTCAAGGGACTCTCGTCAAAAGATGCAGACCACCATGCAAGGAGGTTTGTATCTCTCTATAGAGGTCGTGGTCTTAACAGGGAAGATGCTTATTTGGTACTGTTTCCATTAACCTTAGATGGTTTAGTAGACAAGTGGTACAGTTAGTTTGCCGAGAACCATTTTGCAACTTGGGCAGCTTTAAGACAACAGTTCTATGCAGCATTTAGGCCAGGCAACTACAGGAAAAGGTTTTGGATGAGTTGGCCAACACGGTGCTCCAGCCAGAGGAGACTTTTGCAGAACTCATGACTAAAACCAAGTCTCTGGTTGCAAAGTTTCCTTAGCAACCGGGAGAATTTATGGTTAAGAAGTGGGTGGAGAAGGCTCTTCCCAAAACTTCTCAGCAAAAACTTCGAGAGTCTCCGACCCGACGCCACTCTGGAAGAGTTTGTCGCGGTTGCTACTAGGATAGAGGGAGCAAGGAAGCTGTTCACCAACTCCTTGCAGGTAGAGACCCCCTCAGTGTTTTCGGAAAGTCCTTATCCATTGACTTCTCTACGTAGGGAACTTGAAGCCCTAAAACTACAGCGCGCTCTTTAAGAGGAGAATCAATATCTTTTAGACAAGAGAAGTCCCCACATACGAGGCTTTGGATCAAATCAAGAGAGAGCTAGAAGAGCTTCAATCAAAGCTATGGTATGGTGCGACTCGTGTCGCTCTCCAGGACACCCTCCACAGGATAGTCCCCTTCGGGCTTATTGCCACTTCTGCAAAAAGTCGGGGCATGAAGACAAGGATTGCTACCATATCAAGGGACTGCGGCAAATATAACAAAGTCTAGGTCCTTCTCTCCAACAAGGGCTAGCACCAACATCTAATATGGTCTCAGGCTGCTTCAGCTCCTCAGAGCTTCTACACCTCAGCCTCCAACTCCATGTAGCAACAAGAGCAACAACCACCTCGTCTCCCGTTTCGTCCGTCTAATCCGCCCATCTTATGCTACAGATGTGGTGAATATGAGCATTACCAAAGTAAGTGTCCTTTACCTGAAGGGTCTCCTCCTTGCAGACATTGTCCGGAGTCTAAGGACCACTCCAGTAAGGAGTGTCCTAAGCAAAGGGCATCCTCATCTTCAGGCCCAACTCAGAACCAACAAGAATTCACATTCCCGAAGATCAATCTAATCACAGTGAACACCACCCCTCAGCCATCACCTGCTACTCATACAGTAAAGGGCATCCTCATCTTCAGGCCCAACTCAGAACCAACAAGAATTCACATTCCCGAAGATCAATCTAATCACAGTGAACACCACCCCTGAGCCATCACTTGCTACTCATACAGTTCGGCCACAACAAGTGGCGGAGCTCGCTGGCATGCTCACTCGGGCACAAAGAGCAGCCTTGGGTCTCAGCTTGCCAACAGGTCCATCTCGTCCATCACTTCCGCAACTTGACCAAAATGACGAACCCTTAATTGGTGAAAGGAGTAGGCCAATCTCTATGCTTTCGGACATTGATGGAGCCTTCCCGGAAGCAGTGGCTGACTTGCAACAGGTCAAAGTTTCCGAGGAGGCCCATATTGTAGGAGCTAAGCCCACAGCGGAAGCAATCATGAAGAACACCTTTCAACAAGTGTCCCTTTATGAGATGCTTCGGCTAGATGCAACCCTCAGAAGTGACACCCTCTCAGTCATTCAGTCTCTGTACCCGGGTGCACGGCCTAGTGGTGAGCATCTCCCAGTACAGCCTTCAGAGTCTTACATGATTTCTTGTCCAGCTGCTCCCCTTACTGACTACAAAAGTCCTCGTCTCACTGTTTCTATTCTTGGGCATCAATACTCAGGCGTCATAGTGGATGCTGGATCTGGGATAAATCTGATGTCAAAGTTTACTATGGCTTTAGATCTGCAGCCTACCCGCCTTGCTCCATTAACTGTTAGATTGGCGGATCAGAGGAAAGTCTATCGAGTGGGCATAGTAGATCAGGTGCCTTTGAAGGTACAATACTTCACATTTAGCTTGGATTTTGTGGTGGTCAGTCTTCCCCAGGTGGAGGGAGGGTTTCCTTTGCTTATTGGTAGACCATGGTTGAGGCATACTAAGGCACTTCATGATTGGGGAAACGACGCCATGTGGATACATACGCCTGGCCCTCCCATGCAACCAATTCAACTCGAAGGAGGTATGGATACAGTGGTTCATCATAGCTCATTGTCAGTACAGTCCAACCCTGATCCCGAGCAGCCCAAGCCACTTGACGGGTCTGAAGAAGACCTGCTGCAGTGGTTGGAAGCTACCACATCGATGCCGTGCTATGTGGTCTCTATTCAAGCCTCACGTGTGCCTGTAACACTCTCTCTCCAAGCTCCTCACACCGACACCAGTGTCCCAAGTCCTACAACAGAAAGTGTGCCAGTCAAAGCTCAAGTGTGTTTGTCCCTGATGACCAGGATTCAAGTGTTCCTCTGACGGAAGCCGTCAGCTTTGGTGAACCTATAACACATCACCAAGGGGGAAGAAATCTCCTCTGCATGAGCTCGTAAATGTTCAACCTCTTCCTCTAACATCTCCCGGGTTTGACACCCCGCCCACTCAAAAGCAATCTGCTATGTCCGTGTCTGAAGACTTACCCTTTGAGGAGCTTCCACAAGGATGGCTACAAGAGGAATATGCAGAGTTTCCAATCGATCAAACACTAGCCCATGATGTCTCGAAGCTCCAAGAGGCAACTCACTTCTCATGTTCTGAAGCACCCTCTCCAGCTACACCTCCTGACCCAGTCAAAGAAGTCAACCTAGGAGATCCTGACAACCCTCAGTACGTACTCTTAGCAGCTTGGTTATGGGAGCATCCCGCGTTACTCAATCAGGTAGTCTCTTTTATACACTCTTTTAAAGATGTTTTTGCTTGGTCCTACAAGGATTGGGAGGAGATCTCACCAGAATTGGGCGTCCACACTATCCCTCTGGTTGAAGGGGCTAAGCTTGTGAGAGGCCGAGCTTACAAGCTCAACCCAAAGTATGCTGAGGTAGTCAAGTCAGAACTAGAAAAAATGCAAGAGGCAAGGATCATTGTACCTATGGAGCACTCTCAGTGGTTATCACCCATGGTGATAGCACCTAAGAAGCAGTCCAATAAAATCCGCGTGTGCGTGGATTACCGCGCTCTGAACAAGGTAACTATCCCAGATGGTTTTCCCACACCTTTCACTGAGCGTGTGCTAGAAGATGTAGCAGGGCATGTATTGTACAGTTTCATGGATGGGTTCAGTGGATACAATCAATTGGGCATCCATCTAGATGATCAGATTAAAACGGCTTTCGTGACTTCCTGGGGTATTTTTATCTACACTAGAATGTCGTTTGGGTTAAAAAACGCTCCACCCTCCTTCAATGGAGTAGTATATCTCATCTTTTGTCCTTTACTTACGGATCATCTTTGCATCTTCATGGACGATTTTTCGACCTTCTCAGGTTCTCAATGTTCAACCCCAATGGAAAATCTAGAGGAACACCTCGCTCAGCTCTCTGCTGTCTTCCTTAAGTGCAGAGAGGCACGCCTAAAGCTCAATCCTAACAAATGTCATTTTTTGGTCACTGAGGACACACTTCTAGGCCATGTGGTGTCTGCTAAAGGTTTAGCGCCTGACCCAAAGAAAATCGTGGCAATCTTGAAGTTACCACCTCCCATCAACACAAAAGGTGTGGAGAGCTTTGTAGGCCACACAGGCTATCATCGCATGTTTATACGCATGTATGCACATGTGACTCAACCACTGACCCAACTCACCAGTGCTATTGTGCCCTTTCAATGGTCCAATGCAGAGACTGAAGCTTTTGCATACCTCAAAAAACGCGTCATTGAAGCGCCTATTCTAGTAGCTCCCGATTGGTCTCTTCCTTTTCATGTGCATATTGATGCCAGCCAGCTGGTTGTGGGTACTGTGCTGACTCAGCCTAGTAAGGAGTACAACCTGGATCGCCCTATTCACTATGCAAGTCGCCTACTCACCAAGGCAGAATGCGACTATAGCACCACAGAAAGGGAAGGTTTGGCTATTGTGTCTGTCTACAAAAATTTTGCCATTATTTATTAGGGTCCACTTCACAGCTATTACTGATCACCATGCCTTGCGCTATCTGCTTAATAAGCCGCAAGTTGCAGGTCGAGTATGGCGATGGCTACTTTTATTTCAGGAGTTTGATTTCGAAGTGGTACTTAGGCCCGAAAAACATCATGTCCTTGCCGACCACCTCTCTCGCATTCACACAGGTGAAGAAGCAATGGGAGTTGCAGACGACTTTCCAGATAGCAGTCTCTTTAAGGTGAATACCACTCCGGAATGGTACGGCAATGTTTTGCATCTGCTTTCTACTGGCTTGTACCCAGACAACGCTTCTCCACTGCAGAAGAGATGACTGTTGTTGAAATCGAGGCCATTCACTCTGATTGGCGGCCAGCTATACAAGTCAGGACCGGATGGTGTTCTGAGGCGGTGTGTCTCTCCTCATGAAGTTGAGTTTATTTTGGAGGATGCCCACAGTGGTCCCACTGGTGGCCATTACCCTGGTCATATCACCACCCAAAGATTCTTCGGGATGCAATTGCCTATGTGAAAGTATGTGATGTGTGTCAGCGCTGTGGACCTAAATCAAGTAAGCAGTCCAACCGTCCTCTGCAGGTCTCTATGGCATGGTAGCCCTTTGAGAGATGGGGCATTGATTTTGTGGGTCCAATTACTCTCCCTACCCAACCAGGTAATCAGAAGTATCTACTAGTGGCTACAGATTATGCAACCAAGTGGGCAAAGGTACTGGCAACAACTGATTGCATTGGCAATATTGTAGCCAAGTTTCTATAAGAAAATATTGTGTGCAGGTTTGGATGTCCCCTGGAGATCACCAATGATAGGGGCAATCACTTTGTGAATGAAATGATTTCAACCTTCTCGCCACCTACAAGATTTTTCACCGAAAGTCTTGTTCCTATTGCCCTAGAGCAAATGGGTAGGCCGAGAGCACCAATAAGGTTTTGATAGCACTTCTACGGAAGGCATGTCATCTCCATCCTGCGATTTGGGCTCAAGCTATCCACGGCACCCTTTGGGCATACCGAACTTCTTTCAAAGCCACAACCAATCACACCCCATTTCAATTAGCTTTCGGTTTGGAAGCGATAGCACCCTTCGAATTCAACTCACGATCTCCGCGAGTCGGCAATCTGCGTGCCAATGGAGATTTGGGATCGGCATCTGTCTCTCGTCTTTACCTTTTGGATGAAAGCCGAAGTTTGGCTTCTCTAGCTCTGCAAGCTGAGCAGCTTCGTCGCAAAGCATGGCATGATCGCCATCTCAGAAAGCCGAAAATAACACAAGGAGCACTGGTGCTACTTTATCAAGCTAAGTATCTAGAAAAAGCAAAGAAGTTGGTTCCAACATGGCAAGGACCATACAAGGTGATGGAGATTCTACCCCAAGGGGACGTACAATTAGCCACCCTTGAAGCAGTTCCGCTGCCTTTAGTCAATGGATCTAGGATCAAATGCTATCATACTAAGCTGAAGATCAAGGGTCTAAAATCAAGTGTTGATCTTCGCCAACTCCTGAACCAATGGATCTTCTTGTTCATCACTATATCATACACCCTCTCCTTCTGCTGATTCTTTTTTATCACTATCTCATACACCCTCTCCTTTTACACCCTCTCCTTCTGCTGCTTCTTTTTCATCACTATCTCATACACCCTCTCCTTTGCTGATTCTGTTGCTTTCATGGGCATGATTCTAGAATTTGGGAAACTCTCTCCTTCACTCTCTGTTAGTATCTTATGTAACCTCTCTTCTTCGCTGCTCTAATGAGCATGATTCTAGATGTTGTAGGACTATTTCTTTGATCGTATTACAGTTGATCTTTGGTTTAACCTACCCACTACCGCAACCCGACTAATGCCCTTTTAAAACTTCTGTTGATCTCTAGCGTCTCATGTGGCATGTAGTTTTTTCTATGTATATAAGTCTCTGTGCTCTTCAATTGGGTATCTTGTGAGTGTGCCATGTTCATTAGCAATTTAACTTCGCATTTTTATCTACCACTAATTCTTTCAAGGAGTTAGATTACCTGATTCTGCATTCCTGTTAATCTTCCCCTGCTATCGCTAGTCCCTTTGCCTGCTTGGTGCTTCTGATGTACTCTCACATGCTAGCCTAACCTCGCATCTGATTGGGTTGGCCCTTTGTTCGCCCAACTGATACCTCGCCTTCGCCCCTGCTGGGATGGCCTCGCCGTGGTTCGCCCACATGGCCTCGTCTTCTCCATGCGGGCCTCGCCCTTGCAGTGCTGGAATCGCCCTGGCTGGCCTCGCCCTCGCCACTAAGCCCTCGCCCTGCTGACCTTAGTCTCACCCTCGCCCTGGGACATCGCCTTCGCCATGCTGGCCCTCGCCCTCGCCCTTCTAACCCTCGCCCTCGCCCATGCTGCCGCCACTGCAGGCCTCGCCCTCGCCCTCAACTTCGACCGGCTCCACGTAAGTTAAAAAATTAAAAGCATAAACTGACATGGCTTTATGTTCGAACTCAGCCAAAATCAGCCTCAACGTATTAAAGTTAAAAACAGCCCGCAGCCACAGTTACGAAATTCTCTGCAAGCGTTTTCAGCCCAGGCAACTTCCATCGCCACCACCAGGACTCTCTCTCTCTCCATCGCCAGGCTTTCCTCTCTCCGTGCTCCTTGGCCACCCATACGCTGGATAATACTTGAAGATGGCAGCTTTAGAACCTTGACCTTGCTACAGTTATCAGCACTCGTGTGATGTATTTGGTTGTGGTTGAGAACATGTATCTCAGTGTGGTTTAGGGTGCCAGCTCTCTTCAATTGCGGAAAATAATGGTATATGTATCAGGTGAAGATTAAGGGCACAGGTTTTACAAGTTTTGAAGAATTCATCAATTGCAGATTCAGTCCAAAAGATTCTCTGGTATATTTTATTAATATGGTTCGTACTCAGAATCGAGAGCAGCACCTCCAGTCGGAGGAAGAGTCCTCTGCCTCCTCTGGGGATAGCACTGACAATAAATCAGACTATACCCCTATTTCAGAGCAACTGTCCGGTGAATCTTCCGAGGAAGATTCACCCCAATCAGTCACTGTTGGCAAGGTCACCACTCTCCAAGTGCCCCACCCTTCTGGTGCCATCTCGAAGGTACCCTTACTAATGATCTATCATTTACAGGCGGCCAACCCAGCACTCAAAGATGTGTTCTCTCAGCAGCAAATACTACACCTGGGTCTCCAAAATCTGGCTCAGGTCGATTTGTCCTACACAATTTCCAGTGCCAAGCTGAGTGCCCTCTTACTTACTTTTCCAAAACTAAATGGAATTACCCTTTCAGTGGAGGATATTGGACATGCGACGGGGATACTGAATGTGTTGGCACCTTTGCCCACCACAAAAACCTTCTCCAATCTCTCCCCTGAAGACACTGCAAATGCGTGCCAAGAACTGTTGATGCACTTACATGGTGACTTATCACAGGAATCAGCAGATGCACTCAATTTTACAGTATTTTTTTTTATTGCGCGTATCAGAAAGAACAGTGGTTCCATCCTCTCCTGGAATACGTCGTCGTCTAGAGTAGCCAATCGAGACACACAGCACGTCTGCACATCCTTGCGCATTTGAGCCTCGACACCCCCATTGTACTTGTGAGTCCTGGGCTGGAGCTGAGTGTGCTGCCACGCCACAATGTGTATCGGTTCTTTGAGATAGTCGAGTCCTATGTTCTGGTCTGCTGTTGTGTCTCTGTGTGATCAATTGTTATCTATTTTCCTTTGTTTTGAGTCTGTTTGAGTGAGATGTCACGCACATTGCACTGAGGAGCACCCACTGTAGAGAGCACGACACACTATCCACGCTACCCCCCCCCCCCCCCCGGTTTGTATCAGCTTTCACCCCACCCCTACCGACTATTTTCTTTTCAGTTCTTTGTACTTTGTACTTTTTGTACCCAAACCTGGTATTAGATTTACCACATGTAACCGTTTGGTCTCATAGGTCATTTTGGCCTTTTGAAGATGTTAATATTACATTTCATTTTCTCTTAGAGAAAAGTACATTCGAAGAGACTCTCCTCAGAGGTCGACACCCCACTAAGAGAGAGGGTCTACACAAAGATAGATCACATAATTCTTTAGAGCCCCCACTCAGCGGCAGCACGACAAGAGGAGACACTACCTACTAGACAGGGGACATCCCCCTTGACAGCTATGAGTCAGATGCCCCAGGCTACAAGGATGCTCACATCACTAGAGACGCATACATAGGCGGATCAGGATCGTCATTGATCGACATCGAGCACGACAGAGACCAATGCTTAATCTCTTGAGAAGTTGTACACATTGAGCCTCTAACCCCTATACCCCCACTCCTCCCTACTGAGTACATCTACATTTTAGATTTTCTTGGTCATTTTCCTTTTTTCCCAAGAAAAAGATCCTGCCATTAGTTAAGAAAATTGCCCAGACGGCTACAAACGACCTGTGCTAGAGAGAGCTACATCAAGACGTGGGGAGACTCTCCCAATGAAAAAACAAGATATGTACAACATTGGCTAAATCACGAGATGGGAGGAGGAAACAACCACACTGGTGGCCAGTAATGCCATCTAGGCATGCCATGAACCATGGTAAAGGTGGTCCCTAGGCGCCAGAGTCGCAAGAAGGCCTCGAGGCGCTCCCGCATGCGGTTGGAGTTGCCCTCGGGTCTCTCAAACTGCCCCTAAGTGTATGGATCAGCTCCAGCCAGATGTCGTGAACAGTCTCTACCGGTGAGACAGGTCGAGCCTCGAAGATGCGAAAGCAGCGGACTCACCAGATGAACCACAATGCCAGGTCGCAAACGAGCTCCCAGCACCACTCTCTATCTCTGGAGCACTCCTAAGGGATGAGCTCTGTGGCAGGCTGGAGTGTTAGCCGGCCCTCCTGAATCACTATCATCCTACTGATCAAAGCCATCTTAAAACGAAGCGCGGTGCCCGTGAGTGTGGACCAAGCTACAACACCCAAGTGTACTGGCTGGCTATAGAAAGTGGGGGCATCAGCCGAAGAATTTGAAGCCAAACCTGTTGTGCCATGGGTCAGTCCCACAAACAGTGACGTTGAGTCTCCAGTGGGTGACCACAGGGTGCACATGCTGTTGAGAAGCAGTTGTGTACTAACAAACTCCCAATGCGCAACTAGCCACTGAAATATGGTGACTCTGCTCGGTTGTCTGTTGTCCCACAAGCGCTCCCAGAACCCTCACAAGAACTCCGCCATGAGACCCTCCTCCTGCCAGTGAAGGGTTGCAGCAGGACAAACCTCTCTCTTTGTTGTGAGTATGTGGCGCCCCGAACAAGCTGTGTATTGGAAGAAGGGGGTCTCTGGGTGATCAGCTGAAGAGAAAGGATCCCGCCAAACTCACTCTCCCGGGTCCCACTGCACTCATAGCGAGGGGTGGCTCTCCCAAGCCCAAAGCTGCCAGTGTCCTGACTCAAGATATGACGGGCTAGGATCTACGACACGAGTCCTCCCACTGATGCCCACAACTCGGATCCTTTGAAAACAAAACTCAGCCACTTGTGGTGCCTCAACCAAGACTCTATAGATATGATCCTCTCCCTAAATCTCAAAGAACATGCAGGATCCTGTGTCTGAGCAAGCCCCAACTACAATGAGGAGCTCCAGGCGCGTGAAATCTTCCATCCAACAGGGAGTTTCTCAAGAGGGGTATGCCACAGCAGGTATAGCCTTTGCGATATCTTGACACATGTTCTACGCCCCCCTCATGACATGCAGCTGAATGCTCTGAATCTGTTCAGAAAGGTCGGAAAACTGCAGCCAATTTTTAAAAGTTCGGGCATGACCCTCTGCCATGGGACCCCAAGAAACATGAGGTTTGCTACCAACCATGTGGCCTCACTGTGTGCTGACCATAGGGTTCCAAAACAAGAGGCTGCCTCAAACGCTCTCAATTTAAGTGGGTTGGTGCTGCTCAAGGTCACTCTCTTGCTCCAAGGACCTAAGTAGGCTTGCAGCCAAGCAATCTTCGTAGCTCATGCTCAGGCCTACTCTGCGCATCTCTTTGAAAATCCATCTGGTGAAAGGGCTCCATCGGCCGCCCGTCTGTGGGACTTGGGCACGAATCCGGTGTAGCAATAGCTCCTTCTAAGGTTCCTACCCTGGAAGAAGTTCTCTGACCACAAGCTTTCCAAGGAGGGCTCTGCTTTTCCATGTTGGGTCGATGATCTCCAACCCTCTCTGAGAACAAGGTAAAGTGATGACCTGCCAGGAAACTTTGGCCCGAAGACTAAGTGTCACATCTTGACCACAAAAACTTCTTGATCAGCCTCTCGAACTGGCTAATACAAGAGCTTGAGAAGATCCAGCAAGACGTGATGTACCACATAGTAGCCAAAAGCACCTGGTTTGCCACTACAACCCTGTGAGCAAGAGAGAGCCGTGTTGAGCTCCAATGTAGCGGTTTCCTCCTAATGGAGAGGAGGAGAGAAGCAATCTGCTGCTCTGGAGACAAATCCAAACCAACGCGGCAGCCCAAGTAGCGTACGAGTGACAAGTGTCCCTGGGAGGATCCACCTAAAGCCCTCTCCAGGCGACCAATTGGGCGTGGAAGTATTACCAACCCGAAAACCATTGTCTTCAATGCTCTGGACACACAACAGAACGCCTTAAGATCCTGCTCACACCTGTGCAAATTGGCCTCCTGGCCCTATAGATACATGCCTTAGTCGTCAGCAAACTCAACGTCGAAAAGCACATCTCCCCTAATAGGCAGCTCTAATCCATGCAAACCAACCTTCTGCGAAGTCAAAAATCTGCTCATGGCCTCAGCATAGAAAAGAAATAGGAAAGGGGCAAGAGGGCAGCCCTGTCTCCGAACGCGTGAACATGAAGCGGTCTTCTCTTCCCCCTGCCAAAAGCATCTAACTGGGCGCAAATCTGTAGAGAGATGACACTCCCCTAATCCATACATCTAAAAACCCATCCGGTGCAGAGTGCTCTCAAGGAAATCCCACTGAACTCTGTCATAGGTTTTCTCAAAAATGAGGAGTACCACAAGATCCTTTCCTTGGAGACGTGTGAGCGCAATCGCCTCCTAGAAGGTAAAAATGTTGTTGCGCTCCTTCACAAAACCTGTCTGAGTCTCATATATAATGCTCCCAAGTAGTGGCTGAATTCTCAAACTCAGAGCCTTTAGTGAGACTTTGTAGGTTGAGTTGAGAATAGTGATCGAACGCCACTGCCGAATCTCATCCAAGGAGCCTCCCTCCTTGGGGATAAGAAAGATCAAGCCCTCACTCAAGTTTTCTGGCATCTCTCCAGTGTACAGAATGTGTTGGTAAGCGCTACACAGATCACAGCCAAGCAACTCCGAGTACTCCAAGAAGCAGTTGGGAGTCATACCATCCTCCCCTAGCAGCTACCCCGGCGAAGTGCCTTGAGGGCCTCATGAAGCTCCTTTGTTTGGAGAGGCCTCTCAAGCCTCTGGCACATCTTCTCAATGACCGAGCAAGGCATTTGTGCCCAAACTTTCTCTCTACATGTATCTCGAGGCTCTGATTGTGGCTCAGTTCAAAGAAACTCATGGTAGAAGTCAATAGCAACTATCTGTATATCCTCGGGCTCTGTGTCAATGGACCCATCGGGCATCCTCAACTGACAAACACTAGTGCGCGCATGGAAAGGACCCACAGTCTCAAAGAACTCACAAGTAATTCTGCCTTCCACCCGGGTCCACTGAGATGCCTGATGATGAAAGGCAAACTCATGGCA
Source organism: Adiantum capillus-veneris (assembly GCF_014529385.1). NCBI lineage: Eukaryota > Viridiplantae > Streptophyta > Polypodiopsida > Polypodiales > Pteridaceae > Adiantum > Adiantum capillus-veneris. The sequence goes on from NC_140959.1 coordinate 38,980,973, forward strand.
CCGCTCCTCAATGGTAATCAACTCTTGTCGAGCCTGCTACATCTACTCCTCCATCCAGGGGCTACCAGGGTGGCGCTCTTGCATCCGCTGTAGTGAAGCAATGCCCCGTCGGAGCTGCTGCTTCTCCTCCGTGACCGCAGCCAAGCGAGCTGCAGACTCGTGGAGGAAGAAACAACTAAGCTTCGCAAGACCAGTGGCCACTCTAACAGCAGGGGCTACCTTTTGTGTCCAAGCTCTTTGTCCAAAGTGCGACAATCTGCTCTCTGAGCTCTGTATCCAGTAGAACCCGCTCTGGTTCTACTCTGGGATGTGCAGTAAGGCACCCCCGCTCCTCTGTCTAGTTGCCACAGTAAGAATCACCTGTGCATGATCGAAAAAAGTAGTCCCTGACAAAAATGCATACCGATCCTTTCATGTCACAAACGTGGTCACTAGCATATAAGTGATCTATCCAAGATAGATTCACACACCCTACTTTGCAGTCTGATCGGGAGAAAGAGAGTCTGACTGGGGACCGTACAAAGCCTGCATGCTACCATACATTTGAAATGCTCAAGATCATACATAGACGCTCCCAAGCTGCCAACTCAGCCGCGTGAACAGTAGCATGGTTGCATCATATCCGAGGGGTCCTTTAGCATGTTGAAGTCCCCCCGAACACATCTGAAATGCTCAATATCATACATAGATGCTCCCAAGCTGCTAACTCAGCCGCGCGAACAATAGCATGGCTGCCTCCAATCCTATCTGAGGGGTCCTCTAGCATGTTGAAGCCCCCCCAACACACCACTACTCTGCATGAGGCAAGGACTCCACAATGTGTGACCAAAACTCAGGGCGCATAAATATTAGAGAAGCCCATAAGGCTACCTCGAATCTCCAGCAAAATGCAACCTGCGGCCACTGTCCCTTGGTAACGCGCCGTGCCTCCTTGTGCGCAGTCAGTGTTTTAAAACAATGCTGTGTTTTTCCTATCAATGCCGACCGCCCCGCTATGTCCTATTTTTTATGATGCAACCTCAAGGAGGCACATTAAATTGCTTCAAGAGTAAAGGGAATTGGAGGCCCCTTGGTTTCTCGCTGCTCAGCTTTGGGAGCAAAGTAAACGGTTCGAGAGGGAAACTAATTTGGGAAAACAACTTGCAAGTGCCTCGAAGGTGTTCTGGAGCGGCCTAGGGAAGGCAACTTGCGAGAGTTCATAAAGGGGCCGGACCGAGCCTTGCGGAGCGGCTTGGAAGGTGGGACTGTGGAGCTCTCTGTGCAATGTATCTGGAGCGGCTTGGTGCAAACCTTGCGGCCACCTTTGAAGCCACTTTTGTGCAAGAACTTGGAAAGTTTTGGAGGGGCTTGGACAGAGAGGACCTCAAGGCTCAGACTTTCAGAGAGCATTGTTTTGGTGGACGGCTAGGAGATTATGTGGCTTTTGGAGTACGAGAAGCTATCAAGCCCATATCTTGCAACTTCAACAAAGCCCTCCTTTCTCAAGTACGAATGAGAACCATGACCAACACCGACCATTAGCTATGGAAAGCGGATCGACCACCATCCAGTTAGCGGCCTATGCATCGACACAGTTCTCAAGGAAACCGACAAATTGTTTGCCTTGAGATTGTGAAGCCAAAAGCAAATGCACAAGTTCGCTAGAGGACAACGGGAAAGGCAAGCTTGACAAGGATTGCAGTACCAGTACTCAGTTAGCTGCCTCGGTACCCACGAGGTCGGACAACTCTTGTTATAAATGTGACACGACGCTTGGTTTGGCTCGGGAATTTGAAGCCAAAGGAAAAAATAGGAACTCACAGATAGACAAAGATAAAGGGAAGCTGATTACGGTAATAAAGATTTGACTGACGAGATCGGCATGGCACACGTGGCAGCGGCCACAGTGGCCTTGACGTGCCGCTAGCTGCGGCTAGAGAGAGGCTTGTGAGTGGCAGAGAGGGACAAAGAGTGCTCCGTATAATTAATTTGGACCCTTGTGTTGGAGTTCAAGTTATCAGTGTTTGGACCCATAGGTCGGAGTTCAAGGCAAGGAACCAATCAGACGTATCTAAAACACTATGGATGAGTTCACACCAATTCATTGTTGTTGGTCGGATTATGGACATGATGTGTTTCAAATTTTATTATCTGGAAATTATTTTTGAGCGTGATGTGTTCACAATTTATGAATGGGGATTCTTGGATGTAGTGTGGTCTATAATTTAACTTTTCAGTAAGGCAACCGATTCCCAAGATGGCATTCTTCTAAGGTACAAAGTTGAGGATTAGCAAATCCGAGGTGTGTCCGGTAGTCTACAGCTGTTGCTGGGGTGTCCATGGTAGCTTCTTCATCGACTTGGTCTCACTATTATGTCCACTATGAGCTACAGAGGATTGCCCAATGTGAACTCATTATTTAGTTTGGCTTTTAGGTATTTATTTTACTTATTTTTCAAAGTCTCGGTAAGGCAATTCACTGAGGGTGCTATATAAGCAACCCTCAGCCCCCATTGTATCATCATCATTTCATTGCCAAGCTTGGTTGGTTCAGCGTTCTCTCTCGTTCTCTCTCTCTCTCTCTCTCTCTCTCTCGGTCCCTACCCTTCCGCATCGTCGACTTTGACACTCGAAGCATGTGGTTGTGTCGCAAGTGAACTCCACCATTGCATCGCATTATCTTTAAGGAATCTTGCTGCTCCAGCAATCTTGGATTCTTTTGTATAGTTCCCCAAAGCATAGATGTTGTTGAATTGTTGTAGGAACTGCAATGCTTTCTTTCTATCTTTCACTTGAAAAAGTGAAAATTTTGATTGTCGTGCCGTCATCCTTGAAATCTTTCGGTTTGTTAGGCATGTATCTCGGGTATAGATAGTAAGGGTATCCATATGAGATCCAACCATTGTAGCGTGGTGGCGGTGCTAGTAGGGGAGGTGGGGGCAACAACAGCGGTAAAGGAAGTTGCACTAGACCAGGGTCAGATGGCTACACCATATTCCTGAGGACTCCCCCAATCGGAACAGATTGATGGGAAGGTAGCTGGTTGGAAGCTCTAGTACTTTCTTGTTTCGGAGAAGCAAGTACCACCTGGGACATCAGAGGGGGTAACATATAATTTAGAAACTGTTGAAAACTTTGCAACATCGGGAGATTCTGCGAAGGATGCCGTGAAAGAATGTCGCGAAGCTCTTCGAGGAGAAACTACAAGTATTTTGTCGAATCCATGAATGCCATGTCTTGGTTTCCTTATGGCTTATGCCCTATAAGATAGAGCGATGAAGATGGAGCACGCTCGATGCACGATTGGGTAAGGGTGGGAGTGCCTAATAAGTCCGGGGTCAAGACACGAAGATTCTTTAATAATTTCGTGTAAACAATAGAATCGCCAATTTGCTCTGTCTCCTCTTTGGTAGGACCGGTATGCTTTGAGAAAAGCACACGTTTGAAGCTCTGATACCACTATAACCGGGACGGGCACCACGTGCCAATGAAAAAGAACAGACTGAATAACTTTAAGTACTTCAAATAACAATTGAACTAAAAGAGATAAACGACATGAGACGGGGAGTGGTGGAATTCCACCCCAAGAGAGCACTAGCCCCAAACCTTGGTGCTCCTTTTGGTATTTCTTCATATTATTGAACTCAGTACAATGTCGGTACTCATGCTCTGCACCTTCACCCGAAAGAGTGTCAAAGAATGAGCCCTCTGCACATATTTAAAGGCCCTTGGCCTTGAAAAGCAGTTACATGAAAGCTTGAAACTCAAAAGCATCTGGCCCAAAAGTTGATGCTAGAAATCGACCAACGTAAATCACGAAAATCAGTACAAGTTGGCACATCAGCAAGTCAGTGCAGAGTGCGGAAATCCGTTGCAGCAATTGCCACGTCATCAATTATCAACGCTAGAGTTTCAGTGTGTTTGTGGTCTTGCTTTATTTAACACTAGTCTTATAATTGGACACTTCAATGTGTTTGTGGTCCTGCTTTATTTAACACTAGTCTTATAATTGGACACTTAAGTGTCTTGAGACTAAGGTTTGGTAATTTATTTATCAATCTAGAAAGAAATTTTTTACATATTACTTCTACCATAGGTTGGTTACGAGGGAAAGAAAACACTGGATTTTTCTCCATGTCAAAATATAATCCCTATGGAGAGAATTATGATAAGTTATAAGTCATAAGTTTTAGTAAACTTTTAATTTGTTTTTCCAGAAAAATAATAAAAGTCCTATATCTTTTTTTAGAGATGATATTTTTAATGTTTATAAAAGCCAAGTGTTAATACTTAGTGTTACAAAACAATGGAATTCCCTTCAAAGACTAGTTTCCAAGTAACATGCAAGTTATAGACATAATTTCATACTTAGCACGTGCTGAATAAAAGCATAGCACTTTGGTATGCAACAACTATTCAACTACAATTCAACAACACTTTGTAGCAACAACTATTATAGCATAACACTTTCGTATGCAACAACTATTATATCATGGAATTGGGGCTATTTTAGTGCAGTTTGACAATTACAAATGGCTTCATATGTTGGAACCAAGAAACTACGTATTTTTTCGGCTCCCTAACTTAGTTAAATCTCGTTGCTTGAATTCTATCTTGATTTTTTTATTGTGCAAAAACTCCTGAAAATCTTGAGTTCTCCATAATAACATTGAAACCAAGGTTTTAGACACCCCAATTGTGTATTACCACGTACTTTGATACATTTAGTTGATCTACATGAAAATTTTGATATTATTTGAGGTTTTGGATACTTATGTCTCAAGAATGAAAATATCAAAGTTTTCTCTTTACGCAGTTTTGAATATTTAAATAAATATAATAGTTGTTGCATACCAAAGTCCTTCTACTTGTGACCTTGAGTCCTCAATGGAAAGGGAAAGCAATGTTCTCCTTTTTAAAACTCACAAATACATCAAAAACATTTATTTATTTTTTTGTATACAACAATATGCTTGAAATGTCCATATCAAACACGTAAAACATTCAATTATTTTATATACTCTAAAGTGATTTTTTTTGCACACGAAACTTTCAATACTTTATAGTACAATTGTGAAAAGTCACGTGAAAATTTTCACAAGATCGCTTCATTTTTTCTTGAACTTATAAAGTCAATTTCGTTAAAGCATCAATGGAAATCTTACGAGGGTCAACTTGATGGTATAGTTCTTTATCATGGTAGATTTAAAAATGCAAGGTTATATTTTTAAAAGGTCCTCTAGCTAACATTTGTTAGTATATCAAGAGGGTTTTCTTAAATGTATTATCTAGTGCAAGTAGCATTTAATTTCAATTTGTAAAAAAGGGACACTTATGTGTCCTGTTTTGTTACCAAACTAGTGTTGAATGTCTTAGGTACCTTGGGTCCCATCAGATGGGGTCCAATAAGTTAGTGGAAACTTATTTGGATTCTTCTTCTTCCGCTTTTGCTCCTTAGGGTTTAGGACTTTGAGCCAAGATCTGCAAGTTGGCTTCATTCTTCAAGGGCTTGACACATCAGCAATTTGTGGCAAAATGAGAAGCCAACCGTTGTGTTCAAGGCCTCGATGCCTGTGGCGGCTAGAAAGAGAACGTGTACTCTGAAACAAGCTACCTCGAGATCAGGAGATAAGTCGACGAGGAATCAGGTAAAGTCGTAGTCAAAGAAATCCCATCGTCGACGGTTGTCAAAGTTGGTCAATTCACGAGGGACTAAAACAAAAGAAGACGCATGTACAATGTTCAATGGTGTCCTAAGGTAGGGTTGTCCCTCTCAAGCCAAACGGCTCGTAGCGAAAGCACTGCCAAGCTCGCTACATAGGGACTTAGATGAAGTCTCCTTGCCGGATCCTACCGAGCCAATCATCCAACTTGCTATGTTGCCATCGCAGTAGAGGTGGAGCGCCTTCAAGCCACTTCTCCCATCTGCAAGAATATTAGCAGTAGTCCTTGGAAAGGTGAGGTACGCGACCTCCTACAGGCTCTTTGTGGAGGTGGGAAAGAACTTCGATATATAGCCTCTCCAAAAGATTGAGTTTGAGACTCCTTAGATAGCTTCCAAGATCATTTCTATGAGCCCACTCACAAGTCGAGCGGTCAAGGCTCATTTTCGACAGTGGCGCCATGGGTTTGACCCAACTTCGAATGTTCTTGCCGAGGAAGCGGGTCTATTCATTTGGGTTTGTTTCTCCGGTGTGGGGAGAGCATAGATCCCGCTTCTTTCCACAATTGGTATCAAGATAGGGACACTTGGAGAGTCTACACACGGTTGCTTCAATTGCTGCTAAGGCTGCAAGTATACCCACAATATGCATTCTAGTTCGGAACACCCACACTCTCCCAAAGGTATCCCTTCTACCTAGGGTGAGTGGCGGTTGGCTCCGCTAGAATGTGGAATATTTGGGACTCTTGAACCAGTGCTTCATTTGCAGACAGATGAGCCATCTTGTGAAGGCCTATCCTCTCATGAGATCTTGACCCGCATCGCACATTTAGCCTCCCAAGGCTGATAAATCACAACAGACAGGTACCCAAGGCACACAGGCTAGTACCTCCATTAGAGTCCAGTGATCTGTTAGCTGATGGTGGTTTGGCAATCGATTCACGCCCGCCTCCGATAGGAACGGGCTTGCCACACCATCCCCCATGATGGCCGGCCTACATTAGTCCAACATCATTGGGTTCGTACAGGGAACAACTTTGACTCTTTATAGCAGGATACCCCTGAGGAGCCTCAATCCACCTAAGTCCCGCCGTCGATTGCCCCTCCACAGCCCCGCCCACGGAACCCCCCCCCCTGTCTACCAACTCCTCTACTCGGCCCCCTCTTCTTCTGACCCTTCCTGCACTTCTCCAGCTCAGGGAACAAGCACAAGCCTCCATCTGTGTTTGCTACTACGAGGGAATTTTGGGGGACGGGGGGGACAATGGAGCGAGGCGATCGTTCTTCCATCTCATTTTCTATTTAAATAGAAATTCAAACAGAGTACCTGATTCTATTGGGATGTAACTTTTGGTCTCATAGGTCATTTTGTCTTTTTGAAGACGTTCAATGTAACATCATTTCATTTCTTCCTTCCATTTTGATAGTAGAGGGCTCTCTCTCTCTCTCTCTCTCTCTCTCTCTCTCTCTCTCTACCTTTCTTAACTTGACCACCACTTCCATTGAGTGCTCCTTATGCCTTTTGAGACCATCATGAATCCTCACCTTTTTTCTTCAAAGAGGGGCATCAATTAGGCATTGTCTTATGTATATGTAGTCTATGTTATAGATAGTTGACAGTTGTTACCTATCTCTATAAAGGGGGCCATTGAGTTGTGGTGGTCACACACTCTTTCTTATCCTCATATGTTGGCCATTGCGACTTTTCACCTTGTCTTTCTTAAATAAGCCTATTATGGAACATCAAAAGTGAAATGTATCAAAACTAATGTTATAGATAGTTGACAGTTGTTACCTATCTCTATAAAGGGGGCCATTGAGTTGTGGTGGTCACACACTCTTTCTTATCCTCATATGTTGGCCATTGCGACTTTTCACCTTGTCTTTCTTAAATAAGCCTATTATGGAACATCAAAAGTGAAATGTATCAAAACTATAGAGGCCAATTTTGGCCTTTATAGCATGTATGATGACTCTCTCTCTCTCTCTCTCTCTCTCTCTCTCTCTCTCTCTCTCTCTCACACACACACACACACACACACAAAATTCATTGAAATAACCATCTCATGGGCACTTGCCCATGACCAATACACAGAAAATGTAAATCGCTTGTGATCCCAAAATCCATAAAATATACATTAAATTCCAATATTTTTTGGGTCTCAATCTCTCAATTCTCCTAATATACATTTTTATCTTACTCCAAGAGGGGGGGAATTCTCCTCATATTTCGCCATAAGCACAACAAGAAAAATCCCACCCCCTCTTTGAATGGAGAACTATGGACACATCTAGGAAGATTGGAGCATAATTCAAGATTGTGTTCTAGAAGGAACTTTTACTAAGAGAGGCGTTTATTCTCAAGCATGATGAACATTATGAGTTTCACAAAGCAAGGTTTTTTTTTAGGTTTTACATCTAGATATCAAGACTATACTCACTCATTTGCATATGACAAAAGATACAATCTTGAAAGCTTTCATTTATGATGTTGATGGGAAGGACTTACAAATGGCCAATGGGGTCAAGAGGTTCTTTATCTGCTACAATGAAAGGCAAAGTAAAATAAAGTTGCTTCTATTGTTGGTAGGCAATCATACGAGGAAGGGTTCTCCTCTATTGAAGGCTGGGCAACATAAAGCAAAAAAGCAATGTCCTTGCACAATGAGGAGAAAGTGTTGCTTACCATCCAAATATTGTGCTTAGATGATTCTACAAAGTGTTCTTAAGTAGAAGTCTCTCCGTGTAAGGAGACTTGCGAGTGCTTCAATGTGGTGGCAACTAACGTTGGGTCCACATGATCTAGTCAACATGTGAGATTCATTAATCTCTCTTATGCAAGGTGATGGTAACAATAGTTGAGACACAACAAGATGGTTCAAAATCTTCCTCTCATCAAGGTAGAATGATGAAATTGGACTTTCAACTCATCAATAAATATACGTGATTTTGATGTAGTGCTTGGACATGAGTTTCTTTTTGGATAATCTCTTAGCCGCTACCAACATACGTCTCTCTAGTTTGATGTTGATGACATTCATGTTTTGAGAAAAGGATTTGCTTTTTTCTTCGTTCTTTTTTTCAACACAAGCTGCATTAGGTCTCCCAATCTCGGAAAATTAAAAATACTTTCAAAACATATCGAATGAATAAGTGAAGGGTGAGATTAAGAAATGAAAAGACCATGGAACTTTTTGTGTGCATATAAATAAAGATGGTCCAATGCACCTTATACATTTGTGTTTTTCTTCATAATTTTCTTTCTTCTAGCATTTACAAGCCATTGGAGCCATTAGGTATACCTTTTGTTTAAATGAATAGTAATTGCAAGGAATAAATGAAATAAAAGGGATTTATTTGTGTCATTGCTACTCTCGCTTAGTCCATTTATCCTCATGTTGATGAATTTAATCACATATTATCTAATTCCTAGGATGTATATTCAATTAATTTTTCTCGACACACCAGAGGGCCCACGGTTAGAGGTGCTTAACCCTAGGATTATCTTCAATTCCTAGGATGTATCTTCAATTATTTTTTTCCGACACACCCTAGGGACCACGTGGGGAGGTGCTTATCCCTTCCAAATATTAGCCATGTTACATGGTCGGGCAAGGGTCACGTACCATCGAGCAAGAGCCACACGTGGGCATCACCATGGCCAACTAATTGATGCACCACGTGATGGAAAGGATGGAGAAACCAGTTAGAAACATCCTTCTTGGGTGACCCATCCCAGGAGGAGGATGCACTTAAGTGTCCAAGGGCAAGAGCCCTAGCAACATGAACACTAGGTGAGCACAAGGTGTCCCTCTAGAGTACAACCCAACTAGGGATTTGAACTCACAACCCAAAGGTTGAGAGGCCAAAGCCTTACAGTTAGACCAACTCTTTGGGGAGAGCATGTTCCTTCACATTATTTGGCCGCCATCTCCAACTTATCTACCTACAAGGTTGCATCATAAATGGTCAAAGTAATGTAGCATCAGTATTCTTCAAGACAATAAATCCACTAGTAATACAGGGTAGCAACGATCAATGTGAAGCCTTTGAGGTGGAACATTAGCTTGTGAGTAGAGGTTTCACTCAAATTGGTTTGTTTCCATGAGCTTCTCCAATGTTATTGATAAAGAAGAAGAATGTCATGTCATCTCATTTTGGGTGGTTTCATGATTATAATGCTAGTAGCTATGCTTAACTTGGAGCTTTTGTTTTTGAAGGCTAACATTTTATAGATCCTTCTCAACATTGGCCCAATTGTAAGATACCTCCCCATAAGCCAAAGTCAAGAAATAATCCCACTTGGTAGTACATCCCCATTGAAGGGGTTGTCTATCCCCCAGTCTACTCAAAACACGAGGAAATACAAGGTAGTCTTCTTGTATGAGGATTCTACCTTGCAGCAGTAGTTTACTTACATCAAGGGAAAGCACCCGCGTTCTCAAGTCCACTTAGCCATCCGCTTTCCATACTAGAAAGAGAATGGGGTCTAGGAGGGCCTCTTTATTTGGCAGTTCAAGGGAGTGAAACCTCTAATATTAAGAAAGAAATCAAAGGATAGCTTTTGAATTCAAACACACAAATTGACTAGTTTATTTGCATTCAAAAATTTCCCCCAAAATGGAATTTAAAATCTAGTGGACAAAACCATATCATGTAATATATCTATGGAAAGAGCTCGGATGTTGATCATAGATTTTATCTCTGTTAAAATCTGAAATTGTATGTAAGAGTTATGGAAGACTGAAAATCATAAAATTGTCCACCCTCTTTAGGGGGAAAGTGCATCCTTTGACCACTCTTACACCTCTCTTGCACACCCATCATTGATGCACACATGGCGAGCACCCATTTGTCAAAATGTTAATCGCTTCCATAATCACATGGAAAATAAAGAGGCCCTTCTACACTCCATGCTCTTCCTAATGAATGAGAAAAGTGAATTGTGCTTCTTTTTATTTTAACGCGGATTTTCACTTATGCAATACACAACACATAGGTCTTTGGGTGGCTTAATTTCCAAGTGCCTTACGTGTTCCTTAATCATTTTACAATGTAAACATTTAAAATACCTTACCACAAGCAAAAAGTTACCTCATATGTTCACAACTTAAGAAACGGAGAAAAACCCTTAATTGGATGGTACAAATGAGTCAACGTTATTAGTATAAACAAAGCCCAATACTCATCATTTTCAAATTTGTATAATCATCTCACGAGAGAATTGCATAGTGTAACAATCTCAACACAAAAAATCACACCCTCAATTGACCACATTAGTTGAGAGACGTCCTCTTGCACTCCAACTCAGTCTCGCATTGAGCCCCTAGCTTCGTTGTGCATTCTCAGACAAGAACCCAACCCCTACCTAAAGTATGGGTTCAATCCATATGTAGTTACTCTATTGTGATCCCTAACTAAAATATGGGTTCAATCCATATGTAGTTACCCTAGTGCGATCCCTCGATCGTCATTGGTTACTGTGTAGGGTGAGGATTTGCTCATAGTTAAGTGCACTAACCCAACATTGGTAACCCCTTCTTGGCCCCCTACCAAGAAGATTACCCTTGGTGTTGCCAAGGTACGAAACTGCTTTTTAATAAAAGTTTAGCAATCCAAGCTTTTAACATCTTGCTTCAAAACAAAGATTGTACCAATCATTTCTAGTATCTTCAAATATTTTAGCCATGTAAAATCAAAATGAAACTATAATTGACATAACAAGTTATACTTACACGACATACATATTTTTTCATTCCAAATTTCATTATGATGATGAGGCATTTGATAAGCCGTTAATGCAAGGTGAGGATCAATAGATCCATTGTTGCTAGGACGTTCAAGAGGAGAAGTCTCTACTTCAGCCATTTCTTTGAAATTGGAATCTACCATTTATGTGGTTCATCCCCATCATCCTTGGGCCTCCACGACCTTGTCTTTGCGTTGCTGTAAACTTCTTGGTAGGGAAGGAGAGATTTGAGGAATTTTGTGGCCCTTGACCACAAAGGAAACAAGGTTTATAAAGCATGAAGAAAATGAAAAATTATATTGGGAATCTTAAGTCAATTAGGCTCATAATTGTTACCATATACATGTGGTGGTGATGTGTGTGAACACACTAGGACTACCGGGGCATTTTTTCGTACTTTAGGAGGTTTTTTCCCTCGTGCATTGTATATACGCCCATCACTCTAGGGCTATCTCCTTTCCTTTGCACACTAAGTAATACACTCTCTATTGTGTGCCTTGAGCTTCCTTCATTTTCTCCAAGTGTATGTGTTTTCTTGCAACCCTAATTTGAACAATTGGTATTAGAGCAGGTTGCATCCTCCCAAGCTTCATCGCCAGCAGCTCCAGCATACGCCTGCTTGCTTTCTTCGATTTCAATAATCTTTGACGAGCGTTCGCATGTCGATAAAACTTTTAGGATAGCTTGTAGAGTTTAGTCTGCTCAGATTTCTGATTTGGGCTCATTTCGGCCTCCGTTTCCACTACAAGCAGGTCTGCACATGCAATTTTGTCATTTAGGACAAATTTTTTATAATTGTTGTTTTCTACATAACATGTCCTATACAGTCTATTGCGGGTTGTGCTATATAACACGTGCTAGTCTCACTCACTTTCTCCTCATTTCGAGCAGTTTTCACATCAGGTACATGCATTTTCCATGGCTAACAACAATACAGACGTGTTCAAGATGTTTGCTGTTGAGGACAGGTTGGATGGGGACAATTACCCTATGTGGGTTTACATGATACAACATGTTCTTGTGTCAAAGGGAGTCTAAAATATTGTGCAGGGCATTGATGTACGTCCTGGTTCTGAGGATGTAGGTGATATTGAGGATGTTGCAGGCCTTGCTGCACGGATTGCAGTTGTTAAGAGTCGTTTTCCCTACGACAGAACAAGCTCGTTGGGATGTAAAGGATGCGCAGGCTCAAGCATTGATTGCGTTGTCTGTAAAGCGCACCATTACATCGTTCAACAAAATCTGCAAACAGGATTAGGATATTCTGGATGGTCTTTATGCAAGTTGCAATGAGGCTAAAATTGCATTGTTGCGTAAAGAGCTAAGTCGAAGATTATGCATGAGAAAGATGATATGAACACTTTCCTTGTTGGTGTCAAGGATATCAATGAGCAACTTATTTCTATAGGTGAAGTCATTTCAGACAGTTCCCTTGTGCAGACTATCCTTGATGCCTTGCCAGATTTTTACCATACTTTTGCTAGTACTTGGAGACTTATGACCCAAGGAAATCTTGAAGTTGTCAAGTTTGATGCATTCTGCACATTGTTGTTGCAAGGGTCACTTTCCAAAAAGAACAGGACTAGACAACGTGCAATTGAACAGGCTTTTATTGCTTCTCAAAGAAAGGGTGGTAACAACAATGCACGCACTTCTTATGGTTCTGCTACGAGTGGCAAAACTTTTGTTTCCAATGCTTCTGCTGGTAGCACTTCGTCTGGCAATTCCGATGATAAGGGCAAAAAGAAGATGCGTTGCCATTATTGTAAAGCTAATGATCACTTGATCAAGCACTGTCCTAAGTTGAAGGACAAAGAGGCTAAAAAGAAACAGGGTGGTTTCACTGCAAATGCTGGTTCCACTACAAATGCAGCCATTGTTGAGTCTTCTGTGAAAGGAGATTGTGATGCTGATATTTATGCAGATTGGGCTTTTAGTGCAGAGTGCACTTACAATCATGCTATCCATGATGCATGCATGTCAATTGCTGCAGATTCACATGTGTGGTATTTCGAAAGTGGTGCTACAAAGCACATTACCTCACATCATGAATTTTTCACATCTTTTGAGTCTGTCCCTCATGGAAATTCATTCACTTGTGCCAACAATGCCTCTTATCCTGTTCAAGGAGTTGGAAAGATTGTGCTTATTGTTGCAAATGGCAGTTCTTTCACACTTGTTAATGCACTTTATGTACCTGGGATCAAGAATAATCTTTTGTCCGTATCTGCACTTGCTAGACTTCGACTTGTAGTGAAATTTATGGATGATAGATATACAATTCATAATCTCAGTTTTAGTGATGAAATTGTTGCATCTGGCCTTTTGTGTCGTGGGTTGTATAAGCTCACTTTGTATGACAAGTGTGGACAAAATTTTGCAAATGCAGTTGCAAATTTAAGGGCTATTTCAGATGCAAAACTGTGGCATGCAGGTTTTGGGCATCTAAATTTTGCCAGTTTGCTGCGTTTACAGAAATTTGATATGGTTGCTTCTTTGCCGCCTCTTGAAGCACTTGTCAAACATTTTTGTGAAGGCTGTATTTTGGGTAAAATGCAACGTTCTAAGTTTCTAAAGGATGGTTCAGTCATGCAGGTTGCAGCTTGTGCATAGTGATGTTTGTGGGCCCATGGAAACTCCGTCCTTGGGCAATTACCTGTACTTCGTGACTTTCATTGATGACTACTCCAGGCATACATGGGTATTTCAGCTTAAAGTGAAGTCCAAATTTTTTATGTGCTTCAAATAATTTTTGGCTATGGCTGAAAATTTCTCAAAATGTACTATGGAGACCCTCCGTTCCGATCGAGGGGGGAATATCTGTCTCATGAATTTAATGCATTTATGGCTAGTCGTGGGATAAAACACCGATGTACAGTGCCTTATATATGCCTCAGCAAAATGGTGTAGCTGAGAGGAAAAACAAGTCACTTACGAAAATGGCACAATGTATGGTCAAAAGTCAATCTTTGCCGCATTCTTTTTGGCTTGAGGCCATCATGTGTGCCACTTATGTAGTTAACAGGTGTCCTATGAAATCTTTGTAGTCTATTACTCCATATGAAGCATGGCATGATAGAAAGCCTTCTATTGAGCACATGCGTGTTTTTGGTTGTTTGGCATATGCTTTGGTGCCACAAATACAGCGTAGAAAATTGGATGATAAGGCTATCAAATGTTTTTTTTTTTTGTTATAGTGTTGAAAGCAAAGGTTCCAGGTTGTATCATCTGCAAAAAAAGCGTATTCTGGTTTCATGGGATGTAGTATTTGTGGAAGATTCTATTCAGCCCTTGCTGTCATGTACTAGAGATAGTAATGTAAGCTCACAGGACATTTATGACACTTTGTTGCCTCTTTTCAATGGTGGAAGTTGGAATGTAAAACCAATGAGGCAAATGTATAGCCTATGGGTTTTTGAAAATGTTACAGATTAGTCTATTACTGATGCAAATGTACATGATGTACTTGATGAGGAAAGGGCTGAAAATGAGAAGGCTAGAGGTATGCCAAAATGGCTAGTGCATACATTGCGTGACAGTAAATTGGATGCACCTTTGTCTAGTCGTACTCGTTCAAACTCTCGCCATGCTTCTTATGCATCATATTGTTATGCTTTGGGTGTGTCTAGCTTACATGATGTTGAGGAACCTCTCTCTTTTGATGAAGCACAGAATTCAAAAAATTGAATGGTTGCTATGCAATCAGAATATGATGCACTTATAGAAAATGACACATGGACTTTATGTGATTTGCCTGCTAGCAAAAAGGCCATTGGTACAAAGTGGGTTTACAAGTTGATACGCAAGCCGGATGGTGAGGTTGATCACCATAAGGCTCGACTTGTTGCAAAAGTCTATGCGTAGCAAAAAGGCACAGATTATGAAGAAAATTTTGCTCCCACTTGTCGTATGACTACTGTTCGTTTTCTATGTGCATTGGCAGCTCATTTTGGTTAGGATGTACATCAATCAGACATTGTTACTACTTTCTTGAATGATGACATATTTGAGGGAATGTATGTAATGCAGCCTCGCGGTTTTGTCATGAAAGGATAAGAGGACAAAGTGTGCATATGTAAGAAGGCTTTGTATGGGTTAAAGCAATCTCCTCGTGCTTAGTATGAGAAAACTGACACTCATTTGGTCAGATGAGGATTTTGTAACAGTCCAACAGAAAGCACATTGTATGTAAAGCGTGAGGGTGATGTACTTCTCATTGAGGCTCTTTATGTAGATGATTTATTGATCACTGGACATAATGAGAGACATATTGCTGAATTTAAGGCCGATTTGAGTGCTACTTTCAAGGTGAAAGATTTGGGGTTGTTGTATCATTACTTGGGTATACAGTTTAAGCAGTGTGATGGTGGTATTGCCTTGTGTTAGAAAAGTTACATAGAGACATTGCTGTGTAAGTTTGGACTTGAGAATTGCAAACCTACTGCCACTCCCATGGACATAGGTTTGAAATTGAGTCTTCATGACGCTGGTGATCCTGCTCATGTCACTTTTTACCAAACTACTGTTGGATGCCTCATTAATGTATGCAACATAAGGCCGGATATTCAGTTTACAGTCTCACAGGTCATCAGATTTATGAATAGCCCAGGGTTTAAGCATTGGCAGGATGTGAAGAGTATTTTCCACTACCTTAGTGGCACTTTACATCTTGGCTTATTTTATCCCAAGGGGGGATCATTGCTGCCAGACTTACATGCTTTTTTGGACTCAGATTGGGCTGGTTGTTTTGACACACGAGTGTCCACAAGTAGTTTTTGTTCATGCTTGGCAGTTCATGTATATCATGATTGAGCAAGAATCAACCTACTGTGGCCACTTTGAGTTGTGAGGCTAAGTACAGGGCAGTCTTCACAGCTACGGTTGAGTGAGTATGGCTCAGATGCCTTATGGCTGAGTTAGGTGTTGGACAGGACACTGTCAACACTATCTACACTGACAGTCAGAGCACATTGGCAGTTGCGAGGAGCCCAATTTTTCATGCTCGCACAAAGCACATTGAGGTGCATTACCACTATGTCAGGGAGAGGCTCTCAGCAAGAGAGATCAACTTGGCTTATGTGCCAACATAGGAAAACCTTGCAGATCTTTTCACAAAGGCATTGTCTCGTGAGAAGTTCGAAGCTTTCCGCAAAGCTTTGGGCTTACTCCCCTTTGTGGACTGATCATGTTTTCAAGGCATGGCACTTCCCTTTACTCCTGTGCCAGCTCTCGTTCACCGCATCACTTCAGGGGGGATTTGTTACCATATACACGTGGCAGTGATGTGTGTGAACACACTAGGACCGCCGGGGCACTTTTTCCCTCTTTAGGAGGTTCCCCCCCCCCCCCCCCCCCCGTGCATTATATGTATGCCCATCACTCTAGGGATATCTCCTTTCCATTGCACACTAAGTAATACACTCTCTATTGTGTGCCTTGAGCTTCCTTCATCTTCTCCAAGCTGTGTGTGTTTTCTTGCAACCCTAATTCCAACAATATTAATGTAATTTTGGTTTAGGGATGAGAGGTGTTTAAGGAGGGGGCGAGAGAGAGAGAGAGAGAGAGAGAGAGAGAGAGAGAGAGAGAGAGAGAGAGAGAGAGAGAGATTGTTTGAGTATCCTTGAGACCAAGGCATGCTTAGCAAGAGAGAGAGAGTAAGTAGAAGTGGTGACCAAAGGTAGCTTAATGCTCATCAATGGAGGTAGCAAGGGGGAGAGAGTGGTGGAGAAGGATTTTCATCAAGCTTGGGAGCTCTCAACATGCTACCACGTGCAAGAAGGCTACCCGTTTTATAGGAAAATGGGGATGGGAGATTAAGATCTCTTTCTCCACATGTGAAACAATGTTCTTTGACTATCCTATTTCATAAGGGGTCTTCTCCTTGGTATCCAAAATCTTCTTTAGCGTAAGTTTCATTGTTCCTTGGAAAGGTAGGACCACATCAGAGTTGTCCAATACATGGTTAGGGTTGGGAGCATAGGCTTTTAAGAAGCTTTCATGGAATACATTGTGTATTTTAAGATGAGTGAGAAGGTCACACCTGTATCATTGATATTTCTAATGATAGGGCATGGCCCACAATATTTTGGACTAAGCTTTTTATAGTTCGCTAGAGATAGGGAGCTCCTGTTTGGTCAAATTCAAAGGAAAACAAGATCTCCTTCCTTGTAGTTTTTCTCTAAATGTTGGGTATCTGCATAGAGTTTATTCCTATGATGTACAACTTTGATCTCCCTTTGAGCTACTTTCATATGTTGCTCCATCTCCTCTAGCATTTGTTTAATGCTTCTACCCTATGCATGGGATTTGACCATGTCAATAGAGTGATGCAATCTTAGCCATATCAAGATCTTTGAATTGTTGAGGTAAGATTGTAGCTTACACTCACAGTGAGAACAAACACTTAAGCCAAGCATGCACCATTTATGTGCATAGTTATACTTTTCGAAAGGAACTTATAAGCCTCACACGTGCTATTCATTCCCTAGTTATATCCTACACACTTGATAGCGACATGCTACTTGTGGTAGCTCACATGACCCTTGACATTAATGCTTGTGTTGCATATTCATCCACTCATGGATTTCACTTCTCCACCTTGATCCTATATAAGGCCATCTTCCAAATCTTATAATCTCTCTCTCTCTCATTTCTACAACCAATCAAGCAAGTTCATTTCATTGTATTGAGTACACTATCTCTAATATACTCCCTCCTTATGGTTGTGATGCTCTCACAATAATGAATGCCTCATTGATCTATCCACCATAGGAATTACATGTGGTATTAGAGCTAACATGTAACTAGTATCTCCTAATTACATTGTTTAGATCCTTACGCTAGATTTAGTGCTCTCTCTCTCTCTCTCTCTCTCTCTCTCTCTCTCTCTCTCTTTCTCAATACTAAATTAATTTTAACTCGTTAAGGTTTAGATTAGTGTAACTCAATTCTAATAACCTCTAGCATTGGATTTGGGAAAGTTTATATGGCCATTCTCCTAGCCAATGTTTCTTGCTTGATTGCATTGGATACTTGTTTCTACTACTTTCAAAACAACACTATTTGGGCCAAACTTGGTGGCCTTGAATTGTACTTCCCTTACAAAACTACACATCTGTACATGCGTGCATGATAAGCCTTTCTCCAGATCTTTCTATTGCACCCATGAATACTTGAATCGGAGATCCTATGCGTGTTTTCTTGGATGATTAAGATTGACTTTCTTTTGGGAAATCTTTCTTTCGCAACTAATCATTTGCTTATTAAGCTTTCTTCTGCAGCTAATCATTTTCCTATTAAGATTTTGATTTACTATTGTGTGTGCTCAATGTAGGTGTGTGACCTTATGGACAAATAACTTTTCACTGCACTTGGAAAGCTTCTAGTGGACCCTTGCTTTTACTAAGCCTCAAGAGTCCAAGGCCTTTTCAAGGCACATGGTTTGAATTTCCCGGGTGGCCCCACTCTTGTCTTCAAACTTCAAGTGATCTCCTCATCATCAACATTTCAAAAATTGGTGCCCAACCTTCCTCATCGCTGCCCTTGGCTAGTGTACGCTGTTGTGTTGTGACACGTATATAGTGGGAACGCATGCTATCAGTTATGTTATAACTTTTTAGATACATAGTTCTATTTCCTATAATGTACATATGCATATCTAAGTATAATAATAAGATTTTTATCTCATCCTATTATTTATCTCAAGGGTAACATATTCTTACTTTACCGTCAAAAAATACTATGGAAAAAGCGTCAATAGCTCCGCCTCTTTAACTTGGGGCAAAAAGCATTGATTCTTTATTTCTACTATGTCATTATCATCTTACACCCTGGCTAGGTCCTATATTTAGGGTAAATTCCAATATATATATATTTTTTTCATATTTTTCATATTTTTCTTATATTTCTTTTTAAATAGCTACTAGGAAGGAATCAAATCCTAGTGGGACACTAACTTCCATGATTCTCAAAGATACCCCTATTTTAATGCATTATTGCAAGCATGATTACAAAACTTTGTCAAGAAGCCATGTCATTCTCTCATATGGCATGAGGTGTCCATTGGAATCAAATAAAACTCTAGGCTAAGGAGACAGCAAGAAGACTTTTGCTGCCAAAACTGTACCCTATTTTGATGGATTTTTTACACAAGGTTCCAATTCGAATTGGGAAAAGTATATAAAATGGAAGTCGTAGCTAATGAGCTGAATTTTTTGTCCATATTTTTACTTCTTTATTTGGAGCCATGGTTGAGGAGATATGATCAAAATAATGGACCCCAGTCTGCCCACATCATGCAGGGACCACTCATTTCCAACTTTTCCAGTTTCTGTTCACATTGGCTATTCTCTTCTTGTGTAAATCCTTGGGGGTTACCTTCACCTATAAAAGGGGACCTCTCTTCTTTGAAAACCATTGAAGCATTCAAGCCATTGATGAGAGGAAGTCATGAGGGAGTGAGTAGTAATGCCTAATTGTACTTAGCCATTAACATAAGCCTAAGCCTACACTTTCTTCTAGAGGAAGACTAGCCATTCTTGTAAGCTATCCTTGGGAGATCAACTCTAATCAAAGAAGGTCTTGGATTTGGTGTATCAATCAAAGTTGAATTCGTCCCTCTTCTTCTTTCTCCATAAAAAATGGTGCCGAAGGGTTTGGCAAGTAAGATGTGTTCTACATTGATATTTTGTTGATTTCTTGTTGTTTTCTTTTTCATATCTAATCCATCATATATATATTTAATCTCATCTCCTTAACCAAACCTATCTCTCTCACTCTTAGAAATTCATTCTCTCTACAAATTCTAGGTTCTCCTTGCTACATGTACATCTCTCCCCGCAGTATCCTTATTGCCTACGGGCAAAAATAGAGCTTGGGATGGAAACTTCTCATCTCTTCACTTCTCTATCTACATTTCTCACATACTATCCTAGATGAATAATCCACATGATGAGAATTTCTATCACTTCCACTCTGTGCGATCTATTAGAATTAACGTATGGATTAGCCATAAAATACACTTTCAACAATGTATAGTGTTTCTCTTTGGCCCAGAAAGGCTCAATGAAATACTTCTTTCACCGGATCCTATCATACTACCTCTTATAGACTATGACTTTTCTTTTGATGTAAGTGTAGTTATCTTGCTATGAACCAAGAGGATTTGTACACACAACTAATCCCAATCACTAGACAAAACATATATATTATGGTGAACACAAAACTACAATTCCAAAGAACAATTCGTAGCGTGTTTGGTTGGAAAATATTGAATGCCATTAACTCATCTATTATCTCTTTCATATTACCCATGATACGATATGACCATAGCCTTGATGTTTTCATCTTTGTGTTGTTTTGATATTCTCATTTGTGTTCTTTCTTTGTGTGTGTGAGTACAAGGGAGAAAGAATGAAGCTTCTTTGATTGCACTTCCTTCCAAACCCTATACTTCATGGCATCTATGGTTTAAATCCATATAGTTTTTAGAGTTCTCTCACAAACTCTCACAGCCCAAAGCCCGATGCTTTTCTGGCAAGACCGCAAATTTCTCAACATATTTTTGGTGAACCCGACATGAATCTGCCAGGGTGAGAGTTTGTGGGTAACCATGTGTGATTATGTTGAGCAACAGGGAATGCATTTTGACCCAGCAACAATGGAAATGTTTCAAGCATTTGCAATGTTCATGCAACAACAACATGCCACTGAAAGAAGGGAGATTTCAGCAACGAAGGCCATAGAAGCGGTCGTCCATAGAATGGATCAATTCAATGGCAAAGATGTAACCAAGTACTTACGCGAGTATGTGAAGGAGATGGAGCTGCATCGCGTGTCAGAAGGTGAGATGATTCAAATCTTTGAGCTAGTTGTTGCTTCAGAAATTAGGGAGCATGTTAGGGCAATTAAAGATGGGCATGGGAGAAATTGGGAAGAACTCAAAGTAGCTTTAAAGGAGGAGTATTTCATGGAGGACTCTGAGAGAGTGACCAAAAGGAAATTCTTAGAATGGGTAGTCAAGCCAAAGCAAGGACTATCAATAACAGAGCTACTTAGGGAATTTGAGCGGCACTATGCACAACTCACCAGGATAGAAAGGCCCACACTAGATGCAGAGAAGGCAGATCTTTTCTTACAAGCCACAAGTAAAGAGTTTCAAGAAAATTTGGAGCTTCTTCTTGAAGATAAAGATGCTGCGCAAGGACTAAAGACCAATTGGAATGAAGTTGAAGGTGCTGTCTCATTGCTTGCCAAACGATAAAGAAGAAGGGACAAGATGGTAGTAAACACTACAAGTCCTTCAACCTCAATTTCTCACAAAATGGTAAAGCCTACTTATATAGCTCCTAAGTTTGATGAGTCTATGCTAGATGAGCTTGTGAAGGGAATGTGTGACTTGAAGGTGAAGCTTGCAAAGCTTGAAGAAAAAGGCCAACCATCAGTGCCACTTCTTAGGCAAAGACAATAGCCCAAAGAAGGGTTTGTTAATAGTACAGACCATGTAAGAAGGGATTGTGATGATTTTAGTGATGCTTTGTCAAAAGATGTTGTCTTTTTTAAGAATGGTAAAATCTACTTAAGAGAGATAGGTCTACCCTTGAGAACTAACTTTGGGAAGGAGGAATGCAAACCTTAGTTGAAGATATCGCAACTAACCATGCTAGCTCTTCAGTTGAGGCAACTACTTATGGAGTAGAAATTGAGCATCTTAGTGATGAAGAGGTGAATGACCATCATGGTCAAATTTGGCCAAATGTCATGCAATTAGCTAAAAAGGGAAAGCTTACAAAAGAGATTCTACATGAAGCAGGTGATTGCATACATCTAGAAACAGGATGGAATGATCTAGTGCACTCATTGTCAGTGCATGTCTACATTACAAAATGCCAATAAAATGAGGCTATTGTAGAAGAGAAACGCAGACGTGAGAATGCTGATGAAGGACCATCAAAAGAGCTTCTAGAAGTAGGGGAGGAAGTGAATCAATGCCTTCCCAAACACCCCCGACACAAGGAGCATCTCCACCTGAAGTACTCATGGAGGAGTCTACAACAAGAAAGAAGAAAGAGCCAACAAAAGGTAAGACAAAAGGCCCAACTTATAAACTACAATTTGATATTGAGGTTGCTACAGATTTGAAGAAAGTCTTGGAGCAAAGGATCTTGAATAGCACGATTGAGTTTACACTGGGAGAAGTTCTTGGCATTGCAAAGCGTGAATTCCATGAGGAGATCATTGACATCATCAAGAGGAAGAGGCAAACTCTTGCAAAAGTTTCTCGTCCACAGATTGAAGGGGAAACCTCGAAGACACAAGGGATGCAGCTGCAAAATAAGGAGGAGGATGATGGAACTGTGGTAGGATGCTACCAATCTAGTGGGAGAGTGAAGCAAGTGCATTTCTCAAATGATGATGAAGAAGTTGAAGCTATTCCTAGAAGCTACTATTCACAAAGTCACTAGGCAAGGGCTACTACAGAAACTTTGGTCAAGGTAGGTGATCTTGAAGAGCCATTTGTTGCCTTGATTGACCATGGTTCAGAAATAAACATAATGTCAAAGAGTCTCTACAACAAGTGCAAATGGACGATGGACATAGATCATGGCTGGATGGTAAAAGTGGCAAATAATTCATCCAGTGAATTGTATGTAGCATGTCTAGCACTACAAGAGGTTGTGTGCTCTTGTGACGCTGTTAGCGACGGAAATGCACTCGGTTTTTATAACCCCCGGCGTCGCTAAAACCATCGCTAATAGCGTCGCTACGAGAGCGTCACTATATGTGACGCTATAGGCGTCGCTATATGCGTTGCTATAAGCGTCGCTATATAGAGACGCTCATAGCGACGCTCATAGCGACGTTTACACAGAAATCTATAGCGACGCTTATAGCTACACTCCAGAACCATAAATAGCGACAGTTATAGCGACGCCCGAGAGAAATTTTTTTTGGTGACAGGGCATTGAATGCCCTGCCACCCATCAACCATATTGTACTTGATTCACTTTTTAAAAAAAGTGCAAGGGTAGATAATAGACCCAAAATAGTCACCCACAAGACGCATTGTTTGCAAAATTGACAAGCGTAAAATTGACAATTGTACACATCATAGGCAAAATGAATTGATTGGCAAATGTAATAATGACAATTGTACAACATCATAGGCATAAAGAATTGATTGCAAAATGAACTGCAGTGACAAATGTAATAATATACATGGTTCAAAAAGACGTATAAAATTCGTCTCATGATACATAAGCTATGAGAAACCCTAAACTAATGCTATCTAGCTATGGCTAAACTGACGTCGTCTAGTCAGACGTCTCATCGCGTCCAAGCGGCGTATCTGTCGGATTCTGCAAAAAAAGACAATAAGACAGCTTTCAGTAAGTATAAACATATAACGACATTTATTAAACAATACAAAAAATAGAAAAGAGTAAACCCTAATACTAACCATGCCGGCGCGAGAACTGAGAATGTCCATCAAGGCGTTTAAGCCCTTCCTGCCTGCGTACTCGCGCTCGTACGGTGTGGGATCACGTCCTGTTATCGACCACTGTCAAAACATACAAAGATTTCATTATGTTAGAATTAAAAAACTCATAAACCCTAAACTATCGAACATAAAGAGCAATGCGAAAACACTTACAAAATCGGCCTCAAATGATGCCCATCCACCGCTCCCCAAGTGGTGCGAGCTCCCTGCCTCTACTCGCGCTCTGGCTGCATCCTTTTGTTGCTTCCACTTGTCGGGATTCTCGCGCGCTGCTTTCTTCGCATTCTTCCAATCTTCTTTGGCCAGCCAATCTGGCCTGTTCCACCCATGCTTGATTGCTTTTTGCACTTCGAAACGCTTGTGTTTGCAGTATTCGCGCATTCAAATCTTCATCAGGTCTTCATTGAAGCGTTGATCCCGTGTTGGAACGGAAAACTCATCATGAAGTATGCTGATGACTCTGTTTTTTAAATCACTTGGTACTTCACTCCATTTGTTTAGTATGTAGTGTCTAAACAGCTGAGAGCAAAGACCACGCATGCGCGAGATCACCTTCTTGCCGTCATCATCCATGATGATGCCGCCGCTGAAGTCGACGGAGTAAGGCAAGCCCTCTGGCCGGTGACGCGTGAACCTGGGTGTCCCGGCAGGGGTCTCTAGCGGCGTGTCGATGGGGGTACGGACGTCAGGTGTCTCCACCGGCGTCTGGGCCCCGAAGTAAGGAGTGTCGAGTGGGGTGGCTCCTGGCGGAGTAGGTAGAGGTGTGTAGCTGCTAGGAACAGTCAGCCGCGCAAAACCTGGCGTAGATGGCGATGCTGTGGCTGGTGTGGGGGCGGGCAAAGAAGGGGAGGGTAAAGAGCCTAGTCAAACACGAGGCGGTGTGGAGGCATCGGCGGCGGAATCCCCACAACAACCGCCACCGCCACCACTAGAGCGCCGATGTTTAGACGAGTGTGAAGATCGTCTCGTCGACACCTAAGCTTCGGAGTGCGCCGAATGCTCCGAAAGAGAGGGAGATGCGGATGGAGTAGGAACGGGCGATGATGCGCCAGAGCGATGACGCTCCACGTACCACTATCTCTGCTGCGGTGACAAAGAAGAAAGAAACTCCTCATCATCCATACCTGCATTAAACACACGAATATTTAAACTTAATATTGAATGAATAGAGTAGACAATGACGCAAAGACCATTAAATACAATGACGTAATGACGCATATAAATACAATGACGCAATGAATTGAGTGATAGAAGAGGCAAGTCGAAAACTCAGAATTTTCAATCAAAAGATGTGAGCGCGAGTAGAAAAGAGCGTTATACACCATGGAAGGTACTTAGAGAACCAGAGCTTTTACAACATGGAGCAAAATTATTCAAATACAATATTTGTGGCTTTAAGAGATCTCTCTCTCATCCTCGCATAACTTAGCATAACTTCCTATATTTATATAGAGCTCTCCGTTTAAACACATATCCTCTGTTTCATTTTGTAGCTCCTCTGCATGCACCCCATATAGAGTAGTAGCATCTTGATGCTCGTCTGGCACCACCGCAGCGGCTTCTGATTGAGCATCTTCTCTGATCTCCTCCATTGATGCCGTTGTGATTGGCACATGGTAGCCTTCATACGTCCTTGCACTACGAGGGGCTACCTCTATGACGTACCACACGTTTGATGTAGACTTTGTAGGATGAAATATTACCTGCCAGAGCCACATAACTTACATGAGAGCTTTCAAGCACATAAATTGTAAAAGGGGGATGTTAACTATTTACATACTTACTTGTTCACAATGCTCGGGTAGTACGAAAGTGTCTCTTAGGTCAGTCCATTTCTTAGTAGAATCCACCTCAAGAAAACCAGACTCTCCTCTACGCACAGTAGCGTTGCGACCCTCCATGATTATCTTGAACCATTGCACGTCGAACAAGTCGACAAAAAATCCTCTGTAATCGATCCTCAAAATCTCTTGTAGCGTGCCGAAGTAAGTGAGTTCCGCCACCACAGGATCTGCATCAGAGGAATGTCGTCGACTAGACTGTTCAAATTTTGCCATGATTCCACAATTTTTAGTGAAACGCTTTTTGTCGATCCGTTCCACCCTAAAATGTCGACCTTTACACCATGCTGCTGTGTATGACTTATACTACAACGAACAAAGATTATGAGTGGCCGTTCAAACGTTTAGAAATAAAGTCACTAGCTAGTCGTACATTGCAAACTTACCTTGGTCACGCAACCCCGAGAGTACTCCCACTCTTCCTCAGTCACTTCGTCACCGCATTGTTGTGCGCTTTTCAATTGGTTGTGCAACCATCTTAAGCTCATGAATGTTGGTAGGCTCTCCAGAACCATCGGATAGTGCATCGGTGGTCGTCTTCCCCGTCTCCACTCGATTCGTGCCCTTTGTCGCTCTTGCTTTGCATCCTCATATTGTGAAATCCACTTTTGCATCACTGGATTGTGAAGCATGCAAAATCGGTTGATTTTAGCCTCTAGATCTTCCGTCATCTTCTTCTCAACACCGAGATTGCACATGACAATCCCAGATATGCGCTCATCATCTATGGTTTGCCATAGCGTGTCCCGGGCTTTATCAAATCCGTCTAGCCACTCTCCAATGTACACTAGGGACTCTGATACCAACCAACCTTCTGCCATGCTACCCTCCGGACGTGCCTTTTGACGCACATATCCCTTAAGCGTTTTCATGAAACGTTCTAAGAAGAACATCCATCTGGAATGAACTGTGCCAGCTATTTCCACCTCATCAACTATGTGAACAAGAAGATGCACCTGAATGGTTAGCATGGTAGTAGGAAAATGTTTCTCAAACATGCACACAAGCTCCGCAGCATTTAGTTTGGCGAATGGTATGGAGTCTACGTTGATCTCCTTTTGTGAGATCCATTGCACCAGCTTTGCAAGTTTGTAGATTGTGTTACGGATGTCGAGATACAAACATCCCTCAATGGCAACCGGTAAAATAAACTGTAAAGTATGTGCAGCAATGATATTAAAGTCCACATTTTATGCAATGATATTAAAGTCCACATTTTATGCAATGATATTAAAGTCCACTCTTGAATATGTGCATTGGATCGAGCAAGTGATTGATCATGAGTCGGGGCCAGTATGGTAACTCGTACCATAGAGATAGTCTCTTCATCCCTGGAGGCAATCCGTCATCGCACATCTCCTTCTGCTCTAACCATGCTTGTGCAGACATCCTTGGTGGCTCTCTTCCCAAAAATCCGTCGCGTAACACATGATTCTCTAGAAGATACACTTGATGACCATCGTAGATTTGCTTCTTCAGTGAGGGCGCCCTATGTGCATTCAGTCTAGGTCCACATGTGACACATGCTTTGTATCCGCTTGTTTGAAGCCCTGCATGTATACACATGATAATAGATCAACTATGGGAAAAAACAAGATTTACAGTGTCTGAGTGAGGAGTGTCAATAGATCACCTGAGCATTCTGTTAGCCCGGGATAGTCATGCATGGTCCACATTAGAATGCCTCTGATCAAAGCATTCCGTCGTCCTGTGTGTCGGCTCATATCCACCACCTCTATGCCAATCCACAATTGTTGTAGCTCTTCCAATAGTGGACGAAGATACACATCCATATTCTCCACTTTATATCGCCCTGGCACAATCAAGCTTAGCCATAGGTGCCCCTTCTTCGTAGTCAACCACGGGGGAATGTTGTAGTTGACGATGACAACGGGCCATACACTGTAAGATGTTGATCTTTGACCAAATGGATTTACGCTATCCATAGCCAGGCCTAAGAGCAAATTTCGAGCTTCCCTGGCAAAATCCGACCATGTTCCATCTATATGTTTCCAGGCTGCGCAATCTGCAGGAATTCGTAGCACACCATCCGAAGATTTATTCTCCTCATGCCATGATGCTAGGGCGGCCATGGACTTACATTGGAAGAAATGCTTGATGCGAGGAAGCAGAGGAAAATGTCGCAAAACCTTTTGTGGAATTTTTGTCCCGTGGAGATCTACTCGATATCTTTCGGAATCACATTTCGGACACTTCTCCATGTCTATGTATTCCCCTCTGAAAAGAATGCAGTCATTAGGACAAGCGTGGATAGAATTGTAATCCATCCCCAAGTTTCGCAAAATCTTTCTTGCTTCATCTCGGGAATCTGGCATCACATTGTCAGCTGGTACTATGTGCTCTTTAAGCAATCTACACAACATAAAAATACGATACAATCGTGTAAAAATCTATCAGATCATTATACATTTAGAGTTTTATTAAAGTAAACTAATTGTAATAGATCACCTGAAAAGCGCTGTGACGCTAGTGTCACTCCATCCAAACTTTGCCTGCATGTTGAGAAAAACCAGGAGTGCTTTCAATCTAGACATACGTGCTCCATTATACAATGGCGTATCGGATTCACTTTTCATATCATCATAGATAAGCCTTTCTGAATCCATGATCGTCTCGATCATTTCATCAATCTCGGGCTCAAACATTGCCTCGTTGGGAATGTGCTCTGCATGATCATCCCCCGAGCTGTTAGAGGCTACATCTTGTGGCCTCACATATGCTGCTTGACCAAAGCGCCTGCGAACACGTCTATTGGGTTGCAAGATTGCTGCTTGTTGGCCAGCGTCAGAGTCCGACGAGTTATAATTGGCAACAACTCGATCTATAATAGATGGATCGAACTCGCCAAATTCGCGAACGTGCTGCAAAGAAACACGTCTTGTCCGTCGCACAGCATGCTTGCATTGATTACAAGGACATAAGACCCTCGTTGAGAGATAGGTGTTTCGGTTGGACGGTCCCACATCCTCGTCACTACTCATAATGAGGATAAAAATCTTATAACCTGGACAACAAATTTAATATTCTATTGGCATTCTTCGTCTTATCTCTCTCTCTCTCTCTCTCTCTCTCTCTCTCTCTCTCTCTCTCTCTCTCTCTCTAGTCACGTCCAATCCCCGCACACCTCGGTCTAGAGGTGCACGGAGATCAGAACCACCGGGTTATAATCTCGTCTTTATTGGTCAATACCTATATTTGTGGGTACAAGAAATCTACAGACCCACGTCTACATGATACTGCATGTAGTGGACAAAACCCCTTTGCCTCTTCTCTAGCTGTAGCACTTCACAGCATCTTAACATCTTTTCACAGTAGATCTTTTCACTGTTCGTCTAACTCTAAACCCTAAACCGTAAGTAATTCTTGCGTGGACTCGATCTAACGTAAATAAGCGTAAATCTAAATAAACATAAATCTAACTAAAAATAAACCTAAATCTAATTTAACGTAAGTCTACATCTAACCTAATCTTTAACGTCTTTTGGGATAGTTTCCTACGACGTTAAAACTCTCTTCTTCTTGTGTGTGTGTGTATGTGTGTGTGGGTAAACCTAAATAAACCTAAGTCTAATCTAATATAACATAAATCTAAATCTAACGTAAATTATGTTATATTAAAAACAAAGAACTAAACTAACAGCGATTATAAGAACCTTAAAACTGATTTAACACATAATTTTTCACATAACTGGGCAAGAGTTGGCATTCTCATCACTAAAGATGTGAGAGTTAACTTCCGGCGGTGACGCTGCCTCATCTCCATCCACATCTGACGACAGCAATTGGCCCTTTGGACCGTTCTTGCTCTTGTTACTAACTTTGAAGTTGCCGTTGAATGACTAGAGGTTGTCTAGATGGTCATTGTCGGGGATGTAGTGACTCTTGCCGCCCTGAAGATCCACCTTCTTCCCTATCTTCTGAAGACATTTCACCAGTACTTTTGGATCGACGGAGCCCACCATGAGTGAAGGCAACAATACCCTATATTCCATTGAGGGCTTTCTTCACCCGCTTCATGCAGGCATCGCTGTCTATGGAGACCTAAATCTAATCTAATATAACGTAAATCTAAATCTAGCGTAAATAAACGTAAATCTAACTAAAAATAAACCTAAATCTAATCTAATTTAACTTAAATAAACCTAAATCTAATTTAACGTAAGTCTACATCTAACCTAATCTTTAACGTCTTTTAGGATAGTTTCCTACGACGTTATAACTCTCTTCTTCTTGTGTGTGTGCGCGTGTGTGGATGTGTGTGCCAATAAAAAGAGATAAATGGTATAACCTTTCTATCACCCATGCCAAGTATGATAGATTGGTTATGCCATTTCCCTCTTGAATAATAGGTCTTGAGTTCAACTCCTCGTCGGCTAGATCTTTAGGTCTTTTAATTTTAATTAGTTTCCTACAACGTTAAATTAGTTTCTCTCTCTTTCTCTCTCAATGTGTGTGCGTTTTTTTGTTTATGCATGTTTTCTCTCTCTTTTCCTCTCTCAATGTGTGCGTTTTTTGTTTATGCATGTTCTCTCTCTCTTTTCCTCTCTCAATGTGTGCGTTTTTTGTTTATGCATGCTCTCTCTCTCTTTTCCTCTCTCAATGTGTGTGTGCATTCTTTGTTTATGTATGTGTGTGTGCGTTTTTGTTTATGTTTGTACTCTTTCTCTCTCTCTCTCTCTCTCTCTCTCTCTCTCTCTCTCTCTCTCTAAAACACTATGTGTGTGTGTGTGTGTGTGAGAGAGAGAGAGAGAGAGAGAGAGGGAGAGAGAAAGAGGGGAAGGGAACATGAGAGTGAGGAGAGGGAAGGAGCATACCTGGCTCTCCTTCCTCTCCTCGTGTGTGTGTGTGTGTGTGTGTGTGTGGAGAAGAAAGAGAGAGAGAGAGAGAGGAGAGAGAGAGAGAGAGGGAGAGGGAGAGCGTTACCTGCTCCTTGCTTGAGGGCGTCGAAAATATCAGATCTGAGATCTGAGTTTTTGGGCGCTCTCTGTTATTTTTTTTAGCCCAACCGGCGTCGCTATGAGCGTCGCAAATTTACTTGTAAATTTGCGACGCTCATAGCGACGCCGGGAATTTTTTTTTTTGAGCGTCGCTAATATGAATAGCCTCTTATAGTGCAGGTGTGAAGGTGACAATAGGTGATGTAAAGATTGACCAAAACTTCTTTGTACAGGATCCATCTTCTCATATCATCTC
The DNA here is from genome assembly GCF_014529385.1 of Adiantum capillus-veneris. Lineage (NCBI taxonomy): Eukaryota > Viridiplantae > Streptophyta > Polypodiopsida > Polypodiales > Pteridaceae > Adiantum > Adiantum capillus-veneris. The sequence continues at coordinate 39,011,917 of NC_140959.1, forward strand.
ATCCTTGGACAACCCTACATTGTGGGAGTTTGAATGGTTACAAAGGTAATGGACGATGATTCAACATATGCTAGGATACACAGCAAAGATGGTAAACGTGCTGTCCAATTTCTCACAGTTTGTGTAAACCATGAAAGAAATCATGACAACCTCAAAGATCATCCTCTACCAAAGGTGAGCAAAGAGTTTCATGACCATAGGGAAATGATGGGTTTTGGTCAAGTACCATGGTAAAGCGAGATTGCAGTGGTACAGAAAGAAAAAGAGTCTCACCTGATCCAAAAATAGGTGATACTTTCTCAATGGGCTCCTTGGTAACAAGGAATGGATCAATATGTTTTACAAAACTTGAAGATTTGAAGAGATGTGAGAGGCAATATGTACATAATGTGCAAATGGGCATGAAAGAGAGTGGGTTGCTAGAGCCTACTGAAAATGTTTTGGGTTTGTGTGAGCAAGTTTCTTTTGTAGATACTATGGGTGAGCTTGATGCTATAATGGAGTCTAGTTTGCATCTTGAAAATGAAGTTGTGGAAGTATGCTCTATGGAAATGTATGAAGTCATAGAAGCCTTTAAAGAAAATCAATGTTTCAAGCAAAAACTTGGCCTAGAAGTCCATGTTGAAACTAAATACAAGAGTGTAGCAAAGAAGGTGAAACCAGTAGCTTCACCCTTACCACCCAACAACAGGGAAAATATTGAGCAAGCTTCTTTGCAACCAAGTTTGAGGAATCCTAAAAAGATTGGGCATGCCTTCACAAAGGAGTCTTTTCAAGAGTTGCAAATTGGTTGCGAGGAGTTTCTAACACAGGAGGAGACAAAGTGCTTCAAAGAATTGCTTTTAAAGCATGGTAAGGCTTTTGCATTTGAGCCACATGAGATAGGATGTGTTGATCCTTCTATTGTAGCTCCTATGGTAATTTTCACCATACCTCATGTGCCTTGGAATCTGCGGCCTATTCCGGTGCCAAAGACACATTTGCCAAAGCTAGTAGATCTATTGAATGAGAAAATCAAAATGAGAATCTTGGAGCCTTCTTGTGCTCCATACTCAAACTAGTGGTTCACATTTACAAAGAAGAATGGTTCTCTACGCTTCATCCAAGATATGCAACCAGTGAACAAGGTGACAATTAGAAATGTAGGTACAGGTCCAATTGTGGATGAGTTTGCAGAGGCGTTTTCAGGGAGGAAAATCTACTCAATGGGGGATCTCTACTCAGGGTATGATCAATTTCAGCTTGCGATTGAAAGCAGAGACTTGACAACCATGAGGACACCTTTTGGGTTTGGTAAGGATGTGTAACTTGCCACGGGGAGCCAACTAGGTTGCACATATGATGAATGGGATGAATAAGGTCTTACGTGACTTTATTTCTCAAATCACAATGCCTTTCATTGATGATTTTCCTATCAAAGAATGTGAAGAAAGTGACAAAGATGAAGCTTTGGATCTCAAGGGATTTCGTAGGTTTGTGGTAAATCACATAAATGATTATGATAAAATTTTGTCTACGTTGGAGGAAGTGAATCTTAATTTGTCAGGGAAAAAGTCTATGTTTGGTGTCAATGAAGTGCTCATTGTGGGGCACATGTGCGGACCATATGGTAGGAAACCTTGTCCAACAAAGGTAGATGCCATCCAAAGAATGAAAGAAACATGCACTAGCATCACTGAGGTTAGAAGGTTTTTGGGAGCGTGTGTCTTTTATGTTATTTGGATTCCACATTATGTACATGTAGTTGATCCTCTTTATCAGTTTCTTAGAAAGAATCAACAGTTTAAATGGACAGAAGCACATGTAAAAGCCATGAAAAAGCTAAAGGAGTTGCTCCAGTTAGCACCAAGTTTGAGAAAGGTAGACTATGAGTGTCAAAGGCCAGTAATTGTGACAATAGACACTAGTCCTACAGGGATTGGATGGGCAATAGGGCAAGATGACAAAAAAGGACGCAGGTATGTGGTATGGTTTGGAGCAAAGGTACTAAGTGCTCGCCAAAGAAACTATCCACAGATAAAGAGAGAGCTATGGGGTATGGTTACAACCTTGAAAAATGGAAAAGAGTACCTAATTGGTGCATGCGAGCTTGTAGAAACAGATTGTCTACCACTTCTTGGGATGATTACAAGCTGCTCAACGCCAGACATTGCTATGTTGCGGTGGATTGCCTACATTAAGTCCTTAAATCCCGAGTTTAAGCACATTGCAGATAAAGACAATATAGTGGCAGATATGCTATCAAGGGCAAGGTATGAAGATGAGTCACAAATGATTGACGAGGGAGATGATGTAGGCACAAAGTTCTACTCTATCTCTCATGTCAAAGGTAACAATGTCTGCATGACTAATTCACTTGAATTATTCTTGAAAGAGCTTTATGCAGGTGATTGGCTTCTTATTGGAAGCTACTTGAGTACTCTAGCAAAACAAGATGATTGGTCTGAACAAGAATTCAAGAGGATATGCAAGAAAGCATATGGGTACTTTCTAAGGGATGGTTACTTGTGGAAGCATCCTAAACAAAAGGGTGTAACACCACAACGGGTTATATGTAAAAAAGAGACTCAAGTAAAGCTTATGCAAGAGTTTCATGAGAGTCTATGGGTTGGACACAGGGGTGTGTGGGCAACCTTCTCGAAGTTAAAAGAAAAATACTGGTGGAAGGGTATGTATAAAGATGTATCTCAATTTGTAGAGTCATGTGTAACTTGTCAAATGTATTCAAATTTTCGACATTGTGATAGTTTAAACCCTTCATATCCACTAGCCATGCACTATAAATGGGTTGTGGATCTAGTCACAATGCCTTTAGGACTCTGACAGATGAAATACTTGGTTCTTGCATGAGAAGACCTAACTAATCAGGTTGAAGGAAGAGCATTAAGAGCTAAAACCACATAAGCTGTGTGTAAATTCCTTCTTGATGAGGTGATTTGCCATTATGGTTGTGTGGGAAAGATCACTGCAGACAGAGGTGAACTGAATGCTAAAGAAGCAAGGGAGTTCTTTTCCAGATTAGGAATCAAGATTTCTCTTACTATAGCTTACAACCCTGAAGGCAATGGAAAAAGTGAAAGAGGGCATCCTCCTATCATCAAATCTTTGGCCAAGGTTTCCGAAGGAAGAGTTGGTGAGTGGCCAAAATTGTTACCATATGCTTTATGGGCTGATCATACAACACATAGCTCACTAATTGGCTATATGCCTGCGGAGCTAATGTATGGTCAAAAGCCAGTGATTCCGATTGAAGATACAATTCCCACATGGAATGTACTACCTTGGCAAGAGGGTCTTATCAGGGAAGGTCTCCTTGCATTGCGCATAAGGCAACTAGAGAGAAGACTTGGAGACATTGAGGCTACAAAAGAACGACTCAAAATGCAAGGCTGAAAAACAAGGACTACTTTGATAAGCGACATCGGCCAGGAGCAAAGCAATTGACAAAGGTGACTGGGTTTTAGTATATGATAGTAGACTTGATAACCAGCACACAGTCATACATAAGTTCTCAAAAAGATGGTTTGGACCGTATGTTGTAAAACATGTGCATAGAAATGCTACTTATAGCTTGTGTGAACTAGATGGTACATAGGTAAAGATTCCCATTGCAAGAAAAAGGATCAAAATGTTTAAGATAAGAGAAGACAATGATCCAGACCATGTTGATGAGGAAGAAGAGCAAAACACAGGTAAAGATCAAAGTCAAGATGAAGCTCTCCAATCATCCACTGAAGAAGAAAGCAAGGAAGATGTACAAGAGGGTTGATCTTACAAAGAACTAATGTGGCGCATACCGGAGTATGTGCAGGTTTAGAGGGGGTGGATGTCGTGTTGTGACACATACATAGTGGGAAGGCATGCTACAAGAGTTATCTTGTAACTTTTTAGATACATAGTTATATTTCCTATAATGTACATATGCATATCTGTTAACCCTCACGGCACACGGACACCCTATGATCTATAAACGTTGTATTATGTATTTGGTAGAGTCAGGTACCGGGCTTGTCGGACCAATAGGGAAAGGTAGAGTGATCGCCGATGAGAGGCGCACTTTAACTTGGACATTCAAGGGATTAGTTGGTTAAGCATGGGCGCCCAAGTGTGAATGGGGTGAGCTCCTATAAAAGCCAACTAAACCTAATTTTTACTCATTCTCTCATTTGTGCAATTGAAGAGTGCTCTTGCTCCATCTCCATCTTCTTCTTCTTCACCTCCTTGTGTGTGTGTGTGAGAGAGAGAGAGAGAGGGAGAGTGTGTGTGCGATCGAGCATTACGAAGGCACGACGGCGGCGAAGCGGTTGAGCGCGGCACGACTGCAGCTTCTTCTTCATCGCGGCGAGGAATCCACCACGAAGGCGAGCGTAGAGCGGTGAGTGACACACCCTTTGTTTTCTTGAGCTTGCTAGTTTAGGCTTGTTGTGTGCTTGGAGCCGTTTGTGGCTCGCATACGGTGTATCGGCAAGTCCCTTGCTTCGACAGTGCGGCAAGGAGCGCACATTTTTGGCGCCGCTGCCGGGGATATGCCCTACACTAAGCTCGGTTAGCACTTTACGCTTCCTTGTGGTGCAATTTCTATCATAGGAAAGGCAGGGAAGGAGTGTGTGGAGATTTCTGTTTTTTGCGTTTTCTGCAATTGCTGTCAAGTTCCAATTTCTGCTATTGTCTGCGTTTTTCAATTTCCGCAATTTCTGCATTTTCAAGTTCGGCGTTTTCAAATTCTGCAATTTTCTGCATTTCTGTCAATTTGCTGCAATTTCTGCGTTTTTTCTGCATTTTCTGTCAATTTCTGCAGTTTTCTGCATTTCTGTCAATTTGCTGCAATTTCTGCGTTTTTTTATGCATTTTCTGCATTTTCTGCAATTTCTGCGTTTTTTTCAATTTCTGTGTTTTTCTGCATAAAAAAAAAAAAATGAAAAAAAAAATGAAAAAAAAAGTTTCTTGAGAAAAAAAAAAAAAAATCTTGAAAAAAAAAATTTCTTTTAAGGAAAAAAAAATCGGAAATTAAAAACGCGAGCGAGCGGGGAAATTTTTTCGCGTGTCTCTTAAAACGGACGGGTTGGTTTGTATAAAAGATAGATCGGGATCATTTTCCCAAGCCCAAGCCCAAGCCCAAGCCCAGGCCCAGGCCTCAGTCCTCAGTCTTATGATATATACTAGACTCACTCTTATATATATACCCTACTCCCTCAAGAGAGAATGAGAGCATGTGGGACAAGTCCTCCACTCTCCTCCTTTCTCTTCCCACTTGCACCCTTAGACTTTCTAGTTTGGGCCTAGTTCCCTACTGGAAATTGACAGTTTTAGGGATTCCGAGGGCATAGAGTGACCAAACGGAGGGCTGTAAAGCACGACACGACCCTCTGACCGATACGCTCGTTTTGAGCTATCACACGGCCCATTCCACGACACGCTCTAAAAAATCTAGCAAAAAAACAAACAAAAAACACGCTAAAAACTAGTCACAAGGCCTCCTAGAGCAGCTTTTTGACACCTTAGGGTATCAAAAGCACATGCACTTACGCTCTGGGCGGGTGCTAGAACACGAGCATATTGAGGGTGCCTCTGTTCATACGGACACCCATTACCCATCCACGATAAGCTCTAGACCCTCAGCGGGGACACAAGGTAGCACCACCCAAGACCCTAAAATAGCCGCTAGTGATTCCTCCTCCGACTCAGAAATCATGGAAGCATACCCTACCCAAAACACTGAGAGAGAAGGCCATGCACCTCCCGAAGCTCCACAGCCTAGTACTAGTATGTTTAGCCGTTTCATGGAAACATTAGGTAGAGCTACTCGCTCGGAACCTGATGCAGATGAAGCACGCGAAGGGGGTGGGGAAGTGGACTCTCCTTTCACATCGAACGTGGACCCCACACCCCCAAAGAGTGTCCATGTGGATATCCTACCAACTTCTTACCAAGAAGGCCCTGTTGAGCTGCCTCCTTCAGAAGTTCCCTCTAGAGTACCGTTGGTGGCAAGTAAAACCACGGGGAGCAACATTGCTTCTACCTCACAAGAAACCGTTAACACGTCGACTCTAGAAGGATTGTTCTTTAATGATCATTGGACATACGACCTCCACACTGAGGTGTTGACGGATCTACACTCTGGCCACGCCTACCATGTAGGATGGATAGAGATTGTACAATCCACCTCTAGTGCCACGAGCATCGAAGATCAACAGAAAATGATCTGTAATGTTATCCATGGCATTATTCAATCAGAAAGGCAAAATCGAGGGGTAAATATACTCTCAACTGGCCCCATGAGATTTCTGGATACGAGCAAGGCTCAACAGCCTACTCTATCACAAATGGAGACTCCTCTAATGAGCCCCATGGACCCATCTTACGTCATTTCACCTGGGGTCTCTATGCAATCTGAGCCTCCGAGCGAAAACTTTAGCTTCCCTAACTTGGCTCAACCCTCTATCAAGGAAAACACAGTGCTCACTCCAGGGATAAGTTTGACAGAGAATGTACCGATGACATCTACGGTTAGCGCAGTGCCACTACCTAGTGTCGTAGTACCTAATATAGGGCCTCGACCATATGTGCCTCTAGCCCCTTATGCACACATGGCCCCCACACCTCCAATTGTACCACTTGCTTATGCTCCTCGAGTGCCGCTCCCTAGCTCTTATCCGAGTGGACCTATGCCCGGTTATGTTCCATATCTTGCATCATCCACACATATGCCAAGACCGGTACCCGTCCCTCTCCCACATATGATTCCAAGAGTACCTCCACCGGCCCTGCCTCCTCACATAGGTGACTTGGCAGCGTTTGCTCAAACCATAGGTCGATCTATCGCGGAAAATATGCGTCACGCATCTGATAGAGAGCCTAGAAGTAAGGCAGTACAAATTGCCAAACTCACGCAAAAATTCAATGGGGACGAAGATGCTAGAAAACACATTGAAGTGTTTGAACAAGTATGTGATTCCTTAGGGGAACGCAACGAACTACATAAGTGCAATGCCTTAAGCTTGACATTAAGTGGGAAGGCTGGAGATTGGTATAGGACCCTAAGGGTGGACGAGAAAACAATCTACCCTACCCTTCGAAGGTTGTTTCTAAAGGAGTACATACGAGAAGGTGTGCTTTGGGGTGTAGCATCTCAGCTACAGAAGGCCGAACGTAAGGAAGGAGAGTCAGTAAGGGACTTCATTAGTCGTCTAAAGCACTTAAACTCTCGCTGCCCTGTAAATGAGCGCTTCAACAATAACCAACTGCTTGATCGATTCATTCGAGGGTTGAGGAATGAAGGAATCTATAATGGACTAGTGATTAGAGGTATCACAACCTGGGAAGATGTCACTGCCAATGCAATCCAACTAGAGGACAACTTGATGATAGCAGGCATGAGGGTGTCTACTGACACGAGATCCACTAGCTCACAAGCCATTGAGTATGAACCCATGACTGCAAAGCCCATTGCCAATGAGCCAAAGGTATTTGAGACATTCTTGACAGACCTCACCAAGGCAATCCAAGAGTCTCTTAAGGATAATCGACCCCCTCAAAATAGTCACATGTATCCAAGAAGGGAGCAACAATGGTGTTCCATTTGCTTAGGTCCACATAGCACTAGTGAGTGCCCTACGTTTAGAGTAAAATTTAATGGAACTTGCAACGCATGTGGTAGGTATGGTCACCAAGCTAAGGATTGTTTAATGATCAAACGTATGATGGCAAATAGACCACCTGTAGCCTGGACGGATGCGCCTCGAGCTCCTGTATTGATGCCTACTCCACCCGTTGAGCAACTACCGCAACACATGGTCCCTAGATCTCAAAATGTTGTACAAGCTACACCGCTACAACCTCCTGTGCTAGGACCGCAGCCCCCGCATCCAAGAGTCGCCCCTATGAACCAAGTGGGTTGCGAGCCATCAAACGCTTATGCAGATGGTTGTGAGGAGGAAATAGACACTAGTATTGCCTACGGACTTGATACATTGGAAGAATGTCCTATATACTACATGGAAGATTGTTGGGGACAAGTCAAGCCGGTTTATCAAGCTGCTGCTCTCGCATCCAGAGGTCAAAATATCAACACCCAGGCTAGGAGGCCACCTCTTCAATGCTACGAGTGTGGTGGACCACATCGAGTAGCGGAGTGCCCTATTAGGCTGCAAAAGAATGCTGCACAGATGCAAGTGAATCAAGGGAGCACGTCTGCAATGCCAATACTCGCATGTAATCGTTGTGGCATAGATCACTTGATTGCCCAATGCCCCTATAACCCAAATGCGCCTAAAATCACACCCCTGAATTTGGTCGAAATTGCTACTGTGACATCACCAATACCACCCGTCGCACCCGCTTATGCGATTACACGGTCCATGCTTCAAGGGCCAGGACATATCCTCGAAGAGAGAGATACCGCGTCAATTATCCAAGCAAAGAAAAAGAAGACACGAAGGAAGAAGTCGCAGAATACGGAAAATTCAAAGCCAAGTTCCAAAACAAACATAGGAACAGGAGATGACCCCGTGTATATGAATGACCTCGAGGATGATTCAGATTCAGTCGAGACAATGGGGACTAGAACCAATACCACAAAGGGAAAGACCGACAAAGAAAACCGTAACATGGAACCAAATGAAAACCGAATGAGAGAAAACCATAAAGAGCCTCTGAAAACACCACAAGTGTTTCCAAATTCAATCCAAGACCCCCAAGAAAAACCGCAGGGGCAAAAAGGAAAAAATCGTAAAAAGAAGATTGGGACGTATCCAAACCCAGTAGACGAGATTGAGCAGGTGAAACATCTAAGAGGTTTAGTGGAGGAGACTCAAAGGAAACTAGAACCAGAACCCATGCATGTAAAAATTCATGACACAGTGTTTCCCACGCAAGTTCATCCATCCCAAATGAACCATAGACCGTTAGCCATATCTAGTATCATCCAAGAAGGGAGTGAGGACAGGACATCAGAAAGTGAGCATACACCCTTCTTGTTGGAAAGGATGTTTAACGAAGGAATACCTGATCCCATTGAGGAATATGAGATTCCATCCTCACCAGTTCCTAGTCAAGGACCTACACCCTGCAAAACGCCAATGAATGTTGCCAAACTAGTGGACTTCATGTCTTCTGAGGTCCGAACCACGATCATAGCAAAGCTGTATGGAGATCCTGAGTTATTCCTTGCACTTCGAGCATTCCTTAACGGAGAGCTACGAATGGGATTACCACAGTTTGCACAACCAAATAGGCCTGACTCGATTATGATTGATGAGGAAAATCATGTGCAATCACTTGACTTAGATGGACACGAGTCTGTGATCGAGGTACCCATTAACGAATTAGGCCAGTATTTTGAAGGCGACGAGTCTAATGCGACCCTACCCATCACTACCAAGGGATTAACTATAAAGGGAATTCTTGATGGTGGTGCAGGAGTTAGCATCGTTACAAAAGATTGTTGGGAATCCATGGGAAAACCCCGCCTCAGTGTTACTAACATTGTGGTAAAGATGGCAAATGGTACCATAGCCAAATCTATGGGGATGCTCAAGGATCTTAAGATCAAAGTTCTAGGACACAAGGTACGACATACGTTCATTGTAATGGATTTCTCTAAACACCTTATGTCATATGAAATGATTTTAGGACGACCATTCATGAGGGAAGCACAAATGGTTCACGATTGGTCTAAAAATCATGTCTATTTGCAATTCCAAGACTCTGTCCTTAGAGTGGATTTGGTGACTGGTAAGGTACACCCCTTAGGGAGTAAAACCATTATTGATCATCGCTCTGACACCACAGTTCACTCGGCCCCACTACAATATTGTTACACTTGTAAGAAGGATACAGACATTGGCCAAGATTCTCCTTATATGGATGTGTTACCGGGTATGACGGAATCAGACAATGTGGATTGGGTCCACCTAGCATCAACCATAGACACTTGGGGAAATAGAGGGACGACCTGGGTAACACCTGAGGGGGATGAAATGCCTATACCCTTAAATATGCTACAAGCAATGCATATCGCTTCCGACAAGACTCATCCTAATGTAACGAAGAAAACATACAAGTGGGTCCCTAAAGCTTCTTTAGTGACCATAACTAGTGCTAAAAAGCAGAAGCCTTGTAAGAAACGTACCACTCGCTCCAAGAAAAATAAGAAAATGTTGCGATGGATCCCTAAACGACTATTGGAAGCCCAAGGCTACTATGAAGGAAATGATCAAATCTGGGTGCCCAAACGTAAAGTGTACTCTTACCTATCACCTGACCCAAGTGAGCCCAATCCCGTAGCTCCAAAACGAATCAATGATCGTGGAAAGAAAAAAATCACAGAATGCTACACACCTAGTCCAGAGCTAGTTTGGGTACCAAAGAAAGAACGATTTGTTCCACCGAGCTCAGGAAGGGGGGAGTCCCATGAAGATTCTAGCTCCTCATGTAATACATCCATAGAGGTAAAAGCTTCTACACCGCCTCCATCTATAGTAGTGGACCTCCATGAAGCTGCAAAAGAATCCACACCTCCCAGTGTTCAAGAATCACCTAATGAACCACTTCAAGTTCGATCCTGGGAGAGTACCTTACCACCCTTGCAGCTTGACAAGGCACCTAGGGTAATAGAAAACTACTGGCAAAAATCCTCACCTATTACCAACTGGAACAATTGGTTTCAAAGGGTGACAAGCTCATTTCAAACGGTATGATCTACCCAAGGAAGGGGGGAGTGTTTGCTGACAGTCATCATTCATTTGCTTCCCTCTCAACCTTTTTCCCTGACCTCTTAATCTCCGATCTTAGGGAATGTATATATATAGCCTTATACTTACAAAAAAACAAAAATAGTAAAGAGCAAGAGCGCCTAGCAATGAGAGAGCACCCTATCAGATCTTACATATAAGTCCAAATTCACCGTGTCAAGTCAAGCAACACACAAAAACAACTCTTATGTTTTAAAGGCCTAACCAAATCTATCTGTCTTGTCAGAAATGGCTACTTCACCAGAGGCATGCACTTCTATTTTTGATGAAAGGTACCCCTTGTCTTTTCAACAAGTGTTCTACGTATGCTACCCTATACTTTCTTGCGAATGGGATTTGATAGAGAGCCTTGCATGTGAGAGAAATTTTGAGGAGTTAGAATGGCTGATACGTCTATGGCTAACTAGTGATCCCTACCCAGTGGCGAATGTGTCTCCAATGGCACATGCTTATTCTTTTGCACAAGATGAGTATCCACGCATCACGAGGTTCTTGATTAGCATGCTTGCACAAGAGGATGATGAAGAGGAACTAATAGAGACCGAGGAAGACTATGGCCTCACGGACAACGATTTTATTTATCTAGATGATGAGGATAGAGGCCTAGCCTTAGGGTGGCCACCCGGTTTATATAATATCCTCTTTCCTTGATTCTAAAAGGGGTGACAGATAGGTAGGTTAGGGGTCTAGATTGTGTTTTGAGTTTGTTTTTTAGGAGTTTTAATTTTTCCCACTGATGTGCCTCCTGGAGGTATTCCTTTTGTTTCCTAGTGTGTACAGGAGCGTGTTGCTATTGATAGGATTTGGACCTTCATGGAACCTTTCTCTCGTTCACACTTCAAATCAAGCGCGACCATCAACACAAACAGGTGTTTCTTGTCCATTAGCATTGCCCTTATCTTTTTTGCATCCATGTTTGTCTGCTTTGATTGTGATTGGTAGCATAATATTCAGTGCATTTGCTTGGTATCAAACATTTAATTCAATGTAATCTTTTGTCATAGTCACTTGTCTAGGTTTAAAAATCAAGCAGTCCGACTAAGCTAGTTTGACCAAGCTAGGTATTAGAAATCTTCTCTTAATACCATGGGGAATGCCTTCCTAATAAACAATGGTTACTTAGGTTCTTAATCCGATTTAGGCAGCATTGTATGAAATGTACTAGGGCTTTCTAGTGGGCTTAACCCTATTGACCTTTAGCTTAAGTATTATAAAGGGAGTTTACTAATGTGATGAGCCTGGGGAGTGTAACAATGTTATATGACCCCCCAAAGTTACAAAATTAAAATGATGAAAATGAACAAACAAAAAATCAAAGTGCCACAATGTAAAATTTTAAGCTGGAAGAGAAATTCTAGCTTGATTTGGTACTTCACTCACATGTATCGCCTATGGTACTAGAGCCCTAGAGGTTCCCAGCGTGGGCGCTTTTCCTTGAGAAGCAAAAAACCCAAGGCATACAAAATAAGCACACACATCATAATTGAATCACTGTGAAAAGACCTTGGGGGGTCAAAGAAAAAGTAATCAGTCAGGCGATGATTTCATGAGAAATTCCTTTTATGGTAGCTTAACTACAAGGTTTTCTAGATATAGCCTCTAGTCAGCCCTCGAACATGAATACTTGGCTCTCGTGATTAAACAACTTAATTGACCACAGAAAATTAAGAAGCTTACCGATGGTATTAATATTCGATCTCTAGTGCTTTTCGACCGTCAAATTAGCGACCCCAGACTTGTTTAATTTTTTGCCTTTACATCTGTTTATGCATTTGATTACATTGCAATTTAATGTTCATTGCTGACAAATTGTTTGAAATTCTTTTTCCAATCAATGTGTCTACCTAAAACTGCATATGCTTTTTAAGAGAATGCAATTACTGTGCCAATGTTGTTTGATTTTGCAGTGACTGAAGAAGGCTAAGGACATTCATCTCAAATGCTCTTCCACCTCGACGACCCAGCTTCAACTCAATAGCTTCCGAGGACGGAATCTACATCAGGAAGAGGGGCATGTTAACCCTCACGGCACACGGACACCCTATGATCTATAAACGTTGTATTATGTATTTGGTAGAGTCAGGTACCGGGCTTGTCGGACCAATAGGGAAAGGTAGAGTGATCGCCGATGAGAGGCGCACTTTAACTTGGACATTCAAGGGATTAGTTGGTTAAGCATGGGCGCCCAAGTGTGAATGGGGTGAGCTCCTATAAAAGCCAACTAAACCTAATTTTTACTCATTCTCTCATTTGTGCAATTGAAGAGTGCTCTTGCTCCATCTCCATCTTCTTCTTCTTCACCTCCTTGTGTGTGTGTGTGAGAGAGAGAGAGAGAGGGAGAGTGTGTGTGCGATCGAGCATTACGAAGGCACGACGGCGGCGAAGCGGTTGAGCGCGGCACGACTGCAGCTTCTTCTTCATCGCGGCGAGGAATCCACCACGAAGGCGAGCGTAGAGCGGTGAGTGACACACCCTTTGTTTTCTTGAGCTTGCTAGTTTAGGCTTGTTGTGTGCTTGGAGCCGTTTGTGGCTCGCATACGGTGTATCGGCAAGTCCCTTGCTTCGACAGTGCGGCAAGGAGCGCACAATATCTAAGTATAATAATAAGATTTCTATCTCATCCTATTATTTATCTCAAGGGTAACATATTCTTACTTTATCGTCAAAAAGTACTATTGAAAAAGCATCAATAGCTCCGCCTCTTTAACTTGGGGCAAAAAGCATTGATTATTTATTTCTACTATGTCATTATCATCTTACACCCTAGCTAGATCCTATATCGAGGGTAAATTCCAATATATATATATTCTATGTATTTTCCATATTTTTCTTATATATATATTTTTAAATAGCTACTAGGAAGGAATCAAATCCTAGTGGGACACTAGCTTCCATGATTCTCAAAGATACCCCTATTTTAATGCATTATTACAAGCATGATTACAAAAAATTTTCAAGAAGCCATGTCATGCTCTCATATGGCATGAGGTGTCCATTGGAATCAAATAAAAGTCTAGGCTAAGGGGACCACAAGAAGACTTTGCTGCCAAAACTGTACCCTATTTTGATGGATTTTTTACACAAGGTTCCAATTCGAATTGGAAAAAGTGTATAAAATAGAAGTCGTAGTTAATGAGCTGATTTTCTACCCAAATTTTTACTTTTTTATTTGGAGCCACGGTTGAGGAGATATGATCAAAATATTGAACCCTAGTCTGCCCACATCATGCAGGGACAGCTCATTTCCAACTTTTCCAGTTTCTGTTCACACTGGCTATTCTCTTCTTGTGTAAACCCTTGGGGGTTCCCTTAACCTATAAAAGGGGACCTCTTCTTCCTTGAAAACCATTGAAGCATTCAAGTCATTGATGAGAGGAATTCATGAGGGAGTGAGTAGTAATGCCTAATTGTACTTAGCCATTAACATAAGCCTAAGCCTGCACTTTCTTCTAGAGAAAGACTAGCCATTCTTGTAAGCTATATTTGGGAGATCAACTCTAATCAAAGAAGGTCTTGGATTTGGTGTATCGATCAAATTTGAATTCTTTTATCTTCTTCTTTCTCCATCAAAAATGGTGCCGAAGGGTTTGACAAGTAAGATGTGTTCTACATTGATGTTTTGTTGATTTCTTGTTGTTTTCTTTTTCATATCTAATCCAAAAAATATATATCTAATCTCATCTCCTTAACCAAACCTATCTCTCTCACTCTTAGAAATTCATTCTCTCTACAAATTCTAGGTTCTCCTTGCTACAGGTACATCTCTCTCCGCAGTATCTTTATTGCCTACGGGCAAGAATAGGGCTTGGGAGGGAAACATCTCTTCACTTCTCTATCTACATTTCTCACATACTATCCTAGATGAATAATCCACATGATGATAATTTCTATCACTTCCACTCTGTGCGATCTGTTAGAATTAACGTATAGATTAGCCATAAAATACACTTTCAACAACGTATAGTGTTTCTCTTTGGCCCAGAAAGGCTCAATGAAATACTTCTTTCACCGGATCCTATCATACTACCTCTTATAGACTATAACTTTTCTTTTGATGTAAGTGTAGTTATCTTGCTATGAACCAAGAGGATTTGTACACACAACTAATCCCAATCACTAGACAAAACATATATATTATGGTGAACACAAAACTACAATTCCAAAGAACAATTCGTAGCCTGTTTGGTTGGAAAATATTGAATGCCATTAACTCATCTATTAACTCTTTCATATTACCCATGATACGATATGACCATAGCCTTGATGTTTTCATCTTTGTGTTGTTTTGATATTCTCATTTGTGTTCTTTCTTTGTGTGTGTGAGTACAAGAGAGAAAGAATGAAGCTTCTTTGATTGCACTTCCTTCCAAACCCTATACTTCTATATGGTTTAACTCCATATAGATTTTAGAGTTCTCTCACAAACTCTCACAGCCAAAAGCCCGGTGCTTTCCTGGCGAGACTGCAAATTTTTCGACAACGCATTTCTTAGGTGACTACTTTGTTGTTGCAACCAACACCTAGCACCATCTCATTACTCATCTATCTACGCACTAACAATCTCGATTTCCCAATTTCACTAAGGTGCCTCCTCATCATCTCAATCTCAAATTATCAACCAAAGAGCCCTTGTCATGCACCTTGTTATTACTACAATGCCTACTGCATTAGTGGTCTACATTACCTCGCTATCAGCTGCCACCAACGTTGTTGTCTACTACTTGTCATTGTATGTGCAAGTTATAAATTGGAATCTATTAGAATCTATATTTTATTGAAATGTACTTTTTAAAGCCCTTTGTTTCCACATTATCCTCCTTTTGGTGGCCAAACTCACAAATTACCATGGCTCAATAATCTCTTTGGATTCTACATTTGGCTGCCAAACTTGGTCTACCATGAAGAGCAACACAAGGCACTCAAGGCATTAAACACTCAAGAGATTGAAGTACAATCTTTTCAAGGCGTTTAAGCATTCAAGTTTTGGATGTGTATGTAATGTATGTAAGAACTTGAGTTATCAAAGCTCATACAAACAAGTGACAAAATTTATTCTATGTATGCCGTTCCTAAATCTTGAGATTATGAGGGGTTACAGACACTACCAATAAGACCACCCCATGGCCAAAGCACCAATATCGTCAACCATATACCAACAATGTGCTTCTATGATGAATATGTACCTAACACGGATCAAACCAAATGCACCATCATCAGAATCCTTCACATTCCAGAAAAGCAAGGAAAAACTACATCATAAAAGATGAGGCCCCTAACGAAGCTCCCTATAGAAAGTGATGACCAACATTTGCAGATTGTACGTTTAGAGACTATCCCACATGATACATTTTGGAGTAAGACTTAAACTATTTTTTTTGCATCACATTCAATATTTACAAGCCCTATGTAGTTACCCAATGTAACCCATATTAGACTCGATGATCAAAGTCCATTCTCTATTGTGTTATCTTCAACTAATAGGGGCATCTATTGAGGTAAAACTATAGCTTACACTCACAGTGAGAATAAACCCTTAAGCCAAGCATGCACCATTTATGTGCATAGTCACTTCTTCCATTAAACCTATAATCCTCACACATGCTACTCATTCCCTAAACACACGCTATATGCTTGCAACATGCTACTTGTGGTAGCTCACATGATCCTTGCCATTTTGGCTATCTGGAATGTCATTTTCTTAGAAGACTTTTGGCTTAAACTTAGCTAACGTAGAGACCCCTGGGAAATGAATGCGTGAGTGTAAAATTAATTCTTAAGTATCACTTGTCTCTTTCAAATCTTACGCACTGATACCACCTATAAGATATCTCCTCGTATCCCATAAGCCAAGGTCGTGAAAGTATCCCACGTGGTAGTCCATCCCCATACATTGAAGGGGATGTCTATCCTCTGGTATATCCAAGACACAAGGAAATACGAGCTAGTCCTATTGTCCTGTTGTCCTATTGTATGGGGATTCTCCTTTGCAACGATAGTTTACCTACATCAAGAAAAGCACCTGCATTCTCGAATCCATCCAGCCACCTGCTTTCCAATGAGAAAAGTAACTTGTGCATTATTCTATTCTTGCACATATTTTCCCTTATGAATTTCTGCACATATTTTACAAAATTTAAAGAAATGACACATATTTTCACATAGAAGTTCTTTGAGGTGGCTTAATTTCCTTGTGCCTTCATATGTGTTCCTTAACCATTTTGCAATGCAAACCAACCTGCCGTGCTTGGGTGTTTTTAATTTTCTATTATTATTTTATAGAAAAGTTATCTTTTATTTTTAAAGAATCTATTGAAATCCTCTTCTCAAGAGCGGGTTCTCACACCAATACTGATAGTATTGGCTAGTTTTCTTGTCTACTAGAATTCAAAATAGAAGCTTTCCAAGACATGGTGCTTTCTTGTTTGAGCAAAAAATAGGTGGTAAATGATTTTGGGTGTGAAAACCCATGACTTGAATGTATTTTATCTTTATGAAGGGAGAAGACGTGCTCCCCTACAATAAATTTTTGATATGGTCACTCTAAATGACCTTTTGACTTCTTAACCATCCCACATTCAACAAATTTAGTTATGGTTTATACATGGATACTGTGGTTGTACATTCTAATCATGGTTATGTAGCACTTGGTATATAGGGTTTTAGAATAATCATACTAAAATATCTTGATAGCTTTCTACATTGGTGTTAGTATGCTTGATATAGTTTTTTCTTTTTACAAGTTGGAGAAATAGGGTACGTAGGGATATGGATAAAAATTGATAATGTCTATGGGAAGCTTTGGCATGCGCATAAGACCAATGAAATATTTTTCTTATAAATGTAAGTGAAAATCCTCCTTCTATGTTTACTATGCTTGGATTTTTCACTTGTACAACTTGAAGGATGATAAGTATCTTTTACTCTTACTTTTAATAGAACAAGATTTTATGACAATATAGATTTTTTACATTCATGAATTTGTCTATGGACAGATGTCTCCTTGAATAGATATGTTGTTCTTTCATGGTAAATCTAGTTTATGCTTAAGAAAGCAATAGACCTAGCCAGAATTTCTTCTGACTAACAAAAGACCTTAACTTTAAGACCTTTTTTGCCAAAGACTAGTGGACCATTCATAGTAGTAGCTGACATGTTTGAAGTTAGATTAAGCACTTTTTGGATAGGTCCTTACCCTAGGAATAAGCTCAGTAGGTTTGATATTGATCCATTACTTTAGGATTATATCCACCCTTTTAGTATATGATAAAATGCCATGGTGAACTATATCTTCTACTTTGAATTTAAGGGGAAGGTTAGCTAAACACCCAAATAGGTCAACAATAGCCAAATGAGGATTGAATGGTCTATGTGAATGTGATTTAGGCCATTAGTTATTAGCCATATAGTTTCAAGATGTTCAACTACGTTGGGATCTATGCTACACACAATGCAAACAAAAAATCCCAATATTCTTGGTGAACTATTGATGATATGAGAAACTAAAAACCTATTCTAAGCTCTAATTTGCACATTTATTCCTCACACCTTTCACCATCTTTGTCTCTCAAATATATAAACAATCAAATTCATAGGTAATGTGTGTTCATGCCTTAGGTTAGTTATGAGGTAAAGAACATAGCCAATCTTTTAATTTCACTAAAATAATATTGTATTGAGATTATGGTGATAAGTTTTAAGATGGAAAAAATCAATAAAATTTAGTATAGTTTAAAAAAAAAAATTCCATAAATTGAATATAACTTCTCATCAAAATAAGATGATGCATAGATTTCAAGGTTTATGGATATGAAAAAAACCAGTAATAACAATAATGCAAGCTTCATAACCTAGTTTGTAGACTAGATTTTTGTTATTATACAAAAAATCTAGTCTACAAACCATGAAAATGTTAACAAAGAGGAAAATATTGTTCTCTCAAAGCCTCTTTCATGTACATGATGAGGTTATAGGGCAAAAAATAAGGTCTATAATGTGTCTATAGGCTAACTTGCATCAACCAAACATTTTTCAAGGTTTCAAACCCGTAGACATCTTGTAATTTAAGTTTATTTAAGAAAATTTATGATGTGTAATTCCTTACAAAATAAGCATTGCCATGCAAAACCAATGAAATTGTGCATATAGATTCCCCAATGGTGTCCATATGAGGTATTTGTAAATAGATGAATGAGATGAATGAATGAATTCAAAAGTGGGCTTTATTTTAAGACTATTCTTTGATAAGTAAAAATTCAGAATTTCAACAAGTGCAATTTTTGGGATACGACTTAAATTTGACTTGCATAACCATCGAATAGTATCATCTTAAGTAATGGAGTGGTAGATCTATATATATGCAGCATAAGACAATGCAAATTTAGATGAACTAAATGTTTTAGTGGTCATACACAAATGTTGCATATTTGATGCACATGAATTTCTAGATTTAATTCTAATCACATAGAGCTTTGTTGCACATGAGAGTTGCAAAAATGTCAAGCACATGTATAGGTAGTTACCATGGATTATTGTATGCATTGTACTCATTTTTTCTTAGACAAGGGTGTGAGTTTTAGTGAAACATCAAATGCTATTTTTCACAAGTGATTTTCATGAGTGTAGTTACTATTGATGTTATGTACAAAAGTGAGGGATCATAATTTTTATGAGTACTTCGGCTAACATTTTATAAGTTTATAAAAGAATTTCTTGTGATGTTTTCTAAATCTCATATACCACTTTATTTAAATTCATGAAAAAAAGTCCTTTTTGGTACCAGACTAGTGTTAAATTGAAGGGTTTATTGCTAGTTTTACTCTTTTAGGGCATTGGTACAATTTTCATGTGTGAAGGATAAAATAATTTATCCTTTTTATACATCACGGGCTCTCATATGCAAGACTTTTCTACACATTCTGTAAGTGTTCAGGGATCGTGGGTGCTTGCAGTAAGTGTGTCTCCTTCTGGCACCAAATAGGGTAGCCTTGCCATCATGACCCTTTCTCCGTCAAAATTTGAGCTTGTCCTACTCAAATTTGACTTCACAGTGGTAGTAAAAAAGGCCACCACACACCAAAGAGCAGATCATTTTTCAAGGCTCACCTCAAGGGAAGCACCCAAAGGGGTAGAAGCGAGGGTAGATGATGATCTATCAGATGCGTATCTATTCTCAGTGGAAATGATTCCAAGATGGTTGGAAGAGCTTGTATCCTTAATGACCATAGTGCAAGTAGATTCTCAAATACCACTTCCTATTACACCACAATTGATAGAGAAATCTACCCTATATCAATTGTTGGCTAGAAGATTGTATCAGAAAAACTAGGATGGGATCCTAATTTTGTGTATCAACCCCGAGGAATAAGAAGCCTACTTAAGTCAAGCTCATACCACGGTAGTGTATCAGGGCTACAATGTCGCAATAGGCACTGGATATATAGTTAATTGTAGTTGGACTAGGGTGAATCTGCACTAGACAAATGTTTGCCTAGGCAGTGACATGTGGTAGGCATATAGGTGGTGTTCTATCGGATGCGGCACCAGACAACCACGACCACAGTTTTGAGATAGTCTTCACTGGATTAGATATTTGTGAGCCATTGGTGTCTCTTTTATGGTTGTATATATCCGTAGATTTTTGAGGTTTTGATTATCCACTTTGTATGGTTTAGAGCCTAGTCTTGAGTCTTGAGTGTAGAGTTCTGCACAACACTGGCACTCTCTGTGGGACGGGTGTCTAACCTCACTCCTATCTTATTGCAGACGTAGTGAGAACCACGATTAAATTGTCAATCCATGGGATGAAGCTAACTCGACTAGTGCATAGAGGGTACAAGAGGTTGTCAATCTCTTGGAAAACAACAAACAACTCGCATCTAACTCAAGCTACACTCAAGTGACTGAAATCACCAAAAGCCAATCGCTCACCGGCAAACAAATCACATCCGTTACAGCATCGAATGACATCCAAATGTAAACAAACTTCTAGGACATGTTTATAAGACCTAAGCACACATGCTTATGGTCTCAAATCCCAGGCTTTAGGTCAAGTGCAAAAATCGGGATTATTAACAGCAGTGGATTCTTGACCTTGTCATTGTTGACCCAGAATGCATCTAAATGCTCAGCAACGATGCCCCTTTACCCTGCCTATGCTTAGTTTTTAATTTTAAATCTTAAATTCTTACTTATGATAAAATTAGGGTAAGGGTCGGCAAAGCCAAAAGCTATGAAATACCGAGAAATGCTTACATCAATGCATAGAGCTCCTATATGCGGTTGCAAAGCAACAGACGTGATGCAACGTGACAACCGGAGAGGGAGCAGGAAGCGTGAGAAGGAGAGAAGTGAGCGCCGTTAGATCACGTTGTGTATTTCATTATCCAAAAACTTGAAAATAACTTACAAAAATTGGTTTTATACCTTAGCCAAGGTTTTTGGTGGTCAAAACTAATAAGCTGGGAGCTCTAGCTAAAGACAGGTTGATGCAATCTGGAAGCTTGTAGCCCCAGCTCATCAATTACAAGGTTTACCCGGAAAATAAGAGTTATAATATTCCCGATTCATCAAAATAATAAATGTTTTTACAATGAGAGCTCCAAAATATGGTATCCGAGTTAGCTTGCTGCTAACATTTGCCCCTCCTCGCCTGTGTCGTCCCTTGACACAGCTTTATGGGCTGCATTAATCTTCGGGTTGACGGCGGCTGGAGAGGCGGTCCTTAAGTGCATGTAAAGCTTTTTCATATTTGATCTTTATTTCTTTGTCTACAACCTGCAAAAATTGCAAGTGACTCTATTTTTTTAGCTCGAGGATGGAGTAGCCTACAAGTTTGGAAGTCAGGTTGTTGTTCATTGGTCCAAAAAACGCTTCCTCAAATGCCAACATATTATAAATGGCAAGAACATGCAGCGGGCATAGAAGCCATAGAGGACTTCTTCAAAAGGTTGGCCGCTTAGGTCGTAGCATAGACCCTTATTGCCCACAAGGAAGGACATCCACGGTGCTCCTGCTTGCTCTGGCTCATGAAAGAAAGATCAGGGAGACTTTTGAAGAATGACATGGCACCCGTTAGGGTTTTCACCATGTATTCCTCTGTCGGCGTTCTCTTCTCTGGAGTTGGCAATCTCGGATAATTCAGCCATGTAGGCTGCTTCTTTGTCATTGCCTCGTGTGCTTGCCACGTCCTTACTCTTGGTACAAGACAAAAAGTGGGTCTCTTTGAAGTGCCACAGGTGCTCTTGTGAGCAGAATCAAGTATCTAGGATTCTTGTTCATCCAGATCTTGCTCCACTTGGGATATCTTTTTATAGTTGTTCCTTGACCTGTAGCAGCTCGACCTTGATCAAGGGGTATGGCAGTGATGGTTGATGCCATTGTGCATTGATTTGGTTGGGAGTGAGTTGAGTACCATTGACAGAATGAAAGAATTCTCAACTCCCAATCCATCACTGCCTTCCACTGAGAAACCTTCTCCTTAAGCGCATCTTCTTCAGCTTTTGACAGCTGGACCATCAGCTCTTGATCGACATCTATTAATTGAAATTCTTCTTTGCCCCCAAGCCCTTCTACCGGCTGTGTTTCCATCTCAGTGAATGAGACTGAGGGAATATCAATGTGGGGTTGTTCGGATGTACCTGCTACTTCCTATGTCTCTTGATGTCCATCCCATAGTAGTTGGTTAACTCTCTTCAGCTCTGCTATCTCCTTGAGAAGTTCTTCTTCTCTTTGTACCTGCATTAATGTGAGGTTTCTGCGTTGACTACTCTAGCTTCAGGTCTAGCTTGAGATCTTTGTTCTTTTTCTCCAGTGCTTTATACACTTCATCTGTACCTTCGATCGAGTCAACTGTGGGATTTTCTCTTCTCTGTCGCAAGAAGGTTGCCTGATCGTTGATCCTCTGCTTTGAGTATTGTAATGAAGCGTTTTCTACATCTAAGTTTACTTGAATCTTTTGAACTGACAGAGTTGTAGTTAAGAGTTCGTTGGTAACTTCTGTTAGCTGTTCATCTTTGGTCTTGCAGGAATCTGTCAACTTCATGAGAAGTTTGCCTAGCTCTTCCATTTCCTTTTGCTGCTTTCCTCGGGCTAGCTGGTGTTGTTCAGCTTCAGATTTTAACTCTTGGACTTGTTTTTGCAGATCGGTGATGACATTTAATCTATCTTCTAGCTCTCCTTGAAGAGCATCTATCACCATTTTCAACTCTTTAGCCTTAGCACCGTGGCTAGGTGCTGTTGATTGCATTTTATTTGTCATATCCTGCATTTGCTTTGCATATTCTTTAACTTGGAGAATTACTTTATCATTGGTTTACCAGTCTTCAGTTCTTGTGAGCTGCTTAGACATTTAGCAAGTCTCTTGTGATTCTTTTGGTGGGGCTGTGCCGATTGTTTGTGGTAGAAGCCGGGTTTGTTCTTCCCCTTGAGGCTGTGCTTTTGTCTCTACTTCTTTGTCTTCTTGAGGCTTTGTGGATGCTTTGGCTGTTTCCTGCTAGGTGGTGGTCGATGGTGTGGTTTCCAATTCTTGTGCCTTTGTTTGCTCAAAGCTTGTTGTCTCCTCTGGTTCAAGACTTGCTGCCCTTTTCGGCTCTGGATCCTTTGCTTTGGTTTGTTCGGTTGTTTCTTGTTGTTCAGATCCTGCTGCTTTTTGCGGTTCAGGCTCATTTTCCGTGTTTTGTTATCCTTCAGTGGGTCTAACTGTTGGTGATGGTGAAGGGCTTGGCATGGGGTGGTCGTGTTGTTTCGTAGCAGGTGACGATGGTTTAGGAGACATATCACCTTGTTCTTGCTAGGTCTCTCCTTGTGATGTTGCTTCTTCTGCTTGTTTTTCTTGCTCGGATGCATCTTCTCTAGCTTTTCTCTCAGCTTCTTGGGATTCTTTTAGCTTTAATGCTGCCGCTTCCTAGTACATTCTTTCCAAGAAATCCTTTGGGTCTTCTTCTTTTCTCCATGTAGGGTTCTTTATTCTCGGTCCCTTTAGCTCTTTTGGTACCCACTTTCTATGGTCCTCGCGTGTAGCTTGGAGGCTTCTTTCGTAGGTTTCTTTTTCTCATTTAATCCTTGCCTTTTTCTGATGAGGCTCTTTTTGATGTGCGGCCACTGCCTTCTTCTTCATCTCCTTTCTGACTCTCTTCTCTTTGTTGTCTGAGCTTTTGCTGCGATGTGCTTCATGAGAGCTCTCTGAAGATTCTTCATCAGATTTGTAAACTTATTTAATGTACCTTGTGGCTCAAGCAGATGGCTGTGCCGACACAATCCATGTGTTCTGATCTGGGGCAGGTGGCAAATTGTTTGTTGTGGGATGGGTGTCTAACCTCACTCCTATCTTATTGCAGATTTAGCGAGAACCACGATTAAATTGTCAATAAATGGGACAAAGCTGAATTGACTAGTGCATAGAGGCTACAAGAGGTTGTCAATCTCTTGGAAAACAACAAACATCTCGCATCTAACTCAAGCTACACTCAAGTGATTGAAGTCACCAAAAGCCAATTGCTCATCGGCAAACAAATCACATCCGTTACAGTATCAAAGACATCTAGACGTAATGAAACTTCTAGGACATGTTTATAAGGCCTAAGTACACATGCTTATGGTCTCAAATCCCACTTTAGCTCAAGTGCCAAAATTGTGATTATTAACAATGGTGGATTTTTGACCTAATCATTTTCGACCCAGAATGCACCTAAATGCTTAGCAATGATGCCACAATACCCCGCCTATGCTTAGTTTTTTATTTTAAAGCGTAAATTCCTACTTATGATGAAATTAGACTGCGGGTCGGCGACGCCAAAAGCTACAAAATACCATGAAGTATTTACATCAATGCGTAATGCTCTTACCCAGCAGTTGCAACGCAACAAACGTGACTGAAATGTGACAACCGGGGAGGGAGTAGGAAGTGTGAGAAGGAGAGAAGTGAGCGCCATTAGCTCATACTGTGTCTTTCATTATCCAAAACTTAATAATAACTTACAAAAAATGGCTTTTATACCTTAGCCAAGGTTTTTGGGTGGTCAAAAATAATAATTTGGGAGCTCTAACTAAAGATAGACAATGAAAGGTTAATATAATCTGGAAGCTTGTAGCCCCGGCTCATCTATTACAAATTTTATCCAAAAAATAGGAGTTATAATATTCTTGATTTATCAAAAATAATAAGTGTTTTTACAATGAGAGCTCCGAAAAATGGTATCCAAGTTAGCTTGCTGCTAACATTCCCCCCTCCTCGCCTGTGTCATCCCTTGACACAGCTTTTTAGGCTTAAATAGTCTTCGGGTTGACGGTTGGCAAGGTGGTCTTTAAGCGCATTTAGGGCCTTTTCGTATCTGATCTTTCTCTCTTTATTTGGCACTTGCAAAAATTGCATAGTTACTTTGTTTTTAAGCTCCACTACTGAGTAGCCTACAAATCTTGAAGTAAGGTTGCTGATCATTTGCCCAAATATCTTCGTTCGCCAAGTGAAGAACCCTGTGTAGGACGCTTCCTCAAAAGCCAACATATTGTGTGAAGGTAAGAACATACATCGTGCGTAGAAGCCATAAAAGACTTATTCGAAAGGTTGGCCACTGAGATGGTAGCATAAACCTTTACTACCCTCGAGGAATGACATCCACGGGGTGCCTGCTTGTTCTGGCTCATGGAAAACTTTGATGCACGTAAGCAACATTTAGCAGATTATTTATAGCATCGCACATGATAGATCCGATAGACTTTTGAAGAAGGACATGGCGCCCATTAGGGTTTTCACCATGTATTCTTCTATCGGTGGTTCCTTTTCTGGAGCAAGAAATCTTGGGTAGTTCAGCTAGGTTGGCCGCTCTGTTATTGCCTCATGTGCTTGCTAAGTCCTTACTCTTGCTACAGGAAAAAAAGTTGGATCCTTTTGAAGTGCCACACGTGCTATTGTGAGCAGAATTGGATACCTTGGATTCTTGTTCAACCAGCTCAACATCCACTTTGGGTGGTCTTTATCTCCGCCTTCTTCTTGCATGTTTTTGTAAAGCCTCTCTTTCACTTGGAGCAACTCCACCTTTATCAAAGGATATGGCAGGGATTGCTGATACCATTGCGCATTGATTTGATTCGGCGTGAGTTGAGTAACGCTAACAGAGTGAAGAACTCTCAACTCCTAATCTGTCGTTGCTTTCCACTGCTCATCTACCTTCTATGTAATCTTTTCTTTTAGTGCATCTTCCTCAGCTTTTGACAGTTGGATCATTGGCACTGTATCAGTTTCTGTTAATTCTACCTGGAATTCATCCTTGCCACCTAGCCCTTTTGTTGGCTGTGTCTCCATCTCAGCGAAAGAAACTAAGGGGATATCTATCTATGGCTGTTCTGAAGTTTCCATCTCTTCTTGAGTTTTGGCCGTCCATCTCTCAGCAGTTGGTAGACTCTTTTAAGCTCAACTATTTCTTTTAGCAGCTCTTCTTCTTGTTGCACTCGCATCAAAGCCAAGTCTCTGCGTTGAGACTGCTCTAGTTTAAGCTCTAGCTTGAGGTCTCTTTTCTTTTTTTCTAATGCTTTGTAGACTTCGTCTGTCCCTTTGATCGAGGCTACTGTGGGATTTTCTCATATTTGCCACAAGAAAGTTGTCTGATCATTTATTCTCTGCTCTGAGTATTGCAGGGAGGCGTTCGCTACATCTAACTATACTTGAATTTTCTGAACTGACAAGGCTATAGTTAGAAGTTCATTGGTAACTTCTGTTAGTTGTTCATCTTGTCTTTGCAAGCATCT
This sequence comes from Adiantum capillus-veneris, assembly GCF_014529385.1. Classification (NCBI taxonomy): domain Eukaryota; kingdom Viridiplantae; phylum Streptophyta; class Polypodiopsida; order Polypodiales; family Pteridaceae; genus Adiantum; species Adiantum capillus-veneris. Next base: position 39,038,409 of record NC_140959.1, read on the forward strand.
GAAAACTTCGTAGGTCACCTAATTCCTCCATCTCCTTCTGCTGTTTATCTCTTGCTAGCTAGTGTTGTTCAGCTTCAGCTTTCAATTCTTGCACTTGCTTTTGTAGATCGGTGACGACATTTAATATGTCATCTAACTCTCCTTGGAAAGCGTCAATCACCATATCTAGTTATTTAGCCTTTGTGTTGCGGCTAAGTGCTGCTGATCGGAGTCTTTCTGTCATGTCCTGCATTTTCCTTGCATATTCGTTGACTTGCAGGATTACCTCATTGTTCAATTGCCAATCCTCATTTCTTGCGAGCTACCTAGATGTCTTGGCAGTCTCTTGTGGCTCTCTCGGCTGGTTGTTCTTGCTCTTGAGGTTGTGTCTAGCCTTCTTCTGCTTTGTCATCCTGAGGCTTGGTGGATGCCTCGGCCTTTTCTTAATGTGTAGAGCTAGAAGGGGTTTCTTCGGAATCCTGTTCTCTTGTTTGTTCAAACTTTGTGGTGTCCTCTAGTGCAGGAATCGTTGCCCTTTCCGACTCTGGTGCTTGTTCTTTGTGTTGCTCTTGTGTAGTGGCTGCCTGTTGTGCAGATTTGGCTGCTTCTTTTTGTTCAGGCTTTGTCTCTTTTGTGGGATCAGTTTCTCTGGCTTTATCTGCTGGTGATAGTGGTGGGCTTGGCATTGGGTGATTATGCTGTTCTGAAGCAGGTGAAGAAGGTCGGGAAGACATATCACCTTGTTCATGTTGTGCTTCTCCTTGTGCAGTTGCTTCCTCTGCTTGTTTTTGCTGCCCCACCACATCTTTAGCTTTTCGATCTGTTTCTTGGGCTTCTTTCATCTTCAAAGATTCTGCCTCCTGATACATTTTTCTAGTAACTCTATGGGATCTTTGGCCTATTTCCTAGCATGGTGCTTTGTTCTTGTTCCTTTTAGTTCGATGGGTACCCACTTTGTAGGGTCCTTTCCTTGAGATTGGAGGCTACGTTCATAGAAGTGCTTTTTTCTTTCAGACATGGCTTGTTTCTGTTGCGGCTCCTCCTTATGTGGTGCAAGGGCATTTCTTTTCATTTCCTTGATCCGTGCTCTTCTTTCCTTATTATCAGAGCTTTCACTACTATGCCATTCTGGCAAGCCTCAATAGACTCTTCATCATACTTGTATGTTCTCTTGGTAGATCTTGTGGTTCGAGGGGAAGGTTGTGCTGATAGATCCAAGTGTTCTGATCTGGGACATGCAGCAAGTTGTCGGCCATGCCAATAGCATGGTAGGCAATTCTGGTTAGAACCTCTGGTGCTCCCAGATGTGCTATTTTTCCCTCTTTCTTTGTCCCCTTCAATGTGGACAACACGTATTGTGCGTGGTCAATTGGTTGCTTGGTTGTTGACTTGAGAACTTGTGTAAATGTTGTGGAAACCGCATGATTGGGTGTCGTATACCTAGGTGGTCTCTTGGCAAGGAAGTGAAAGTGTTGCTGATACAATCTTGCAGGCTCTTCCACCTGTTTCTGGATGAGATCAGAAATGTCGCAGCGGCGGTTTCCTTGGTGAATGTTCCTATTGTCTTTCTATCTCTTGCCCTCATTTGTCACTCCTTTTGTTGGCAATTTGAGAGCTTCTACCACTATCTCTTTTGTAATCACCACTTTGACTTTGTTCCCTTCCTCATCAGAGATCTGGGTGGTTCCATCTTCTTTGATCAAGGACAAGAGCTCATAAGCTTTTTGGAAATCCACTCCACATGGCTCTTGCTCATAAAACTCTCTAATCCCAAGCCTTCTGTTGCTTCTTTTTTCTTGGGCTTTGTGGTGATATCATAAACTTCTTTTGGTAGAAGTTGCCGTTCTACCTGATGTCCTTCTTTGCTCTTGAATCTTCCTATGAACACTGTTGTTTATGCTCTTCAAGCTGTTCTTTCGACAGGTAGGTCGCTTTGGCAGTCTTGAGACTGAACTGGGGTCGAGTTGGTATGGTGGTACCTCTTGCAACTTCTCCTATTGCGAGAGCTTCTTCTTGGCCTTCTCTGCAGCTTGCATGGCTCCTGTTGAGTAAATAGAGTGTCAAAGTTAGCAAATTTGATAGAATTTTCTCTCAAATGTCCTTCAATCTGAAATGCTGACAAATTGGGTCCAATTTGCTTCAAATCAATTTTTGAACATACATAGATGCATAAAAAAATGTAAAGGTCAAATTCATGAAGTCAAAACAAAAAATTACAACAAAAGTAAATAATTACGATTATTTACAACTGAGTAATTTTTCCAACTTTTTGCAAACTTGACATTATAGGCTTGAAGTATATACCAAATACATACTCTGAGTGAAATATGGGCTTATTTGAGTGCACAAGGTGAAAATGGTGCCAGATTTAGGCTTTGGGTATCTGAAATAGTATATGTAAAGGAGTTTTGAGATTTCAAGATCCAAATTTGTTCAAACTTGGCTATTGGGCTTAGGAAATCATGTACTATGGATCCATGATGGCAAAGTTGCAAATTCCCCCCATCTTGGCAAAAAAATAAATAATTGCGTTATTAACTTTTTCATCAAAATGAACATTTTTTGGTACAACTTAGTTCTAAGCATGGTATAGACCTCATGAATGTGATATGAGGTGAATTGGATCAAAAATTGTGGCTCATAGCTTAGAATATGGCTTGCAAGAACTTCTTTGCGTTTTTAGCAATTTTCCAAGTTAAATTGATCATTTTGGCTCATACTTGAAATTTTGGCATGTAATAGGTGTATACAAGTGATAGGTGAGGTGATGATACAATTTTCAAGCCAAAATATTACAAAAGTAAACAATCGCGATTATTTACAGCAATCAACTTTTTCTTGCAAAACTTGAAAATTTTAACCCAAACACATTCTATACATCTAAAACAAGGCCTAAATTGAATTTGGTAAACTTTGGTCTTGCCGGCATCACTCTGTGCTTTGTCGACTCTAAAATCTTTGATTTTTGTGACTACATGGCCTGTAGAGTTGGTTAGTCACTTTTGAGGCTATGAACTTGTCCGCAACATAGTTGTGAAGCAACTCATCCAATTTTGGCCCATTTGGAGTCAATTTGACCTTGTATGTCAAATTTGACGCTTTATAGTCTTTGAGCCGTTTTCTGCTTTTTGAAGGCTTGGCTTGATTGATTTTATGAAACCAATTATATACATTGTATATAGACCTCATAGGTAAATCTCTGTGGAGTTAGAATCCAATTGTAGCATCTGCCAAAAACCTAGCTTTTCTACCTAGGACCCCCTCGACCCTTACAAAATGGTCAACTATTACTATAGAAGTGTTCTGTTATGCTTGGGCATGCTACAATTAAAAGCTCATCCGCTTTGGTTGAGAGCTGATAGGCCGCTACGGTCGCTTTTTGGTCGTACATCTTCGCGCACTGCTCAAATTCTATGGTTTTTTCCAAGGGTTTAGACTAGCTACCGGACATACAAGATGGATCATTAATAAGTATAGAATTTACTCCTTATGTCTCGTGTGAGACGGTGCTAAAAACAGGTGACTGTGGACTCCGAAAAATACGCGCGAAGAGGGTCGAAAAGCTCTCTCCAAAGGCAACAAGTGTAAATGAGGTGATTTTAGCCTACCTTGGGTATCTACTCGGACTTCCCAAACCAATTTTCCCCAAATTCCCCTGTTAGTCCCATACAAGGATTGTACATCCATGTCCATATCAGGAGGTAGATTGTCTAACCAAACTTCCTCTACAGGGACTGACTTTAGAGTTAGGCTCCCATCATTGATCTCTCTAAATTTTTTCCATAAGTGTCATGGCCAGTCTTCCTCTACGAATGGAATTCCATCTAAGGCATCTTCGTTGTCCGACACTATAAGTTTTGGCTCTTTTGGTTCAATGTGGGATTCTACCACCACTTTGGATTTTTCTTGATTGTCTCTTACTACAAGCTCCTCAGGTTTTGCCATACTTTCAAGCTTGGGTATTTGTTTTTCCAACATCTCTTGCATGATTCTTACCAAATTTTGATAAGATTCAAGCTTAGTTTCTTCCATGTATGGAGAAGAATAGTTTTTCTATTTGTTTTCCATGTTTTGGCCTGCTTTAAGTCCTGCTTGGTAGGCTTCCAAGGCTGCATTAATAGGCTCAAAGATTTTATTATCCAAAATTGATCCTCCAAATTTCACGGTTGGTTCCTTGATTTCACTTCCAGTTTCTTTCACCTTTTCTTGGAATAGATTCTTTGCTTTCTCCTCGATTTCAACTCGTTGTTTCTGTTTTCTTATCTCATACCTTTTGCTTCTGCTTCTTTTGGTCTTTTGAGAGGCAATTTTTGTATTCTCCAAATCATCAGAGGAGTTATGTTTCTTTTTCTTAGCACGGGCTCTAGTGATTACCTTGTTTGGAACAATCGGCTCGCTCTTAGATGAGCTACTAGGTATCACTTGGACTATGTTTACTACTGTTTTACCCTTGTTTAAAGGATTTTTAGGACAATCTTTCGGGGATTGTCCTCCCTTTTTGCAACATTGTATGCAATAAGCTTCAATTGGCTTGAGGTTCTTGTGCAGCTCTGGGCATTCATTTTTCCAATGATCATCTGCACCACAGTTATGATAGTTTCTCATTCTTGGTTTAATCATGGGTCTTACCATAGGAGGTCTGCCACCTTGATTAGCCACATAGTACATTGGTGCAAGCTCTGGTGGAGCATAAGTCACATATTCTTCCATTGGCGGTGGATGTGAATTATACCAATCTCCTTCTACCATTACTGTAGATGGACTAGGCTCAGTATAGGGTGTAACAGGCACTAGTGCTTGTTCATCTATGACTCCTTTTGAATGCATGTACTTTACAGGAACAGCATTATGTCTCGGATATGGAGATTGTTGACCCAACATGGGTTGAGGTCTTTCCATACCCATCGGTGGTCTTTCAGCTGGGGCCATGTAAAGCTGATATCTGTACATGGGTTGTCCTTGTGGCCTCATGGGCACGTACTGAACATTCCCATCATACTTTGATCGGTAGTAGCACTCATTGGTCTCATGGTTGGTCCATTTGCCCTCGATTGCACACCATTTTTGCGGTCTAATTTGTTGTCCCAGTTGAGGTATCCCTTGCCCTGGTCCTCTCATAGGTGATTTTTGCATGTTATTCATCATGTCATTCATCCTTTTGAGCATGTCTTGTATGGTGGCTGAAAGTGGTGCCGCAGCAGATGTTCCCACTTGTGCTGGTTTAGTGGGTGTTGTTTTCTCACTTTGGTTATCCTTAGGGACATCTTCGTTGAAAATATCACAATTGTCTCCTAAGTCAATAGCATCTGACACACACTCTTCTAGGGTTGTATGATTCTTGCTATACAATATAGCATGAAGTTCTTTGTTTAGCAGTCCCTCTAGAAATAATGATACTAGTCGTTCCTCTGCAGGTATCTCTAGCACTGGGCATCTCGCAATGTATTGTTTCATTCGAGTTGCACAATCCCTAACAGACTCACCTTGTTTCTTCTTAAAGCTGTAGATTTGAGCTATCATATTTGTGTTTGATCCCCATTTTGGAACAAGCAGCTACAAATCTTGAGCTAATGTGTTCAAGTCCATGATTGACCTTGGTGGAATTTTTGGAACCACATTAATGCTTTTCCTTCTAATGTCATTCCAAACCCCTCGAACTGAGTATGGAAATCGAATATGCGTTCTGCTCTTAGAACTTGTTTAAATCTTGCTAAGTGGTCATATGGATGCCCTGATCCACTGTATTTTTTGACCCATTTTAGAAAAATCAGCTCGTCTAACACGTCTATTTGGTTCAACTCCCGGTCTCCTAACAATTGGTCATGTTCCGAGTCCGTCAAACCAGTTTGTTGGAAATAATGACTCATGTAGCCCTTGAGTGGCCTTAGTGTCACCCGGTTTTCTTCATGATGAGGTGGTTTGTGGTCTCTTAACATTACTCTCAAAATATCTCTCAAGGTGTTCATCTCTTTGAATAGTTTCTGGTCCTTGGCCCAATATCCAATCCCTTATTGAATACCCTTGATATTTGGTTTGTTCCACCTCCTCAAGAGTCATCATAACAAAGTTATTGTTATAACAATCCCTAAACAGGTAGGTTGGTAGATATGATGATCGCTTATCCTTGATCTTGAAGATATAGATGATCTTCATGGGCGTTAGTTGTCCTGATTTGGCATGCAAAGTCCACAAAAGATCTTTTACATTTCTATCCTCCCAACAGTAGACTCTGATCCTAGGATTATTAGTACTAAACCGTTTCAAAGTCTTCAAATCAACTTGATCGTATCCCTCAAATTCTAAAGTTGGTGGTCCTTCTTTAGCTGTCATATCTGGAAATATGGTATTTACTTCTAACCCCCATTTGTCTATCATGTCAGGGTTTTCGACTTGTAAATACTGAGTTCCGTTTCTATCCATGTACATTTTTCCTTGTTTGTTTTCCCTGATCTCTTCTTCGAACTCAATACCATGGTCAGCAATGCGAATAGCATACTCTTCGTTAGGATCCAGGTAAACCTAAGCTCCATGGTGACTAGTCTTATAAAAAGAGAGTATATACTTATAGCACACTGTCGGTCCGGTTTCTGAGTGAGTCGAATAAGAAGACATTTCAGATGTTGAATCAAAAAAGTATCTGAGACTTCTTCAAGGATAGTGTGTAAATATTTTCCTTGATTCACACTTTCTTCGATGGATACTCTACTGGAGGTTCTCCAAATATGCCCTGATTTCCTAGTACACGACCAGATCTAAGGTTCATAAAGACTTGTGAAGCCCTGGATAGAGTACTTACCGTCGGATTGACTTGTTGTCAATTTTTTCCAAAAAACTTGACTTGATTACAACTTCTGTCAAGCTGCCGATTCCTTGTCTACAACCTGATTGTTGTATCAATTTTTAACAAGCTAGCTATTCTATCACCAAGATTGTGTAGTTTTTGCTAACCATTGTAATTGGTCTATGTGCATCACTTCAATTCGAGCTATTTTAGTCAGCAATTGAGATTTTCAGACTCGACTTTGGCAAAAATCAAGGGATTAATCTGCAAACTGGAAACTAAGTGAACATGTACCAATTTGGATCCAATTAAACCCAAAATTGCTGGTGGCTTTCTATTATGCTCGTCTAATGCTATACAAGTTCACAAGTCAAAATTGGTATCTCTCTGTAGCAGTAGTAAATAATCATGATTATTTACTTTTGTCAAATTTTTGCACTTTTTGGCTTGGTTTGACAAGTATACAACTTGTTAAGGTCCTTGGACAAGTTTCAACAAGTTTGGACAAAATCTGTTCAAGTTTATTAACTATTTCATGTCCGGAGACTCTGATTTCAAGAATCTGGCTTAAGTCTCACTTTTGTGATCCAAATTTCACCAAAATTGATTTGTGTGGTCTACTTGATATGCTTGACCTTGTGGTATGCTCAAATATGCAAGTGTTAATTTTTGAAGCAGATGTAAATAATCGTGATTATTTACTCTAGTTAGCTTTTTGCAAGTTTTTGTCCCAATCTTGACACATATATGTTAAGAACCTCAACTTAAGGTCTCTAGCCAAATTTCATCAAGTTTGGAAAATTTTTGGTTAAATGGTCATCAGTTTTGTGTCCGCAGACTTTGCAAATTTGGTCACAATTTTCAATCCAATGATCCAAATCTCACCAAATTTGGTTTGTGAGCTTATTACAACATGGTTAAACTAGTGGTGTGCTAGCTTGGTCAAAAAAGTTGAAAAATGGGGTAGATGTAAATAATCACGATTATTTACTTTTGGCAAATTTTTGTATCTTTTTGGTCAACTGAGCATGTACACACGCCTATCACATCAATATAATCTTATGAATCAATTGTCATCAAGTTTGGACTATTTTTTTCCCAATTTACACTCAAGTTCTCGAAAGTCAGTACAAACTTTAGTGTTTGCCCACTTTCTTGCCAGTTTGGTGATCCAAATCCAATGTGCCTTTACAAAAGTTGTTTGTACACATGCAATGAGTCATTGGTATTAGCCTTGGTCAATTTTGAGCAATTTTGAGTAGAAAGTAAATAATTGTGATTATTTACTTCATGCTTAAAATGAACCATTTTTTGCACTTTCTTCATGGATAGTCTTTTTATGAGTTATTTTAAGCTTAAGAATCAAGTCAAACCTTAATTTGGCTTAAAATGTCAAGAAAAAATAAATAATCTGAGTTTTTGCAAACTCTTGAAATTTTTACCTCAAAGTGTCCTTGACCTTACCCACTGGTCCATACAACTTTTAAGCATACTCTCCAGTCGCGGATTGAGTGGTTTGGAGTCTTTTCGTGCTATTTCTAACCATAGACCTGAAATTCTGTAACTTCAAATAACAACTCACAATGATTTTTTCGGAGAGAGCAATGTTCTGAAATCCACCTCTGCAATGGGGTTGTGGAAAGTGTCCACAAACACTCGTTTTCTTGTTTTTAATGGTTTTCTGAGCATTGATCTTAAGACTTGTCTCGTCTATCAAACATTCTCCAAATCCTAATCTAGTTCTATAATCCTACAATCCTAAAGGCACTCAGCAAGTACAACTTACCTCCAAGCTACCTCTACACAACAAAAGACGACAATCTTAAGCTATGTGGTTTCTAAAAGAATTTTTTTACTCTAGGAGATTCTAGAGGAAGTTAAAGGATAACTTCACAAGACGCTCATGTTTTTCCGTAGTTTAGATCTCTTCAATCCCCAACAACGGCGCCAAATGTGGGACGGGTGTCTAACCTCACTCCTATCTTATTGAAGATTTAGCGAGAACCATGATTAAATTGTCAATCCATGGGACGAATCTGACTCATCTAGTGCATAGAGGTTACAAGAGGTTGTCAATCTCTTGGAAAACAACAAACAACTTGCATCTAACTCAAGCTATGCAATCCAAATGTAATGAAACTTCTAGGACGTGTTTATAAGACCTAAGCACACATGCTTATGGTCTCAGATCCACTTTAGGTCAAGTGTCAAAATCATGATTATTAACAACAGTGGATTTTTGACTTAGTCGTTTTCAACCCAAAATGCACCTACATACTTAGCAATGATTCTACCTGATGTCCTTCTTCACTTTGAATCTACCTGTGAAAACCGTTGTGTTGTTCTCCTCAAGTTGTTCTTTTGATAGATAGGTTTCTTTGACTGTCTTTACTGAATTGGGGTCCAGTTGATATGGTGGTAGCTCTTGCAACTTCTCCTTTTGAGAGACCCTCTTCTTGGCCTTCTCTACAGCTTGCATTGCTCATGTTAAATGCATAGATGTCAAAGTTAGTAAATTTGGCAGATTCCGCTCTGAAATGTTCTTCTGTCTGAATTGCTGACAAATTGAGACCAATTTGCTTCAAATCAATTTTTGAACATGTATAGATGCATAAAAACATGTAAAGATCAAATTCTTGAAGTTAAAACAAAAATTTGCACAAAAGTAAATAATCGCGATTATTTACAGTTGCGGAATGTTTTCAATGTTTTGCAATTTTGGTATTATAGGCTTGAAATATATATTAAATAGATGCTCTGAGTGAAGTGTGGGCTCATTTGAGTGCACAAGGCGAGGTGCCAGATTTAGGCTTTCCGCCTCTGAAATAGTAGATATAAAGGAATTTTGAGATTTCGAGCTCCAAATTTGTTCAAACTTGGTTAGTGGGCTTAGGACATCATGTGCTTTGGTTCCATATGGTCAAAGTTGTAATTTCCCCCCATCTTGGCCAAAAAGTAGAATCGCGATTAGTAACTTTTTCATCAAAATGGACATTTTTTGAAGCAACTTGGTTCTATGCATGATGTAGAATGTGTGTATGAGATTTGAGTGATTTGGATCAAAAAATGTGACCGATAACGCAGAAATTGGTTTGAAAGGACTTCTTTGCATTTTTTTGCAAGTTTCCAAGTTATCATTGATCATTTTGGCTCATACTTGAAATGTGGCATGTAATAGGTGTACACAAGTGATAGGTGAGGTGATGATACCATTTTCAAGCCAAAATGTTGCAAAAGTAAATAATCGTGATCATTTACAGTAGTCAACTTTTTCTATACACCTAAAACAAGTCCTAGAATGAATTTGGTAAAAGTTTAGTGTTGCCAGCATCGCTTCGTACTTTGTCGACTCTGAAATCACCGATTTCTGTGACTACATGGCCTGCAGAGTTGGTTAGTTACTTTTGAGAGTATGGACTTGTCCGCTACATAGTCCGGAAGCAACTCATCCAATTTTGGACCATTTGGAGACAGTTTGACCTCGTATGTCAAATTTGACGCTTTGTAGCCTTCGAGCTATTTTCTGCTTTTCGAGGGTTTGTCTTGATTGATTTTATGAACCATATACATTTAGTGTATAGACCCCGTATATAAGCTGTCTGTGGAGTCAAAATCCAATTCTGGTATCTGTCAAAAACTTAACTTTTCTACTTGGGACCTCTCTCGACCCTTGCCAAATGGTCAATTGCTAACATAGAAGTGTTCTATCATCTAGGGGCATGCTACAATTCAAATTTTGTCTGATTTGGTTGAGTTGACAGGCCGCTATGGTCAATTTTTGTTCGTAGGTCTTCGTGCACTGCTCGGATTGTAGGGTTTTTTCCAGGGGTTTAGACTAGCTACCGGCCGTACAGAATGGATCGTTGATAAGTGTAGATTTTACCTCTCATGTCTCGTGTGAGACGGCACTGTAAACAGGCGACTGTGGACTCCAGAAAATGCGTGCGAAGAAGGTCGAAAAGCTCTCTCTCCAAAGGCAACAAGTGGAAATAAAGTGATTTTAGCCTACCTTGGGTATCTATACTCGGACTTCCCGAACCATTTTTCCTCAAGTTTCCCTATTAGTCCTACTAGGCCGTGAAATCTATGTTAGAGTCACAAATTTCTCCAATCGGATTCCTGTAGCTCATTCTGCAAGCATTTTACAAAAGTAGGTATGGCCGTCTAATTTAGACTTCTCGCTTCCGTCTGCCGATTTGATTGAAATTTTTTGTGCCTTTCACCTTGTTCTTCAAACCATTAGCGTATCTTCAATTTTTCCATTTGAGCTCATTTGCTATTTATTATTAATTTTTGACCTGTTTATATATAAAAAAACAAAATAACAAAATGCGCTAACAAAGCAAAGTGAAAATCTAATAATTAAGAAAATCCATTGAGAAACACAACTTTATTGTTTTTTGTTGGATTCTTCCAATTTTAAGTTTCAATATCAAGAAAAATGATAAAAAATAACAAAAAAGGACTATTTTTTGATGATTTTTTGATATATACACTATTTACACTCACTTAAAAGATATTATCAGTTAAATTCCCCTGTTGATGATTTATAAGGGCATTATATATATTTTTTGATATATACACTATTTACACTCACTTAAAAGATATTATCAGTTAAATTCCCCTGTTGATGATTTATAAGGGCATTATTAGGTAATTCTACAAAAAAACACATGTTAACAACAAACTTTTTCCTCTCTCTTCAAACATTGTTCTTAATTACTTAGTGCTCTTCCACCCCACCTAGATGGCGTACTCCAGGACGACAATGTGCATGGATTGGACAATTGTGTATATGCATAGCCTTGGTTTTTTGTGCCATGCTTTGAAGATCAATGCTATTCAAACCATTATGTTGTGCAAGAGTTGGGTCTTGAGTAATTAACTCAAGGGTCTTTGATGTCGAGGTTTTCTGATACTGTCTTCCAAAGAGAAAACCTTGTAGCTTGTGCGCTCTTTGCTTGATTGTACCATCAAGATGCTTTGGCATGCTGATTTCGTGAGTTGTTGGTATTACTAGTGACTGTTGTCGAGCTTTTAGCCTCCATTGATATCCTGGTATGTCTTTGTCAGAATGGTGTGGTTGAATCTTGTAAAACTTAACTGTCCATTTCTTGACCGGTTTTACAGTTTGCGGCGAATAGAAATTCTTTTTTTTCTTCCAAATCTATTTTATGTTAGGTTCCTTGCTCGAAGATGCTTGTCTCTATGGAACCTTGGAACCGTTTTTGGTATTGTTGATGATGTTTTAGGCACCCATATTTGAATCGGCTTGTCCTTAAGCTGTGCTTTTGGTACCCTGACTCCTTGCATGCTACTTGTAGAATTTACTTGTTGATATGATGGAGAAGATTGATTGCTTTGTGGTTTGCTCTGCTGGTAACCTACTTTCCATTCCTCTTTTCTTAGTGAAATTGGAACAACGAGTTGTCCGTCTTTACGTGATAGCTTGAGCTGATTGGTATCCCAATCTGGTACTGCCTTGTACGTTTGCATCCATGAGATTCCAAGAATCATTGTCTCATTCATGTGTTCATCTGGTAAGCATACAAACTGATGAGGACATGAACATCCATGTACTATCACATTTAAGTTGACTACTCCCAATGTCGGTGTTGGGTTCTTGTTGCATCCTTTAATAGTCGCTATGCTTCCTATCATAGACTGATTTGTTGCTTCTTGTATGTGGAATAACTGACTACATTTACTCCAGCTCCTATATCGACCAATGCATTTGTGCTATGATTGTTGAGCTGTACTTTGATGCGAAGGTCCATTCCATCTAACCATTCATCATCTATTGACACGGCATCTTTCGACAATTTCCATTGTCAGTTATCTGTTTCCAGAGTGTTGATGGGAATAGGTATTTTTTGATTCTTGAGATCAGATTTCCTTTTGAGTACTCAAAGCCGAGCTTCCTCTTGGGCTTCATCAATAACCTGCTATCGTTTCATCTTTCTTTGCTTAGCTGCATGCATCCTTTCTAGCAATTCATTGGTTAGTGAAAAATTGTACTTCTTTAAACAACATCCACTAATCCAAGTAGCCATCAGTTCACAATCTAGGTTGGACAACTTGACTGCTCTACTTGGAGATACATATTCAATGATAAACGGTTTGTTTTTCTTTTTTTTAAACTTGGAAATGTGTTGCTTAAGAGAATAGACTAAAACTAAGTCCCCTTTTTTAAAGATTTTTGTAATTAGATGGGAATAAAAAAACTAATTTTGTTTCCGCTTTTGTGTAGAGATGTGAGCTACAGCAGTTAACCTTTGCTGATCTAGCTTTTCTAAATCTTTAAATCTCTCTGACAATTCATGTCCAGTCCACTCAAGATTCTTAGCTACCCTTAGTGTCGACAATAGAAATTCTATTGGCAATATAGCATCAAAATCATAAACAGGGTTAAAAAGTGTTGCATTTAAAGCTGTTTTGAATGAAACTCGATAAGCCCATAGAGCAGCATGGAGATTCATTTTCCAGTCTGTCCTTCCTGAACTAACCACTTTAGTCAATACCGAGCTAAGAATTTTATTCCTATGCTCAACTTGTCCATTTGCTTGTGGGTGATAGGGAGTTGATTTGTTATGGATGACCATAAATTCATTAAGAAGATACTCAATTACCTCATTGAGGAAATGAGTTCCCCTATCACTAAGTATTTCTATCGGCAGTCCATATCTTGTGAGGACATACTCATATAAGAATACGGCGGTGGATCTGGCATCATTCTTTTGAGTTGCTTTAGCTTCGGCCCACTTTGTCAAATAGTTTGTAGCTACAATGATATATTGAGCTTGGGTTTAGCCCAAAAAAATCTATGTACCCCATTTTGCGAAGGCTCTAGTCCCCATCATTGGTCTTAAGGGCATGCTATCTACACGGGTTGGCATTTTTGCTCGTTGACAAACATCACACCTTTGAATATATTCTTTGGAATGTGAAAAAAGTGTTGGCCACCGTATGCCTGCCATTAAGATTGCTCTTGTGGTGGTCTCACTAGAAAAGTGACCTCAGCTAATCCAGCGTGTGCTTGTTCTATAATGGAAATATATTCGTCTTCATTTGCACAAAGACGCAGATGTTGATCCTTACCTCTTCGATACAATTGGTTTCCAATAAGAGCATAGTCTCTTGCTTTTGTTTTGATTTCTCTTTGATGGCATTTACTCATATCCTCAGGAAATGTTCGGCTCGATAAGTAAGTAGCTAGATAGTTACTCCACTTAGGAACATGTGACATTTGGAACAATATTACATGAGGTATGGGTGTTTGTTTTTGACATTGAGGAAAATCTTTCACAAAAGAATGAACATCACTCCTCATAGTTGGCCAAAATACTCCAAGTCTCAAGATCCGTTGCATAGTTTGGTCTTTCACAAAGTGAAGTCCTACTATGGTAATATGTGCTTGACTTAGATATTGGTTTTTTCCCTTAGGATTAATGCACAACAGTAATACCTTTCTCGATTTATTTTGTGTATCCTATGAGCTAGTAACTGATACATAGCCAATTGATCAATTAATCCAATTGTAATAGGAAGTGGTATTTGTGAATCCACTTGAGCTATGGTCATCAATGATACCATGTTTTCCGACCATCGAGGTATCATTTCCACAAAGAACAGATATGCATCTGGTAGATCATTGTCTACTCCTTTAGGTGGTTCCCCTAAAACAATCCTAGACAAAAGATTTGCTCTTTGATGAGTAATCCCCTTTTTCACAACTACAATGAAATCAAATTGTAGAAGAATGATGAACCATATCACTATTCTTCCTCTGTTGCATGGCTTGTTGACCAAGTACAATAAGGCTTGGTGGTCCACACATAACACAACTTTTTTTGCTAATAGGTAATATCTATAATTTTTTATGGCATAGATCATTCCTAGTCCTTCCCTCTCGGTGGTGGTATAAATATTTTCCACCATGTTCAACTTTTGGTTAGCATAAGAAATAGGAAAATCAATTTTCGCGTCTCCTGGTTGAGGTAGTATACATCCGATGGAAAAATTGGAAGCATCTACCTGTATAAAGAATATCTTATTCCAATCTGGTGCTTTCAATATTGCAGCTGAAGTGAGAGCTTGCTTAAGCTTCATGAAGGATTCTTCACACTCATCATTCCATTCAAAGTGTGTAATCAAGCTATACATGGGTTTTTCAATTATAGCGTACATGTAAATGAACCGTCTGTAATATCCACAATGTCCCATGAATTCTTCAACCCCCTCGACTATTGTCGGTCTAGGCAAATCAGCAATAACATGAATTTTATCCATATCGGTAGCTATGCCATTTTTAGACACTATATGTCCAAGAATTTTTCCTTGTCTACCCATGAATGTACACTTTTCTAGATTTAAGCAAATCTTATAAAGTGTACATTTTGAATACCTTTTTGAGGTGTTCAAAATGATTAGTCCCGAATGATGAATGTATGCATAGATCATCCATATATAAGTAGCAATAATGGTTGTAGACAGGACCTGATCGATTGATAAAACTCCCTAGAGCGCCATGGATTTTGACAGGAGCCCAAGAATGCAAAGTAAAAGAGAAATTCGATCTGTGCAAAACCCCACTGGCGTAATGCACTCGCTCCAAATGTGTTTCACTAAAGAAGGGAATCTTACTGGTTTGAAGTCACACGACTTGCATAAAATGTGTCAGATATGTTTGAAGTGGAATATATCATAGTGGAAATTATGTAACAAATTCGTGTGTGGAATTTAATATCATTGCACTAGACATGTTTTGCAGTTTATTTTATCGATGGCCATTGAGAGATGTTTGTCTCTTAACATCTGCACCACAATCTACAAACTTGCGAAGTTGGTGCAATGGATCTCACAAAAAGAGATCCATGTAGACTCCATACCATTCGCCAAACTAAACGGTGCGGAGGTTGTGCGCATGTTTGAGAAACACTTTCCTACTACCATGCCAACCATTCAGGTGCATCTTCTTGTTCACATAGTTGATGAGGTGGAAATAGATGGCACAATACATTCTAGATGGATGTTCTTTGCAGAATGTTTCATGAAAATGCTCCAGGGGGATATGTGCGTCAAAAGTCATGTCCAGAGGGTAGCATGGCAGAAGGTTGGCTAGTATCAGAGTCCCTAGTATACATTGAAAAGTGGCTAGATGGATTTGATAAAGCCCGAGACAAGCTATGGCAAACCATAGATGATGAGTGCATATCTAGGATTGTCATGTGCAATCTCGGTGTTGAGAAGAAGATGACGGAAGATCTAGAGGCTAAAATCAATTGATATTGCATGGTTCACAATCCACTCATGCAAAAGTGGATTTGACAATACGAGAATGCAAAGCAAGAGTGACAAAGGGCACAGATCGAGTGGAGATGGGGAAGATGACCACCAATGCATTCTCCTGCGAGTCTAGAGAGCCTACCAACATTCATGAGCTTAAGATGGTTGCACAACCAATTAAAAAGTGCACAATAGTGCGGTGAACAAGTCACTGAGGAGGAGTGGGAATACTCTCAAGGTTGTGCAACCAAGGTAATTTGCAATGTAGGACTCACGGCTTTCTAGATGTTTGAACGGCCACTCCTAATCTTTGTTGGTTGTAGTATAAGTCGTACACAATGATGGCCGGCTTTCACAAGCTGCGCGGCCACAGGAACCAAACCCAAAAAGGGGAGCTTGGTAATATAAACAATAATAAAATGTTCTTTTTTTTGTTGTTGCCACCCCGCCACTCTTTTTCCTCCCATACATACACCCACAGTGGGTCGCCCTTCCCTTGGCACCCCCCTCCGCCCTCTCCTCCATTATTTCCCCTCTCCCTCCTTCGTTAACACATGCAGCCAGAATACCTCTCTCTCCCTCTTGTTCGTAAACCCACAAGGGGCCGCCATGCATGGGACAATTATCTCTCTCCCTCTCAATCATTATTCAAGCTAGTCTCTCTCTTACTCACACTCCCTCTTATTCTCTCACTCTCTCTCTCTCCCTCGTTACCTATATACACACACACATACACACACATACACTTACCCTCTCTCTCTCTCTCTCTCTCTCTCTCTCTCTCTCTCTCTCTCTCTCTCTCTCTCTCTCTCTTTTTCCCGTTGAAGTGTGGGCGGGAGCATCTCAAAGTCTACTTGGAAAGAGTTTGAGAATGTCCAAAAGCGTTTTCTTACAAACTTTCTCCAAGTGAAGACACAAACACCATATATGCTCCTACTTCTTGAGTTGGGATGTCTTCCAATTGAGGTTATGGGCATGGAATGTGTTGTGGAGTACATGATAAAGATGCATGAAAACCCCTCATATCGACTTCCTACAATTGCATGGGAAGCAAGCAAAAAAGTTCAAAAGACGCATAAAAAGCAAGATCTTGAGCACGGGATGGATGCAAGACATAAAGAATTGTTGGATGCATTACACTTGCTACATGATGCTTCAATTGACTCCCAAGTGAATGAAGTGTTTCTACAACGCCAATGTATTACGGCTTGGGAGAAATCCGGTGGGTCACGCTTCATACATTACACCACCCATATTGCCCCCAACTACAAAACCATGTTCTTCGCTGAAAGAGGAAACTATGCTCACACTTACATGCTTGAGCCTATCCCCTTGTCGATGATACGCACTATCGCAGCCATTCGGCTTAGCTCCCATTGCCTTCGATGCGAGATAGGGTGTTAGGATAGTGGAGAAAATTCAAATCGATTGTGTACATTATGCTCACTGCAAGTTCGAGAGTCTGAGTACCACACACTACTAGAGTGCTTAGCTTTTGGTCACATTTGACCTTGCTTCTCTCACATTTTCAGCCATAACTTAGACCTATACACTTTCCTCTCCCAGCCAAAGTGTGGACTCTCCATTGTGACTCTCATCACCACAATTTTGGAGCATCGAGAGTCACTCATCAGCCATACACATACTACATCACATGTAACTTTGGTCCCATAGGTCATATTTGACCTCCGAGGACGATAATAAAATCAATCTCTCTCTCTCTCTCTCTCTCTCTCTCTCTCTCTCTCTCTCTCTCTCTCTCTCTCTCTCTCTCTCTCTCTCTCTCTCTCTCTCTCTCTCTCTCTCTCTCTCTCTCGGCCATCTACTCTCCCTCGCTCTTTGTGTAGTTACAGCCGGTTCAGTCCAAATAATATCTCTCTCTCCCTCTAAACACCCACCACACACACACACTCGCACTCTCTCTCTCCTTAACTCCCTCACTCTCTCCCCAACACCCTCTCTCCCCCTCATCTCCCACTCTCTCTCTCTCTCTCTCTCTCTCTCTCTCTCTCTCTCTCTCTCTCTCTCTCTCTCTCTCTCTCTCTCTCTCCCCGTCCTGTGTCATCAGCCTCGCAGGGTGCAAAATAATCTCTCTCTCTCTCTCTCTCTCTCTCTCTCTCTCTCTCTCTCTCTCTCTCTCTCTCTCTCTCTCTCTCTCTCTCTCTCTCTCTCTCTCTCTCTCTCTCTCTTTCGTTACCTATACACACACACACATACACACACACACACACACACACTCCTCAACCCCTCTCTCCCCAACACCCACTCTCTCTTCCCTCAGTCTTTCTCCCTCTCTCATACTCTGTAGTAGGAAAAGCCAGCACGAGAAAAAAATATAAATAAAATGATATCTCCCTCTCTCTCATTCCCACACACACACTCACAAGTACACACATATACACACATGCACACACCCTCATCTCTTGTTCTCTCACCATCTTTCTCTCTGGATTTGGCAAATGACATCCATACACGAACACATACACCCACACATTCACACACGCTCACAAGCACATGCACATACTTACACAAGTACACGCACGCTGCCATACGCACGCACAAAAAGAAGAAAATAAAAAAGAAAATTGACATCAACGCGCCTAGCAAAACAATAAAAAGTTTCCAAAATCGCGAGATGGCGACCACGGCTCAAGGAATGACACGGAAGGCATGCCCCAACCTCTCTCTCTCTCTCTCTCTCTCTCTCTCTCCTGTGTGCAGTGTTTGTGTCATTTTTAATCACCATTGTCCGCATCCTAGTTGCTCAAATCTAGGTGGTGCCCCCTATTCATTTCTCGCGTGATGAGCTCGACATACACGGTCTTGGCGTTGAGGCTGTCGGGGTCCGTTTTGCGCTTTGCGTTTGTCATTTGGTGCCCCCATGGAGGAGGGCTTCTCAAAACCTTTAGTTTACAAGACTGAAAGGATATGCACGTTTCCAATCAGACGAATGGTTTCAAGAACTCTCCAATTGGAGAACGGAGGAGGAGGAGATGGAAGATGCGCTGACCGCCTTCATCAAAGTGCTGCTGCTAGAGTACACCATCGTAAACATCCAGGAGGTAAGTTCTTCGTCTCGCATCTCTCGCTCTAACTACAGATCAAGAGCCACCCAAGGGGGGGCTGCAGGCTGCTTTCATAGTCGTCGCCCACCGCACTCTATCAATAAGTGCCATCAATGGAGGTCAAAAAGAAGCAAAAATTCTCTACATCGACATCCATTGCAAAGAGGTCATCCATATCAAGGAAGGAAAAAGGTTGGTGAGGCCTCTATTCCCCAAGGAATCTGCAAGAAAAGGTATAGCCTCTGCCTCTAAGTGGCCAAAAGGGGCTGCTCGTGCTAAAGGAAAGGAAGGGCTAGGCCAGTCCTGAATCACATGACCCCAAAGAAAGAAACGCCTAGCCACACGAGTGCTTCGAGTTCGAAAAGCAGAATCGTGCCTAGTTTGCCAACAAGAAGGTCATCCAAGGCAAAGCGACGGAAGATCACCTATCGATTTTTACGCGGCGCATGCAAGTGCTACCAGTCCACTTCAACAACCCCAAAGCAGAAGTGGTAGGAAGGTTCCCATGCCCTAAAGAGGAGTGGTTTGGCTACTGTACTTGCTGCTTTGGATGGCGAGTAGAGGGTCTTCCTCCTCTCCCCATACAACTCATCCTGAAGAAATTGTCTACCACGGGTGATCCCAATCGGCTGGAGACGCGTTACAACTAAATGATGTGGAGTTCATGCAACAAGCCGACTAGGTAATTACTTGCAACTGCTACTAGCTAGAAGGCTAGAAGTGGTCAAACGCGTCGCCATCACTCCATACGTGTTGGGCGACGAAGGGAAGGTGGATCCTATGAAGGGCGATGACCTCCTGTGGATGTGCCGGCATGGTAAGGGTGTAAGTAGGTGCTCTACAACTCTATGCATCATGGATAACGGACCAACCACCTTTTCGTTAAGGTTTCTGCAACACATGCATGTAAATATATATGTAGATAGAAAAATCTTCTTATATCAACAGAAGATCGTGTATCTGTTTGATGTTGCGGTGCTAGGAGAGATCCTTAGCCCCCCAAACCCTATTATCCTCCCCGTGTTGGATTACCATCACTCTTTCAATGTTTCCATGTTTATTCTTCTTTGATCTATGCACCCAACCCTGTGAGAAAGCCGCTATAAGCCGTCGAGTCATTTATGTCATTTTTATTATAAAAAAAAGGTTTGTAACTTTTTGCTCATTGAGTTACTACCATGGCAAGTGTTTTTTTTCCCACATTCAATGGAAAAAAGGAAGAAGACATCACCACCAACTTTCTGGATGACTTTGACATCACTTGTATGGTTTCCAACAAGGATGACAATGCCTCATGGCTACGAAAGTTTTCTCTACTAATGAAAGTAGAGGCCAAGTCTTGGTACAATGCTTTGCCCCAAGCTACCAAGAATGCATGGGACGTACTAAGTGCTACCTTTGTGAAGAGGTTTGGTGGAGGCACGACCTCAAAAAAGTTATGGCAACTGCTCACAGAGTTAAAGCATGAGAGTATGCTAGAGTATGCCACTTACGAATCCAAGTTTTTGGATTTGTGGGAGTGATGGGTTGCCTCATTGGAGGAAGGTGAAGGAGCGCCTGGTTTCCTAAAGAAGGACCGTTTCATTGTTGGCATGTGGTCGTCACTTAAAGAGAAGGTGAAGGGGAGATTCCATGTAATGTATGAGTTGGCAGTGGAAGTAGCCCACCTTAAAGACAAGGAGTTGTACATGCAAGCAAGAGTCAACGAGTCAGAGGAATCGAGCTCAGTCCGACTAACCCCAGTGACTGCAACAACTTCTCAGAGAACTCAACCACAAGAGTCATCAGAAGAGGAGCAAGACGTGTTGAGTAGAATCACTACTCAGCTTGAAAGTCTATCCGTGCAACTGGTGCAGCAAGGGTATGCACCTATCAGAAATCTAGAGAAAGGGAGAGGACAACAAAGGTAAAACCAAGAATACCACTGCTACAATTGTGGGGAGGACGGCCATGGAATGTACTACTGTCCTCATCCAAGAAGATAGAACTTCAATAGAGGAGGAAGACAGAATCAGATCTCTCCACCAAGGGCAAGACCACCACCACCCAGGCAACCAGGAACAATTTCACCGGTCCAAATTCTTACACTACCACCGCAACCTCTCATTCCATCACTACCTCCACCACCTGCTGGAAATGAAGCAGTGAGTGTCATTAGACTGAAAGCTAAAGGGAAGGCAAAGGTAGAAGAGACGGTCAAAGAGAAGAACAAAGGGAAGGGGAAAGTAGGAGAAGTAGATGCCATGGGAGTGAAGCATGCCAGGCACGAAGAAGCCTCTTAAAGGGAGGAGAAGATGAAAGGAAAAGGAAAGTCTATCAAGCAAGCATCTAAGCCTCAATGGAAGATCGACATTGTGGAGTTTTCATTGGGTGAGTATGCTAAACCATATGACCTAGTTCAGGATGTATTGATGCAGGGTCCAAAGATAACCTGGCCCTAATTAATCCATCTTTTACCAAGGATGAGAAGACAATGGATGAAGATGGTAAGTACTAGAAATTCAAGACCAAGGATAGCTGGGGCTATCTCTGGGAGGAATCTTGACGACATCCTACCTATCATGCATGTCCACATCAAGGGGCAACTTATCTCAAACATCTACACAGATGGTGGCACATAGATATGCATCATGAGTGAGAAAATGATGCACCATCTAGGCCTAGAGGTAAGTAAGTCGGCACCCTGCTGGGCTAAAATGGCAAATAACATCAAAGTGAAGTGCGTAGGCATTGTGAATACAGTCAAAGTGAAGGCATCTAACATAGAAGTGGAGGTAGACATTTTTGTCATGCCGCACAAAGGGGAGGGCTACCCTATCATTCTTGGAAGACCATGGCTCATGGCTATGGAGGCTAAGCAAGACTGGAGTACTGGAATGATCCAGATGAAGGATGCTAAAGGAAAGTCCATATTCTATGACATGAAGACTGGGAAGCAATGCAACATGATCTTGGAGGCATTGGAAGATGAGTTCACCAGTGATTACCATTGCATAAGAAGACCAGAAAAGGACAACTTTCATAACACCATGGGATGTTTTGCTTACAGGTTGATGCCTTTTGGCCTCACCAATGATCCGGCCACATTCCAATGCTATGTAAATTTTGTCTTCTAGCCATACTTTGGTAAGTCACTACGAGTTTTCATAGATGATTTTTGCATCTACAGTTCTCGCTCCCTCCATTTGAGCAAGGTCTATGATGGCCTGGCTAGGTTGAAAACCTTGGGTGGCCAACTTAACATAAATAAGTGTCACATTGGTGAAAGCAAGGTCACTCTTCTCGGCCATGTAATTTCAGCAAAGGGAATTGAGGCTAGCAAGATTCAAGCTTTAGTATCTCTGTCATCACCCACAACAGCTAATCAATTGGTCTCTTTCCTTCAGAAGGTAAGGTGTTTGAGCAGTTTCATCCACTTGCTCTCTCACGTGGTTCTCCCTCTACAACAAGTCACTCATAAAGATATATTCCTATGGAGTGAAGAAAATGAGCAACAATTTAGGGAAGTGAAACAGATCCTGGCTACACTTCCCACCATTGCACCCCCTAGATGGGACGAGCTATTTTATGTTAACCCCAGTGTAGGAAGTGTTGAGAGAGAGAGAGAGAGAGAGAGAGCACATAAATAGAACCCCAAAGTGTGTAGAATACACACATGAGATGATGCATATATAGAGGGGACCTGGGTTCCATATATAGAGAAGCCATATATTGAGTAGCTTCACATATAAGCTCAACACCCCCACTCAAATAAGGGTCCCTAACTGTGGATAAAAAAACCCTTGGGGGATCGAGGGAAAAACCCACAGCTCTATATACACCCACCGTTATATTATAAAAATCTTTGAATATACAAATGTTCACGAGGAGCTACATCACTCCTTTTACAATGAATATTTTATGAGAAGCTACATCACTCCTTTACAATGAATGTTTTATGAGGAGTTACATTACTCCTATCCTATCAAATACAATAATGAATACAAAGGTTCAATAAAGAGGTGTAAAGGCTATCGATTAGCTTGTAATCAAAAGTGTCTCCGTGAATCTGCTGTGTAGCTTGTCATCAATATCGCATCACCAAACATGTCTTCATGTTGTCATCAATATGGCATCACCAAACATATCTTCATAAATCTTTTATTGTCTCCAAGTTTGTCTTCATAAAATCAATTCTTTGATCAATCCTACATAGATCATAAACTCAAAAAAACATAGTCATGAAAATTATTAGTATCGTTAGTGAAATAATTACGTTCACAATGCCATAAGAGATGGTTCGCGACGCCACTCTTTTGATGACATATATATGCACGACAAAATATGGTACATAAATACGCACGACAACATATGGTACATAAAGTATGAACATAAAAGTACAAGATGTGTGATTACATGATGCAAATGATATGTGTATATACTACAAACAACAACATTTATCAACGTAGTGATCAATAAATATCATCAAAGTGTTAACAAAACATCATCATTGTATCCATAAAAATGAATAAATCATCATGGTATCAACAAAAAGCATCATGATATCACCGAGAATAATCATTGTATCAACGAAACAACATCATGGCATCACCGAGAATAACCATGGTATCAACGAAATAACATCATGGTATCACCGAGAATAACCATGGTATCAACAAAAAAACATCATGCTATCACCGAGAATAACCATGGTATCAACGAAACAACATCATGGTATCACCGAGAATAACCATGGTATCAACGAAACATCATCATGGTATCAACAAAAATCACCATGGAATCAACGAAATATCATCATGGAATCACCAAGAATAACCATGGTATCAACGAAATATCATCATGGCATCACTGAGAATAACCATGGTATCAATGAAATATCATCATGGTATCAACGAAAATCACCATGACCAAAGTACTAACAAAATATCATCATGGTACCATCAAAATCACTATGGTATCAACGAGAAATTATCAATAAAACGACGTAAACTATATCTCTAAAAAAATAATTATAGGAGAATCAATGAATGAGTATATCATATAACAAAAGATCATGTACCAACAGTAGCTCGATAGAATTTGGATGATCATCAACGGCTCGACTGAATCGGAATGATATGTAAGTAGCTTTTGCAGCAAAGTTACGTCAGTAACAAATATATGATTGATGAAGAAAAAATATAATTGAGAAGTTTTCAATTATGAGAAAAATCAAAAGCAAAAAGTAAAATTTTGCTTTTCAAACATATTCGCAGTCCGAGACGATAACCCAAAATCGGTACAGAATTTAGAGAAACTTTTTTTTGCAAAGTTAGAGACCACATCGATTCTGATGGCTCAAGCGAATAGTTTCTCATCGATTCCGATGCTTGTAGCAGATAGTTTCTGCAAAATTGTTTTCAATAAGCAGAAAAATCAAAAACATAAAACGAAACTTTCTTTTGAGGTATGTACACAGTCCGCGAACAATAACTCAAAATCGGTGCAGAATTTGAAAAAACTTCCTTCTGCAAAGTTGTAGACCACATCGATTTCAGTTCCTTTGACGGGTAGTTTCTGCAAAATTGTTTTCAATTAGCCAAAAAATCAAAAACAGAAAGTGGAAGTTGCTTTTCAGGTATGTATGCAGTCCGCGAACGATAACTCAAAAACCGTGCAGAATTTGAAAAAACTTCCTTCTGCAAAGTTGTAGACCATATCGATTCCGGTCTTTTTAGTGGGTAGTTTCTGCAAAGTCATTTTCAATTAGCGGAAAAATCAAAAATAAAAAGCGGAAGTTGCTTTTCAGGTGTGTACGCAGTCCGGCAACGATAACTCAAAATAAGTATAGAATCTGAAAAAACTTCCTTCTGCAAAGTTGTAGACCACATCGATACCGGTGCCTTAGGTGGGTAGTTTCTGCAAAATCGATTTTGATCGGGAGAAAAATGGAAAACAAAAACGTACTGCTCTGATACCATGTTGAGAGAGAGAGAGAGAGAGCACATAAATAGAACCCCAAAGTGTGTAGAATACACACATGAGATGATGCATATATAGAGGGGACCTGGGTGCCATATATAGAGAAGCCATATATTGAGTAGCTTCACATATAAGCTCAACAGAAAGTGATACACTTGGAGCCGTACTAATGCAAAAGGATCCCCAAACATCTTTCATGCATCCTATCTACTTCTCTAGTTGCGTCATGACCCCATCAGAAAAATGATTCACTGCGGTAGAGCAGGTATGGTGCTTGCATTGATGTTTGCCACTGTAAAGTTCCGCTCTTATCTATTGCCTAGACCCTTTGTAATTCTGAGAATGGAAGAGGTCTTTCCATATGTGATGCAACACATGGATGTCTCATCTAGAATCTCTAAGTGGCTTGTTAGATTACAAGAGTTTGATTACACCATGCAAGTAGAGAACTCCACCAAGGCTAGTCTAGCAAGTATTCTTACTCATCGTCACTATGAGATGAAGCTAAAGGTCAACACAGAAGGTAAAGAAATGACACCAATGATAGAAATTCCTAAGCTAGAAAGATCTCATTCTCTTTTCTTTGATGGAGCATACAAAAGATTAGTGGACCAGGCTGGAGCTAACATCATTATTTTTAATGAACAAAAGTAAAAGGTATTATCTATTGGGAAGTTGCTACACTCCCACTCCCACAACAAAGCAGAGTACCCGGTCCTAATTTTTGGTTTAGAACAATGTGTTTTGCAAGGGGTTCAACGCCTAAATGTGTTTAGTGATGCCATGCTTTTGATAAAGCAGAAGGTAAAGAAATGACACCAATGATAGAAATTCCTAAGCTAGAAAGATCTCATTCTCTTTTCTTTGATGGAGCATACAAAAGATCAGTGGACCAGGCTGGAGCTAACATCATCATTTTCAATGAACAAAAGTAAAAGGTATTATGTATTGGGCAGTTGCTACACTCCCACTCCCACAACAAAGCAGAGTACCCGGTCCTAATTTTTGGTTTAGAACAATGTGTTTTGAAAGGGGTTCAACACCTAAATGTGTTTAGTGATGCCATGCTTTTGATAAAGCAGATAAACGGCACTTGAATTTGTAAAAATCAGGTTTTACTTGGCCAATTATGCCAAGTTAAGGATATTTTAAGAAAGTTTGAAGCAGTGCAGTTATTTCATGTCCCTGGGGCAGAAAATCAAGAGGCGAATGCTCTAGCCAAGGAAAGAATACAAGATGTTCCCATACGAGCAATCAAATTGAAGTTTCCCCTCTTTCAGATGCTATGCATGATATAATTAGTTTCTTAGATACAGAAGAATGTCTTGATGGGTATACCGAGGGCCAGAAACAATGGCTTGTTTGAAAGGTAACAAGATACCACCTTGTAAACAACAACTTATATTGCAAGGGCAAAGACCAAATTCTCAGGAGAGTGCCAATCTCCAGTGAAATCACAGAGGTGATCTCAAGTTTCCATGGTGGTGTCTGTGATGGCCACTTTGTTCTATATATCACTAGCAAGAAGATTCTACAGGTAGGATTCTCTTTGCCTAGTCTGAACAGGGGTGTGCATCATTGGTGTAAAATATGCAGAGCTTGTCACGTATCCAGTGATCTAGCACTAACCTATGAGCCACAAAATCCTACCATCTCATATGGTCCATTTGAGAAGTGGAGAATAGATGCAATTGTTCCTTTACCAAGGGTCCAATCAAGTAAACCGTACATTCTAGTTGGTGTAGATAACATGACCCAATAGGTGGAATCAACAGCCACCACACACATTACAACCCAAGAAGTGGTGAAGTTCATATTTGAGCACATTTGTTGCCGTTGCTGCTTTGGCACACCTCTGGAGATGATATTTGATAGAGGGCTAGGTTTTAGAGGCAACTTGGTGGGAGAATTGATGAAAAAGTTAGGCATCACACGCCGACACTCCACCCCATACTATCCATAGTGCAATGCTCTAGTGGAAAAGGTAAACAGCATGATCTGTAAGATCATCACAAAATAGGTGAATAACCACACAAGTGATTGGGATAAGCATCTCATGGCTGCTCTTTAGGCCTACCGCACAACATTCCAATATCACTAGGTTTCACACCTTTTCATCTGGTATATGGAAAGGAGGCCATTCTACACATCGAGGTACAGATAGACAGCTTGCGAGTCATGGCTAGCCAGTTACAGCACCCAATTGCCCATCCCCGCAACCACATCTTGGATCTAGAAAGGATTCAGCTAGATAGGGAAGATGCAATCAACCACTATGCAGCATAAGTAGAGCGACGCCGATTCACATTCAATCAAGGGATTAAGGAAAAGGGTATAAAGAAAGGCATGTTAGTGTTGAGATACGACAACAGATTTGACACTAGGAAAGATAAGAAGTTTCAGCCCAGATGGGAAGGGCCATTCATTGTCAAAAAGTGATAAACCAATGGCAACTACAAATTGATGGAAGCAGATGGTTGAATTCACAAGACCAGAGTCAATGGATGGAGGCTAAAAAGGTACTTCTTAAGGTTTGATCCAGAGTTCATGCTAGATATTCCAGAGGAGGGAGAACCCTCCAAATCTGTTGCTAGGGAATCAAAAGCAGATCTAGAAGCATGAATGCCTCTAGCTAGAAGGGGAGGGCTAATGATGGCCGGCTTTCACAAGGTGCAGCCGCGGGAGCCAAACCCAAAAAGGGGAGGTTGGTAATATAAAATTAATATTAAATGTTATTTTTTTTGCTATTGCCGCCCCACCACTCTTTTCCCTCCCATGCATACGCCCACAGTGAGCCACCCCTTCCTTCGCACCACCCTCCCCCCTCTCCTCCATTATTTCACCTCTCCCTCCTTCATTAACACATGCAGCCAGAATCCTTCTCTCTCCCTCTCGTTCGGCAACCCACAGGGGGACCGCCATGCATGGAACAATTCTCTCTCTCCCTCTCATCCATTATTCAAGCTAGTCTCTCTCTCTCTTACTCACACTCCCTCTCTCTCACTCTGTGTAACCAGCCTAGTGGGCGCATAATATATATATATCTCCCTCGGCCCGCCATGCATAAGTACCAAAAAGTCCCACTCTCTCTCCCCAACTCCCTCAGTCTCTCCCTCATTCAGCCCCCATTTTCTCCCTCGCTCATTCTCATTATGACAATAAGCTCTCTCTCTCTCTCTCTCTCTCTCTCTCTCTCTCTCTCTCTCTCTCTCTCTCTCTCTCTCTCTCTCTCTCTCTCTCTCTCTCTCTCTCTCTCTCTCTCTCTCTCTCCCTCTAAACACCCACCACACACACACACACTTTCACTCTCTCGCCATCTCCCTCACTCTCTTCCCAGAGCCCTCTCCCCCCGTCCTTTCCCACTCTCGGACTCTCTCTCTCTCTCTCTCTCTCTCTCTCTCTCTCTCTCTCTCTCTCTCTCTCTCTCTCTCTCTCTCTCTCTCTCTCTCTCTCTCTCTCTCTCTCTCTCTCTCTCTCTCTCTCCGTCCTGTGTCATTAGCCCCGCAGGGTGAAAATAATCCCTCTCTCTCTCTCTCTCTCTCTCTCTCTCTCTCTCTCTTGTTACCTACACACACACACCTACCTCTACACACACACACACACACACACACACACACCTTAGCCCCTATCTCCGCAACACCCGCTCTCTCTCCCATCAGCCTTTCTCTTTCTCTCGTTCTCTGTAGTAGGCAAAGCCACCACGTAAAAAAGATATAAATAAAATAATATCTCCCACTCTCTCATTCCCACACACACACACACTCACGTATACAAACACAGACACTCACGTATACAAACACACACACTCACAAGTACACACATATACACACATGCATGCACCCTCATCTCTCGTTCTCTCACCATCTTTCTCTCTAGATTCGATAAATAACATCCATATACAAACACATACACCCACACATTTACACACGCTCACAAGCATATGCACATACACGCACACCATGCGCACGCACAAGAAAAAGAAAATTCAAAAGAAACTCAACATCGACGCCTAACACAACAACAAAAAGACGCCAAAATCGCGAGATGGCGACCACGGTTCAAGCAATGATGCTGAAGGCATGCCCCAACCGACGCTGTAACTGGTAAACGTGCTACATGGATGCACCAACAAAGCTCGTTATTCATTGGCATCTCGCCCACAACACATCTTCGCAGTAAGTATCCATAGGGTAATCTATTTTCCCGTTTTCAAGCTAAAAATCTTGTATAAAAAACCAATTGTATATTGCCACTTCTCTCTAGGTGATGGTCACAAAGGCCCACCTAGGAGATATCATTTTAAAGTTCTCGTAAGAAAAATCAAAGGTCAACCATCTAGGACCCAACTCCTTGCTTTGTATCTCCTGATTAGGGCCCTAAACTAATCATATTATCCTAAACTAATGTAGCCTGCATTTATAAAAGAGCACTGAGAGGTCACTATCAGGAGGCACTTGGGAGTCAGCACTTGAGAAGGAAGCCATACACACACCCTGACTCCAAGGTCGCCACACACAAGAGTAGAATCTTTGGGCTTGTTGAAGTTACTCTAGAGAATGCACTATAGGCTCTCTATCTCTTGGTATCTCTCTATCACCAGAGTCGCCATCTTGTCGAAACTAAGGTTTCTGTAAATATCGATTTGAGTCAAGTTTCCCTCACATCCCGGGGGGTTTTCATCACCTACATCTCTCTCTCTCTCTCTCTCTCTCTCTCTCTCTCTCTCTCTCTCTCTCTCTCTCTCTCTCTCTCTACAGTGTGCAGTATTTGTGCCATTTTAAATCACCACTGTCTGTGTCCTAGCTGCTCAAAGCTAGGTGGTACCCCTTGTTCATTCCCCGTGACGAGCAGCATACACGTTCCTGGCGTTGAGGCCATCGGGGTCCGTTTTGTGCTTTGCATCGGGGTCAACAGCAGCATGGTGTAAAGGTCAAAATTTTAAGGTGGACAAAATAGACAAAAAGCGTTTTACACAAAATTGTGGAATCATGGCAAAATTTGAACAGTCTAGTCGACGACGGTCCTCTGATGCAGATCCTGTGGTGGCAAAATTCACTTACTTCAGCACTCTATAAGAGATTTTGAGGATCGATTATAGATGATTTTTTGTGGACTTGTATGATGTGCAATGGTTCAAGGTAAACATGGAGGGTCGCAACGCTACTGTGCACAGAAGAGAGTTTGGTTTCCTTAAGGTGGATTTAACTAAAAAATGGACCAACCTAAGAGACACTTTCATACTACCCGATCATTATGAACAAGTAAGTCTGTAAATATTTAACATCAAAATTTTAGAAGTTATGTGCCTGGAAGCACTCATGAAAGCTATGTGGTTCTAGCAGGTGGTATTTCATCCTACAAAGTCTGCATCAAACTGGTGGTACGTCATAGAGGAAGTCCCTCATAGTGCACGGACGTATAAGGGCTACCCCGTGCCAATCACAGTGGCATCAATGGAGGAGATCGGAGAGGATGCTCAGTCAAAAGCCGCTGAGGTGGTTCCAGACAAGCATCAAGCTGCTACTATCTATGGGGTGCATGCAGAGGATCTACAAAATGAAACAAAGGACATCTGCCTAAACGGAGAGCTCTATATAGACATAGGGAGCTATGTTGAGCTATGCGAGGATAAGAGAGAGACCCTTTAAAGCCATAAACATTGTATTTGAACAATTTTGCTTTGTTTTATAATATATATTGAATTCACGTGTCTTTTTGTCCATTCTTGTTTATATGCTATACTTGAGAAATTTAAATTGTGTTTAATTGTCATCTCTTTCACTCCAAGCCAAAGGAGTCCTCAAAGGGCAGGTAGATCTTGCTCTTCTAACAAAGAAGCAGGAAGCGTGAATTACTACTCACTGAGGTTTAATTTGAAGCCGGCTTGAACTCCTCATCGCAGGAATCCATCCCCCTTTATGAGTCCTCTCTCTCTCTCTCTCTCTCTCTCTCTCTCTCTCTCTCTCTCTCTCTCTCTCTCTCTCTCTCTCTCTCTCTCTCTCTCTCTCTCTACAGGAATCCCTCCCCCTATTATCTATAGTATACATTATTATAACTTGTATATATTTTCTTCTCCATTCAATATTAATATTAAATTCTCGTGTGTTTTAATGCAGGTATGGATGATGATAAGTTTCTTTCTTCTTTGTCACCCCAAGTAGAGGAGGTGGTACGAGGAGCATCATCGCTTGACAATGGTCATAAGACCATTCTATCATTACAAGGATAAAATCCAAGCTTGGATTGTAGATAGCAATACCATACTTCAATTTTTAAAAAAAATCCCCAAAATGCTTGATCTTAGGTCCATGCTTGAAAAGGTAATGATAAGGATCAATGTGAAGCTAGGAATCTTTCTCCAAATTCCTAGTATATGGAAAAGTCCTGAGTTCCAAAATATATATCATGGTCACAATACCATGCATTCTTGTTTAAATTTTGGATTTCAATATCTAGAATTATAAATCTTTATGAAACGTCAAATCCATAACCCTTCAATATCTACAATGAATTCAAATCTCTTTCTTCAAGTGAAACGTCATACGTCAAATATCTGTGTGAAATATGATATGATGGATAGTATTCTCTCGACAGAAACATCATGTAGACTACAAGAGATTATGTGCACTTGTGATGCTTTTAGCGATGGAAATACATCGGGTTGTTAACTTCCCGGCGTCGCTAAGACCGTCACTTCAAGCGTCGCTATGGAAACGCCGCTATAACCATCGCTATAGGCGTCGCTATAGGCATCGCTATACACGTCTCTATATAGCAACATATATAGCAATGCCTATAGCGATGATTGCAGTTCTTCTGACGCTTATAGAGACGTTGCAGAACTTCATATAGAGACGCTTATAGCGACATTCGAGAGTGAAATTTTTTGGGTAGCAAGGCATTCATGCCCTGCCACCCATCAACCATATTGAACGTTTCCAAAATATAGTATACCTCAATGAATCCAAGATAAGAACAAATTCACCTTTGAAAGAAAGTGCAACGTATAGACCCAAAGTAGTCACCCACAAGTCAATATAACCATTAACTCCATCATGCATAGTATTGTCTACAGAATAAAGATACAAAACTGACAAAAGTGATTGGACGAAACTGAATTGACGACAGTAAATCAATGACAATTATACACATCATAGGCAAGACCACTTGATTGTTAAGCTTTGCAAGTGTAATAATTACAACACAATTGTCATTATTGAGAAAGTACATTGTTTTTCAATAGTTACAAAAAGATGTACACACGTCATCTCATTATACATGCTATGACAAAAGAAAACTAATGCTATTTGGATATGGCTAGAGTGATGTTGTCTAATCAGACATCTCATTACATCCAAGCGGTGTATCTATTGGATTCTGCCAAAAAATCAATAAGATTTTCTGTAAGTATAAACATATAGTTACAAAATAATCTATTTTCTTAGCTTATCATTAAAATACAACAAATGTAAAAGAGTAAAGTGAAATACTAACCATGCCACCGCAAGAACTGAGAATGTCCATCAGAGCGTTTAAGCCCTTTTTGCCTACGTACTCGTGCTCATACGTTGTGGGATCACGTCCGGTCATCGACCATTATTCAAAACATACAAAGAATACATTATGTTAGAATTTAAAAGTACAAATAGACATAAATACCAAACCTAAAGAGCAATGAAAAAACATTTACAAAATCGGCCTCAAATGATGCCCACCCGTCGCTCCCCAAGTGGTGCGAGCTCCCTGCCTCTACTCGCACTTTGACTTCCTCCTTGTGTTGATTCCACTTGTCAGGATTCTCGCATGCTGCTCGCTTCACATTCTTCCAATCTTCTTTAGCCAGCCAATTTGGTCTTGTGTTGCATTTATTTGATCAAATAATGCAATTTATATCGAATAACTCGTCATTATTCGTGTATTATCGTAAAATACATGGTATTTTTGGATAATTTATAATCTATCGATTGATAAACTATTGATCGATATTGTATCAATCAATAAACTATCTATCCATACAATATCGACTGATACGTTATATTTATATAAAAAAACGCACGTCGTTGTTCGATATGTTTTTGATCGATCTCAATTTTGGAGCTTTCTAGTTGTCTACAGCTCACACTCTCTACGTCATACTCTCGAGACACATTGTATTCTCTCTATGTTTAAGGCGATGGATTTGTTTTGGAGTTGCTAATTGATGAATTTGTTGAGAGTCAAGCAATGTCTTTTTATTTGATTGCCAAGCAATATCCTCAATACTTGCGTTTATGCCAATTCTCTTCAATACTTGGCTTTAATGCTACTAAATAAAAAAAGTGAGATATATAGCTCAATAAGGAGCTATAGTGAGAAAAAATGAGATACATTATCATGAAAGATGTTTACATTTCGCCATCTACCATAGGCACTAGGTCATCAACCTCTTCATTGTCTGAACATTCTGTAGACAGTTCCCACTCCATCTCATCGTCGGTACATCTCTGTTCCGCCACAATTTTATGCGTTTGAAGCACTTCAAAGTGTACTTCGGTCACACATGTGGCTGTCTTTGTGGGTGCATGAAAGAGATGCATGTTACAAAAGACGTACACAAGGTGTGCGGCATGAGCAGGACTTAAGTAATTTCTTCACTTTGAGTGAACAAAGTCATACGAAGACCAATTGCGCTCACAACTACCACTGGATGCCACGACCGAAAGCACCCTAGTTGCCATGTGTTGTAACTCAACTACGTCTCCTCCATATTCTTTCCACCATACTCGGACTGAAATGTTTTTACGCTATTAAGAACCCAAGGATCTCCAAAAGTTCCTTCCCTATTGGCATAATCCACCCCCTGCTGAAATGCATCCATGCCACCATCGCCTTGCAACAACTGCGAGCAGATATTTCTAAAGTCTCTCATCACCTCTTTGTTGGAGGCTTGTCGGTTCATCTGGAACTTTGGATCCAATACAAATGCAGCACCATGCAATGGTGTGTGCATTTGAGCCCATTGTTTTTCCACAAGATGCACGACCTGTGATCTCTTGCACTGTAGTGGCTGTATTCTTTGGTTTGACACAACGCCTCAGACATGATCCAATAAACCTTACCAATGACAAACTTATCTGTGTCGACAACCCTTAGTAGTTCCACATA
Organism: Adiantum capillus-veneris; assembly: GCF_014529385.1. NCBI lineage: Eukaryota > Viridiplantae > Streptophyta > Polypodiopsida > Polypodiales > Pteridaceae > Adiantum > Adiantum capillus-veneris. The sequence continues at coordinate 39,072,624 of NC_140959.1, forward strand.
GGGCTTAGTAACCCCAACAAGTTTGTCAATGTTCCGCCAAAAGAGAGGAGATTGCACCAAGGACACACATTTTTGAGCTGCTTCATGATGGCTTGGATACTTGCTGAGCCAAGCCTCCCAATGGAGATCTGCAATAGTTTCTGTAAGAGCCGCTCGCACTTCAATGAGATTATTTAAAGGGGAAATTACCAAAATACCCCTCTAATTTGAGGAAATTCCCAAAATACCCCTCAAATTTCAAAAATTCCCAAAATGCCCCTGATATTTTGTCATAAATTCCCAAAATGCCCTTCAAATTTTCCAAAATTCCCAAAATACCCCTAGTTGTGAGACTAAATTTCTCGAAAAATAAATTTTTCTTTAGGTCTGTCGTACAAGATGCTAAAACTACTATTTGAGTTGGTTACGTAGGCTTTGGAGATGAATTGCTTCATTATTTTTAGACATAATTGCCTTTTTTGCGATGGTAATTGGTGACAAGAAGAGTGATTGTCTGTCGTACAAGATGCTAAAACTACACTAACTACTATTTGAGTTGGTTACGTAGGCTTTGGAGATGAATTGCTTCATTATTTTTAGACATAATTGCCTTTTTTGCGATGGTAATTGGTGACAAATTACATGCTGAGCACTCAAAAACGGATCTCAATTGTCAAAAACAAATGAAGATTAGAAAATCTTGAACATTCCAACCAAAATAGATACAAGGGTATTTTGGGAATTTCCTCAAATTAGAGGGGTATTTTGGTAATTTTCCCTTATTTAAAACATAGTATGATGTAACGAACCGTGTTGCACAATAAATTTGAAGTACTTTTTTCGGAGACTTGGAACGAAATAAAGCATATGTAAACTGATGTTCCCGTATAAACTTGACTATGTGATTGGCATCAATAAGAACCTGTTTTATGAATGATAAGTTGCCCATATCCTTTAGGAGTAAATTCAGGGTGTGAGCTGCACATCCAATCCATGTAATTTTTGAGTAATTTTCCATAATGGCTAAACCTGCTCCTTTGTAGTTTGAAGCATTATCTGTAACAATAGCTATCACATTCTTCGGTCCACCCAGGCGAGCAATAGCTTGCTCATATACCTTTGTCAACTAGAGAGATGTCTTCTCTTTCAATGAGGTATCAATGGCCTCCAAAAACATTGCACCTTTGGGACAAATTACCATGACATTAGTCAATGGTTTTTCCTGACAGCTGGTCCATCCATCAAGGGCTATGGTACAGCCAAACGCTGGAACAAATTCAAGCACTGTTCGCCTGAGAATCGCTTATGTACTGCTCTTGACTTTGTCAACATAGTTTGTTCACATTTTATTATAATCGGGATAGATAAATCCTTTTTTTTATAGTTGACATTAGGCCGGGCATCTTTGAAAATAGGATTTCTTATGACATTAAATGGGATTCCACAAGCCATGAAGGCTTGTGTCCACGTTAGATGCAATTCAAGCATGTCATGTTGAGTGAATGATGCCTGTAGAGTCCCAGGCGTACTGGCTCTGTTGGATGTCCCGGGACTAGCATCTATCCCTCCCATGGCACCATTTGGAAAACTGTAAGGATTTTGAGGTGTTCGGGTTGTTCCCATTGAAGGTTCTTGGTTAGCTCGCATGTATTCTTGATCTACACTCACTTCTTCCATGTTGACAGATGACGCACTTGTCATACCCTTCTGTCTCTTAGGAAGAAGTCCTGCCTGTTTGCATTTCTTTACATACCTTGCAAAGTGGACCCATATGTCGTTAGGTGGTGCTCCAATTCTTTCACATTGGGACTAGTGTCGAATAAATGTTCTTTGCTACGAGTTGCATTGCCGTGCCACTTATGCCCACAATGTTTGCATTCCAAAAATGAAATTGTTTTGCCTCTCTCTTTTTCCTCCACATACGACCACTCTTTTCCTCGCACGATTCTTTTTTACTTCAACAAAATATATCCTACAATCAATAGATACACTATGATTATAATTTTTCACCATCCATAAGAAGAGGGGTAATTGCTATTTAGTTATCTTAATCATATGTACAAGCTAAGGAAGGATACAAATATACTAAGAATCCTTGATCAAAGGCACTAGATAAAGGAGATGGCCTATATCAATTATAGGAGTCTAAAAGTAGATAAAAGGTTATATATATGATTTGCTAAATTATAATGATGAATGAATAGTGTTAAGATAATATTTTAGGGAAGATCACCAATGGATATATCATTCTTGGCTACTAGGTGGTAAAGAGCGTTTGCTCAAGACAACCTAGATGAGCGATGGATTCATCTCACATTCCACTATCTATGTCTCTTGGAGGTAGGAGCTACTGATCAAACACAACCAATCAACCCTAAAATAAATGGGGTCTCTAATTTCTATATCAACATAGAGGTAAGAGCATGAGATAACATCCATGAGACTCCCAAGTACTATGCATGACTAATATTCACTAGGAGGTAAGAGCTTTCGCTCGATCACAACCTAGTGAATTCTATAGGTAATCCACCATATTCACTTGGAAACCTCACTTGGAGGTAAGAGAATCATCTCATAACAACCAAGAGGCACTAAGTGGACATATTCTATGCAGCCAAGTGAATCCTACTTCATACCTTAAACCTCATTTGGAAGTAAGAGAATCATCTGATAACAATCAAGAGACACTAAGTGGACCTATTCTATGTCTATATGGAGGTAAGAACATTTATTCATGACAATCAAAAGACCCTACATGTATGTGTATATGTTCCAAATGTATGAACTCACTATTATTTGTGCACATATTATCGCTATGATAGATTTTAACCATCAAATATCACTTTTAGTATCTCTTCTAAACCAAATAGATCTAAGAGTATAGCTTCTAATGTTTAGAATTATACATTCGCACTATAGCTAGTAAAGTAACCTCTAATGCGTACAATTATTTATTTATCTATTCTGATTTATTTATTTACTTAGTAAAAGTATAGTCTCTATTGCTTAAAGTAATTTATTTAATCTTAGCAATAGAGTTAAAGAATAACTTCTATTGTTAAGAATTATAGGTGATTCAAATCTATATCATTATTTTATACATTAAAAATAATATTTTCTTAAAAAATCAAAGATTTTTTAAGTTGACAACTCAACCTTTCTATGTTGTAGGTAACCTGACAGTTTGGTGAAGGGAATTGTAGCTAAAACACCCAAATTTGGGCTTTATATACTACTATTATATCAATCAAAAACATATAGATTGATTTAAACTATCGATCAAAAGCCTATCAATTGATTAAGTATTGTTGATAGTTTATCGATCGATATGTAAGCAATAAAATGTTTTTTTGAAAAATGCTGACGTGGTAATGAATAATACGCACGGATAAATCTTTAGAACGTATTAGTTGACCATTATTCCCGAATAAAATGAATGTCGAATAATAAATCATGCAACCCAGATGTGGTCTGTTCCACCCATTCTTTATTGCCTTTTGTACTTCAAAACGCTTGTGCTTCTAGTATTTACACATTCGAACCTTCATCAGGTCTTCATTGAAGCGCTCATCCCGACTTGACACAGGAAACTCATCATGCATCATACTGATGACTCTGTCTTTTAATTCATTTGGCACTTCACTCCAGGTGTTTAGTATGTAGTGTTAAAACACTTGAGAGCAAAGACCGCGCATGCACAAGATCACCTTCTTGCCTTCGTCCTCCAAGATGATGCCACTGCTGATGTCAACCGAGTACGGCAAGCCCTCTCGCCTGTGATGCGTGAACCTTGGTGTCTCGGTAGGGGTCTCGAGTGGTGTCTTGGTAGGGGTCTCGAGTGGTGTCTCTAGTGGCATCTCTATGGAGGTATGGATGTCCATTGTCTCATCTAGAGTCTGGGCCCCGAAACGAGGACTGGCAACTCGGGTAACTCTCGGAGGAGTAGCTAGTGGTGTGTAGCCAGGAACGGCCAATAGCCGCGCAAAACCTGGCATAGATGGTAATGTCGTGGTTGGTGTGGGGGTGGGCAAAGAAGGCGAAGGTAAGGAGCGTCGTCGAACACGAGGCGGTGTTGAGGCATCGGCGATGGCATCCCCACAACAACCGCCGCTGCCACCACTAGAGCATCGGTGCGTAGAAGTGTGTGAAGATCGGTTGATTTTAGGCTCTAGAGATTTCATCATCTTCTTCTCAACACCGAGATTGCACATGACAATCTCATATATACGCTCATCATATATGGTTCGCCATAGCATGTCTCGGGATTTATCAAATCTGTCTAGCCACTCTCCAATGTAAACTAGGGACTCTGATACCAGCCAACCTTCTCCCATGCTACCCTCCAGGCATGCCTTCTGACGCACATATCCCTTGAGCGTTTTCATGAAACATTCTAAAAAGAACATCCATATGGAATGTACTGTGCGAGCTATCTCCACCTCATCAACTATGTGAACAAGAAGATGCACCTAAATGGTTAGCATGGTAGTAGGAAAGTGTTTCTCAAACATGCACACTACTTCTGCAATGTTTAGTTTGGTAAATGGTATGGAGTCTACATTGACCTCCTTTTGTGAGATCCATTGTACCAACTTTGTAAGTTTGTAGATTGTGGTACGGACATCAGGAGACAAACAATCCTCAATGGCCACTACTAAAATAAATTGAAAAACACGTCTAGCAATGATAATAAAGTCCACAAACGAATTTGTTACAAAATTTTCCACTATGATAGATTCCACTTTAAACATACCTGACACATTTTATGCTAGTTGTGTGACTTGACTTCAAACTAGTAAGCTTTCCTTCTTTAGTGAAACATGTTTGGAGCGAGTGCATTATGCCAGTGGGGGTCCGCACAGATTGAATGGTCCCTTTTACTTTGCATTCTTGGGCTTCTATCAAGATCCATGGCGCTTTAGGAAGTTTTATTGATCCATCGGGTGCTGTCTACGACCAATATTACTCCATACGATCCACATTTCTAGGTCAACTCTAGCTCCCAAAGTATCTTTCTTTCCAGTTAGATGGTCCCACATCAGATTACCCACGTTCTTGAATATGTGCATTGGATCGAGCAAGTGATTGATCATGAGTATGGGCCAATATGGTAACTCGCACCATAAAGAGAGTTTCTTCATCCCTAGGAACAAACCATCATCACACATCTCCTTCTGCTCTAACCATGCTTGTGCAGACATCCTCAGTGGCTCTCTTCCCAAAAAATCGTCGTGCAACTCATGATTCTCTAGAAGATATGCATGATGATTTGCGTAGATTTGCTTCTTTAGTGAGGACACCCGACGTGCATTAAGTCTAGGTCCACATGTGACACATGCTCTGTATCTTCTTGTTTGAATCCCTGCATGTATACACATGACAATAGATAAGCTTAAGACAAACCAAGGTTTATAGTGTTTGAGTTTGAGTATAAACCACCTGAGAATTCTGTTAGTCCGAGATAGTCATGCATAGTCCACATTAGAATGCCTCTGATCAACGCATTCCGTCCACCTGTGTGTCGGCTCATATCCACCACTTCTATGCCAATCCACAATTGTTGTAGCTCTTCCAATAGTGGCCGAAATAGGTGCCCCTTCTTGGTAGTATACCACGGGGAATGTAGTAGTTGACAATGACAATGGGACATACACTGTAAGAACCAGCAAAAAAAAATATGGTATACTTGTGTAAGTAATCTATCAGATCATTATACATCTAGAGTTTTTTATTGAAGTAATACATTGTAATAGATTACCTGAAAAGCAGTGTGACGCTAGTGTCATCCATCCAAACTTTGCCTGCACGTTGAGAAGAACCAGGAGCGCCTTCAATCTAGACACACGTGCTCCATCATACATTGGCGTATCGGCTTCAATTTTCATATCATCATAGATAAGCCTTTTTTAATCCATGATCGTCTCGATCATTTCATTGATCTTGGGCTCAAACATAACCTCGTTGGGAATGTGGTCTGCATGATCATCCTTCGAGTTGTCTAAGGCTACATCTTGTGGCCTTACGTACGCTTGTTGAACAAAGCGCCTGCGATCGAACATGTCTTTTGGGTTGCAAGATTGCTGCCTGCTGGCCAGAGTCGGAGTCTGACGAGTTATAATTAGCAACAAATCGATATATAATAGATGGATCAAAGTTGCCAAATTTGCGAAGGTGTTGCAAACAAACGCGTCTTGTCAGCATGTTTGCATTGATTATACGGACATAAGATCCTTGCTGAGAGATAGGTGTTTCGGTTTCACCACTCATATGACTGTAAAGACCTTATAACCTGGAAATAAATTTTATCTTCTATCGGCATCCTCCGTCTTTTATCTCTCTCTCTCTCTCTCTCTCTCTCTCTCTCTCTCTCTCTCTCTCTCTCTCTCTCTCCAACAAAAAACGCAACCGTTTTTTGACCTAGTAGACAACAATTCACTCTTTTGATCATAACTTCTTTATCTGAACTCCGATTTGGGTGATCTATAGCCTCAATCGAAGAGCACAAATCCCTCTACGCATTCATGTAAAGTTATAATTTTTTAGAGTTATGAAAGGCGTTTTTGTAACAGCATTTCTGAACGAACAGTTTTAAGAAAATTGGCTCTCATCTCTTATTTTACATACAATGTCTTCTGGCACTCGCAAGGGTTCTTCTTCTTCAACAAGGTCCACAACCATTGTGGAAAATGATCCAAGATCTCCTAAGTGTGGAGAGAGCAACACAACCACCCAGCCAACGACATCGAAAACCATGATCATGGCATACTTGGTATCATTACAAGAGACCGTAAACAAAGAAGGTGAAGACTTACGAGCACTTGCAATGGAGAATGGCACACTAAGGGTACTTGTGGTTGAGAATGAGAATCTCAAGAGGAAACTTGAGATGCAAACAATATGTTTGATGCAACTTGAAGAGGAAATCAAGGAATGTAAATGCTCTCTTGTGGACTTGAGAGGAAATCAAGGAATGTAAATGCTCTCTTGTGGACTTGAGAGGAAATCAAGGAATGTAAATGCTCTCTTGTGGACTTGAATGCTTTGAAGGAGAGGATGAGCAAAGTAGAGCATGACCATGTATTGAAAGAGGAGAAATTTGACACCATGAGCCGGGATGTATGCGACATGAAAAATGTATGCACAAACAAGTCTTGGGCTGATGTATGTGGTAGCAATGTGGTTGCTAATTCCTTACTCATGCAAGATATGGCTCAAACAAAGAATGTTGAGAATGTGGATGTGGAGGAGTTGAAGGATTGGGAGCGACGTTCCTAGAACATTGTTATTTGTGGAATTCCCAAAGAGAAGCTAGAGACACCTCCTTCTCTTGCCATTGTTATTGAAGATTTCTTCAAAACCCACTTTGGCATGTCCGGAGTTATGGTCTATGGAGCACATAGAGTGGGTAAGCAAGGAGCTCCTCGCTCATGAGAACAGCCAATTGTATACACCATGCCGATGAGACCAAACAAAATATTATCCTTGATCATAGTTGGATCTATTTGAGAGATACAAAATGTTTTGTGTGTGAAGATCGCTCTATTGAGCAACAAAATATGCATCGCAAGGCATATGAAGAAATGAATAAGAAACGAGGAGATCTCTCATGAAGAAATGTGCCCAAGGAGGAGGCAAGTCCCTCGAGCAAATAGAGATGCGTGACCTATGAGAACAAGTTACAATTGAAAATATGCTTTTGGAATTGAAATGGATACCCATGGAATGCGGAGGTTGGTATTGATGAACTAACAAGCAAAGCCGATGTTGTACTCCTTGTTGAAACTTGGGAGCATGATACAAAAAGGATTAACGGCTTGGAGAACTACAATGTACATTCATTGATGTGGTCAAATAATCTTAAGCAACAAAGAGGACAAGGAGGAGTAGCATGTATGGTTAAGAAAGGATTGGAAGATTTTGTATCAATTGTGAAAGATGACAAGTACAAACGTTATGTTGACACCAAAAAGAGCACCCATTTTCGCAGCCGGTTGCTACATCCCTCATCATGATTCTCCCTTTTATGCTTGCATGAATAGAGATCAGCCATTTTTTGATTTAGAGGAGGACATTACTTTTTTCAAAGGTGAAGGTGATGTTATTGTATTTGGGGATATGAATGCTCGCACAAAAACATTGCAACATGATACTCAACAATTTGATATGCCATACATTTCAAGGGAGTTGGAGGAAGTTCACTTGTATTATCGTTCTTCAATGGATGAGAAAGAGCCGCATCACTAAGAAAAGTTACTTTTACACATGTGTAATAGCACGGGTATGCTCATTGGCAATGGTGTATCTTTGTGGAGTGGAACCAGTGGATTTACATGTAGGAGACATAATGAGGATAGTGTGATTGACTATATGCTACTATCCAAAGCCATCATGTATCGCATAAAGAGTTTTATGTTTGGCCAATGGACCTCGGAATCTAACCATTGCACCTTATGTATTGACCTTTCAGGTGAAGAAGAAACTAAGCATGATAATCTCAACCAAAGGAAAGCTAAATTATCACTATGTATGGATTTCAAACGGGCACCAATGTACATTGAAATGGTTGAGTAAAATTTATGCATGAAGAAGCTTCAATATGATGAAACTAAATGGGAATCTTTCAAGAATGTTATTTGTTCTTGTGCCAAAGAATGCTTTGCTATAAAGCATCTCCATGGTATCAACAAAGATAGATAAGGCAAAAGGTAGATTGATAAAGAATGTCAAGATGCTCGAAAGTCCTTGATAAAGCTTGATGCAACTATGGACAAAGACAACTATCAAATTCATTTTCATACATACAAGGCATTGATTCAAAAGAAGAAGATGGAAAGTAAAGCAACAACTTTTCAAATACAAAAAAAGGCACATGTGGAAGATTTTGGAGAAACTTGAGGGGCAAGAGGGTTGAGAATTTTTGTAACTTGAGTCTTGTAGATATGTACACACATTGTAAGCAATTATATGAGCAACCAAATGCTGAAAAAATACCATTTTATGGTTCACTCCCATGTATGCCTTATTTTTTTACTATTGAGGATGTATGCGGTGGGCTTGAAAAGTTGGCCACTCGCAAAGCGGGAGATCTTCAAGGTATCAAGCCGGAGATGATAAAATGGACGGGAGATTTTAACCATGAGTGGATTTGTGATATGTTCAACCCTTGCACTTCAATATGGTATGACTTATGATTGGAGTACTAATTGGGTTAAGCCTTTGCATAAAGGAGGGGATGTAAAGAATGTAAACAACTACTGGAGTATAATGATTGGGTCTCTTACGAGAAAGTTGTTTGGGTGCATAATGGAGATGAAATTGAGTGATTGGGCTGAAGATAATGACAAGCATGCATGCAAAGGGACAAGCGGGTTTTCATCGATGCCATAGCACCATTGATCATCTTGTCACTCTTTGTGTTCTCATGGAGGAAAGTCGGTTGAAAGGCAAGCGGTTGTATTGTTGTTTTATGGACTTTAAGAAAGCCTTTGATATGATTCCATGTAAAAATTTGTGGAGAAGGATGGAAGAACTCCAAGTGCCAAGTGAGTTTATGCTTACGGTTTCTCGAATCTATGAGAAGGTGATTTGTCAACTGCGCATGGGAAGAGAAATTTTAGAAATTTTTGTAAGCACTATTGGGGTTAAACAAGGATGTCTGTTGTCACCAACTCTCTTTGGTCTATGCATCGATCAATTGAAACAAATGGTACTTGACTTTATGTAAGAAGAAGGCATTGAAGAGGTCACTATTTGCAATGCAGTAATCATGCTTTTGTTGTATACGGATGATGTAGTGCTTCTAGCACACACTTTAGAAGATGCACAAAAGCTTATGGTTGTCCTTAAGAACTTTTTCTTGCATAGTGGGCTGATTGTGAATGAATCCAAGACAAAGGTTATGCTTGTGAAAACCAACCATAAGGAGAAGCCATGCATTGTGTACAACAATGAGACACTTGGAGTTGTTGAGAGCTTTAAGTACTTTGGCCTTGAGGTTCCGTCCAATCACAAGTGGCATGAATGTGCTATGCGTCTTTTTGAAGTAGGAAAGAGAGCATATTATGCATTTGAGAACATGTGTAATGCGGGAAACATCAAGTGTTGGGTTCTCAAGAAGTATCTTTTTGATGCATTGGTAACACCGGTTCTTATTTATGGAGTTGAAGTGTGGGGTGGGAGCATCTCAAAATCTACTTGGAAAGAGTTTGAGAATGTCCAAAAGCATTTTCTCACCAACTTTCTCCAAGTGAAGACACAAACACCATATATGCTCCTACTTATTGAGTTGGGAAGTCTTCCAATTGAGGTTATGGGAATGGAAAGGGTTGTGGAGTACATGATAAAGATGCGTCAAAACCCCTCACATCAACTTCCTACAATTGCATGGGAAGCAAGCAAAGAAGTTCAAAAGACGCAAAAAAGCAAGATCTTGAGCACGGGATGGATGCAAGACATAAAGAAGTGGTTTGGGAGATGGGATGCATTTCACTTGGTACATGATGCTTCAATTGACTCCCAAGTGAATGAAGATTTTCTACAATGCCAATGTATTACGGCTTGGGAGAAATCCGGTGGGTCACACTTCATACATTACACCACCCATATTGCCCCCAACTATAAAACCATGTTCTTCGCTGAAAGAGGAAACTGTACTCACAGTAACATGCCTGAGCCTATCCCCTTGTTGAGGATACGCACTATCGCAGCCATTCGGCTTAGCTCCCATTCCCTTCGATGCAAGATAGGGTGTTGGGGCAATGGAGAAGAGTCAAATCGTATGTGCACATTATGCTCACTGCAAGTTTGAGAGTTTGAGTGGCACACACTACTAGAGTGCTCAGCTTTTGGTCACATCCAAACTTGCTTCTCTCACATTTTCAGCAATAACATAGACCTACACACTTTCCTCTCCCAACCAAAGTGTGGGCTCTCCATTGCGACTCTCATCACCACAATTTTGAAGCATCGAGAGTCACTCATCAGCCATACATATACTACATGACATGTAACTTTGGTCCATAGGTCATATTTGACGGACAATAATAAAATCTCTCTCTCTCTCTCTCTCTCTCTCTCTCTCTCTCTCTCTCTCTCTCTCTCTCTCTCTCTCTCTCTCTCTCTCTTTTATCACACTATAAACTACCTCACATTCTCTAGTCGTGTTCGATCCCTGCACACCTTGGTCTAGAGGTGCACAAAGATCAGAACCACCGGGTTATAATCTTGTCTTTATTGGTCAAAATTTGTGGGTACAAGAAATCTGCACACCCATGTCTACATGACAATGCATGTAGTGGGAAAAACCCCTTTTCCTCTTCTCTAGCTATAGCAATTCACAACATCTTAACATCTCTTCACAACAGATCCTTGTTTGAGGGATTACTTAGTACATTACATGTTGGCCTCCAATCTGAGTATCATGCCGTTGAAAGATTTCCAACTTAAGGTCGCCTCCGTAGAGAGGAAGAGAGGTATCAACGTTCACCTAACTGTTTTTTTTTTTTGTAATCCCAAAGGTAGACTTTAATATAAAAACTAAATTTAAAATCAAATCTCAAATCTAACCTAATTGAACATATGGTGATTCTGAGCTAATTGAACATGGTTAGTGGGTGAGTTAATAGGTGTCAGATTTTGATGGGACAATTCATTGTGTTGTGTACCTAGTGTTTTCTCTTTGGAACAAGCCTTGAGCTTAACTGGAACTCCCCCTTCATTCACATGCCCTAAAATATAACCTAAATCTAAATCTAATCTAATCTTAAATCTAACCTAGCTAATCTTAAATCTTGCCCTAATCTTTAATCTAACATAAATCTAAATCTAATTTAATCTTAAACTCAACATAAATCTAAATCTAATCTAATCTTAAATCTAACCTAAACCTAAATGTAATTTAACTTAAATCTAACCTAAATCAAAATCTAATCTCATTTTATATCTCACCTAGCTAATCTTAAATCTAACATAAATCTAAATATAATCTAATCTTAAACTCAACATAAAATTAAATCTAATCTAATCTTAAATCTAACCTAAACCTAAATGTAATGTAACTCAAATGTAATCTAACTTAATCTTAAGTCTAATTTAAATCTTAACCTAATCTTAACATAAGCTTAAATCTAACATAATTTTAAATTTAGCATAAATTATAAATATAAGTTTAATGTAATCTAACCTAATCTTAAATGTAATTTTAAATCTAACCTAACCCTAAATCTTAATATAATATTTCATTCATATTTTCTCTACTATTTTATCTATCTCTCTTCTTTCTCTCTCTCTTTGTTTTCTCCCCTTACCTCTCTCTTTTCGTCTTCTCCCTCCCTCCCTCTCTCTCTCTCTCTCTCTCTCTCTCTCTCTCTCTCTCTATCCCTCTTTCTCTTTCTCTTTCTCTTTGTTTTCTCCTCTCTGTCTCTCTATCTCTCTTTGCTTTATATATCTCTCTCTCATTCTCTCTCTTTCCTTTCTCTTCTCTCTCTCTCTCTCTCTCTCTCTCTCTCTCTCTCTCTCTCTCTCTCTCTCTCTCTCTCTCTCTCTGTTTTCCTCTCTCAATGTGTGTGTGTGTGTATACATTCTTTGTTTATGCATGTGTGCAATTTTTTGTACTTATGTGTTTTTTGTTTATGCATGTGCGTACATTCTCTCTCTCTCTCTCCCTCCCTCTCTCTAGATCTCCCTCCCTCTCTCTCTCTCGCTCTCTACCTCTCTCTCTCAAAGACACAATGTGTGTGTGAGAGAGAGAGAGAAAGAGATTGAGAGGGAGAGAGAGAAAGAGGGGAAGGGAACATGAGAGGGAGGAGAGGGAAGGAGCATACCTGGCTCTCCTTCTTCTCCTTGTGTGTGTGTGTGTGTGTGTGTGTGTGGGGGGGGGGGGAGGGGAGAAGAGAGAGAGAGAGGGAGAGTTCGAGTTTATCTATTTCGCTACAACATCAAAACTTAGATCTAAGATCTGAGTTTTTGACCCTCTCGATTTAATTTTTACCCCCGTCTATGTTGCTATGAGCGTCTCTATACTATTTGTTGCATAACGACAGTCATAGTGACGCTCATAGCAACGTCCTGGATTTTAACATTTGAGCGTCACACTGCTGGCGTCTCTAATATGAAGACCCTCTTGTAGTGGTAACTCTTAGTAGATTCAATCAAAGAAAATATTGATTTTATGTTTATCATACATCATACACAATCATGCATCGAAATATATGTGATACACATAAAGAGTAAATATGGAAATCAATCAAATTACCTACTTCTTTCAATATAATTGAAAACAATGTAAATTCGATATGCTTAACTCTTGATCTAATTTATTTCATACAAACCAAATTGCATATGATGCATGAAAATCAAATCTAAGAATCATGCAATAAGAAAACACATGTCAATATGTAAACCTGATTGAATACATTATAATTTTAACATAATTAACTCTTGATCTAATTTCTTTTATGCAAGGTGAATCATATATGACACATAAAAATCAATTCAAACATTCATAACAAGAAGCTTAATACAAATGGATTCAAAAATATAAAAGCTCTTACCTTTTGATGGTTTCAATTGAAAATGTTTGAAAATAATTACCAATTCATTGTAAATCACTCCTAGTGTAGAATTTGGCCAATCTATCATGACGAGCAGCTCCAAAACTTCCCACAACCTTTAGAACGATTCTTCAAATGTTGAAATTGGAGTTTCAAATTAAAAGCTATGACGATTTTATGTTTTGTAGAATGCTGGATTTTTGCTACGTACGCGCTACGCGAAATCATGGGAAGCAAAAAAAGTCCTATTTATATGAAGAAAAAGCAACCACACTCTACTATCATGTTGAGGGAGAAAGAGAAAAAGAAGACTTGAAATATGATACGCAAAGAGTGCAATCCCAAAGTGTATAGAATACACGCACATGATGATATATATATATATATATATATATATATATATATATATATATATATATATATATATATATATATATATATATATATATAGAGAGAGAGAGAGAGAGAGAGAGAGAGAGAGAGAGAGAGAGAGAGAGAGACAACCCAAGGATATATTTAGAGTACCTTTTCATATAAGCTCAACACATGCTACCATTCTAAGAATTAGTTTGAAGCTTAGATTCTTGCTTCCATGTCTATGCTTCCATGTTTAAAGAAGTATGAATAGTCTCTAAACTAGGGTATAAAGTGTCACCCAAGGACCACATAAGTGTGATAGGGTTGCAAAACCCTGTCTCCCTTATGTATCAATAGTCTCTAAACCAAGGTATACAATTTAACCTAAGGACCACATAAGGGTGATAGGGTTGTAAAACCATGCCAAACAATCTAGTTCCATGTAACAATGATAGGTCTTGAAGACATTTTTGAGTTCATAATATCATAATTCAAATTCAAAGTCATCATGGTCCCAAAATCACATGCCAATAGAAAATTCTTTGTCATGCAAAATTTAGGAAAGTGCTAAGTTTGACCTTGCTTAATCTACATACCATGGTAAATAGCTCCAAACTAGGATGATTGGTCAGATGAAATCTTCTAGTAATTCTTGATCTTAGGACAATGATCAAATGTGAAAAATGAGCATGATCTTAAGAGGATGTTAAATTTAAATGTAATAACCATGACATCTATTGAATGCAAAAATTGACCAATGTCTATGCAAGAGGATGCTAGAAGAACGGTATAGATGGGATGCTTGGTTCTGGGACCATGCTAAAATACAAAAAGTAAACATAGTTCTCATTTCTTCTCAGGTTTTTACATCCAAGAGCATGTGGAATGTAGTAATGTGCTAAATAATTAGCCCATGATTCACTCCATGGTCCCAAGAGCTTGGAGACCATATCCCTAGTCAAGTTTCATAGGCACAAGATGATTGACTTCTAAAGCATCTTAGATACCCACTGTGATTTTTCTGATTGGCCAATTGGTTTAGGAAACATAAGAACTAAAATTCTTATTCCTAGATACACTCCTCACATGCTTTTCCCTAGGACCATGCTTCCAAATTTTTAATTCAAGTTTTGAAAAATCTTCTACCTTTCTTCCGTCTTTCAAAATCATGTTGTCATGTAATCTCTCTCTCTCTCTCTCTCTCTCTCTCTCTCTCTCTCTCTCTCTCTCTCTCTAGAGGTGAGGGTATAAACACTTGTGTTGCATAGTTATCAATTGGGATATATTTATTATTTTCAAGGAAGGTCTAGCCAAGATTTTGAGAGTTCAACCTTGTTGTAAAAATACACAACAAGCAAGATTTTTGTGAGCATCGGAATCCCATTGTATGTGTTCAAAGATGCCTCACATTAAATTTGTTCTACCAAGGACGTAGAGAATGACATAGCTCAGGAGTGTCCACTAATGTATCAAGCCAAGACAGAGAATGTCACAACTCAGGAGATATTATCCATGTCAATATGATTTGCATAGTTTCTTATGCAATTTGAAAGGTATTATTAGAAGTATAATAGGCCTTCAAAATTTTGGGGGAAAAGTTTTCTTTCTTTATAGTTTTCTTATTCCCCTTTATTGTCGCTAATTAGCTGTGCTCAATGGAGATTGATTACGTGATTCTGGTTCCTATACAAACTATGCTTCTACTCAAGAATGGATGTGTTAAAGATAGATACGAGAGATTATGCACTCAATATCATGATTGGATCAATGATTTGAGCATCTTTAATTTGTGTGTTCCTTGGATGCATTATCAAAACACTATGCTATGTTTCTTGGCCTATAGGTCATGCTTAGATTCTTACTTGCAAGATTTTTATACTTTGGATGCTAAATCCTTAAACCATTCTTGTTTTTAGAGTTATCTTAGACCATGTTGTTAAGATTATGATTGGTCCAGGGTGTTATAAGCGCGTCTTGAACTAGAAGAGAGAAAAAGGAAGTTCTCACAATACACAAGAGCTTGAAACTTGATTGCACCATTTAATTTTGATTACAAGAGTTAATACTTGATTAGGAGAACTTGATTAAAAACTTGGATCATAGTTCTTGACTTACAAGAACAACACTTGATAACAAGACAAGAACTAGGAAAGGACTGACCTTGTAGGAGTCTCGCAAGAGGTGTTGGCAAGACTTAAGGGGCTTGTAGCGTAAGAACTCTATTTATACTAAAGCTTAAGAATCTTCTGGATTCTTCCTCAAGCTTAAGGAGGTTAAGAATCTTCTTGGTCCTTTCTCAAGCTTAAGGAGGTTAAGAATCTTCTAGGTTCTTCCTCAACTTTAAGGAGTTTAAGAAGATTCTAGGACTTTCTATGAGCTTCTAGATTCTTCTTCAAGCTTCTATAATCTTCTAGATTCTTCTAGAACTATTGTAAGAGCTTAGATCCATGATAGTATCCCCTCCTCTAGCAACGAGTTCCACAAGGAGACCGCATAATAGTGTAATAGAAGATATCTTTTAAATTTTCTGAGGTCAGTACCAAGCAACCATGTGCATCGAATAGAGTCTGCCTTCCCTTATTTGCTTCATACGGACCTCGAAAAATGTAATAATAAGCGAACATATGCAACAAAATACCAATGTGAAGGAGATGTTTAAGTCCATGTTGTCCTAACTATCATGCCGTGCCCTCCCATCACCTCCCCTAATCTAGGGGGGGTGGTACCATTGTTTCTCCCTGACACGTCTACCTCTCATGAAAATGCATGGCGGTACTCCAACCCACCGCCTTACAAACCATTCATCAGCCAGAACCCATGCCCTACTTTTCAGGCATGTCCATCTAGTCTATTTAACCAACAATTTTTTCAGAACCTCCCTCAAGGTTTTGGAGAGCAACTACAGGAAGCTTGGAGTAGTGGTGATGCCTTTCCAAGGGACACTCCCACAGCGCCAGCAGGACCGCATCCAGGCCCTCCTCATGAGGTCCCCCCTTGGTCCTCCCCTGATGGTACCCTTAGTGTTCTCGACCGACACAGCCCGGGAGTGGCTGCTGTCAACACGGGAGTCAATCCTCGAGGTAAGCCGCTCGTAATTCTGTCTACCTCAACTGCCAAACCAACACCACCCCCATCCTTTTCCCCTTAGTACCAACCCTTGGAATCTCAAAAATTCTTTCCTTTTTGTTCCCAATTTTGAAGCTCCTAGTTTGAAGATCTTATGCTCTGTGCAGGATGCTAACCTCAAGCTAGAACAAATGAGGATCTACATGCACAAAGTCTCAATCCTCAAAGACTCTCTGGAAGCAAGAAGGGCTGAAGACCTGCAAGGATTTCTCGCTGAGAATGGCTCTCTAGATGTTATCTATAATTGGGTACAGGAGATGAAGGATGAAGTGTTTGAGTTAGCCAGTAAATATGAGGAAGCCCTGAACTTTGCCAACAAGCTTCAGGAAGATATAGACTGGCTCTGAAGGAAAAAGATTGACTTCTAACTATTTATGGCCGGTTGTATCCCCCAAAAATTAGTAGACCACTTTTTGTAAAGTATGAAACATGGCCTGTGCGCCTGTCCCTAGTGTTTTCAAACTCAAAACCCCCTACATGGGTGTTAAGTTGTAATTTTTCTTCTCCCTTATAAATTCAAAATGCCTATTTGGTTTAAAAAAAACAGGTGCAACAAACAGGGTTTACCGTCCCCTTATTTTGTTAGTACTAACCTCAGAAAAGTGTAATAGCAAACATCATTTATATTTTCCAAGGTCAGTACCAAGCGAACATGTGCATCGAATAAAGTTTGTGTTAGCAGCAAGCTAATACGGACACCATTTTTCGGAGTTCTCCTTGTAAAAAAATTATTATTTTGATAAATCGGGAATATTGTAACTCCTATTTTCTCGGATAAACTTTGTAATTAATGAGACGGGGCTACAAGCTTCCAGATTGTATCAGCCAGTCATTTCCCAGCTTTGGTAGAACTCTAGATTATTAGTTTTGACCACCCAAAAACCTTGTCTACGGTATAAAATCCAATTTTTGTAAGTTTTTTATCAATTTTTGGATAAGAAATACACAGTGTGAGCTGACGGCGCTCACTTCTCTCCTTCTCGCGCTTCCTACTCCCTCTCCTATTGTCACAATGCGAATGCGTTTGTTGCATTGTAACCGCAGGTAAGAGCTCTACGCATTGACGTAAGACATTCACAGTATTTCGTAGATTTTAGCGTCGCCAACCTACGATTTAATTTCATCATAACTAGGAATTTACACTTTCAAATCAAAAACTAAGCATAGGCGGGGTATTGGGCCATCATTGCTAAGCATTTAGATGCATTCTGGGTCGAAAACAACTAGGTCAAAAATCCACTGCTGTTAATAATATCGATTTTGGAACTTGACCTAAAGTGGGGTTTGAGCCCATAGGCATGTGTGCGTAGGTCTTATAAACTTGTCCTAGAAGTTTCGTTATGTTTGGATGCCATTTGATGCTGTAACGAATGTGAATGGTTTGCGATGAGCGATTGGATTTTGGTGATTTCAGTCACTTGAGTGTAGCTTGAGTTAGATGCGAGTTGTTAGTGTTTTCCGAGAGATTGACAACCTCTTGTAGCCTCTATGCTCTAGTCCATTTAGCTTCGTCCCATGGTTTGACAAATTAATCGTGGTTCTCGCTAATACTGCAATAAGATAGGATGGTGAGGTTAGACATGCGTCCCACATTCAATGCTGTTGTCGGAGATCGAAGAGACTTAAACTAGGAAAAAATACAAGCATCTTGTGTAGTTGGCCTTTAACTTCCTCTAGGTTTGCCTAGAGTTCAAAACTTTCTTTTAGAAACCGCATAGCTTAAGATTGTCGTCTTTTGTTGTGTAGAGGTAGCTTGGAAGTAATCGTACTTGCTGAACACCTTTAGGACTGTAGGATTGTAGATTTAGATTAGGATTTGGAGAATGATTGGTAGACGAGACAATTCTTAAGATCAAGACTCTTAAAAACATAAAAAAACACAAGAAAACGAGTATTTGTGGACACTTTCCACAACCCCATTGCATGAGAATCTAGGAGTAGGGTAAGTAGGATCTGAGGTGGATTTCAGAACATTTCTCTCTCTGAAAGAATTAAGTGTGAGTTGTTATTGGAAGTTGCAGAATTTCAGATCTACGACTAGAAATAGCTTGAAAAAACCGAATTCACTCAATCCGATAGGAGAGTAAGCCTAAGGGTTGTCCGAACCAGTGGATAAGCTCAAAGACACTTCGAGGTAAAAATTTCAAGAGTTGACCAAAACTCAGATTATTTACTTTTTCTTGATATTTTAGGCCAAATTAAGTTTTGACTTGATTCATAAACTTAAAATACATCATGTAAAGACTGTCTTTGAGAAAATTGCAAAAAAGTGCTCATTTCAAGCCTAAAGTTAATAATCACGATTATTAACTTTCTGCTCTAAATTGTCCATGGTTCATACCATTGGCTCATTGCATGTGTACAAACAACTTTTGTAAAGGCCCAAAAGATTTGGATCACTAAATTGGCAAAAAATTGGGTAAAAACTAAAGTTTGTACTAACTTTTTGAATCTTGAGTATAAATTTAGGAAACATTTATCCAAACTTGTTGAAATTTATTTCATAGGCTTATGTTGATGTGATAAACATTTGTATATGCTCAGGTGACCAAAAATTTGTAAAACTTTGTCAGAAGTAAATAATCACGATTATTTACATCTGTCCTATTTTTTAACTTTTTTGACCAAGTCTGCATACCAATAGCTTCATCATGTTGTAATAAGCCCACAAACCAAATTTGGTAAGATTTGGACCACTGGAGTGAAATTTATGACTAAAATTATAAAGTTAGTCTGCGGAGTCTGCGGACAGATAATTGATGACCATTTGACCAAAAATTGTCCAAACTTGTTCAAACTTTCCGAGGGACCTTAACTTAAGGTGCTTAACAGTTATGTGTCAAAGTTGGGACAAAAACTTGCAAAAATATAGTTGGAGTAAATAATCGTGATTATTTACATCTGCTTCAAAACTTGATGATTTTGCAAATTTGATTATACCACAAGGTCAAGCACATCAAGTAGACCTCACAAATCCATTTTGGTAAAATTTGGATCCCAAAAGTGAGACTTAGGCCAGATTCTCGAAATCAGAGTCTGCGGACACCGAACAGTTGATAAACTTGATCACAATTGGTCCAAACTTGTTGAAATTTTCCCAGAGACTCTAACAAGTTTTATACTTGCCAAACCTATCAAAAAAGTGTAAAAATTTAACAAAAGTAAATAATCGTAATTATTTACTTTTGCTATCCAGAGACATCATTTTTGACTTTTGAACTGAGACAGTGATAGACCCACATAATATAAATCCACAGGGCAATTTTGGGTTCAATCAGATCAAAATTGTTACATGTATACTCAATTTACAGGTTGCAGATTAGACCTTTGAATTCTGCTAAAGTCGAATGTAAAAGTCAAATTTTGACTCCCATAGCTCTATTTGAAGTGATACACAAAGACCAATTACGAGAGTTCTCAAGAGCTCTACTCTCTTTATAGAAGAATAGCTAACTTGATTAAATTTGTACAGGAATCAAGTTGCAGACAAGGAATCAGTGGCTTTACAGAAAGTTGCAATTGAATCGAGTGGAAATTGACGACAAGTCAATCCAAAGTTGAGTACTATATCCAGGGCTTCATAAGTCTATATGAACCTTAGATCTGGTAGTGTACTAGGAAATTAGGGCATACTGGGGGAGACCTCCAGTAGAGTATCTATTGAAGAAAGCATGAATCAAGGCAATTCCTTGCCCACAATTCCTGAAGAAGTCTCAGACACTTTTTTAGATTCAACATCCGAAATGTCTTCTTACTCGACTCACTAGAAAACCGAAACGACAATGGGCTATAAGTATATATTATCTTTTTACAAGACTAACCGTCATGGAGCCCAGGTTTACTTGGACCCTAACGAGGAGTATGCTATTCGCATTGATGACCATGGTGTTGAGTTCGAAGAAGAGGTTAGGGAAAACAAACAAGGAAAAATGTACATGGATCGAAACGAAACTCAGTATTTACAAGTCAAACACCCCGACGTGATAGACAAATGGGGGTTAGAAGTAAACATTATAATCCCAGATATGTCAGCAAAAGAAGGACCACCAACTTTAGAAGTTGAGGGATACGATCAAGTAGACTTGAAGCCTTTGAAATGGCTTAGTACGGATATTCCTGGGATTGGAGTCTATTGCTGGGAAGGTCGAAACATAAAAGATCTTCTATGGACTTCTCATGCCAAACCAGGACAATTAACAGCCATGAAGATCATCTATATCTTCAAGATCAAAGATAAGGGATCAACAGACCTACCAACCTACCTATTTAGGGATTGTTATAACAACAACTTTGTTATGATGACTCCTGAGGAGGTAGAACAAATCAAATACCAAGGGTATTCCATATGGGATTGGATATTGGGGCAAGGACCAGAAACAATTCCAAGAGAGGAACACCGTGAGAGATCATCTGAGAGTAATGTGAAGCAACCAGAAAACACCTTATCACGTAGAGAGCCGGGTGACACTAAGGCCAATCCAGGGCTACATGAGTCATTGTTTCCAACAGACTGGTTTGAAGGACTCGGAACAGGACCAACTCCCAGAAGACTTGGAATTGAACCAAAACAGACGTGCCAAACCAGTGGATCAAGGGATTCATACAACCACTTAGCAAGCTTTAAGCAAGTGCTAAGAGCAGAGCGTATATTCGATAATTTCTATACTCAATTCGAGGGGTTTGGAATTACATTAGAAGGAAAAGCATTGACATGGTTCCAAAACATTCCACCAAGGTCAATCATGGACTTGAACACATTATCTCAAGGATTTGTAGCTGCTTGTTCCAAAACGGGGATTAAACATAATACGGTAGCTCAAATTTACAGCTTTAAACAAAAACATGGTGAGTCTGTTAGGCATTGTGCAGCTCGAACATTCCACCAAGGTCAATCATGGACTTGAACACATTATCTCAAGGATTTGTAGTTGCTTGTTCCAAAACGGGGATTAAACATAATACGGTAGCTCAAATTTACAGCTTTAAACAGAAACATGGTGAGTCTGTTAGGGATTGTGCAGCTCGAATCAAATAATTCATTGCCAGATGCCCAAAGATGGAGATACCTGCACAAGAACGACTTGTATCTTTGTTTTTGGAGGGACTGCTAAACAAAGAACTTCATGCTATACTCTATAGTAAAAAGCATATAACCCTAGAAGCGTGTGTGTCTGATGCGATTGACCTAGGAGACAATTGCGAGATCTTCAACGAAGAAGATGTCTCTAAGGATAACCAGAGCGAGAAAACAGCATCCACAAAACCAGCTCAAGTGGGAACGGCTGCTGCGGCACCACTCTCAATCATAGAAGATATGCTAAAAAGAATGAACAACATGATGAACAATATGCAAAAAGCACCTATGAGAGGAACAAGACAAGGGATACCTCCACAGGGACAACCAATTAGGTCACAAAAATGGTGTGCAATCGAGGGTAAATGGACCAACCATGAGACCCACGAGTGCTACTTTAGACCAAAGTATGATGGGAATATTCATTACATGCCCATGAGGCCACAACAACAACCCATGTACAGATATCAGACTAATATGGCCCAAGCGCAAAGACCACCAATGGGTATGGAAAGACCTCAATCTGTGTTGGGACAACAACTTCCATATCTAGGACATAATGCAGTGCATGTAAAGTACATGCACTTTGAAGGATCATAGAACAAGCATTAGTGCCTGTTACACTCTATGCAAAGCCTAGTCCATTTATAGTAATGGTAGAAGGATATTGGTATAGTCCACATCCACCACCAATGGTAGAAACCATGACTTATGCTCCACCAGATCTCACACTAATGTATTATGTATCTAATCGAGGTGTCAGACCTCCCATGGGAAGACCCATGATAAAGCCTAGAACAAGAAACTGTCAGAACTGTGGTGCTAATGACCATTGGAAGAACGAATGTCCAGAGCCTGACAAAAACCTTAAACCAATTGAAGCCTATTGCATACAATGTTGCAAAAAGGGAGGACACTTTCCAGAATATTGTCCTAAGAATCCTTTAAACAAGGGAAAAACTGTCATAAACGTAGTCCAAGTGATGCCTAGTAGCTCATCAGAGAGTGAACCAATTGTTCCAATCAAGGTAATCACTAGAGTCCAGGCAAAGAAAAAGAAACACAACTCCTTTGATGATTGGAAGAACATGAAAATTTCTTCTCAAAGAATCAAAAGGAGTAGAAGAAAAAGATATGAGATGAGAAAACAAAAACAATGGGTTGAATCGAAGAGAAAGCAAAAATTCTAGCCCAAGACAAGTTGAAAGAAACTGGTAGTGAATCAAGGAAAAAATTGTGAAATCTAGAGGATCCATTCTGGTTGATAAAATTTTTGATTCTATAAATGCTCCCTTGGAAGCCTACCAAGCAGGACTTAAAGCAGGCCAGAACATGGAAAACAAGTGGAAAAACTATCCATCTCCAGACATGGAAGCAGTGAAGCTGGAAGCTTATCAAAATTTGGTAAGAATTACACAGAAAATGTTGGATAAACAAAAACCCAAGCTTGAAAGTATTGCAAAACATGAAGAGCTTGCGGTAGAAGAAATGAAAGCAAAATATGATGTGGTGGTAGAACCCCACCTTGAAACAAATGAACCAGTGCTTATAGTGCTTGACAACAAAGATGCCTTAGACGGAATTCCATTCATGAAGGAGGACTGGCCAGGACACTTATGGAAAAAAGTGAGAGAGATCAATGATGGAAGCCTAACTTTCCTATAGAGGAAGTCTGGTGGGATAACCTACCTTTTGATATAAAGATGGATTTACAATCCTTGTACGGGGATTGAGGATCAAAAGCTTCAGGAATGTCTAAACCGTTGACATTAAAAACATTACCTTCTTACTTGGGAGATAATGAAGATGAATCCATCATTTGTAAGACCACTCAAGTAAAGAGAACTGAGCAGACCCTAGAAGTAGACAACATTCATTCAATCATGTCTACACCCCTCCAATGCACTCTTACTTTGGGAGAACTATTGAAACTCAGACCATACTTGTGGAATGATTTACAGAAAACCCTAGAGAAGGTGGGGATAACGGGGTTAATCTCTAAGAATTTGGGAAAATTGAAAAATAAAATGGAAAACAAAGAGATTCGATCAGTTCCTATTAACAAGGTCGGAGAATATTATGAAGGGGAAGAAGGAAACACCACCTTCCCAGTGAAATATAATGACATTGAAACCATGGCAATACTGGATAGTGGAGCAGGCATAGCCATAGCCACTAAAGCAGTATGGGAATCCTGGGGACAGC
Source organism: Adiantum capillus-veneris (assembly GCF_014529385.1). NCBI lineage: Eukaryota > Viridiplantae > Streptophyta > Polypodiopsida > Polypodiales > Pteridaceae > Adiantum > Adiantum capillus-veneris. Next base: position 39,096,915 of record NC_140959.1, read on the forward strand.
CACAAACTCGAATGAAATTGCAATTGGCTGATGGACACAATGAGAGACCACTAGGATTGCTTGAAAAAGTGATAGTCAATTCCTGTGGAATTTAATATCAACACACTTTTTCCATAGTAGACTTTGAAAAAAAAGTCAACTATGAATCATATTGGGAGTACCTTTCATGCGACAGGTACAGCTTATCCAAGATTGGAGAAACAACTATCTGTACTTAAAGCAGGTGGTATCTATAACAAGAGTCAATCTAAAAGATCATACTTATAGAGATGTCTTGAAAACACCCATCCAAGAGTTTGATTCAATCTCTTCGGCTAAAACTAAACTCCCATCCTGGTTAAACAAAGACACTCCTATTTGGATGTGCGGAGCTTCAGAAAATGGAAGCTTAAGACGAGAAGAATGTATCCTAGAAAGGGACTGCACAGACAAAGCCTACGTACCTGAACCCTTTCCAGAGCATTTATTTAATCCATTCGAGTGGACTTAAATTTTAGCGACAATGGATGTATGTGTAATTACGTCTATGCCTACTCAATTTTGCAATGAGGATGGCTACGACATAATTCCCATCCAAATGATGTCAGTCCTCAACATTGAAAACAAAAATGAGGAACGCAAGGACTCGATGAAAGCTCAACAAGTCATTTTAGACCTCTATTACGATGCAACTGATGAGTTAGATGAACACTCAACTACCTCAGAAGATTCGTGGTCAGAAAAAGAGCATACGAGAGCTAAGTTTCTCTTAAAGGGAGGGGAGGAAAAGTTTTTTGACTTTCCAAATCAGAAATCAAGAAGAACAAAATGGTATAGACGAAAGAGAGACACCAAAATTGTTAAAACACGACCTATGCCATCAGTCTCCAGTAATACACAATTCTTGATGCAGATAGAGGTTAATGATTGTGTCAAGGACAAAATAACTGGCAGATATCCTTTATAAAAAAAACTCAAAAATATCTCAGACATCAAGAAAAACAAGGAAGGGTACCCAAGAAAAATCTCAGGATAAAAAACCACTCATGACTAGAGTCGAGCGGAAAAAGAAATATCAAGAGTTGAAAAAAGTTCTAAAGGAGATATACACAACCGAAATGGAAACCACGAAAGAGGATGGTAAGGATGTAATGCATGTTCCATTCCATTACAAAAAGTATACTCTCCAAGATCGCAAAATCATAATTGAACAACCTGTTAGGGAACTACAGAAAAAAGCCCGGGGAGGTCACCTAAGAAAAATGTAACCTATCACGTGAATTCAACAGAAGGGTATTTAAAGTTCTTAAAACTTATAGAAATATATATACAAAAGGACATTATTTTTTCATATTTGAAAAAAACTTACATATTTTAAAAGAAAAGGGTACATTATATTCCTAACAAAATTTACAGATAAGGGGTTTTACAAACATGTCTTGAACGCAGGTGATATGGTAGTTTTACACATAGTGAACCCGCGAGGAAACAAGGCGAATCTTACGAAGGGCCTGAAAACGCTAAAAGGGTAGACTTGGCTGAACCAGGAGAAGAGCCTAGACCTGCTTACATTGCGAATGACCTAACAGAAGAAGAAGAAAATCTTTTGCTGAGCTCGTTAAAGGAATACCAAGATATCTTCGCTTGGTCTTACAAGGATCTCAAGGGTGTTGATCCAGAAATCTACCAACATACTATACCCATGAGAGATGATGCGAAACCAAGTAGACAGAGACCATACATTTATAACAAAACATTTGCCAGGAAGATCAAAGAAGAGATTGAAAAACTAAAGGAAGTTGAATTCATTTACGAAATTGAACACATAGATTGGGTGTCTCCAATTGTTGTAGTACCCAAGAAGAATGGAAAATTACGAGTGTGTGTTAATCTCAAAAAGGTGAATTCAGCTACCATTAGAGACAACTTTCCTCTTCCGATAACTAAGCATGGTTTAGAACGAGTTGCAAGAAAAGAAGCTTACAGCTTCTTAAACGGATTTTTGAGATACAATCAACTTTTGGTTGACCCAAAAGATCATCATAAAACTGCTTTTGCAACAGAATCGGGTATATTTGCCTATCGGGTTATGCCATTTGGGTTAACTAATACTCCAGCCACGTTTCAGAGGTTGATGAGCCATGATTTCAAAGAGTATCTTCAAAAATTATTAGAAGTATATATGGATGATCTATGCGTACAATCGTCAATCCAGGCTGATCATTTTGAACACCTCAAAAAGGTATTCGAGAAATGTAGACTTTATAGGATTTGCTTAAATCCTAAAAAGTACACATTCATGGGAAGACAAGGAAAACTTATTGGACATATAGTGTTTAAAAATGGCATAGCTACTGATATTGAGAAGATTCATGTCATTGTTGAATTGCCTAGACCAACAACAGTCAACGGGTACAAGCCTTCATGGGACATAGTGGATATTATCAACGGTTCATCTACATGTATGCTATAATTGCAAAACCCATGTATAGCTTGATTACGCACTTTGAATGGACCGTGGAATGTGAAGAATCCTTCATGAAGCTTAAGCAAGATCTCACCTTAGCTCCAATATTGAAAGCACCAGATTGGGATAAGGTATTCCACGCACATGTAGATTCTTCAAACTTTGCTATTGATTGTATACTAGCTCAACCGGGAGATGGGAAAATTGACTTTCCTATTTCTTATGCTAGCCGACAATTGAACATGGTAGAAAATAATTACACCACCACTGAAAGAGAAGTATTAGGAATGATCTATGCCGTTAAAAAGTATAGACATTACCTATTATCCAGCAAGTTTGTGTTCTTTGTGGACCACCAAGCTTTGTTGTATTTGGTCAACAAACTATGCAGCACAGGGAGAATAGTGAGATGGTTCATCATTCTTCTCGAATTTGATTTCACTGTCGTTGTAAAAAATGGCACTACACATCAACGAGTAGATCATTTGTCAAGGATTGTTTCAGGGGAATCACCTAAAGGGATAGACGATGATCTACCAGATGCCTATTTGTTCTCCGTGGAAATGATACCTAGATGGTCGGAAAACATTGTGTCATTGATGAAAATAGCTCAAATGGATTCACAAATACCACTTTCTATCACAATCAATTTAATCAAGCAATCGTCTATGTATCAATTACTAGCTGGAAGGCTATACATAAGAAATCGGGACGGGATATTTCTTTTATGCATTAACCCTGAAGAAAAAGAACAATACCTAAGTTAAGCACATGTTACCATAGTAGGACTTCACTTTACGAAAGACCAAACTATGCAACGAATCTTGAGACTTGGGGTATTTTGGCCGACTATGAGGAGAGATGTTAGATCTTTTCTAAAAGATTGGCCTCAATGTCAAAAACAAAAAACCATTCCTCATGTAATATTGTTTCAAATGTCACTTGTTCCTAAGTGGAGTAATTATCTGGCTATTTAATTATCGAACCGAACATTTCCTGAGGATATGAGTAAATGCTGTCAAAGAGCAATTGAAACTGAAGTAAGAGACTATGCTCTTATTGGAAACCAATTGTATCGGAGAGGTAAAGATCAACATTTGTGTCTTTGTGCAAATGAAAACGAGCATATTCCGATTATAGAACAACCACACGATGGATTAGCTGGAGGTCACTTTTCTAGTGAGATCACCACAAGAGCAATATTGATGGCAGGCATATGGTGGCCAACACTTTTTGCAGATGCTAAAGAATATGTTCGAAGGTGTAATGCTTGTCAACGAGCAAAAATTCCAACACGAGTAGACAGCATGCCCTTAAGACCAATGATGGTGGCTAGACCTTTCGCAAAATGGGGTATAGATTTTGTTGGACCGATACAACCACCTGCTTATAGAACCTAAGCTCAATATATCATTGTAGCTACGGACTATTTGACCAAGTGGGCTGAGGCTAAAGCAACCCAAAAGAATGATGCGAGAACGACTACTGCATTCTTATATGAGTATGTATTCACGAGATATGGACTGCCAATAGAGATTGTCAGTGATCGAGGAACTCATTTACTCTATGAGGTAATAGAGTATTTGCTTAATGAGTTTATGGTCATCCATAAAAAATCATCTCCCTATCACCCACAAGCAAATAGACAAGTTGAGCATACGAGTAAAATTCTTAGCTCGGTGATGACTAAAGTGGTTAGTTCAGGAAGGACAGACTGGGAAATGAATCTCCATGCTACTCTATGGGCTTATCAAGTTTCATTCAAAACAGCTCTAAATGCTACACCCTTTAACCTTGTTTATGGTCTTGATGCCATACTGCCAATAGAGTTTCTATTGCCGACATTAAGGATAGCATAGAATCTTGAGTGGATTGGACACAAATTGTCAGAAAGACTTGATGATCTGGAAAAGCTAGACGAGCAAAGGCTAATTGTTGAAGCTCATATCTATGCATAGAAGCGGAAACAAAAACAGGTTTTTGATTCCCACTTAATCACAAAAATATTCAAGAAAGGGGACTTAGTTCTAGTCTATTCCCTTAAGCAACACATTCCCAAGTTTAAGAAAAAGAAAAACGGACCATTTATCATTGAAGATGTATCTCCAAGTGGAGCAGTAAAATTGTCTACCCTACATGGTGATCTAATGGCTAATTAGATTAGTGGATGTCGTTTAAAGAAATACAATTTTCCACTAACCAATGAATTGCTAGAGAGAATGCATGCAGCCAAACAAAGGAAGATCAAGCGACAGCAGGTTATTGATGAAGCCCAATAGGAAGCTAGACTTCGGGTACTCAAGCGTAAAGCTGCTCTCAAGAATCAACAGATACCGATTCCCATCAACACTGTGGAAATAGATGATCGACAATGGGAATTACCTAAAGACGCAGTTTCAACAGATGACGACTGGTTAGATGGAATGTATCTGTGCATCAAGTACATCTCAACAATCATTTAACCAATGCTTTGGTAGACACCGGAGCTAGAGTGAATGCAGTCAGTTATTTCCACATACAAGAAGGTAAGAAGTCAAGCATTGATAGCAGGAATAGAGACAATCAAAGGATGCAACAACAATCCAACTCCAACATTGGGAGTAGTCAACTTGAAAGTGGTAGTACATGGATGTTCATATCCTCATCAGTGTGTATGCTTGCCAGATGAACACATGAATGAGGCTATGATTCTTGGAATTCCGTGGATGCGTACATACAAAGCAGTACCAGATTGGGATACGAATCAACTAAAGCTATCACCTAAAGGAGGGCAACTCATTGTTCCAATTGCACCAAGCAAGGAGGAATGGAAAAGAAGAAACCAGCAGACCAATCCACGAAGCCAATCTTCTCCATCCCCTCGTCAATCAAATGCTACATGTAGCATGCAAGGAGTGAGGCAAATTTGGGTACCAAAAGCACAGCTTATGGATAAACCGAATAATATTTGGGTGCCTAAAACTTCACCGACGAAACAAAAAAAGGTTCCAAGGGTTCGAACACAGAATCGAGCATCTTCGAGCAAGGAACCTAACATGAAAATGGTTTGAAAGAAAAAAGAGAACTTATCTTCTCCAGAACCCACGAAACCGATCAAGCAATGGCGAGTTAAGTCTCAGCAGACTCCACCACACCATGCAGCACCAAGCCGATCGAGCTACCAATGGAGAGAAAAAGCTCGACAACAGTCAAAAGTACCACCAACTGCTCAAGCAATTAGAGTGCTAAAGCACCCCGATGATACAATCAAATAGAGAACACAAAAGCTACAAGATTTTCTATTTGGAAGACATTAGCAGCCAACCTCAACATCGGAAACCCTTGAGTTAATTACTAAAGACCCAGCTCTTGCACAACATATTGGTTTGAATTGCATTGATCTTCATATCATGGTAGAGCCAATCACGACTATGTGTAGACACAATTGTTCAACCCCTGCACATCGTCCTTCCAAAGTATGCCATCTAGGAGGGGTGGAAGGGCACTAAGTACTAAGTAATTAAGAGAAATGTTTGAAGAGGGAGGAAAAAGCTCTATGTTAACGTGTGAATTTTTGCAAAATTACCTAATAATGTCCTTATAATTCATCATCAAGGGAAAATTCGTTGATAATATCTTCCCGATGAGTGTAAATAGTGTATATACTATCAGAAAATCGTTAAAAAATAGTTCTTTTTTGGGTATTTTTCATCATTTTTGTTGATAAGGAGGCTTAAAAATGGAGAAATCCAACAAAAAACAATAAAGCTGTGTTTTTCAAGGGATTTTCTTAATTATTGGATTTTTACTTTACTTTTTTAGAGCCTTTTGCTATTTTCTTTGATTTTTTCAAATAAACAGGTCAAAATTAATAATAAATAGCAAGGAAGCTCATATGAAAAAATGGAAGACACGATGGTGATTAGAAAGACAAGGCAGACAAACAAAAAAAATTTCAATGTAATCAGAAGATGAAAGCGGGAAGCCTAAATTAGGTGGTCAAGCCTACTTTTGCAAAATTCTTGCAGAATGAGCTACAGGAATCCGATCAGGGAAATTTTTGAGTTTAACATAGATTTCACGGCCTAGTAGGACTAACGGGGGAATCTGGGGAAATTTGGTTTGGGAAGTCCAGGTATAGATATCCATGGTACGCTAAAACAGCTTCATTTCCACTTGGAGCCTTTGCAGAGAAAGATTTCGGCCTCTTTCGCGTGACATTTCCGGAGCTCAGAGTTGACCATTTTCAAATCCGTCTCATAGGAGACATGAGGGGTAATTTCTTTAATAATAATCCATTTTTTACGACCAATAGCTAGTCTAAAGCCTTAGAAAAAACTCTCGAAACCGAGCAATGCAGAAGACCTACGACCTAAAACTGACCATAGTGGCCTGCCTGCTTGACCAAATCGGATGGGATTTGAACCATAGCATGACCTAACATAATAGAACCTTTCTATACCATCAGATGACCATTTGACTGGGGTCAAGGGGGTCCCCAGTACAAAAGTTAGGTTTTTGGCAAATGCCAGAATTCCGACCTGACTCCACCGATGGCTTGCTAATGAGGTCCATATACAATGTATATGATTGGTTTGGTGAAATCCATCAAGCAAAGCCCTCGAAAAGCAGAAAATGGCTCGAAGGTTACAAACGTCAAATTTGACATACAAGGCCAAACTCACTCCAAATGAACCAGAATTGGACAGGTTGCTTCACAAAAGTGTTACGGACAAGTCCAAAGCCTCAAAGTTGACCGACTAACCCAACAGACACAGTAATCACAAAAAATGGTGATTTCAGAGTAGGCAGAGCACAAAGTGATGCCGACATGACCAAACTTGACCAAATTCAATTTAGGACGTGTATTCGGTGTATGAAACATGTCTAGGTCAAAATGTGTGGGTCTATTACATGCCAAAAATCAAGTATGAGCCAAAGTGACCACCCATTACTTGTAAAAATGCCAAAAAACACAAAGGAATCTTTGCAAGCCAAAATTTGGGTTATGAGCAGCTTTTCTTGATCCAAATCACCTCATATCTCATACCCAAGGTCTTACCATGCCTATAACCAGTTTGTACCAAAAAATGTCAATTTTGAAAGAAAAGTTAATAATCGCAATTATTTACTTTTTAGTCAAAATTGGGGAATTTCGATATTTTGCCATCATACATCCAAAGTAAATGTTGTGATAAGCCCACTAGCCAACTTTGAATCAATTTGGAGTTCAAAATCTTGAATTTTCTTTATATCTATTGTTTCAGAGACCTAAAGCCAAAATCTGGTACCATTTTCAACCTGTGCATCCAAATGAGCCCATAATTCACTCAGAGTATGTATTGGGTATATACTTCAAGCCTATAAAGCCAAGCTTGCAAAACGTTGGAAATTTTCCTCAGCTGTAAATAATTACGATTATTTAATTTCGTTGCAAATTTTTGTTTTGACCATACAGTTTTGTTCCTTGCATGAATTTATGCATCTTTGCTTGTTCAAAAATTGATTTGAAGCAATTTGGACCAAATTGTCAGCATTTCAGTCTAAAAAGACATTCCAGAGAAAAATCAGACAAATCTGCTAACTTTGTACTCTATTCACTGAAGAGGAGCAATGCAAGCAGCGGAGAGGGCCAAGAAGAAGCTAAACCAGAAAGAGAAACTACAAGAACTACCTGCATATCAACTAGACCTCGAGTCAGTCAAAGTAGCAAAGGCATCTTACCTTTCTAGAGAACAGATGGAAGAACACTACACCACGGTCTTCACTGGCAGGTTCAAGAGTGAAGAAGGGCATCAGGTGAAGTTGCAACTCCTGCCTAAAGAGGTCTATGATGTAGTTGCCAAGCCAGAGACAAAAGAGGCTAACCGCAGGTTGGGGCTCAGGCATTTCTACGAACAAGAGCCTTGCAGAGTGGACTTTCAGAAAGCTTACGAGCTTCTATCCACCATCAAAGAGGGCGGAACTGCACAAATATCCGACACCCAAGGAAAGAAGGTTGAGGTAGTAATCACAAAAGAGATAGTGGTAGAGGCACTCAAATTGCCCACTGGAAGAATGAACATGCGGGAAAGAGACAAGAAAACCGCAGGCACATTTATCAAGGAGATAGCCACGGCTACATTAGCCAACTTATCCACAAACAGGCGAAAGAGCCAGCTCGTTTGTACCATCAACACTTCCATTTTCTGGCAAAAAGTCCACCAAGGTACACTACACCAAATCACACCGTAGCCACCACCTTCACTCAGGTTCTTAAGTCAACAACAAGGCAGCCTGTGGACCACGTGTAGTATGTCTTCACAACCTTGAAGGACACCAAGAAGGAAGGCAAAATCACATACTTGGGCGCTATCGTGCTGTGGCAAGTATATAGTGGGAACGGGAATTAAACGATTGATCTTGTGACTTTTTGACGCATAAGTGTACTTCATATAATACTCATATGTATAAATAAAATATTTCTACCATACCTTAGTATTTACCTTTGAAGTAATATAAATGTACATTACTATTAGAAAGTACTTCAAGTATCAATGATTGTGCCTCTTTTTGTCTGGGGAAAAAGCATTTGCATATTTCTTCTAATATCTCAGCTATACCCTACCATATATAAATTATTTTCTTCTTTTCATATTTATTTAATAATATAACCCTTCAATAATGCATACCTTCTTGGATACATACAAGAGGGAAGGGCCTACTAGAAGACTTTATGAAAAGGAAGATCCAAAGCTTCTTGGACCATCCCAATTTGAAAATCCCAACCTAAGGGCGTGGAGAAAAGGCCAAAACCAAGTCAAGGTCTTTTAGTAGGCCAATTTTGTTTTTTGAAGCATGTCAATCCGAGTTACAGGTCAAAAGTTACAGGGAAAACAATGAAAAATCCTCTCACAACTACACTGCAAGAAGAGATGGTAAACAGGTGAATCAAGTGAAAAGAGGTAATCTTGGTCTTTTTGCATAAAATAAGATATTTGAAGGATAAAATACATAATCATGTGAATGCGACACCTCAAAGATGCCTTGAAGGACAAGACACACAAGTTGGGACCCCTGTTGGAGCCACACAGAAGATGCCTAGGTGGGGCCCACATACATCATGCACCCACATGGAGCCTCAACCACCAAAAATGCTGAATTTCATGATATTTTGAGGCCTAATATTTCCCATTTTAAGAAATATCCAAAGAACATTTGATTTGGGCTAATTCTTTAGTCTAATCAAGTGATTATGTAAAACATGGCTCCCTCACCTATAAAAAGGGCAACCTTCTCTTCATTGGGGGAAATTTAAGTGAGTGAGAACAACTCAATTCCATAGTGACACACTCATCCTAGTGCCACACTTTCTCTTGAAGAAAGGCTGAAGTCTTGCCTCATCTTCTCTCTCCATTAAGGTGGTGGCGATTGCTCTCATGTAGGATATATATTGCTAGTTTTTCTTTCATTTTCATATCTAGTCCAATACTTGTCTCTAAATCTATCTCTATCTCTCATTATATATCTTTAATACCACCACCACACTTAGATCTATCTCTAATTCTAGCTTTACTCCTCCTTTCATCTCTCTTGTTGTGTCCTAATTGTTTCATTGGAAGGTATTCAAGCAGCAATCTTGTCAATGTAACAGGCACAACCTTCTTGTGGGAAACAATTATGTGCACATATCTTCATCTTTCACAAGCATCTACCTCTCTTAAGGTTCTCATTCTCTTCCACAAACTCTAGAATCTCCTTGCTACATTTACTTCTCTCCCCGTAGTATCCTTATTTCCCAAGGGCAACAATAGGGCTTGGGAGAGAAACTCTCTTCTTCTTCTCCTTTCACTTCTTTCACACCTTTATCTTTGAACATACTAAGTATATCATTGATGAATAACCATAATCCACATAGAGGCAATTTCTTTCATTTCCATTATGTGCAATCTATTAGGGTCAACATTTGGATTAGTCGAAAGATTCACTTTCAGCAACGCATAGTGTTTCTATTTGGTCCTGAAAGGCTCAGCGAAATACTTTTCTCACCAGATCCCATCATACTACCTATTATTGACTTTAACTTCTCTTTTGATGTGAATGTGGTTATTTTATTATGAATCAAGAGGATTTATACTCACAACTAATCCCAATCGCTAGACAAAACATATACATTTTAGTAAGCACAAAGCTACAGTTCGAAAGAGCAATCCGTAGGTTATTTGGACAACAAAGATTAAATATCATTAAATCATCCATTAACCCTTTTATCCTACCCATGATACGATATGATCGTAATCTCGAGGTTTTCATTTTTGTTTTGTTTTGACTATCTTTCATGAGTTCTCTCCATCACGTGTGTGTTTGTAAGGGAAAGTGAGCGGCTTCTTTGGCTACATCTCTTCTTTAGCTCTAGAAGCTATGTTATCTACATCTTAGCTCCTTCTCATAACCCTTGAGCTTCCTCACAAACTCTCACAGCAAGAGGCCCGGTGCCTTCTTGGCAAGACCGCCAACTTCTTGACAGCGCGCCATAGGTGTTGACTAGAATAGTGTATCATGCCATCGGCATGGCCAACAACCTACAACCTACCACATGTCGTGATTTCTATTGGCCTACTATGAGAATGGATGTTAAACAGTATGTGTCAACTTGTTTGATTTGTCAAAAAATCAAAGCAGCTACAGGTAAGAAATTGGGACTTTTACACCCTCTCCCCATTCCTGAAAGACCTTGGGAACATATTTCCATGGATTTTGTTACTGGTTTTCCCACTCACAATGCACAAACATGACATGATATGGACTATTATTGATCGTTTCTCTAAACAAGCGTATTTTGTTCCGTGTAAGAAAACACTCACAGCACATCAAGCTGCACTTTTGTTTCTGAAGACTGTTTTTCCACATCATGGTTTGCCTAAAGTGATTATTTTCGATCGAGACTCAAAATTTTGTAGTGCTTTTTGGACTACTGTATTTGAAAATCTTGGCACTACACTTGACTTTACTTCTGCATTTCATCCTGAATCTAATGGTCAAACCGAAGTCACCAACCGCACAATCATTGATTTGCTAAAGGATTATGTTTCTTCTCAACCTAAGAAATGGGATGATTACATACATATTTTGCAATTTGCATACAACAACACCACTCACACTACCACGGGTAAATCTCCCTTTGAAATTGTATAAGGTCACTCACTTCCTACTCCTGCTTCACGTCTTTCTAATGTTGTGCCTGCCGCTGATGATTTCACCACTGACTTTCATGATATTTATGCAAGTGTGCATTCTGCCATTAAGCACTCACAAGAACTTTACACCAAGCATGCTAACAAGCACCGCAAGGCACACCAATTCAAAGAAGGTGATCATGTTTTACTTCGCATCGAAAAACGAAGGATCAAAAGTGTTGATACCAATGTCTTTGTTAAGCTTGCTCCTCGCTTTTATGGACCTTTCAAAATTTCAGCTATCATTAATGATATTTCTTTTTGTTTAGAATTACCTGCACATTGGCACATTCACAATGCATTTCACATTAGTCTTTTACGACCATTCAGAGGACCCCTACCTACACACCACATTTACGAAGACCCACCTTCACTTGTAGACCAAGAAGAGCAACTCATCCCTGACAAAATAGTTGACCATGAGACCACCACTACACGCACTGGAATGGTTTATAACCGTTACCTTTTGACTTTCAAGGGCCACCCTAGAGAGGATGCCAAATGGATGCCTGAAAAGTTTTTTCGCAACTTTCCCAACCTTCTCCACACGTTCCATCACTCACGGTCCAGTTGATTTCTCTATTGAGCAACTGAGGACATTTGCTATCCCTGGTGGGAGGGATGTTACGAGACTGGGCACCCTCCTGTTGTAGTGGTTAACTGCAATTGGGATAGCTGGGCGTAATGGTTAATTATGTGCTGTCTATTTATTTTACTAATTGAGTTGATGATGATTTTGTAGAGTGGAATGCGGGGAGTTGATGAAGAGGCGACGGCAATTATTCTTGGCCATTTTATAGTTGCACAGTATCTTAGAATCTCATTTCAATAAGCCACTATGGCTCTGTAAATATCTGTAGTGGGAACTCCCCTTATGGGTCATGCAAGAACTAATGAGCTTCACTCATTTACAAAAGTGAAGTGGTTGTAAAAGAGGGGCCTCAATTTTTGGCACCTCAAACTCAAAAATAATATATTAAATACCAACTCCACAAGAGAGGTGCCGTGGAGTTTGGGGCTAGATTAGGCCTTTCTCTTACAGATTCTCTTCTCTACTCTCTTAAGCTATGGTTATTTTGCTGTGTACTCTCTAATCTAGTCTCCATCTCTTACACATCTCTTACACCTCCTTACAAGCTTGTCTATATCAATTCTCTGTTTACTATGTGTGTGTGTCATAGTCTAGGTGAGTGTGTGTGCTTGGAAATTGGAAGAAGAGGTGGACAGTTTGATGGTGATGGCTTGAAAGCTTATGTTGAGTACTTTAAGCGGTCGATCTCCCCCTCTTCTCCCAACAGTGGTATCAGAGCCTCAGGTTCGAGGATTAATCGGCACCAGATTTCAGTTTTAAGAAGGAGTTTTCTCTAATCGACAAAACGCCAATTGCAATTCATTGACTTTGCAATTCAAGGATTCAAGGGTTCGTGGAAATTCGAAGTATAATTGATCGAGTTCACAGAAGAAAAACTCAATTGTTAATTGGTGGCTAATCGGCAATCAATTTTCAATTTCGGCTTCAAGACGATCAAGAACGGGTATGTTCAACGGTTAAATTTAAGCACTTGCTAAGCTTGCGTATACATGAAGATACGGATGAGAACAATCTGCGAGAACACCCTCCTGCACACAAGAAAAGCTAAATGTCAACCTCATCAAAAGCTGCAAAAAATACTGTCAAAAGTATTGGCTTAGTTTATGCATGAATTCTTGCTTTTGTCTTGTATCCTGGAAAACTTCTAGAGGTCGCCAACCTTTATTATATAAAAAAAAAAAAAATCTTCGGCTGTCTTTCGGGATTGCTGATTGCCATTGCTTTTGAGATACGAGAGATCGGGTGCCACGAAATTCAACTGGCTCGGTGACACACCGTCGGACTGTCTATTCTCTGGCAATTTCCTAGCGCATCGCCATTCTGGACTGGACGCCACCGCTCTTTTTCAGCTAAGTACATTACATTTCTGTTATTTATTTTATTTTATTCCGCATATTGCATCTGTGAATATCACCAAATAGCCTTTTTAAGCATTACCATTTAATTATTTTATTTTTTTTAAGAAAAAGAAAGAAAAAAAAAGAGAAAAAAATAAAAAAAGAAAAAAGAAAAAGAAAAGCACGCAATCATGGCACATCTTCCTCATGCACCCACGATTGCAGAGCAACTTCAAAATTTACAGCAGTCACTCACATATGAACGCATGCGAAGGCAAGAACTTGAAGATAAAATATTACATTCTGCACGCACCGAATCTGCACCGGCACCCAAGAAAAACAAAATTAGCAGAAAAGCCTTCACTTTCAAATATTTTGATGGCACTAAAGATGCTAGCACGGTTCTAGCATGGGTTAGTCAGTTAGATGAATACTTTCATGATGAAGACTTTCCCGAGCGTGAAATGGTAAAGTGTGCATCCAATCATCTCACTAGCAGCGCTACATTGTGGTGGAACGCCACCAAACAACATGGAAGAAGACCACGCACCTGGAATGCATTCAAAAAAGTGTTTTTACCCCAATTTTTGCCAACACAATACAAAGCTAAAGCACGACGTCAATGGGATTTAATTCGACAGGGTAGAAATGAAGATGTACAGGGTTACACTGACCGTTTTTGGAATTGTCTAATTTAATTGCAAGCTATTGAACATGTTAGTCGCAGGAAATTGAAGCGAAAGTACATATCAGGCTTGGCACTACAAATTAGTGCTGAGGTAGATATGTTCGAACCAGATTCTCTGTCAAAGGCCATTAACTTGGCTCTCAACGCAGAAAAGAAGAAAGGTGGACATTCCTCTCACACTGATCAACCTGCTAACACTAACCGCAACAAGAGACCTCCTTTCTCTCCTAACTCTGACAGAAGCAAACACCAAAGCCGTACCTTTTTCAAAAGACGAAGATTTGACAATCCTCCTGCCACTGCTCAACCTCATACGAGCAACAACCACAACAACACTCAGCAACGAGGCGACCAACATCCTTTCAACCAGCGTTTTCCTCCAAATTCTAATGGTAACAAAAAGGTGAAGTGTTTTAAATGCTTTCAGTATGGTCACTATGCAGATAAGTGCCCAAATGGTCATGCTAAGGGCAATGGTCAATCCAATGGCCATTCAAATGGAGTCAACAGGAATTCAAGTCAAAAACCCTTCAACAACAACCGCCCCAACGGAGCTACTCTTAACCTCATCGAAGATGCTACACCCGACGACAATGAAGTGGAAGTTAACTACGGTGAGGGATATGATCCTGATTATGATAACGATGACAACCCATCCTCAGGTACTCCTATATCTCCTCACACTTTGTTTAAAGTGCAAGGCACTGTTAAGGGTGAAAATGTCACCATTCTGCTAGATGATGGTAGTAGCCATGATTTCATTTCCACACGATTGGCACAACAACTATCACTGTCTGAAATTTCATCACCCCACAAGGTCAAAATTGTTTTTAATAATCAACGTTTTAATTGTAAAACTCAAGTCCCTGTTGAAGTTTGCATTGGTGAATTCACACAAGCACGTACATTTTTGGTAGCACCATTGCATGGACTCGATATGATTTTGGGAATGCCATTTCGTCATGAATTTGACCCGTTGATTAATTATAAAATACGTACAATGTCTCTCACTCATAATAATAAAAAATTATCCATCCAAGCAACACTGGCACATCAAAAATTTCCACTCCTCTCTCACACTCAAGCCAAACGAGCAATTCGAAAACAGGGGAAAACATATCTAGTATTGGTAAATCAAATTTCTGTTGAAACTGAAACTTCACGTAACTCCACACACGATGAATTTCTCTCACAATTTAAAGATTGTTTCATGCATGATCTCCCACCTGGAATTCCACCATCACGCCCAGAAGACCACCAAATTGACATCATACCGGATAGTGAACCTCCTTGTAGAGCACCTTATCGTGTAAATCCTACCGCACACAGGGAATACAAACTCAAATCACTGATTTACTTGATCGAGACCTAATCTGACCTAGTAGTTCACCATACGGAGCTCCAGTACTTCTTGTCAAGAAGAAAAATGGAACCTTTCGTATGTGTATCGACTACAGGGCTTTAAACAAGATCACCATTAAGAATAGGTTTCCTATTCCTAGAATGGATGATCTACTAGACAAACTGAAAGGGGCAAACATCTTTAGCAAAATTGACCTTAAATCAGGATATCACCAAGTCAAAATGTTTGAACATGATGTCTACAAAACTGCTTTCAGAACACAAACTGGGCACTATGAATTTCTTGTCATGCCATTTGGTTTGACAAATGCACCAGCTACATTCACACGCATGATGAATCGAATTTTCATTGACCATCAAGATTTTGTGATTGTATTTTTTGATGACATTTTGGTATTCAGTAAATCTGAAGAAGACCATAAGCAACATTTAACACGTGTATTTGATCTGCTTGCACAAAATCACTTGTATTTGAATCCTGAAAAGAGTTCATTTTTCCAATCTGAAATTGAATATTTGGGACATATTGTATCGGGTAAAGGAATTCATGTCGATCCAAAGAAAATTGAAGCCATTCAATCCTGGCCTAGACCCAAAAACTTGCATGAGCTACGATCTTTTCTTGGTCTTTGCAGCTATTACAGGAAATTTGTTCGTAATTTTGCTTACAAAGCACATTATTTGACTCTCTTGTTGAAGAAAAACACGCCTTATGAATGAACTGATTTGCAAGAAAGCTCATTTAATGCACTTAAACATGCTTTGACTAATGCACCTGTATTGCAATTGCCTAATTTTCAACAACCATTCTTTGTGGTAGTCACTGATGCTAGTGGTAAAGGTATCGGTGCAGTCCTTATGCAAGATAACCATCCCATTGCTTTCGAAAGTCGTAAATTCAAACCGTCTGAAATAAAGTTCAGTACTTATGATAAAGAATTGACTGTTGTGGTACATGCATTGAAAATCTGGAAACACTATGTAATGGGTACTGACTTGATCATTAAAACTGATCAACAAAGTATCAAATATTTACTTTCTCAGCCTTTAATAGATGATAGACATATTAAGTGGGCCGCTTTTATTCAAAGTTTTCAGCCCAACATTCAATACCAACCTGGTAAAGAAAACGTTGTAGCCGATGCTTTGAGTAGACGACCCTCACTTCATCATCTATCAACCATTACGGGAACATCATTTGACACTATGCCTGACACTTATGCACATGACGATGACTTCAAAACGACATGGTTGCACATGCTTGATAATTCTGTACACACATTTCTCGAATACACTATTCAAGAAAACTTCCTTTATTTCAAACAAAAATTGTGTGTGACTAAATCTTTTCGTACATTAATTATTGAAGAATTGCACAAACCACCTTATGCTGGACATAGAGGATTTGCTACAACTTTTCAAAATTTATGTCGTGATTTCTATTGGCCTACTATGAGAATGGATGTTAAACAGTATGTGTCAACTTGTTTGATTTGTCAAAAAATCAAAGCAGCTACAGGTAAGAAATTGGGACTTTTACACCCTCTCCCCATTCCTGAAAGACCTTGGGAACATATTTCCATGGATTTTGTTACTGGTTTTCCCACTCACAATGCACAAACATGACATGATATGGACTATTATTGATCGTTTCTCTAAACAAGCGTATTTTGTTCCGTGTAAGAAAACACTCACAGCACATCAAGCTGCACTTTTGTTTCTGAAGACTGTTTTTCCACATCATGGTTTGCCTAAAGTGATTATTTTCGATCGAGACTCAAAATTTTGTAGTGCTTTTTGGACTACTGTATTTGAAAATCTTGGCACTACACTTGACTTTACTTCTGCATTTCATCCTGAATCTAATGGTCAAACCGAAGTCACCAACCGCACAATCATTGATTTGCTAAAGGATTATGTTTCTTCTCAACCTAAGAAATGGGATGATTACATACATATTTTGCAATTTGCATACAACAACACCACTCACACTACCACGGGTAAATCTCCCTTTGAAATTGTATATGGTCACTCACTTCCTACTCCTGCTTCACGTCTTTCTAATGTTGTGCCTGCCGCTGATGATTTCACCACTGACTTTCATGATATTTATGCAAGTGTGCATTCTGCCATTAAACACTCACAAGAACTTTACACCAAGCATGCTAACAAGCACCGCAAGGCACACCAATTCAAAGAAGGTGATCATGTTTTACTTCGCATCGAAAAACGAAGGATCAAAAGTGTTGATACCAATGTCTTTGTTAAGCTTGCTCCTCGCTTTTATGGACCTTTCAAAATTTTAGCTATCATTAATGATGTTTCTTTTTGTTTAGAATTACCTGCACATTGGCACATTCACAATGCATTTCACATTAGTCTTTTACGACCATTCAGAGGACCCCTACCTACACACCACATTTACGAAGACCCACCTTCACTTGTAGACCAAGAAGAGCAACTCATCCCTGACAAAATAGTTGACCATGAGACCACCACTACACGCACTGGAATGGTTTATAACCGTTACCTTTTGACTTTCAAGGGCCACCCTAGAGAGGATGCCAAATGGATGCCTGAAAAGTTTTTTCGCAACTTTCCCAACCTTCTCCACACGTTCCATCACTCACGGTCCAGTTGATTTCTCTATTGAGCAACTGAGGACATTTGCTATCCCTGGTGGGAGGGATGTTACGAGACTGGGCACCCTCCTGTTGTAGTGGTTAACTGCAATTGGGATAGCTGGGCGTAATGGTTAATTATGTGCTGTCTATTTATTTTACTAATTGAGTTGATGATGATTTTGTAGAGTGGAATGCGGGGAGTTGATGAAGAGGCGACGGCAATTATTCTTGGCCATTTTATAGTTGCACAGTATCTTAGAATCTCATTTCAATAAGCCACTATGGCTCTGTAAATATCTGTAGTGGGAACTCCCCTTATGGGTCATGCAAGAACTAATGAGCTTCACTCATTTACAAAAGTGAAGTGGTTGTAAAAGAGGGGCCTCAATTTTTGGCACCTCAAACTCAAAAATAATATATTAAATACCAACTCCACAAGAGAGGTGCCGTGGAGTTTGGGGCTAGATTTAGGCCTTTCTCTTACAGATTCTCTTCTCTACTCTCTTAAGCTATGGTTATTTTGCTGTGTACTCTCTAATCTAGTCTCCATCTCTTACACATCTCGTACACCTCCTTACAAGCTTGTCTATATCAATTCTCTGTTTACTATGTGTGTGTGTCATAGTCTAGGTGAGTGTGTGTGCTTGGAAATTGGAAGAAGAGGTGGACAGTTTGATGGTGATGGCTTGAAAGCTTATGTTGAGTACTTTAAGCGGTCGATCTCCCCCTCTTCTCCCAACACTCCTAAAGGAGATAGCATAACTCTAACGAATAAATCAACTATGGAAAACCAGACACTTAGGAAGAGGCAGGCACTTCAGAGCCGCCATAAATAGAAATACCCTCAATCTCATTTTCTGAGTTTGAGACGCAGTCCACAGCAGAGCCAAGTGGTGATGAATATTTTTAGATACACATCACAGACACAGATACAGTTCCAATGGTCCAAATGTCAAAAGCTGAAGAAGACGCACTAAAGGAGAAGATCACCTTAGAGGTGGATGAGTAGTGGAAGGCCGTTATGCGTTGGGAGTTGAGAGTTTTACACTCTATCAACGTCACTCAACTCACTCCCAATCACATCAACACTCAATGGTTCCAACAAGCCTTGCCATACCCTCTCATCAAAGTAGAACTATTATAAGTAAAAGAAAGGCTATACAAGGATATGCAAGAAGATGGCGCAGATAAAGACCACCTTAAGTGGAGGTTAAGCTGGCTGAACAAGAATCCGAGATACCTAATTCTGTTCACAAGAGCACCTACAGCCCTACAAAGAGATCCAACATTCTGTCCTATACCCAGAGTAAGGACATGGTAAGTGCATGAAGCACTGCAGAAGAAGAGCCCAACTTGGCTCAACTTCCCCAGGCTGCCAGCTCTAGAGAGAGGCCAAGCGAAAGAGGAATACATGGTGAAAACCCTAACGGGTGCCATGTCATTCTTCAAGAGTCTGCTAGATCCCTCTTGTGCAATGTTATATAAGAGCTGCAGGATGCTACTCACATGCATACAAGTTTTCAATGAGCCTGAACAGACACGAGCACCATGGCTCTCATTCTTGGAAGGAAACAAAGGCTATGCTACGATCTGAGTGGGCAACCTTCAGAAGAAATCCTTTACGGATTCTATGCCAGATGCATGTTCCTGCTAATAATATGCTAGCCTTTGAAGAAGCATTCTACACTGGATTCTTCACCTAGCGAATGAAGATATTTGCACTGGTGATAAGCAACCTAACATCCAGGTTTGTAGGCTACTCAACGGCGGTGGAGCTGAAGAATCAAGTCACCATGAAATTTCTGCAAGTGCCTGACAAAGAACGAAGAATCAGATACCAGAAGGCACTAGAAGCACTTAAAGACCGCCTCGCCCGCCGTCAACCCGAAGACTACTTCAACCCATAAAGCTGTGTCAAGGGACGACACAAGCGAGGAGGGGGGGAATGTTAATAGGAAGCTAACAAGGACACCATTTTTCGGAGTTCTCCTTGTAAAACAATTATTATTTTGATAAATCGGGAATATTGTAACTCCTATCTTCTTGGATAAACTTTGTAATTAATGAGCCGGGGCTACAAGCTTCTAGATTGTATCAGCCAGTCATTTCCCAGCTTTGGTAGAACTCCAGATTATTAGTTTTGACCACCCAAAAACCTTGACTAAGATATAAAAGCCAATTTTTGTAATCCTTTTATAAGTTTTTGGATAAGAAATACACAGCGTGAGCTAACGACACTCACTTCTCTTCTTCTCGCGCTTCCTACTTCCTCTCCGGTTGTCACATTCCGAATGTGTTTGTTGCATTGTAACCGCAGGTAAGCACTCTGCGCATTGACGTAAGCCATTCATAGTATTTCGTAGCTTTTGGTGTCACCGACCCACGGCCTAATTTCATCATAACTAGGAATTTACACGTTCAAATAAAAAACTAAGCATAGGTAGGGTATTGGGGCATCATTGCTAAGCATTTAGATGCATTCTGCGTCGACAACAACTAGGTCAAAAATCCACTGCTGTTAATAATCGCGATTTTGGAACTTGACCTAAAGTGAGATTTGAGGCCATAGGCATGTGTGCTTAGGTTTTTAAACTTGCCTAGAAGTTTTGTTACGTTTGGATGACATTTGATGCTGTAATGAATGTGAATTGTTTGTTGATGAGAGATTGGCTTTTGGTGATTTCAATCACGAGTGTAGTTTGAGTTAGATGCAAGTTGTCTGTGTTTTCCGAGAGATTGACAAAATCTTGTAGCCTCTATGCACTAGTCGAGTTAGCTTCGTCCCATGGTTTGACAAATTAATCGTGGTTCTCGCTAATATTGCAATAACATAGGATGGTGAGGTTAGACATGCATCCCACAGTTTGCCTTCCGTTATTCGCTTGGTACAGACCTCATAAAAGTGTAATAGTAAACATCATTAATAAAAAAGATCGTCAGTACCAAGCGAACAGGTGCAACAAACAGGGTTTAACTTCCCTTATTTGCTTGGTACTGACTACACAAAATACAAGTGCACAAAAGTGTAGTAGCATAATTCTTCACTGTGTGTAGAGTTCTGCGTCACTAAAGCACTGCAAAACATGAGTAAGAGGAGGATGCGCAAAAAGGAGGAGCACTAGAGAGTAAGAGGAGATGCGCAAAAAGGATTGGGAGCACAAAAGATATGGTTTGCTTACCGGGTAGTGTCGATGGGGGTAGAGTTAAAATGATGGGCAGTAGAGGATGTGAAAAGAGGCAGAAGAGCGCTCATCTGGGGCGAAGGTATAGTTAAAATGTTTGGCGGGGTACTGCCTCTAAACTTAGAATGCTTACCTCGACGAGGGTGACAACTTCACTTATGCACATGATTACACCCAAGATTGTGGTTGGTAAATTGTACTGCATGGGAATCTGAGCCCATTTATTGCTGGTTGTCCTTGTGAGCGCAACCCACGTGCCTTTTTTGAGTGGCTGTTTAGAGTCAGACGCCGATCGCCCTTGCAATCGCCATCTCTATCTCCAAGTAGAAAAACAGATCGCCATTGCCTTTGCCTTTTCTTCACTCTTCCCCTTGGCCATCTCTCGTGATCTTGCGTTTAGAGTCAGACACCGATCGCCCTTGCAGTCGTCATCTCCATCTCCAAGTAGAAAAAATAGATCGTCGTTGCCTTTGACTTTTTTGTGCTCTTCCCATTGGCCACCTCTCGTGATCCTACGTTGAGCGAACTCCACTGGTTTGCGTCCTTTGTGGCCGCTGGTACATATCGAATATGTCGACCCGTGGAAAGTCTCATTGCAGGTGTATGGTAGCAGGCAGTGTTGTGAGAATGTGCTTGAGCCTGTGTCGGGTGCCAAGTGTGATAGGTCCTGTCATGGTTTATATGCTGAGGTTAGTCGTGCTCGACGAGCTAGAGTTCCTGGATACCTAAGGATCACTATCCGTTCTGATCTTTGATCAAATGCTGTGGCGGGCCATGACGGTTCATAGTTCGCCAATTGGCATGACGTTTTCACTTGCCTATGCAATCTCCCTTGCTGCTACCGACTTAATTGGAGAGGTCGGGAGGATCTACGACTTGAAATTATAGTGGGATTGCTTTTGCTCAAAGGTGATTGACATGGGGATGATGATAAGCTGTAGGAAGTTTTCCCACTATCGATAATTGGTTGCGAGCGTGGGACAGGTCGGCAAGCACGGGCTTTTTAAAGTTAAAATAAAAATAGCTTTGAGCTTTTAAAACAAAAAAGAAAACGGGACGTCTGTCTGCAGTAACAAGAGGGCGTTGTTTGTGGAAGGTGGTGGGCTTCCATAAGGGAAAGGGGAGTTTGCATGGGAAAAGGGCCACGTTGTGGCTGCATGAAGGCCGGCTCAGGAGCGACGAGCAAAAACGGGGCATGCTGCAGTGGTGGGTCATGAAGGCAACCAAAGGAGGGGGGTTGCGCCACTTGGGAACTTGTAGAGGTGGTGGCGCCATATTGGAGAGAGAAGAAGGGCACAAAGCAGGTCTTGGATGGAGGGGATCAAGTGGTGGTGAGCAGGAAAGACCGCCATCTGTGAAGAAAAGAGGAAGGGCTGCAGATTGAGGGAGATGCCACCAGAAGCCATGTGAGAAGGAGGGCTGCATGGCACGTAAAGGGAAGGCCGCCATGGACTGCAGGGTGGTGTCACCATGAAGGGGAGATGTAGCGGCCACTTGCAGAGGTGGTGGGCTAGCTGAGACCAGAGAAAGGTCTCCACTTGGTGGCGCATGAGGAGGTTGGTTTATGAAAGTCGACCTGGGGCACATGAAGCAGTAAGGAGGGGACGTTAGGGCTTCAGCAAGGGGGCCAGCTTGCATAGGGTGGCGGCCAAGGAAGACGAGGTGGAGCAGGCGCAACCAAGGAGGGCGCCATCTGTGAGCACTGAGCAAAGGTGAGACCCGCCAGCGCTGCCTGCAGGGGAAGAGTACCAGGTGGAGCTGCATGAGGTGAGGCCACCAGTAGTGCCAAAGAGGGCCAGGGTGGTGATGCATGAGGTGAGGCCAAGAGGGGACGATCAGAAAAAGGCACCAAGCTTGGTGATAAGGGGCTCCATTGCAAGGGGGCGCCATTGGGCAATCGAGAAGGTGTTGAGGACAGCCACCTCAATGGAGGATATGGCATGTACTGTGGATTGCACCTGACGAGGTAAAGTCGCAAAGTGGGCGGGCAATTAAAAACGAGGGGGCTAAAAGGAAACCGCCAGGAGTTGAATAATTACCAATTGAATATAAATGGAAGTTGTGAAGAGTGTTGCATGCAATAGAGGAATCGACGGCCACGGATCGACTGCATAGGGAAACCGTTTGCTGTAAAACCATGGCCAACGCCATCATTGTACCCCAAGTCTTGTTTATTTTGCTATGCATAAGTGATTGTGTATGGTCTGGTTGGGTTAGTGTTTGGGTTGGATCTGCCATCATTCTTCTCGACTATCTCATCTCGTGCATAGCACCCGTGGTAGCGGTGGCTCCGGGTCTTTTGTGTGTGTAGAGAGAGAGAGAGAGAGAGAGAGAGAGAGAGAGAGAGAGAGAGAGAGAGAGATTGATTGTGGTTGCACATTGAGTGTGGTTTTGTGTGCGGTCGAGGTTTGCGAGGCCTCCCGGTATGAGTGTATTTACAGATATGGGTGCATTGGTGTGTGCGTCAGTAAATGTGAATGTGTGTGGCCGAAGTTGCTCGTAAGCGAGGCTGTTCAGTGCAACTTGCAGAAAGTGTGCATGCGTGTATGTTTCTGAGTGGTTTGGGGTGCTAGATATCTGCTGACTATAGAGAGGCATCGAGTTTGTGTACTATTGTGTGTAGCCGACCTTGACCCTGACAAGAGTCCTTCAAGGAGACTGAATCGATGTCTAGAAAAGTGTCCCTCCAATGCACTGCTTGTACAAGACAGGTGTATGAAGCACTTCAAAAAGTCTCTCTTAGTGGAATTCTACCATGGGTTTTTCTATTACTTATACTTGCAGATGGATGGTGAGTTAGAGACTTCCCAGTCAACAACTTTCGGTAGTTGTCCATTGGCACAAAAAATGTCACTTAGTGGAATTCTACCATGGGTTTGTCTCTTACTTATACTTGCAGACGGATGGTGAGTCAGAGACTTCCCAGTCAACAACTTTCGGTAGTTGTCCATTGGCGCCGGAGGAAGAGGTAGAGGATGTTGAGGTGCAGTTTGACCCAGAAGAAGAGCGCGTAGAGGTATTAAAGGAAACATTTGATGCGGGCTTTACTCTTGCTTCTCTTGTGGATGCAGCAATAGGGTGCAAGCAAGAAAACCCAAATAAGGAAGTGACTTTACCTCTGAATTGCGCTCCCAGCTTTGCTATGGCAGGCGATACCCACTACGTTCTGCTCACAGATATCATGCATGAGCTGAATATACGGGAGGACTACTGCCTAGTTGCAATTGCAAATTTTTGTAAGGTAGACATGGGATTTGTGGATGAGGATGGAGTGGACCAACATCTTATTGCTGACACAGCTGTCCGCGACTCACAGTTTAATTCAGGGTGGTAACTGATCAAAGATACATTCAATGAAGCAAAGTCATGAGAGGTCAGATTTCCAACACGAGCAGTTTCAATCGACAACAAAACAACTCAGATTAAAAAACATGGGTAGGTCCGTGACACCCAGAGCTCAAGTAATGAATAGTCAGTCTATTCACTTGTGGGGAAGGTCGATGGTGGAAATGGACGAGAATCAGATGGTAATTTTTGTCGTGCATTCAGATGGTATTGGAGATGGCTTAGTGATGAAATATCAGGATCAATTTTTTTGTTGACAAGTGCTAGTGTATGACAATAGTTTCCTTAGAAGAGCGGAGACTCATGGCAAGGGCTTGTCACTGGAGTCCAAGGCAAGGATGCGGCGTTGTCTCACTACATCGGGTGTTTCAACCACAAAAAGGTTTGTAGAAACAATTCAAGTACTTGGCAATTGTACTCATCTCACTTACGGCCCATAAATTCATTACTATTTTATGTAGATCATAATATACCACAAGGAATACTCTGAGGACAATGCAAAGTTCCCACTGTTTGCAATGAAAGTTATTACAAGATTGTGTGGTGGGCACCCCCTCCAACTAAACGCAGAAAGACGAATTCTGATTGAGAAAAGGTTTTCTCTAGGCGTCGGCATTGGGTATGTGTGCCAAGCACTCAGAGCCCCCTATTTCATGTCCTGTACAGCTCAGGCTCTGGTTGTAGGGGTTGAAGACCCGCGCTTAGATCCATACAACAAGTGGCTGTTTGTGAGGGAAAGAAGACACCTGATGCCCATGGGGATGCTTCCATCAATAGAGAAACAACATCGTCTATAGAGCTTGCACATCGAAGAGATACAAAGTGAGGAGGAAGGAGGTGCATCGAAGAGGAAAACAACGACGGGCTCAGGTCCACCATCTTCTCCCGCTCCTGACTCGTGATTGTCGCCACCTCGCATGGTGCTCCCCCGCATTTGAATTTACCTAAGCCATCTATTTCTTCTCTTTGTGGATGTGTTGTAAAGACCGTGTGATTTTTGAACTCTTAAGAAGCTCCTTATGCCTTGCTCTATGAATTACTCGTCTATAAGTCCATTGGTGTAACTCTAATAGGCTATTGGCCTTATCCTTTACTCCCCCATGTCTAGTGTACTTAAAATAACATGTTCTTGTCATGTAGTGGGTTTTTTCCATGCCTTGTGTGGACCATATTGATAGTGAGCCTTATGTCTTGGCAAAATATGGACCATGGTTGAACAATATGTGTTGTATTGAAATAAAACAAAATGGTCTGTAGAGTACAATTTTAAATTTTGTTTTGTATACGTAGAATGCTAACCCACCATGTAATGTGTGATATGTTTCCCACCCCACCCTGTAAGGTAAGCCTTCTTCCAATCCAACAAGGCTGCTTGAAATGATGTGAGCTTACTTTGCTCCCAAGAATGCTGCTCAACATAGTGGAAAATTTTATCTAATGATTTCTACACGTTCGCCTTGTGATTTCGGATTTCCCCACCACCTGCATTGTCTTTAACCACTTTATGTAACTGTTTCCATTTGTTGAACATGTTTCTCCTTTCTTCTCTATCTGAATCTTTGAGGCTAAACCCAAGAAACCTTCTTGCCTTCACGCCGCCTATCGATGCTTTCCTAGGTACCTTGTAAGGACTTTGAGACATCTTAGGGTCCTCTTCGATTTTGACATTGTCTTTATGCAAACCAATGTCCGAGAGCACTCCCTCTAATGCTTTGGTCACTCTTTTCGACTCACTCTCTAGCTTTAATGCCCATGCAAAACATATGTACAAATGAACCACCTTTTCCATTATTCGATAGACGTGAACTCTACTCAGAGAAATACCAAGCACTGGCCTAAAAGTTTTATTTGAAGATGTTTATTGGGAGCTCTATTCCTTTGCACACTCTCAAGAGATTGTGCATTAGCCATGCAATATAAGCATGGATTTGCCACAGCTGCTCCGTGTGTTATGTTGTACATACACTTAAGAGCGTTTAAGTCACCTACCATGTGCCATTCCACTGTATAGTCACCAAATCCTTCCAATGAAAGAACGGCTGTGTTTCTTTGTTCACTGATGATAGAAGGAATTGGGTTTGACTAAAAATCCAATCGAGGATTTCAAAATTCTCCTTATCAACCTACAGTGAAAAATGAAAACACAAAATCAACAACCAAATAATCAATATTTTTGTTATTATAAAGTGAACGAAGTATACCTGAAATGATCCTAAACTTAGAATGTTGTTTTCGGGTTGCACGTGAAGTATCGTGGATCCTCTTTCGTTATTGATGGATCCAGAGCTCTGTTCATGAGGGTAATGGTGACTCTCTCCAACTTCTTGTTCTTCAGGAACTCACACTCCTCGAGCTTCAAAACAAACTTGAGAACCCCACCGCACTCCTCTCGACTGATGTCAAAGAAGTGAACTGCATACCTTTGCAATGCTTCAAGATCAATGAAGAGGTTGTTGTGCTCGTTAAAATGCACCTCTTTGCCGCCGTTTCCTAAGAACGTTGCTTCAATATGGAATGGTGACCCAAGTTTCTCAAACACTCTATCATTTACGTTCTCAAAAAATTTACGATCTTGCCAGGAAAGCACCGGGCTTATGGCTGTGAGAGTTTGTGAGAGAACTCCAAAAAACTATATGAAGAGGTTAAACCATAGGTGCCATGAAGACTAGGGTTTGGAAAGAAGTGCAATCAAAGAAGCCCCACCCATTCTCTCTTGCACTCACACGCACAAAGAAAGAACACAAAAGAGAATGTCAAAATAACACAAAGATGAAAACATCAAGGCTATGGTCATATCGTATCATGGGTTAATAGATGAGTTAATGGCATTCAATCTTGGCTGACCAAATAGGCTACGAATTGTTCTTTGGAATTGTAGTTTTGTGCTTACCATAATATATATATTTTGTCTAGTGATTGGGATTAATTGTGTGTACAAATCCTCTTGGTTCATAGCAAGATAACTACGCTTACGTCAAAAAAAAAGTTATAGTCTATGAGAGGTAGTATAATGGGATCCGGTGATAGAAGTATTTCATTGAGCCTTTCTGGGCCAAAGAGAAACACTATACGTTGTTGAAAGTGTATTTTATGGCTAATCCATACGTTAATTCTAATAGATCGTACAGAGTGAAAGCGATAGAAATTATCATCATTGATTATTCATCTAGGATGACTTTAGTATGTGTAAAATATAGATATGAGAGAAGAGAAGGGAAGATAAGAGAAGAGAGTTTCCCTCCCAAGCCCTATTCTTGTCCGTAGGCCATAAGGATACTACGGGGAGAGATGTACCTGTAGCAAGGAGAACCTAAAATTTATAGAGAGGATGAATTACTAAGAGTGAGAGAGATAGATTTGGTTAAGGAGATGAGATTAGATATATATATATATATGTTGGATTAGAGATGAAAAAGAAAACAACAAGAAATCAAGAAAACATCAATGTAGAACACATCTTACTTGACAAACCCTTTGACACCATTATTGATGGAGAGAGAAGAAGAGGGGAGAATTCAACGTTGATTGATACGCCAAGTCCAAGACCTTCTTTGATTAGAGTTGATCTCCCAAGGATAGCGTACAAGAATGGCTAGTCTTCCTCTAGGGGAAAGTGTAGGTTTGGGTTTATGTTAATGGATAAGTACAATTAGGCATTACTACTCACTCCCTCAAGAATTCCTCTCATCAATGGCTTGAATGCTTGAGTTCTCTTCAAGGAAGAAAAGGTCCCCTTTTATAGGTGAAGGGAACCCCTAAGGGTTTACACAAGAAGAGAGGAGCCAGTGTGAACAGGAATTGGAAAAGTTGGAAATGAGCTATCCCTGCATGATGTAGACAGACTGGGGTCACGTATTTTGATCATATCTCCTCAGTCGTGGCTCCAAATAAAAAAGTAAAAATATGGGCGAAAAATTCAGCTCATTAGCTACAATTTTCATTTTAAAATCGTTTTCCAATTTGGATTGGAACCTTGTGTTAAAAAATCATCAAAATAGGGTCCATTTCTGCCAGCAAAAGTTTTCCTGTGGTCCCCTTAGCGTAGACTTTCATTTGATTCCAAAGGACACCTCATGCCATATGAAATCATGACATTGCTCCTTGACAAAGTTTTGTAATCATGCTTGCAATAATGCATTAAAATAAGTGTATCTTTGAAATCATGCCACCTAGTGTCCCACTAGGATTTGATTCCCTCCTAGTAGCTATTTAAAAGAAATATAAGAAAAATATGAAAAATACATAGAAGATATATATATTGGAGTTTACCCTAAATATAGGATCTAGCTAGGGTGTGAGATGATAATGAGATAGTAGAAATAAAGAATCAATGCTTTTTGCCCCAAGTTAAAGAGGCGGAGCTATTGATGCTTTTCCCATAGTATTTTCTGATGGTAAAGTAAGAATAGGTTACCCTTGAGAAAAATAATAGGATGAGACAGAAGGCTTATTATTATATTTAAATATGCATATGTAAGTTATAGGAAAGATAATTATGTATCTAAAATGTTAAAAGATAACTCTTGTAGGATGCGTTCCCACTATGTACGTGTCACAGCACGACAACGTGCCGACGAGCAGCCTTTACATGTGATGGGTTTGGTAGTAATGATCCTCTCTGTAGTTTATTTTGAGACTTTTTAGCTAATTCTTTGAAGAGTGCCCTGTATCCCATCTGCGAGATACCACTCTCATCAAGTATTGCTTGCACTTCCATTGGTTCCAATTGATTCTTGTTCATGAAGGAGATAAGGAGCCTCCCTTTCAACTTACGAAATTTTTTCTGAGTTATCATCTCTTCAATCACTTCTTTTGGAACTAGACGGTGTCAGGAGTTTTTTGGAGCAAAGGATTGCCCATATGTACATATACATGCATGGTGCATCAAATAAAGAATTTCCCATTTTCCAGAGCCAGTGGTTACGTGGGGCCCACATGTGTACAAGTAGGACAACATGTACATAGTGCATCAATTTTCACTATTACCAGTACCACTGTGTTTTTTCTACAATAAGGAGAAGTTGGTAGCGCGTAAAACTTCTCGAGAAAGCTATCCGCGGGCCGACGACATGAGGTAAGCAGGTGCGTCAGATGGCATCTAGTGGCGTCAGGAGGCCGAACGGGGTCAATACTTGCACGTGGATGAGTACGGACACAACGTGGGTGTTTCCTTGTGATAATTATGCAGAAAGATCATCATGAGGACCACTTTTTGGGGCCACTTCACGTGGTGGCGAGATGCATTATTGGAAAAAAGCTGAGTGCCAGGTGTGCGAATGATGCAAAAAGGTGACAATTATGCACTGCGAGGTCAGTTTTTGGCCTGTTCGGGGTCCGTTTGAGGTCATCTAAAAGGCCAAGGGTGCCCAACTAATAAATCTAAGTGTGGGAACTGAAAAAAGAGAGAGAAGACCAGAAAAAACGTGGAGAAGAGAGGAGGAACAGCCGCAGGTGTGTTTTTGCTCATTTTGGAGTCTGTTTTGGCCCTAAACTGCTCATCCAAGGTCGGATTTGAGCACTTTGACATTGTAGACTGGGGTTTTGGGCCGTTCCGGACGCGATGGTGCTGTCCATTTTGCCAAATTCTTCACTCTTTTTCTGTTGTTTTTGTTGTGTAAGTTTCTCCTATGAGCGAAGCTTCTGCTTCAGTTTGTGATTGTATCTGGCATATTTTACCCGTATTGTGTGAGCTGCTTGCCCATTGGTGTTGGCCCAAGCTCTATTGTATCTAAACATCAGAAATTCTCCTCTTTTGAGCTGAGTTTTTGAGTGTGTGTGTGTGTGTGTATCTCTCTCTGTGGAGTGGGTAAATGAATAGTCTCTCTGCTCTCGCTCCATCGGTGTGTTCCCTGTCTCGGCCAGGTGTGTTGTGTAAGCCGAGTGGTGCCCCATAGTGTGTGTGTGTGTGTGTGTGTATCATTCCAAGAGTGTGTGTCGGGTCGGTATAGAGGCGTTCTGTGTGTTTTCATCCCGCTCACATTCTTTTGTCGCCCCCACGGAGGATCTTCTTCGAGTACCTTCTGCTTCGAGCTTCAAGCTTCGAGATTCAGGAGTATAGGTTGCAGACTACAGGTTACAAGTTACAGGGACAAGTACACCTACAGGTGATTCACACAGGTACAGGTAGCTGGAGTACAGTGGTTTAGTAGCCGTGAAGTCACTTGCAGTTGCCGTGGGTATGCATCATTGGGCGCTTTCTTGAGCGCATTGTTTCTTGGTATTGTACGTTACTTGTGGAAACTGCCAATTGTACGCCTTTGTGGAGCCATACTTGGTTTTATTTGGCAGTCCCAGCCATTTCCGAGACTTGGTCTGGAAGATAGTCATTTCTGAGATTTGACTATACGCGATTTGCATTAGCCTTCGTGTGAGGGTCGATAGCGTGAGGTTTTATTGAGCTGGGGGATTCTCAAATGTGGAGATCCTTTCGGTGATACAGGTAGCTGGAGCACCCTTTTCGTGACCTCGCCATAGGCTATGTACTAGTGATTCCTATTTGATGCTCGGGTTCTATTGTTGGCAGTTTATGCATACATATATAGACTATATTTTGGGTTCTCACTGCTCTACTTCTCGGGAAACTCTGTCAAAATTTTTTCAAGTTATGATGGCTGGCTTTTTAGTCTTTTGATCCATTTATGCGGTTATGCTCCTGAAATTTTGGCAAAATCAGAGGATAAGTCAGGGTGCCTTCTTGGGAGCTGCATGGTTGGCTTTAATGGATGATTAAAATGGCCCTCAATTCACTCCTTTTCATTTAACTCAAAGAATCCAGATAAACGTTCATGTGTCTAGGAAGATTTTTTTCCAGCAGCGCATAGTCTTTATGTTCGGACCAAGAAGATTAAGAGAGATACTGGAATGTCCTTTGCCTGTTGTAATTCCGATGATCAACTATGAAAACTCATTTGATGTGCATGTGTTTGTCCTCATCTAAAGTTGAGCTCCATTGAAGTTTCTGGGGATTGGGTAGTGAAAATTTTTGGGTTCTTGCACGTGTGTTCAAAGGGATTCTCAAAGCATCGTAACTTGGGTAGCCATGGCTTTCTCTTATCCGGAGTTTCATGGAAGAAGTGATGAAGATGTGTAGGACTTTTTGGAAAAGATGGAGGTTGCCTGCATTAGAAACCAGATTCATGACCCGGCACAAATGTTACGTCTTTTCCAAATTTGTTTTAAGAGTGATGCACACGTTTGGTCTAAAGCATTTGAAGAGGAGTTGCGTGTGGCTGATCCACCTGTAAGGTTGAGTTGGGACAATCTACGACATGGGTTGGAAGTGGAGTTTGTGAAGATAGAAGATCCTGACAAATTGTGGCAAGAAGTACATGCTTTGGTGCAAAAGGAAGGTGAGCCTGTAGATGCGTACATACGTAAGTTTTCATTGGCATGGGAGTGAATGTGCAAGGCCTTAGCACCACAGGTACCCCCGCCTGACATGATGAAGAAGGACACGTTCTTAGCTGGTCTTTGGGAGAATATACGTTGGAGAGTGGAGCTAAAGAAGCCTAGGACATATGAAGATGCACTAGAGGTATCAAGGAACAAAGAGTGTAAGTTGAGGAAAATGAGCCAGTTAGGGGTGGAGTCTTTGCCCACGAGGTCTGAATTTAAGCCTATAGAGTCTTTACAAGGTCGCATGTCAGGGGTTCATC
The DNA here is from genome assembly GCF_014529385.1 of Adiantum capillus-veneris. Lineage (NCBI taxonomy): Eukaryota > Viridiplantae > Streptophyta > Polypodiopsida > Polypodiales > Pteridaceae > Adiantum > Adiantum capillus-veneris. The sequence continues at coordinate 39,129,340 of NC_140959.1, forward strand.
ACGAACCAGTGGTTCCTGTTACTACTTAGGTTATGCCAGCAGTGGTCACTACATCGGTGCAAGATGATGGGCTAAGGCAAGACATGAGGCAAGTGGTAGATTTGATGAAGAATCTCAGCCTAAACATGCTAGGTCAAGTGGGAAATAATCGAGGTCGAGGGAGGTATGCAAATCAGCCAGGAGGTGAAGAAAGACCTAGGAATGGTGTTGAACAAAGCAATGGTAGGTTTTGGAGGCAGACGCCCACATGTTACAATTGTGGAGAGTTGGGTCACATCAGCTCGTAATGTGATAAGCCACCAAGGATGGGGGGAGACATGTATCCATTGCCAAGACAGGTGCTAACTAGGTCAAATGATTATGGCATCGAAATTAAGGGAGACGAAGGAACCAGTGGACTGACCCAGGAGGAAAAGGGAAAGACAAAAGTGCTAAGTGTAGTCACCTTGGAGAAGGCATCAAAGCTAGAGGATACATTAGTGATGCCTATTGGGAAGAGGACCACAGAGGATAAGGAAGGAAGAAGTGCCCCAGGTCCTAGTAAGAAGAAAGGAAAGATCCATGAAGGCGAGGATGTCAAGGCCAAGAGGAAAAGGAGAGCTCGTCGAAAGTTTCATGTTTCAGATTTTCCACTAGGGGATGGGCAATTAAGCTATGACTTGAAGGAGGATCTGACGAGCAGGAAGGAAGATGTTACTTTTGGGCAGCTTATAGAGATGGTGCCTAAGCTAAAGCGACAGTGGAAGAGGATGGTTAACCCAATGGAGACAAAGCCAGAGAGAGGTTCAGTAAAGGTGTTGGCAATGGATGAGCTACCAGACATTTGTCCAATAGTAGATGTGTGGCATAAAAGGAAAAATTTGGGACAAGGTTATGTGGATGGCGGAGCCCAAATATGCGTCATAACACACTCATGCGTTGAGAAGATGGGTCTCACAGTGGCTGGGGTGTCAGGTTTCCGGATTAGATTGGCAAACCATCAAAAAGTAAAATGCTTGGGTGTTGTAAAGAGCTTAGAAGTGGAGGCATATGATGCACAGGCAGTGGTTGATTTTCATGTGATGCCAGCAGGGTTGGGAGTATATCCTATTATACTGGGCAGACCATGGTTACGTGCAGTGAGAGCTGTTCAAGATTGGCGACATGGTACGATTAGCCTCTATGGAAAGACAGGTACCAAGAAGCTTTATAATATGGACACAAGGAAACGATTAGAGGAGATTTATGAAGATGAGGATGAGTCTAGTGATGAAGAATCTTCCACGGTGACAGATGAGGACAGTGATAGCACTACTAGCAGTGATGAGGATGCTGATGTTGCATTTCTTTTGATGGACAAAGAAATCCAGGAGTTTGGTTTAGTTGCATTTGCGAATGAGGTTGAAGATGAAAGTGAAGGGCCTTATGAAGTGATTGAAGGGCTGATGCAAACCAAGGTTGAGTTGTCAAAGAAGCAGGAATTGATGACACAAATGATCAGTGGAGACCTCTCAGCTATGGAGAAGGATATATATTTGCACATGCTGGCTAGTTTTCCTGATTTGTTCATTACTTCATATGAAGAGATCAGAGGGTTCAAGGGCCAAGAGATGCATATAGAGCTGAAAGAAGGTGCTAAGCCAGTGCGGCAAAGGCTAAGAAGGATGGGTCAAGAGCAAATGGAAGCCTTGCGAGAAGAGGTGGACAAGTTGTTGAAGGCAGGGTTCATAGTCCCTGTGGAGACCACAGAATGGGTGAGTCCAGTTGTAGTCAGTCCAAAGAAGGATGGGAAGTGGAGAATTTGTGTAGATGTTAAACCCTTAAATGCAGCCACTAAGAAGAACCCATATCCTCTTCCATTCATCGATTAGATCTTGGATTCAGTGGCTGGTTATGAGAGGTACAGTGTGTGTGATGGTTTTTCAGGCTATTTTCAATTGAAGATTGCTCTTAAAGACCGCACAAAGACAACTTTTATTACGCCATGGGGATGCTATTGCTACACAGTATTGCCATTTGGGTTGTCAAATGGACCATCTTTCTATAAAGAGAGAGAAAATTGGGTATTGGAACCATTCATTGGTAGTTGTGTTAAAGCTTTCATGGATGACTTCTGTGTCTACAGCAGTAGGGTTGAACATCAATAGAAGCTGCAGATGGTATTGGCTCAATATAATGAATGTGGAGGACAACTAAATCCAAAGAAATGTCATCTAGCACAGCCAAGGGTGAAGTTATTGGGCCATATGGTGTCAGAAAATGGCATTGAGGCTGATCCAGACAAGGTTAAGTCTATTATTCTTCTTCCATCACCTACGAGTACGAAGCAATTGGCAACTTTTATACACAAAGTGAAGTACATGGCACGGTTTATTCCATTGTCTTCGCAGTTTCTTTATCCATTACAGCAAGTGGCAAAGCATGATCCATTGCAATGGGATGACAAGTGTGAAGAAGTGTTTCAAGGGGTAAAAGAGGTGTTAGGGGGGTTGTCTGCCATGCAGGCTCCTGATTGGGAGCAAGTGTTTTATGTAAATCCATCAGTAGGGGATGATGCCATTGGAGCCATGCTATTGCAAAAGGGGAAGGGCAGCCATTATATAAGGCCAGTGTATTGTGCAATCCGAGTGAAGTTGGTAGCGGAGAGAAAGTTCTCGGAAGTAGAGCTAGTGATGGCCAGTGTAATATTTTCTTGTCGACGATTTCGTCATTACTTGCTACCACGACCTTTTATTTTCTTGACGAGTTATGCCTTTTTGCCACAGTTAGTTAATGGTACTAACATGTCAAATGTGGTGAAGAAATGGGTAATTGAGCTGCAAGAGTTTGAGTTCTCTTTTCTAGTGGAAGACAGTACAAGGGCTACCCTAGCTGATTTGTTGACCTACAAGGAGAATCCCCTTATTGTTAAGGAAGAGGTGGTGAGAAAGTTAGTTGAAGAAGTGCCACAGATCAGCAATGCACATGTGTTGTTCTTTGATGGTTCATACAGAAAGAGCCATGATGCAGCTTCAAAGGGTATAGCACTTTATGATCCAGAGGGGAAGCTAGTATGCAAGAGAGGGTTCAAGTTGGATGCGCATAGTAACAATGAGGCTGAATATGCTACGTTGGAAGTTGGATTACACATTTGTTTGAAGCATGGGGTTAGAAGGTTGAGCATAAAAGGTGATGCCTTGTTAGTTGTGAAGCAAGTGTTGGGTGTGTGGAAGAGCAAGAACACCTCATTGAAGGAAATGTGCTTCAGAATTAAAGGCCTGTTAAAAAAGTTCGAAGCATGGAGCATCAGACACATTGAACGTGCTCTAACTATGGAGAGGCACATGAAGCAGCTCAAGGCATGATTGGGGAGCTATTTGTGTTGAGGACCGCTTTACCTCTTTATCATGGCCGGGAAAGTTTGGCTCAAGAAGAGGAGTTTTTGCTAACAGGAATTATTCCAAAGGAGATTCAGAAGTCTAAGAAGTATGGTTTTGTGCGTAGAGCATACAGGTACAAATTGATTAATGATGTCTTATACATGAAAGGGGATGATCTCGTGTTGAGACGTGTACCTTGGCGGGAGGAGCTTTACAGAGTGTTGGAAGAGAATCATGAAGACGCATGTGGTAGCCATTTTGCTTTAAAGATCACCTTGCATAAGATTTTGCAAGAGGGGTATGTATGGCCTAGTTTGCACAAGGATGTTCACCATTGGTGTAGGTCTTGCAATAGGTGTCAAGCATTTGGGAAGAGAGTGTTGAAGCCAGAGCTACGAAAAATCATTATGGCGTTTGATGTGTTTGAAAAGTGGGGGATTGATGCAATAGGCCCATTACCTATCACAAGCAGGGGCAAAAGCTATATCTTGACGGCAGTGGACTATCTCTCTAGATGGGCAGAGGCTATAGCAGTAAAACAGATCACTGCAAAGGATGTGGCAAAATTTGTGTATGATGAAATATGTTGCAAGTTTGGGGTGCCATTAGAGCTACTTTCAAATAAGGGGCCAGGATTTAGAGCTAAACTGCTAGACTTCTTATGCATAAAGATGAAGATTGGGCACCAGCATGCCACTCCTTATTACCCGCAGTGTAATGGCTTAAATGAAAGATTCAATGGTGAGTTGGTACAAGTTCTTTCTAAAGTGACAGAGCACCAAGGAAAGAATTGGGATTTGGAATTGCCTAGTGCATTATGGGCTTACCGTACTTCGGTGAAGACAGGTACATGGTTTACTCCATTTCATTTGGTGTATGGAAAGGAACCACTATTGCCTGTGGAGGTAGAGTTGCCTGCGGTCAAGATGTTAGAGAAGTTGCTTGGGCCGCCTAGTGATGCATTCAAAGAGAGGCTCTTGCAGTTACAGGAGGTCCAGTTGGATAGGATGAGCGCATTGGAGCATTATGGGCAGATACAGGATAAGGCTTTGGCAAAGATAAATGAAAAGGTCAAAGGTAAGGGTATCAAGAAACATGAGTTGGTTTTGCGCTACATTAGTAAGCTGGACAACACCTTCCAAAAGAAGTTTCAAATTAAGTGGGAAGGCCCTTTCAAGGTAGTGGAGTGTTTTCCAAATAGCACATATCAGTTGGCTAACCTGGATGGTGTTCTACATAAGTCAAGGGTAAATGGATTGCGTCTTAAATTGTATCATGCTAGATTGATGATGGTGGAGCAAGATGAGCTGTCTGTGGACCAAGCAGTGTTGGTGAGGGATGAGGAGACCTATGATGCGGCGAGTCTCATATCTCTCTTTGCTGCTGCTGATCATGAATGATCTAGCAGGCTAGGGGATGGGCAAATTATGTCAGGAGTTTTTTGGAGCAAGGGATTGCGCATATGTACATATACATGCATGGTGCATCAAATAAAGAATTGCCCATTTTCCAGAGCGAGGTGGTTATGTGGGGCCCACATGTGTATAGGTAGGACAGCATGTACATAGTGCATCGATTTTCACTATTACCAGTACCACTGTGTTTTTTCTACAATAAGGAGAAGTTGGTAGCGCGTAAAACTTCTCAAGGAAGCTATCCGTGGGCCAACGAAATGAGGTAAGCAGGTGCGTCAGATGGCATCTAGTGGCGTCAGGAGGCCGAACGGGGTCAATACTTGCACGTGGATGAGTACGGACACAACGTGGGTGTTTCCTTGTGATAATTATGCAGAAAGGTCATCATGAGGACCACTTTTTGGGGCCACTTCACGTGGTGGCGAGATGCATTATTGGAAAAAAGCTGAGTGCCAGGTGTGCGAATGATGCAAAAAGGTGACAATTATGCACTGCGAGGTCAGTTTTTGGCCTGTTCGGGGTCCGTTTGAAGTCATCTAAAAGGCCAAGGGTGCCCAACTAATAAATCTAAGTGTGAGACTGAAAAAAGAGAGAGAAGACCAAAAAAGACGTGGAGAAGAGAGAAGGAACAGTCACAGGTGTGTTTTTGCTCATTTTGTAGCCTGTTTTGGCCCTAAACTGCCCATCTGAGGTCGGATTTGAGCACTTTGACATTGTAGACTGGGGTTTTGGGCCGTTCCGGACGCGATGGTGCTGTCCATTTTGCCAAATTCCTCACTCTTTTTCTGCTACTTTTGTTGTGTAAGTTTCTCCTATGAGTGAAGCTTCTGCTTCAGTTTGTGATTGTATCTGGCATATTTTACCCGTATTGTGTGAGCTGCTTGCCCCATTGGTGTTGGCCCAAGCTCTATTGTATCTAAACATCAGAAATTCTCCTATTTTGAGCTGAGTTTTTGAGTGTGTGTGTGTGTGTGTGTGTGTGTGTATCTCTCTCTGTGGAGTGGGTAAACGAATAGTCTCTCTCCTCTCGCTCCATCAGTGTGTTCCCTGTCTCGGCCAGGTGTGTTGTGTAAGCCGAGTGGTGCCCCAAAGTGTGTGTGTGTGTGTGTGTGTGTATCATTCCAAGAGTGTGTGTTGGGTTGTTATAGATGCGTTTTGTGTGTTTTCATCCTGCTCACAACGGCTGTAATGCACTCCGACATTAAAGCCTGCACTATTCGAGTACTTTAGATACAGTAAAGACCTCCCAAAAAAGCACCATGCGTTATGATCATGTATAAGAAAGTGTATCCATTTCTTAGTGAAGCACATTGAAGATACAAAAGCAGAAACAAACTTCGAGTTACCTTAAAGCTCGTATTCATTTTTTCAAGCCACCACTACCAATCTTCATGTTCTCAATGTTGCACAGATCTCGTTTTCTTTTTCGACTACCAAGCACGCTGTCTTTCTCTCGCAAACTTGTTATCTTCTTCTCAAGGCCTTGGATTGTCTCTTTGTTTGATGAAATCTTTTGAGAGCATGCTTCATTAAGTTTCTTCAACTGCATGTTCTCCATCGTCAGGAAGTTTCTTTGCCTTTCCGCATTCAATCCTCTCATTTCCAAATGTTCGATGTATCCCAATAGCCCATCCTTGCCATCGCCTCTGAAATGTAAGAGGTTAGTGATATTAGCAAAGGGAGGTGGCGCATTTGTCGTAGGATCCTTTGGATAAATAGAGCCATCGGTCCACAAATCCAAATGATTTTCGTTGTTTGTCCTTCTAAGTTCTTTCTCCTGTTGAGATAAGAAAGACTCCTACGTTTCTGCAACGATGCGTACTCTTGCAATACATCAACATGAAGATGATGTGTGTTCTTTCTTTGGTTAAGTATTAAAGATGAAGGGGCTGAGGATTGCAAGTTCAAATTGGTGTTTTCATCAGAAAAAGAAGCGTCCTCCATTCCTAGAATTGATAGAGAAAAAGACGGACACTTGAAACTCATGAAATATCTCAGGTTTTGGGAGGGAAGACCATATTCTCAAGTTTAGAGTTGATAGAGTTCGTGTGGCTTATGTTTCTGGAGGGAACACTTGTAAGTTGGCATTTCAAATCATTAGTCATACGGTTAGTTGGATTCTTGACAAGAGAAAGAAGGATAAGAATGATAAAGACGGCGGCTACCTACCAAAGAATTTCATTTTGTCTTTTTGTTGGCGCAAAAACTATCACATAAAATGCACAATTTAACATTTTCATTTTCTCTGTCTAAGCCGACGTGGCACTTCTTACAAGGCCCAAAAGTGAGTCCAACTTTCTCCTAATGTAGGGGCAAGCTTCGATGGATATTGTTAGCCAGTGCACGATGGAGATTTGATGCAGGATCCCATATTCAATCGCGTGCATTGATGACCTTTTCAATGTACAAGGTATTGAAGTCTTCCACCACAAGAGATACTAGAGTCAAGGATTTTCTTGACTTCATTTTCTTCATGACCATCAATCTCTAAGGTCGGTGGTGGCGGCGGTGATGAATAGTCATAGAATAAGGTAGCTAGAGACGGCATGTGATTAAATTCACTTGCCCAATTATCTTGAATGGCCCAAGTCTTTGATAGTACAACTTTTGTGAGGGTGTGATAAATATAGATCGTGGTGGAGGAGCCACACTCAATCCCCAATTGTATGGTGGATGCTGCATTCATGGTGGCTAGATCTATGGTAGCCAGATTCTTCACTTGATGATTCATGTGGACATTCATCCTTGGGATCTGACCATAATTGGAAAAGAATGGAATCATGAATCGTGTTGTTGTAGGCAAACTCAACAAGGGCTAGCAGTTCTATCCAATTATCTTAAAGGTAGTTAATTGTGCATCAGAGGTCCTGCTCTAGAACTTGATTCACCCTCTCTGTTTGTCCATCAGTCCATAGATCATTGGTTGAAGATAGATTAATCTCTACTCTTAGAAGCTTGAAAAATCCTCCCCAACATGAGTAAAAACATGAACCCTCTAGGGGCCCTTTGGGATTAAGGTTAAATAGAGGCCAACCAATAGGAAGAGGGTGGTGGACACACTCTATACCCTCCAAAAATTAGGGGGACAAGATAGCTTTACACCTCTTAATGGCCTCTTACCCAGTGAGAAGGTAAGGGAGGTGGCTAGGGGAAACGGATGGCCGGGGGGGGGGGGAACTTTGACCTCTTTTCCCCCACTTTCTGGCCCAGATTAAGAAATACACTAAAAATTTTATATATATATATATATATATATATATATATATAATTTTTTTCAAATTTACCCTCCTTTAAAGGCCCCCAAACTATTTCAGGGTGAAAGCATGTTAACCTGTCATGCTTTTTCATGTCCCGGACAATGCTAACTAGCACAATTTTGACATATGCTAACTAGTACAATAACTTGAGTTACATCTCCAAGATCTATGACATATGATATATCAATAGAAAGCACTTGAAACAAGGAATCCAAATGTACAACCTCCGACAAATTTTGATATTATTTGTAAAAAATTCACCGGACACCCAACTTTTTGAAGATGTGCTAACTTGAAACTGCTAACTAGCACAAAAAGCGCGACAGGTTAACATGCTTTCACCGTTCATGGTCAGAAAAACATTGTTGACCTCCACAAGTCAAAACGTGCAATAAAAACTCCAAAAAATATGATTTTTTTTAAATTCAAAACATCATTTTTCACCCTCCAAAGTGTTTCTAAACCTATTCTGTAGCTAAAAAGTGATTTTCTCTCCCTTTTCCAAGCTCTCCATTGCTGCAACAACCACACACACCCCCTATAGTCCAACATTATCTCTTTGCTAGCTTTCTTCCACCTCCATTGTAGCACCAAGCAAGCTCCTCCCCCATCTCTTCCACTTGCCCACCACATATTTTCACACCAATCTAGCTCCTCTCCCTTCTCTCTCCTCCATTATAGCATGAAACAAGATTTTCCTCTTTCTACTTTAATTTACTCACACTACATGGAAACCTCTACTCCCAAAGGTGGAAAAAGCATGAGCTCACATGACTTGCATACCACAACAATAGGAGGTGTGAATGTTGAGTGGGCATTACGAGGGTTCACCTCCAACATAAAGATAGAATGGTAAGAAAAGTATCATTGTAGCTTACATTCAGAGCTTAGCATCATCTCCATATTTAAGTTTATCATGTTGGAGAGAACCAACCTCTTTTTGTCTTTCATGGATATAAAATAGTTATTATTTTAATGATTCATCAACAAGATACATTTTGAACTTTCTTTTCAACTATAAACATCAAATATTTATGGTTTTTACTCATAACGAATTTTCCTATGATCATTTGTTATTGAGGTGGTTATAATTTTATGGAGGTATTCCATGATGCCATGATGATTACAATTCATTCATACTCATCATTTGAGATTGAGATGGTGATTTTTCCATGGAGTTTTTCCATGATGCTATGATGATTACAAATTGTTCGTATTGATCGTTTGTTATTAAGATGGTTATTACTACATGGAGTTGTTTCATGATGCCATGATGTGTTTTTATTATTAGAAATCACTTGTAGTGATTGTTCGAGTGATCGTTCTATGATACGTTTTCATGATGCTTGCATTTTAGTCTTTTATACTAAATAGTTATTCAATGACACCATGACGTGTTTCCATAATGAATACAAATTGTTTGTACTCATCATTTATTATTGAGATGATTGTTATGACCATATTAGGTATTTGGTAAAATTACTACATTATGGGAATCTCCAAATTGACCAAATTCGTGTAGAATTTCCCACTTAAAGTGGGAAAAAGTGAGGTAAGCTTGTTGATGTATGGTTGGTAAACAGAGTGAGAAAATTTTAGGATTGTGATGTTGATAAACACCAAAAATCAAGAGTATGCACAACACATGAATTTGAAGAAATACTATTGACTAAATAAAACAAAGAGAGGTACAACTAAAGACCTTGTTACAAAGTTGACTATTATAGTAACAATAGAAGCTTCACATAATCTACTAGAAATTTGATACTATATCCAAACTTTGATCCAAGCGTGATTGATGTGTACGATCGATGCCTGCTTTAGCTTTTAGAGCATGCCTTTTCTGAGATCTTAAGCCTAGATAATGATCCTTCTTTGTTGGGTCTAATGGACAAAACAATTGCATCTATAGTTTCCCACACTTGTGGGTCCTTATAGTTGACAACCCAAAAACCATGGGCCAACAATTAGTGTAAGCTTAAGCATCTATCATCCCATTCTTTCTTCTGCAAGGAGCCCAATATTGAATCATTTTTTTTTGGTAGTTTGGTGATGTAGGCTCATTATCAATGATAAAGCCATTGCAAGACAAACCGGATAGATTTTTGTGTCACTTGGAACTAGCATAACAAAGTCCCCTTGATGCACATCAGTACTAGGTTCAAACTCTTTCCTTGGTTTATCTTGTTGAAGACCACAAAAATGATCATTCAACTCTTCAAGGCCAAGGAATCTTTTTGCTTCTTGTTGTAAATTTATTGTAGTGCTTTGTGAGAGACCAGATTCCTAAGTTTTTGGCCAAAAAGTTTCATATAAGACTCCCTCTGATATAATTTCTTTTCCAATCTCATCAATTATGTTACTCCAATAATCTATCATAGGTGTGTAGTATTGTGGCACACATGAACCATTCCCTAAATTTTGCTAGAAACTTATATAATTATTTATCCCTGAAATCATTTCTTCTTGAGCCTTGACATACACAACCGTTGGTACCAAAGGTGGATCTCCATGTGGTAACATTGGTTTGCCTTTTTCATCTATTTTCCAAAGACGAATACTTCCACTCCAACTTGATACACATACATGTGCTTTATATTTCATCATTGGTGTCTCATCTTGCATAAATAACCTAAATTGAAGTGGTTTGGAGTGGCCAACAAGTATATCTTTTCCATCACAATATTGCTTGAAATCAAGGACCTTTGTAAGCAGAAAAGGAGTTGGAGATAAAGATGATCTTTTTCCTAATGTATCCATAAAATGCGGCAAAGTATATGTTTGGGTAACTCTCAACTTCTCTAAAAACCTAGTGAATATGGCATCTATGTCCTCATGTGTATGCCCAACCATCAAAAATCCTAGTTGGATGATTTTGAAAACCCCTCTTGCAACAAGCACTGACAAATAGGATCTTACTAAACTAGTATGTTCAAGTCCTCTTCTCAATGTATATGTGTTCCCATGCACATATTGGTGCACACCATTTTCAAAAAATTCCTTGTAGAGGTAAAATCCTGTTATTCCATGTAGCTCATACCATGCTCCACAACAAACAATAGATCCGTTTAGTATGAGCTGGTATCGCATCTTCTCATCTTTCTGCTAGCAAATAGAATGAACATCATAAACATAGTTAGCGTGTGCTTTTTGAGACTGTCCTCAAAATTCTTTGCATAACCTTATCACCATATCACAATCTGCAATTTGACAACCAAGCCATAGGGTGTAACAATAGGCTCTTTGAAAGATGACAAGAGAAGACTCAAAGTACCCACTGCCTTTACAACAACATCCTCTATCAAAGGGGGTTTAAGAAACCAAGAAAGGGGGTGTAAATTTCTCTCACCACAAGAAAAGAAAGGAAGAAGAATAAATGGGCTATGCTTGTATTGTGGGGGCCTAGACATATTGCTCAAATCTTTTCAAGCAAAAGGAAACCTAAGATACAAAATATTACAACTCTATCAAGCTCAAGAAACATGGATACCCAACTCCAGTAAAGATCATGTGAGAGGACCATGTGCACATCAAGACTCAACAAGGTCTCTTCCTACCCACTGATGCAACATCTGGTTTCACCATACCCATAAGGATTCACATGACCAAAAACCAAATGCATGCAAAAGATATATTGGATACTGGCACCATTCCTTGCTTCATCAATGAAGAGTTTGCTAAACAAAAAGGTTTAATGTCTATAGAAAAACTAGATCCAACATCTTTGGAGGTGATTGATGGCCCCCCACTTTCTTCAAGAGACATCAAGTATGAAACCCAACTATTGGAGGTGACAATAACGGAGTAGATCTTAAAGATAGCTTTCAAATTCATAAGTTGCCCATCAACTCCAATCATTATTGGCCTATCTTAGCTTGAGTTACAAAATCAAGATGTTGATTGGAGGTCTCAAAGAGTTGAGAAAAGATAACCACAACATGACAAAACCAAGCATGTCAAACCACTCTATGTTGGAGCAAGGGTCTTCATGTATGCAACCAAAAGAAACCCATTCATTCTTCATTTATGAAAAACCAATTGACTCCTCTATAGAAAGAAACATGGAAGCATTGCCACTTGAATATCAAGATTGCAAGGATGTATTTCAAAAGAAGAATGCCAACATCCTTTCCGAGAATCAAAATTATGATTGTAGCATTGAAATATTAGAAGGGACTCAACCACCCTTTGGTGTAATATACAAGCTATCCCATGATGAGCTTGTAGAGCTTTGAAAGTACATTGATGAATACCTAGCCAAGGGATTTATATGGCTTGAAAGTCACCAACAGGGGCACCAATACTATTTGTTGAAGAAAAGCATTAGGAAGAGAATGGGGTATAGGAGGGCCTCTTTATTTGGCACTTTAACGAAATATTTAAACCTTAATCAATATTTGAGCAAGGGCTAGAATGGTGGGGTAGATAGTCTATACATGCCTATATAGAAATACTTTTGCTTATTTTCTTGGACAATACATGCAGATTTTATTGGATCTAGCTGCATTTACTCTCCCCCCAAAATCACCTTTTCAATTTTCAAATAGTAAAAGTTTCCCTCTCTTGTCCCCTCTTTGTCTTCTCTCTCTTCTTCTTTCTCCCCCTCCAAAAGTATCCCAAGCTCTTTTCGTCTCCCCTCAACTATTGAAAAGTGCAGATCTGCAATCTTTATCCCCACTCTCTCTCTCCCTCTAAAGTAGCATCATTTTACCTCTCTAATATCTCCTTCTAGATTTGCAACCTCTCCCTATGTAGCTACAACATCTCCTTCGAAACCTGCAACCTCTTCCTCCATAGCTACATCATCTCCTTCTAAAACTGCAACCTCTTTCTCCATAGCTCCAACATCTTCTCTTTTAGCGACAGTATCTCCTTGTAAACCTGCAACCTCTTCCTCCATATCTACAACATATCCTTCTAGATTTGCAACCTCTTTCTCCATACCTCCAACATTTTCTTCCAGATCTGCAACCACTTTCACCATATCTCTAACATCTTGTCTTCTATATTTGCAAACTCCTTCTCCATAGATCCAACATCTCATTCTAGATCTGCAACTTCTATCTCCATAGTTCCAACTTCTAGTTTCCCAACCCACTTTTGCTCTCTTCCCAGCTTGCATCTCTCTTTTGAGTTCCATAACCTCTTTCTTGATGTGCAACATCAATTTTCCTACTATATCTCCCTATCCATTTTCAAAAACCTTTTCAAGGTTGCTACTACATCTCCTTCATTAATGTGTGTGTGTGTGTGTGTGTGTGTGTGTGTGTTTCAAGAATAATATAACATAAACACAAAGAATTATTTGGAACTACTAAACTATGTCAGTGAAAAGGTGGTATAATTCCCATTCATAGTACAAAACAGTCTTTATACATATAAGAGAGTTAAGAGCCTGAAGATATATAATCCACCATCTTCACTCCAAGGAACTTTGAAAACTAAAGTTAGGTAACACTCACCTACACCCATGGAAACAACACAACTTTCTGTTAGCATTCGCACCGTATGCAGGTGATGCATGGGTATCCCCAGATATTATAGATGTCAACCAACTTAATTGCTTTCAAAGATAACTAATAAGAAATGTAAAGATAATCATTTATTCGAGATGATTTCATTTACAAGGTGGAAAACCATATGCTCTCATGAGAAAAGGCCAAAAACTAGTTTTAGGAGGCAATTTAGCCTCGAAGTGGGACGGTACATATTCCTGTTTCTTGCCTTTACAGAATTAATTTCCCTGATTTTCTTTGGGTTAGTGAAAGTACTCTGCGTGCACTCAATCTATACTTTGGAGTCACTTGTAACATAAAAAGACATTAGTACATAAGCCCTACACCCATTTAGTTGCAGTCGAAGACCATATGTAAGGTAGTAAGTACATGTGTTTATCCCCATATAGAAGGGATATTCCATACTTCCGCATTTCTTCAAAAACCAGCAACGTGTGCCACACATGCCTATAACATTATTGTAATAAGCAACCTCATACGGCCTTATGAGCAGCTAGTTTACAAATTCCCACAAACTCACAAATTCCCATGGCTTGATAATCTCTTTGGCTTCTACATTAATTTGGTTGCCAAACTTGGTCTACCATGAAGACCAACACAAGGCACTCAAGGCATTAAACACTCAAGACATTGAACTACAATCTTTTCAAGGAATTCAAGCATTCAAGTTTTGGATGTGTATGTAATGTATGTAACAACTTGAGTTCTCAAAGCTCATACAAACAAGTGACAACATTTATTCTATGTATGCCATTCCACCAATAAGACCACCCCATGGCCAAAGCACCAACATCATCAACCATATACAAACAATGTGCTTCTATGATGAGTATGTACCTAACATGGATCAAACCATATGCACCATCGTCAAAATCCTTCACATTCCAAAAAGGCAAGGAAAAATTAAATCATAAAACGTGAGGTCCCTAACAAAGTTCCTGATAGAAATTGATGACCCACATTTGTAAAAATTTTACAGACTGTCCCAAATGATATATTTTGGAGTAAGACCTACACTATTTTCTTGCATCACATTCGATATTTACAAGCCCTATGTAGTTACCCAATGCAACCCATATTAGACTCAATGATCAAATTCCATGCTCTATTGTGTAAGCTTCAACTAATAGGGCATCTACTGAGGTAAAAAATGTAGCTTACACTCATAGTGATAATAAACCCTTAATCCAAGGATGCACCATTTATGTGCATAGTCACTTCTTCCATGAAACCTATAAGCCTCACACATGCTACTCATTCCCTAAACACATGCTATATGCTTGCCACATTCTACTTGTGGTAGCTCACATGATCCTTGCCATTCTGGCTATCTGGAATGTCATTTTCCTAGAAGACTTTTGGCTTAAACTTAGCTAACATAGAGAACCTCGGGAAAGGAATGTGTGAGTGTAAACTTAATTCTTAAGTATTACTTGTCTCTTTCAAAGCTTACGCTCTGATACCACCTATAAGATACCTATTTGTATCCCATAATCCAAGTTCATGAAAGTATCCCACATGGTAGTCTATCCCCATACATTGAAGGGGGTGTATATCCAAGACACGAGGAAATATGAGCTAGTCCTATGGTATGGGAATTCTTCTTCGCAATGATACTTTACCTACATCAAGAAAAGGACTTGCGTTCTTGAATCCAACCAGCCACCCGCTTTCCAATGAGAAAACTAACTTGTGAATTATTCTATTCTTGCACCTATTTTCACTTATGGATTTCTGCACATATTTTACAAAATGTAAATAAATCACACATATTTTCACATAGAAGTTCTTTGAGGTGGCTAAAATTCCTAGTGCCTTCATATGTGTTCCTTAACCATTTTGCAATGCAATCCAACCTAGGATAACCACTCTACGCTTGGGTGTTTTCTACTTTATTTATTTTTTATAAAAAAACTATCTTTTATTTTTAAAGGATTTATTGAAATCCTCTTCTCGAGAGCGGTTTCTCACACCAATAATGATCATATTGGCTAGTTTTCTCATCTACCAGAATTCAAAATAGAAGCTTTCCAGGACATGGTGCTTTCTGTTTGACCAAAAAATAGTTGGTAAATGATTTTGGGTGTGAAAAACCATGACTTGAATGTATTTTATCTTTATGAAGGGAGAAGACATGCTCCCCTACAATAAATTTTTGATATGGTCACTCTAAATGAGCTTTTGCCTTCTTAACCATCCTGCATTCAATAACTTCAGTTATGGTATATACATGGATATTGTGGTTGTACATTCTAATCATGGTTATGTAGCACTTGGTCTAAAGGGTTTTAGAATAATCATACTAAAATATCTTGATAGTTTTCTACATTGGTGTTACTATGCTTGATATATATATTTTTAAAACAAGTTGGAAAAATAGGGTACATAGGGATATGGATAAAAATTGATAGTGTCTATGGGAAGCTGTAGCATGCACATAAGACCAATGATATATTTTTCTTATAAATGTAAGTGACAATCCTCGTTTTGTGTTTACTATGCTTGGATTGTTCACTTGTACAACTTGAAGGATGATAAGTATCTTTTACTCTTACTTTTTCCAGAACAAGATTTCATTCCTCATATTACAAACAAGATTTTATGACAATATAGATGATAAGTATCTTTTACTCTTACTTTTTCGAGAACAAGATTTTACTCCTCATATTACAAACAAGATTTTATGACAATAAATTTGTCTATGGACAGATGTCTCCTTGAATAGATAGGTTCTTCTTTCACGGTAAATTTAGTTTATGCTTAAGAAATCAATAGACCTAGTGAGAGTGTCTTCTAACTAACAAAAGACCTTAACTTCAAGAAATTTTTTGCCAAAGACTAGAGATGTGTGTTTCAATGTCCTTCTACCATTCATAGTAGCTAACACATTTTAGGTTAGATTAAGCACTAGTTTTTGGATAGCTCCTTACACTAGGAGTAAGCTAAGTAGGTCCAATATTTATTCATTCCTTTAGGAGTATATCCACCCTTTTAGTAAATGATAAAATGCCATGGTGGACTATATCTTCTATTTTGAATTTAAGGGAAAGGTTAGCTAAACACCCAAATAGGTCAACATTAGCCAAATGAGGATTGAATGGTTTATGCGAATGTGATTAAGGCCGTTAGTTATTAGCCATATAGTTTCAAGATGTTCAACTATGTTGGGATCTATGATACACACACGCAAACCAAAAGTCCCAATATTCTTGGTAAACTATTGATGGTATGAGAAACTAAAAACCTCATCTAAGCTCTAATTGCACACATGTTCCTCACACCTTTCACCATCTTTGTCTCTCAAATACGTAAACAGTCAAATTCATAGGTAATGTTAATGCCTTAATTAGGTTAGTTATGAGGTAAAGAATATAGCCAATCTTCTAATTTCACTAAAATAATACTATATTAAGATCACGGTGATAAGTTTTAAGATGGAAAAATCATTAAAATTTAGTATAGTTTTAACAAAAATTTCCATAAATTGAATATAACTTCTCATCCAAAGAAGATTTTGCATAGATTTCAATGTTTATGAATATGAAAAAACCAATTCTAACAATAATGCAAGCTTCTAACCTAGTTTGGTAAGAATGCAGGTTATTGTTCAAATCTTGACCATTCACTCTGATTGGCGGTCAGCTCTATAAGGCTAGACCTAATGGTGTTCTAAGTTGGTGTGTCTCTCCCCATGAAGTGGAGTCTATCGTTGAGGATGCCCATAGTGGTCCTAGTGGTGGCCATTATCATGGTCACGTTATAGCTCAAATAATTCTAAAAAGTGTCTTATGGTGGCCCTCTGTGTTTTGGGATGCCATTGCTCATGTGAAGGTCTGTGATGTATGTCACTGTTGTGCACCTAAACATCGTAAGCAATCAAACCATCCCTTATTCGTATCCATGGCATGGCTGCCATTGGAAAGATGGGGTCTGGACTTTGTGGGTCCAATTTCTCCATCGACCCAACCAGGTAATTGGAAGTATTTGCTTGTGGTGGCTATAGATTGCGCCGCTAAATGGGCAGAGGTTCTAGCAACGACTGACATCACTAGCTCTACAATAGTGAATTCTTGTATGAGAATATATTTTGCAGGTTTGGGTGTCTCTTAGAGATTACCAGTGAAGACAAGGGTAGCCATTTTGTCAATGATCTGATTGACACAATGCTAGGAAACTACAATATCTTCCATCGCAAGTCATGCTCTTACTATCCTAGAGCAAATGGGCAGGCAGAGAGCACCAACAAAGTTCGCATGGATCTACTTTGCAAGACTTGTCATCTGCATCTGCCGTCTTGGCCTCAAGAAATCCTCAGCACTATTTGGGCGTATCGCACTTCTTACAAAGAAACTACAAACTACACTCCTTTTCAACTAGCTTTTGGGTTGGGAGCAATCGCCCCTTTTGAATTCAACTCCGGCCCCGCTAGGGTGGGCAGTCTCTGTGACACATCAGGGATTTCCTCTGCCAATCTATCTCATCTTTCCATGTTGGATGAAATCCACAGGCTATATTTTTATGTGTTGCAAGCAGAGCAGCTTCATTGCAAAGCATGGAATGATCGCCATCGTCGTAAGCTAGATATAAAAAGCAAGCAAGAAGTTGGTCCCAGCTTGGCAAGGACCATTCATGGTACAAGAGATTTTTCCACAGGGAGCGGTCCAATTAGTGACTTTGGAAGGTGTCCCCTTGCCACTGGTAAATGGATCTCGAATCAAATGCTATTATCCCTCTTTGTAAGCCATATGTAGTTGTTTTGCCGTTCGCAGTTGTTTTTGTCTCTAGTATATGTTCCAACATATCCTTTCTCTCTTCTTTCACTTACCCTCTCACCAGAGTATATGTTATGATGACACCCTTGCAAACTCTCAGTCTTCACCATGCCTATCAGTGTCCCCACATTTCCTCCTTTGGTTTACTTTCTCTACCACCGTAACTGGGGTCCTTGTTTTGTCCTAAACTTCTTGTATTCGGCTCATTCTTTCCATGTGATTGGACTACCTTGTTGTATTGCCTTGTATTGTCCCGTCTTCTCACTTTTGGTGTTCAAAATGGGTTCTCTAAAATCAAACTTTCTCATCAAATTGGGTTGTGAGTGTAAAATGCTATGGATTAGTAGGAGGCTTTTTCTATGCAGTAATTTTCTTTCACTTCTTCTTTCCAGATGCACGGAGATCCTTCTTCTTCTTCTTCTTCCCATCGTTTTCTAACTGTGAATATTGGGTCACTCTATAAGCCTTTTTTTTACACGAGCTCTCTCGAATTCATACCCACTCTCTTTGCTCTCTTTGTGTAGTACTTCAGGTTGCCATGGATTAAATGCGTTTCTCTCTTTTCAGTCACCACTTAAACTGCAAGTCCCTCTCAACCCCTTTCCCCTACCCACTAACGTTCACCTCTACCTACCCATAATTTCCCTACCCACTAACCCTCACCCCTCTCTACCTTCACTCCCCCCTACCCACTAGCCCTCGCCCCTCTCTACCTTCCCTCTCCCCTACCTAACTACACTCGCCCCTACCCACTAGCCCTCTCTACCTTCTCTTGCCCCTACCTAATTGCACTCGCCCCTACCCACTAGACCTCGCCCCTCTCTACATTCCCTCACCCCTACCTAACTGCACTTGCCCCTACCCACTATCCCTCACCCCTCTCTACCCTCCCTCGCCCCTATCTACCCTCACTCATCCCTACCCAATGCCTCTCGCCCTCTATAACTTCACTCACCTGTACCTGCCTGTCTCTCGCCTTGCACACCCCCTCCTCATGTCTGTCCTCTGTGCCCCTATCTACCCACTATGTACTCCTCACCCTATCTACCCACTGACCCCTCTCTCTTTTTCTTTTCAATTAAGGCCCTATCTGAACACCCTCGTCGTACTCCCCTCTCCTCTCAGCTATCACAAAAGCTTAGCGCCAAGAGGTACCTAACACGTTTGTTCTCATGTAGACATTGCAACTCTGGACAATCTACTTCCTTTCAGTCTACACACTCACGTAGTGTGATATATCATATGCTCTCATTATGATCTGTTGTGCTTTCTGTTCCTTGAGACCTTGACGGTGCAATGAAGATAGAGAGCTTCATGCACCACAATTATGCCCGTAACCTAGCTAAATGAAAGCATTTACTTGTCCCCAGTCTCAATCCCAGGACATCAAACACCTTTAAAGGTGGAGAGAGATAGCAAGGAATGAGGGTAGGGAAGATGAAGAAGAAGTATTCTTACAATAAAAAAATAGTATTCTTACTCATAGGGCTTAACATAGCATAGTAGCATAGTATTGGAGATGAAGATGATGGCTAGCATAGCATTGAATCATGGGTCTTGGTTGGATTTGCATTCCATAGCCAAGAGTTGTTGGTGTAGGCTCTCAATTTCTCAAGCTTGGAGAAGGAGACGGAGTACTTGAACTTTCACAAAGTGAGAATGAGAGCATGTGAGTGTGTGAGAGAGAGTATACCCCCAAGCACACCCCTAGCTTTCTTTCGTCGACCCCTACTTGTAGCTCATCCTTGAATTTGATTGGACCCTTGCAAGGCTAGCCAATCACATGCTTAGTGTATATCAGGAAACAAGGGTAGAATTTGGACAAGTTTCCTCCTTACCCCTTTGAGAGAGAGGGCTTGATAATGCCTAGATAAATATTTAAATAAACTAAATTCTCATTGGACCCCTTTAGAGGTCCACCAATAGGCTTTAGGCACCTTATGAGGGCAACATGGGGAGGAGCTTGACATGTGTCCTTGTTGCAACTTTGGACTTGGCTTGCCTTGAGTGAGTGAGTGTGTGTGTGTATGTGTGTGTGTGTGTGTGTGTGTAAGTGTGTTCTCTCTCATGGCCCTACTTGTAGGGCTCGCCCCTCCTTGTATAGGGACGCATGTTGAATTTGGGAAAATCTCACCCCTTGAGCACCTTAGTCATGAAGCACCTCAAGCACCTTAGGCATAAAGCACGACAAGCACCTTAATCATCAAGCACGACAAGCACCTCAAGCACCTTAATCATCAAGCACGACAAGCACCTTGATCAGTAAGCACCTCAAGCACCTTAGTCAACAAGCATGATAAGCACCTCAAGCTTGGGCCAGGTTCCCACCTCGAACTCAACCCTAACTTGCCTAAGGTCTTAGGTCTAAGGACTTTTAACACTAACTTTTGGAGGTCTTTAATCAAGCTAACCCTAAGCTCCATTAGCTAGCATTGCTTTTTGACTGACCATCTCTCATTTGGAACCATTGACTTTGGCCTGTGCTGAGATAGATCCATAAGCACATGTCTATATTCTAACTCTTGTTCCCGTTTATTCTCCCACATTAAATGATCAATTTAATATGAGAAAATCATTTGGTTTAGTTAGATATTAGATTTTATGACAATGTTGATGCTATTTGTGAGGATATAATATTGCTACAAGATTAAAATATCTAGTTCAATGGCATCATTGACTATGTTGCAAGCATCGAGGGCCCTTTCTACCGTGTGTGGTGCTAAATAATTTTGTAAGGGACTCAATCTTTGCCACCCTGTCTACTATCTTAGCCTACCTACCTCGTTTTCCACCCTAGCCACTATTCTCATGCCATACGTCCCATCAACCAAACATGATTCTTCGTCAGTGTTAAAAAAGGGAGAAACCAAATACTGAAAATTTATTTTATGAGTACGTTCATCTCTAGTCATTGTTACAAATGACAATCGTATATCTTCCTTAAAGAGGCAATGCCAAATAATTTGATTTGGGAATTTTTATTGTCGTTGCATTGTCCGCTTTGAAAGTTAAGAGTTTTGTATCATTCTTGGTGCTTAAAACTTATCCTTAAGTGAGATATACTCATCATATGATGTGCTAAAATTGATAATCGATTAAAAGGAACACAAATATAAATTAGGCAATGATAAAATGACTAGATGGAGCAATGTATGCATCCCAAGGCTGAGGAAGAAGTCCAACGGAGAGAATCGAGTAGCAGTGTAGGTTGTGTACTTTCCATTATCATTACTAAAATAGTAACATCTCTTTGTCTACGTGTGAATTATACACTTTGAATCTCCAAGGAGCAAGAATTAAGATATGTTATAACCGCAACAATAAATAATTTTCATGAATGCATGTAAGTTCTACATGCACCAATACAATTAATGCCACTCAAATTTGTAAAAAAGACACATATTTTCATGTACATTTAGCCTACAGCAAGCAAGAAGTATACTTCTTTGTTGTATCCTAGAAAGCTTTCTTCGTTACAAATGTTAGGCTAACCTACTAATAGAGAGATTATATGCATCCAAGATTTACTTAGTTCCGTTGTCACCAACATGAATACTTCATTAAAATCAAATTAGCAAGTTTGAATTGTCAAGCTTCCTACTCGGGTGGAATGTACTGTTTCGAGGATTGCGAGGCATTTCTATCATTTTATGGTGTACAGAAGTAAACAGAAAGCAACATATCTTTGAGGAAAGAAGAACAAAGGACTGGATTCAGGGGGTTTCCACTAGCTTTGACCATATATAAATTGTGCAAAAATGACCAAGCTAAATTTAAGCCCGATGCATAGAGGTGCATGCTCAAAACAACAAGTCAAGATCATTAAAAGAGGTGATTCCATATTCGATTTGTAATAAGGACAATTTTGGAAAAAGCAATGTTGTCAAAAGGAGAGTCAGTAAGCTGGCATGAAGTATTGCTTGCTACACTAAGAGCGCAATAAATGTCAATGTAACAATTGACACCATGAGCTGAGATTGAAAGAAAAAGGAGGTCACTTAAAGGTCGCTACATGCCGATTGATGCATATAGTTAAACAGCACTACAGAATAATGGCGAATCTTCCAGGTTAAGAAAATAGGACAATATTAATTCCTCACGGATTTCAAAAATGCAGAATTTGAAACTAATTTGACCGTAAATTTGTTCCCAATCTCAGCTCTAGATCTAGCCCCGCATGCAACATATATTTTACCCACAAATTTGATACATTCGTGCAAAATCTCTTTGAGCTCCACCTTCTTCTAAAAAACTTTAACATTCAACATGGAAACCTTTTTAATTAGCATTTTACTTTTCAATTGGCTTTTGGGTTAGAAGCAATCGCCCCTTTTGAATTCAACTCTAGCTCTACTAGCGTGGGTAGTCTCCATGACACAGCAGGGATTGCTTTTGCCAATCTCTCTCCATGTTGAATGAAAGCCACAAGTTAGCTTTGTACGCACTGCAAGGAGAACCTTCGTTGCAAAGGATAGAATGATCGCCATCTTCGTCAGCCAAAAATAATGAAAAGATCACTACTGCTACTGTATCAAGATAGATATAACAAAAAAGCGAAAACGTTGGTCCCAGCTTGGCAAGGACCATTCATGGTAAAGGAGATTTTTCCATTGGGAGCGGTCCAATTAGTGACTTTGGACGGTGTCCCCTTGCCGCTGGTAAATGGCTCCCAAATCAAATACTACTATCCCTCTTCGTAAGCCATATGTAGTTGTTTTGCCGTTCGTAGCTATTTCTGTCTCTAGTATATATTCCAGCATCTCCTTCCTCTCTTCTTTCACTTACCCTCGCACCAGAGTATATGTTATGATGACGTCCTTGCAAAATCTGAGTCTTTGCCATGCCTATCGGTGTCCCCACATTTCCTCTTTTGGTATACTTTCTCTATGACTGTAACAAGGGGGCTTGTTTTGTCCTAAACTTCTTGTAATCGGCTCATTCTTCCCATGTGATTGGACTACCTTGTATTGTCCTGTGTTCTCACCTTTGGCATTCAAAATGGGTTCTCTATAATCAAACTTTCTCATCACATTGGGCTCTTACTGTAAAACACTATGGGCCAGTAGGAGGCTTTTTCTACGTAGTAATTTTCTTTCACTTCTTCTTTCCAGAAGCACGAAATTCCTTCTTCTTCCCATCATTTTCTAAGTGTGAATATTGGGTCACTCTATAACCCATCTTTTTACACCAGCTCTCTCGATAAAATTCATACCCACTCTCTTTTGCCCCTACCCTCTAACGTTCACCTCTACCTACCCATCATCGCCCTACCGAGTAACAATCACCTCTACCTACCCATAATCACCCTACCCACTAACCCTCACCCCTATCTACCTTCACTCGCCCCTACCCACTAGCCCTCACCCCTCTCTACCGTCACTCGTCCCCACCCACTAGCCCTCGCCCCTCTCTACCTTCCCTCTCCCCTACCTAGCTGCACTTGCCCCTACCCACTAGCCCTCGTCCTTCTCTACCTTCCCTTGCCCCTACCCACTAGCCCTCGCCCCTCTCTACATTCCCTCACGCCTACCTAACTCCACTTTCCCCTACCCACTAGCCCTCACCCCTCTTTACCCTCCCTTGCCCCTATCTACCCTCACTCACCTCTACCCAATGTCTCTCGCCCTCTGTAACTTCACTCACCCATACCTGCTTATCTCTCGTCTTGTGCACCCCCTCCTCCTCTTTGTCCTCTGTGCGCCTATCTACCCACTCTGTAATCCTTGCCCTATCTACCCATTGACCCCTCTCACTTTTCCTTTCCAATTAAGGCCCTATCTGAAGACCCTCGTCGTACTCCCGTCTCCTCTCAGTTATCGCAAAAGCTTATCGCCAGCAGATACCTAAACACGTCTGTTCTCATGCACACATTGCAACTCCATACAATCTACTTCCTTTCAATCTATACACTCACATACTGTGATACACATATGCTTCCATCATGATCTTCAAGGTTGTGCTTGTGTTTCTTGAGACCTTGATGGTGCAATGAGATAAAGAGCTCCATGCACCAAAATGATTGCACATAACTAAGCTAAATTAAAGCATTAACTTGTCCCCAGCCTCAATCCCAAGACCTCAAACACCTCTAAAGGTGGAGAGAGATAGTAAGGAATGAGGGTAGGGAAGATGAAGAAGAAATATTCGTACAAGAAGGAAATAGTGTCCTCTCATACCATTACTCATAGAGCTTAGCATAGCATTAGTAGCATACTAATGGAGATGAAGAAGATTTCTAGCATAGCATTAAAGCATGGCTCTTGGTTGGATTTGCATTCCATAGCCAAGAGTTGTTGGTGTAGGCTCTCAACCTCTCAAGCTTGGAGAAGGAGATGGAGTTCTTGCACTTTCAGATAGTTAGAATGAGAGCATGTGAGTGTGTGTGAAAGAGAGTATACCCCCAAGCACACCCCTAGCTTGGTTTGGTCAACCCCTCCTAATAGCTCATCCTTGAATTTGATTGGACCCCTACAAGCCTAGCCAATCACATGCTTAGTGCATATCAAGAAACAAGGGTAGCATTTGGACAAGTGTCCTCGTTACCCTTTTGAGAGAGAGGGCTTGATTATGCCTAGATAATTATTTAAATAAACTAAATTCTCATTGGACCCCTTTAGAGGTCAAACAATAGGCTTTAGGCACCTTATGAGGGAAACATGGGCAAGAGCTTGACATGTGTTCTTGTTGCGTCTTTGAACTTGGCTTGCCTTGAGTGACTGTGTGTGTGTGTGTGTGTGTGTGTGTGTGTGTGTGTGTGTGTGAGTGAGTGTTCGCTCTCATGCCCCTACTTGTAGGGCTCACCCCTCCTTGTATAGGGATGCATGTTGACTTTGAGAACATCTCACCCCTTGAGCACCTTAGTCATGAAGCCCCTCAAGCTGTTGAAGCGGAGGGAGAGAGCGTAGGTAGACGAGAAGAGAGAGAGACGAGACCATCATATGAAATCCCCAAACTGTATCTGTTGATGACACAAGATGCGTTTATATAGAGGGGACCAGGGTGCTATATATAGAGACACCATATATAGCTTGACACCCCCACTCAAATGAAGGTCCCTAACTGTGGATGAAAAAACCCTTGGGGGCTCAAGGGAAAAACCCATAGCTCTATATATACCCACCGTTATATTATAATATTTTAAATAAACATTTACAAAGTTCAAAGGAGCTACATCACTCCTGTTTTACAATGTGCCCTTTCAAGGGTCTTTAACAATGTATGCAGTTGAATTCATGAAATTCTTCAATATCTTTGAAAACCTTCAATATCTTTGAGCCTCTATAAACATTGCTTAATGTGACTTTCATCCTATAAACAATATCATCTCAAGAAACATATCGAGACGTGAAGGTTAGAAATAACCACATCACATTGTCGTTATAGACGGTTCGCGACGCCGCTATGGAGACGACATAGAAACAAACATGATGCCGATGCAATCACATGTGCAAATGACATAGAAACAAATTTAATATCATGTAATCACATGTGCACACATATAAACAAAGCGGAGATGTAATGAACATATTGGGGTCCCCAAGATCTCAACAGCTGACAGTAGTCATCATCATGGCTTTACGTACCATGGCATCATGGTATTCACCATGGCATAAGAGACGCTCAGAAAGCTTTAAAATAGCAATCATCATGGTTTTACGTACCATAACATTAGAGACGTTTTGTTCGAATCAAATCAAACTGTAAAATAGTAATCATCATCATGGCTTTACGTACCATGGCATTAGCGACGTTACAAAAACTTTAAAATGGGAACATAGCTCAACACAAGCACCGTAGTCCTAAAGCACGACAAGCACCTCAAGCACCTTAATCATCAAGCTATATATGGTATCTCTATATAGCTCAACACAAGCACCTTAATCCTAAAGCCATATATAGCTCCAACACTTAGGTCTAAGGACTTTTAAAACTAACCTTTGGAGGTCCTTAATGAAGCTTACCCTAAGGTATTTAATGAAGCGAACCCTAAGCTCCATTAGCTAGCATTGCTTTTTGACAGACCCTCTCATTTGGACCCATTGGCTTTGGTCTTGTGCTGAGATAGATCCATAAGCACATGTCTATATTATAATTGTTGTTCCCGTTTATTCTCCCAGATTAAATGATCATTTTAATATGAGAAAATCATTTGGTTTAGTTAGATATAAGATTTTATGACAATGTTGATGCTATTTGTGAGGATATAGCATTGCTACAAGATTAAAACAGCTAGTTCAATGGCATCATTGACTATGTTGCAAGCGTCAAGGGCCCTTTCTAGCGTGTGTGGTGCTAAATAATTTTGTAAGGTACTCAGTCCTTGCGACCCTATCTGCTATCTTAGCCTGCTGACGTCATTTTCCACCCTAGCCACTATTCTCATGCCATACCCATCAACCAAAAATGATTCTTTGTTAGCGTTAAGAAAGACAGAAACCAAATACTGAAAATTTTATTTTATGAGGACATTCATCTCTAGTCATTGTTACAAATGACAATCTTATATCTTGCTTAAAGAGGCAATGTCAAAAAATTTGATTGGGATTTTTTATTGTCATTGCATTGTTCGCTTTGCAAATTAAGAGTTTTGTATCATTTTTGGTTCTTAAGAGTTTTCGCTAAAATTAATAATTTATTAAAAGGAACACAAAATATAAATTCGGCAATAATGAAATGACTACATGGAGCAATGTATGCATCCCAAGACTGACTAAGAAGTCCAATGGAGACCATCAAGTAGCATTGTAGGTTGTGTAGTTCCCATTCTCATTACTAAAATAGTAGCATTTGTCTACTTGTGCATTATATACTTTGCATCTCTAAGGAGCAAGGATTAGGTTATGTTATAACCCCTGCAATAAATAAGTTTCATGAGTGCATGTAAGTTGAAACTGATAGTCCATGTACCTAGTACAATGCCATTGAAATCTATAAAAAAGAAACATATTTTCATGTACATTTAGCCTACAGCAAGCAAGAAGTATTCTTCTTTGTTGTATCCTAGAAATATTTTTTCGTTACAAATGTTAGGCTAACCTACTAATAGAGAGATTAGATGCATCCAAGATTACTTAGTTCAGTTGTCGCCAATGTGAATACTTCATTAAACTCAAATTAGCAAGTTTGAATTCTCAAGTTTCCTACTCGACTGAAATGTACTGTTTCGAGGATTGAGAGCCATTTCAATCATTTTATGGTGTAGAGAAGTAAACAAAAAGCAACATATCTTTGAGGAAAGAAGAACAAAGGACTCGATTCAGGGAGGGTTTCCACATAGCTTTCACCATATATAAATTGTGCAAAAATGACCAAGCTAAATTCAAGCCCGATGCATAGAGGTGCATCCACAAAACAACGAGTCAAGATCATGTGATAGAGTAGATAAAGAACATCAGACGTAAGCTTTTGCTATCATTGGCGATGAACAAACTTGATGTACGTTTGAGGTCATTAAAAGAGGTTATTTCATATTGGATGTGTCATAGGCTATATGATTAAATGTCATGTCAAAGTATACAATTTTGGAAAAAACAATGTAATCAAAAGCAGAGTGAGTAAGTGTCAGATTCAACAATGAGACCATGAATTGAGATTGAAAGAAAAAGTAGGTCCCTTAAAGTTGAGCTAGGTTGACCCGCTACATGCCGACAGCACTACAGAATAAGGGAGAATCTTCTAGGTTAAGAAAATAGGATAATAATAATGCCACGAGGAATTATTATTACTAACGAAAATGTAGAATTTGGACGTTTGCTTCATTCTGTAACCTAATTTGACCTAGATCTAGATCTAGCCCCGCCACAAGCGCTTGATCTCTCTCGCTCTAGTGGATCAAATGATTTACTGTACATGCAACTCCCCAACCTCAGCTGCACCTCTCGCTCTAGTGGATCAAATGATTTACTGTACATGCAACTCCCCAACCTCAGCTCTAGATCTAGGCTTGGCTTCGGCTCCGGTTTCACCTGCAACTCTGGCTCTGCTTCTGCTTCTGCGTCTTCTGCATCCCTCTCTTGCTCAAGCTCATGAGGATGAAGGTGGTCATATGAAGGCTGGCGATGTATTCTCGTGGGTGAGAACTCTGAGACCCTGCAATCTCTTTCACGATCTGGCGGAGGTGATCGGCATCTTGGGGATAATTGAGGAGGCAGTCAAAGTGGTCCTCATCCTGGTAGATGAAGGCCACAATGAAGTCTCGGGCCTTGGCCACGGCCTGAGCGCTATGATGAGAGCCGCATGAGATGCTGGTGCGCTGTTTTGCATTGCTAAAGCGGCCTTGTGGCACATCAGCTGGCACTCTCACCTCTCCCCACCATTTACGTCCTGCTACCGGCCGTCGGGGACCCATTAACATGTTGATATTGTCCTTGCAACAGCTACTGCCGGGCTCTTCATAGCCGGTTTCTTCTTGGGATCATGAGATACCATTTTTAATTCCCTGCACAAATTATAATCAGAGACAAGAACCAGCTTCACAGGCTTGCGTTTCCTATGTAGCTTGTTTCTAGCTCTCAAAACAGCGCTCCAATAGAGACAGGAAAACCTTATCGTCTTCTGGACTTGGCCAGTGATCAGAGCTCCAAGACCCTGCATGAATGCGCTAGTTAGTTACTTAGTTTGGGTACCTGCAGCGATATAAACAGAACTCTGCGATATATTAATCTTCACCGCCATGCAAGATATCGACTGCGCGTGTACGTACCCGATCTGTTGCAGAACGAGAGAGGAGGCTGAAGGTGGCGCTGATCAGGAGGATTAACGCTACTTGCATTGGCTGAGGTGGTGCTGAGGAGGATTAACGCCACTGGCATTGGCTGATGTGGCAGTACTGTACCAAGTCACCATTTTATGCTGCCATGTCACCACATGCTAGCTGCTTAAATGCAGTCGACCCTGCCCGACTTGAAAAAGTCTCGCCAGCTTTCTCTTTGGTCTCAATTCAAGTAGTTTTATGGCACATATCAATACTAATAGATAAAAGGGGAGGGGATTCCCCCCCCCCCCCCCCCCCCCCCCCCCACCGCCACGCGTCACTGTTTGCTTCATCCGGCGGCCTCGCGGCAGTGGCGTCTGAGCCAAACTGAGACAACGGGATGCGCGCAGGCGGAGAGAGAGGGAGAGAGAGGAGAGAGAAAGAGGCGGCGAAGCCGCCGGCCAGACTAGTCATACACTAAAGGGCTGAAGTTACCAGAATCAAAGGTGTTATTTTTGCAAGGTTTTTTAACTATAGTACTTTTAGAGTCCTCAATCTCCTTGGTCCTTTTTCTTTTCTTATTTTTCTCACTAGCATTCACAATATTTTTTTCTAAAGGAGGCCCATAGCTAGGAAGAATGCCACTTGGATGACTTAAAGAGCCCAAACTTGTCTTTCGAAACAATTGTCCATAAGTTTTGGGGCATAAGCCATCTAAAGGAGAAGCACAAGTGGCTTAATACTGTTGACGGTAGGGAACCATCGTCTTACATCCACAAAAGAGAAGACTAAGAGTAGCATCTCAAGAAGTGAGGGATGGTTAGGCTTTCAAAAGGCCCTTAATGACCACAACCACACTAGGACACAACCCAATTTCCCAGCTTGAGATATGTGACCAATGTTCAAGCATCATGTCTCTTGATCCATTAGGAGATTTCGGAGGTCTTTTGGAGGGCCTTTAGAAGAGAGAGGAAAAAGCACTCCTCCAATGTAAAAAGAGCTTACATTACGTAGAAAAATATATTGATATTAAGAAAAATATAAAAAAAGGTGTCAGTGGTCCATGAAAACAGACATCTTTTCATTCAATGTAAATGTCTTTTTCATGAGGTAGGCGACGCTCATTTAATATGGATTTTGTCATCATTGAAATTTAAAAAAATCACAAAATTATCAATTGATGTTGAAATTTGAAGCTTTTGACACCGCCAATGCATCCAGAACGTCCAAAAACCTTAAAAACATCTATCTACTTGCCTCAATCTGACACCTGGAGAGGTGAAATCGCCAACAAACCCCTAAAAAGGGGATTTTGGATCATGGCGCGAGGGACCAGATGGATAATTCTAGATGACTCTCTGCGCGCCGTGATCCAACTTTTTTATCTTTTGCCTCACAATGCGTAAGAGCCATTTGGAATTTTCCAGATGGCCCCCCGCGTGCTGTGAGAAAAAATCTCCTTTTTAGCGGTATTTTGACAATTTCTCCCTCTCTGGCTGTCAAATTGAGGCAAGTAGATAGACATTTTTAAAGTTTTTGGTCATTTTCGACGCATTGGCGGTATCAAAAACTTTAAATTCTAGCACCAACTAATAATTTTGTGTATTTTTTAATTTCAATGATGAGGAAAGCTATATTGCATGAGCATCGTGTACTTCATGAAAGCGACACATGCATTGAATGAAAAAGTGATCGTTTTCAAGGATTTTGTAAAAGTTGGTCTCACTTTTCAGAGTGTTCAGTTGTCCTTTTGAACGTACGCAACAAGTGCAAGTATATTTTAAGAACATTTTCTAAAGAGAGAAATATAATTTCTTAGAAGGCCCTCCAAATGACCTCCGAAATCTCCTAATGGCTAATGTCCCGAGAGATTTTAGGTCCATTTTCTAAAGCACACAAGATTTGTGTCTATTGGGTGTCAAAATTGAGGTAGCATACATGGGTTTTCCTAGGGTGACTATCAACTCTTTCATAGATGGACACATGAAGGATGGGCCATTTATGAGTTCTACCCAAAGTGAACTTCTTATCATATGCTCTTCTTTGATACATTTGGCACATTTCTAGCTATTCTTCTAGTTTAGGGAGAAGAACTTCCAACACTCTATGTCCACCAGAGAAAAATATCTTTTTCACAAATGCATTATGAAACTCAGTGCCTATAGCCATACTAGCCAAGTCTTGGATAGTAGGAAGATTTCGAGTAAAATACGACATGCTTGCACTATTTTTGAGAATATTCATTTTCATCTATGCATCTGTTTCTATTTTTCTCTTTGTCTCCCCCCTAAGCAGGGTCCACTTAATAAGTTTGTGACTATCACATGAGTTCAACAGAAGGGGTTATTAAATTTTGATTTTTCTCACATTTCACTAACCATAAAATGGTATTGGAAAAAAAATTATAGGAAAAGATTGTTTATTACTTGTCAAAAATTTACAAATAAAAAATTTTAGAAATAGTCGTTGAATGCATGTGATATACACAATATAAACATAGTGACCAATGAGGACATGGCTAGGGGCTCGTAGTAGATCATTCTCTCAATGCACATTTTCTATCCAAAGAGATTACTACTAGGATACTTTGTCCGTAGAGAAGCTTTTTGAGACATTTTGGCATCACTACAAGAATTTCTATGGTCATATTGCATACACAACACCTTTAGCAATGCCAAAGTGTGTTGATTTAACAATGTATGGGCATCACTAGTGACCTTAGGGTAAAACACTCATTAAAAAGTGAGGGACCCATCTAACCCCAATACTAACTTATTATGGGTGTGGAAGTCGTGACACAAACAAGTTATTGGTAGGGTGCATAAGGTAGATGAAACCAAATTGTAAAAGTATGATCTAGAGTTCGAACCTTGTTGGTGCATTATACTTTCATTCACCAGATCCCGGATTTTCATTCACCCCTCATTTTGTTACATAAGAAAAATGTATTTTCCTCATTGGTCGTGTGCATACTATCGCGCGTGTAGGCTATGTATTTTCTTGCTAGTACATTTGGCATGTCACCACACGGTCCTTGATCCGACCTCCTAGCTTAAATGGCAGCCCTGAGTTAATGGATTTCTAGAGAGGGTCTTGCAAACTTTTCCTAATTCGGTGGCCTAATAGTGCACCTCATCTTTTATTTAGTATTATCCATGGGGCGAGACTTGTACTTAGGGCCCTATGGGACGAAGTGTCAAGGGTCTTCCTTTTAGGCTGTTGATAGTCAATCTACAATCATAGGTATTTTTATCTTTGTAAGTTTAGCTCAAGTTTTATGTTTAACACATGGATGCATATGCTCGTGGTGCTCAATTACCATAGACCTACCTTCCATCACCAACTTGGCTAAAGGTTTTCCATTACTTTTCAATTTGAGTCTCCTTAAGATTGTTTTAAAGGAATCTTCAACATCACCTAAATCCCTGTTTGTACTTATGATCGTATGGAACTAAATGTCAAGGGTCTTATAGCCAACCTACTCTCATAAGTATTTTACAACCGTAATCTATCCTCCTCCTAATCTCAAGTTCTATGTTTAACACATGGATGCATACACTCCTGGCATTGAATTACCATAGACCTACCTTCTATCACCAACTCAGTTAAAGGTTTTCTACTACTTTTGTATTTTAGTCTCCTTAAGAAGGTTTCACAGGAATTATGAACATCAAGTGACTTCTTGATTTGTACTTAGGGCCCTATGGAACTAAGCATCAAGGGTCATCCTTTTAAGGTGTTTACAATCAACCCACAATCAATGGTATTTTATCACCGTGACCTAACCTTGTCCTAAGCTCAAGTTCTATGTTTAACACATTGATCTGTACGCTCTTGGTGTTCAATTACCATATACCTACCTTTTGTCACCAGCTTGGTTAAAGGTTTCCTATTACTTTTGGATTTTAGTATCCTTAAGATTCAGGTTTTAAAGAAATTATGAACATTCAGCATATTGTACATTAATCTGCTCTTGCTTGCTAGTCACCTTCTTGGCTAGGGAAATTTCCTCTACATGTGTGCAAGTGAAATCATTTTTTATTGCATGTAAGCATTAGTGAGCATGAATCACATATCATCTACTCTGAGCTACTATATCTTTAACCATGAATCTGATACATTCTTGCTGACTCTCTATGAGATCCACCGAGATCTAAATAGCCTTAACATTCAGCATGGAAAAGTTTTACTCAATTCTGATAGTTGAGCTATCAAAACATGCTGATCAAGCAAGGAATTGTTAACCATCAAGGGCATTTTCACCTTCAGATGCAGTTTGCATGAGGGAGTACAAAGACGAGGAAGGGGGGAATGTTACCAGTCAGGCCAAACGGGCGCCCTTTATATCCACCCCTTCTTATAAGAGCCTAAAATTTTGATGTATTTCTATTCTTTTTTGGAATCCTTGTAACTATTTTGATAATCTCTGATTAAATATAGAAAAACTCTGAGAAGCGAAGTTATAGAATCTATTATGAAATTGAGTCCTGTATGGTTGGACACTGACCTAGAGAGCCCTAGGTATAAAGCATAAGTTGTAAAGTGGGAAGGGGGGACCATTATCAAGTTTTGAAAGGTTGAAAGCGTACGGCTAAGAGTGACTTCTACTTTACAACTTGTAATCCTCACATCTTGAGCTCTGATAATGATATTTCAGTTTTGAAATTTGCATTGTGTTCCTTGGTCGGGTGCTCTTTCATTTGAGTATGCTCATTGTCAATTCTACTCTGATTTTTGACTACTTGATTGTAGAATAAATCTATTGATTTGAGTGCATTAATGACTGTTTTTTAACGTTTCAACTATAGGAGAATGTTCATAAACCCTAGGGTGGCCCTTCTTATATGTTCAAATGTAAATTTTCAGACCTAACTTATGATCAATTGTGATTTTGGTACCTTCTCGGAGTGCGACCAAACTCTATAGGTTAGTGTCCCTAAGTGTCCAGGACATCCTCCTAAAGTTTTGTGGCATTTGGAGTTCCTTTGAGTGCTAAAATAGGGAAGGACATAGGTAAATTACGAGAACTAAGAGCGAGAGATTTGCATGTGTTAGAGATAGAAATGTTCGGTTGACAACCTCCAAGAGTCTCCGTGCCCCATCTGAGTCGCTTCCCTGAGTATTGGCAATGTGTTAGTGCCGAAAAGATATGTAGCTACAAACGTCCAATCGGGGCCACCCGCTCACAAGAGGCAATATAGATCCCTTCGTTTTACAAGAAAGTAAAAATGAAGGTTTTGATGAACATATTATGGATAAAGATAAAGAAAGAGAGGGAAATGCATTATATTTCTTTATAAATGATGATGAAATTGACATTAAATGAAGATTGAACTTGCAAAGAGATATGTGTGGCACATGTCGGACAATGTGCAAGTTTAGAGGGGATGGATGTTGTGAAATGACATGTTTACAATGTGAATCTAAAATTTCACCCCTCTCTTTGTGCTTTTTAATATGAGGGACCAAATGCAACAATTTACATAATGTCAAAATGTGTAAGAACAGGTGCCATGACTATTGTCTTAATTATATATACCTCACTGAGGCAACGAGGCACTAGATGTGGCACTATGGATTGTTTTATCACATTAAACTGTGCCCAATTAATTGCATTATAATTGTACAGATTTCAAGTGTTTCAAAGTGGCGCGCTATTTTGCCTAGAAAGTTCAATGGGGGCAATCTTACTAGCTCATTTGGGATTTTTACAAGAAAAAAGGAGCATTGTTTAGCAAAAAATGGCAAAAAAATAGTCATAAAATGCTAAAAAATGACTCAAACATGGCTCAAAATTCCACATCATTCATGGTGCCATGACTATGAGAGCCCAAAAAAATAAACATTAAGAGATATATAAGTTCATTCAGCCTCTTTGTGTGAAGGGTTACCTAGCTTGCTTCTATGGTATACTAGTGTAATTCCACTGCAATTTGTAGACTGTGAGGCCACAATTAGGGTGTTCTCTCTTGAAATATTCAATTGGGCTTGTCGAATGAAGTTCTAAAGCTTTTATAAATAGTTGTAACAAATAATTTTAGCATTAATCTAAGGTTTTTATGAGGGCGAAAGAGCACAACATCTGTGTAGTTGGGAATGAGGCTAGCTACACCAAATCTTCACACACACAAGAGTTTTAAGTTATATTTTGTTCTTTTTCAAAGTGAAACTTTTATGGCTAGTGTTTTGGTCTTTATGAGTGTGTCTTTAGGTTCAAATATTCTATGACTCGCTTGATTTTGTTGCAAACCC
Organism: Adiantum capillus-veneris; assembly: GCF_014529385.1. Classification (NCBI taxonomy): domain Eukaryota; kingdom Viridiplantae; phylum Streptophyta; class Polypodiopsida; order Polypodiales; family Pteridaceae; genus Adiantum; species Adiantum capillus-veneris. The sequence continues at coordinate 39,164,583 of NC_140959.1, forward strand.
TCACAGTGAGAGACCGGAGGCTTTCCTAGCCACAATGTACATTTCTTGACAATGGTCATAAGACCATTCTATCATTACAAGGATCAAATCCAAGCTTGGATTGTAGATAGAAATACCATACTTCAATTTTTTTTAAAAAATCTCAAAATGATTGATCTTAGGACCATGCTTGAAAAGGTAATGATAAGCATCAATGTGAAGCTAGGAATCTTGCTCCAAATTCCTAGTATATGGAAAAGTCTTGAGTTCCAAAATATATATCATGGTCACAACCATGCATTCTTGCTTAGCTTTTGGATTTCGATATCTACAATTATAACTCTTTATGAATCATCAAATCCATAACCCTTCAATATCTACAATGAATTAAAATCTCTTTCTTCAAGTGAAACATCATACATCAGGTATTTGCGTGAAATATGAGATGATGGATAGTATTCTCTCTAAAATGACATCATGTAACTCTTAGTAGATTCAGTAAAATAAAATCTTGATTTCATATTTCTCATACATCATACACAATCATGCATCGAAATATATGTGATACACATAAAGAATAAATACGGAGATCAATCAAATCATCTACTTATGAATTGTAAAAAATTAAGTGAGAGATACTCACCGAGAAGTGGGAAGAAAGGTGACAAGAGCGAAGTATGGTTTTCTGCTGGGTTGGGGGGGGGGGGGGGGGGGGGGGGGGGGATTTGGAAGGCAATGAATAGCACTAAATGCGTTTCACTATATAGGGCTCATTAGTAGTGCTAAATCCTTTACAAGGAGGGGGTTATAAATAAGCGTTGGGGGTTACAAACCAAGGTGGGTACAAATTGAGGATTAAGAGGAGGACAGAGGGGTTTATTGGTACCAAGCTATAACTATTCAGCATCTTTTGGTACAAAGGAGTAAATACTCACCATTTATGGTACAGAGTGTACTAAGAGGTGGTACTAAGAGGTGGGTAACATCAGGATAAGAGAGGCCATAAATTAATCTAAGAGGAAGCATCAAGGCACAAAGTGCAAAGGGGGGGGGGGGGGGGAGGATCATTAAAGAGAAGTTCCAAGGGGGGGAAGGGGATAAAAGTTTTATCTATGCTAGGGGATGTTCAAAAAGAGAGGGGGCGGGGGGGTTGTGGGTGGGCAAGAGTTTGAGTTAAGCAATTTTCCGACATTGGGTGCATTGAGTCAACAAATAAGGGGTTTGGGGAGGTTGGATAGCTCAAGTGTGGTGTTAAGCTGAAGTGAGAGAGGTTTAATCAAGGTAGGAGAGAGATTAAGATTGTGCGTAAAGGGTGAAAACGGAATTTTGACCACCGCGGGGGAGTTTTGGGTTTTGGGTATCTTCATTAAGAGAAAGCCTCTGTCTTTATAAGAGATGAGGGAAAAACAACTATGAAGAAGAGCTTGGGGGTAGCCGCTTGCTCTAAGCCTTTGGAAAAACAAAGCATGAATGGCTAGGAAGCCCTCCAAAGAGATCTCTCTAATGATATATCTTTCAAGCTCAGAAGTGATGAAGGTGACCTTTTGGTGGGTGGGGTGCCACGACTGCCAAGGAATGTAGCTGTAAGAGTTAAGACATTTTTGATAGCAGTGAGAAACTAGCAACCCTAAATGAGAAAAGGAGGGTCCTTTGAAGAAATGAATGTCAAGGATGGAGGCTTCTATGAAAGAAATGACGGGGGAAATTTTGATATGATTTTGAAGTGGCGCTCCATAAAGCTTGAGGATTTTTACAAGATCAGAAAACGCTCCATGCCAAATGCCAAATGCATCGTCAATGAATCCTTTAAAATAGAGTAGAGAGGGGTGGGAGGGAAGATTAATACTATCCTCTAAGTGACAAAGAAAGAGGAAATCATAAACGATCGCAAAATTAGAACCCATGGTAGTACCTATGATTTGGTGTCAGCAATTCCCTTGGAAGGAGATGTAATGGTGGTTAAGGACAAGAGAGGCTAAAGAGAGGATGAGACTCGTTCTGGGGGAGGAAAAATGGTGTTGGATAGAGTTAGAGAGGGCAAGCAACCCTTTTTGGATAGGAATTCTAGGATATAAAGACTCAACATCAAAGGTGAAGAGAAGGATATTAGAAGGAAAGACTAGAGAGGCGATATCCTTGATGAGTGAAACAGAGTCTTTAAGGTGTTGCTTTTTTGTAAGAAGGATAGGGAGAAGTTGGATGTGAAGCCAAATAGAAGCATGTTCTAGAACATATCCCTTGTAAGAGCAAATGGGGCGTCCTACTAAAGAGGGTTTAAGACCATATTAGGTAAAGTGGGAAAATCCCAATTCCCAGGTTGGATAACTTTCAATATATCATGTACAAAATATTGAAATTCTGTCAAAAATTTGAGTTTTCTTAAGGTCTCATTCCACTTTATGCACATACAATACACAATGAAAACAACTAAAATTCCATGGTTTGAATCAATTGGATTATTAGGAGACTAGTATATTGCATCCATTATCGTTGTCTATGTTCTAGTGTCCTACCTACAACTTCTCTCAACATGGAGAGCTTGGTTTCTAGGTCCATCACTTGTCCAAGTTAATGTAAAAGTGACTCTCAAGGTTCACAACTTGTGAAAGCAAGGATCCATTGAGGAATACAATCCACTTGGCTATGTTTCCTTACTTTAATGCATGTGACATTCAAGCAAGGTCCACTTCTAATCTAGAACTTCTTAATTTGATGCATGGGGCATACATAAAACATGTAGCATATGCTCTATTTCCTCATAGAAAGGTTGGTTTCAAGGTGCACTTATCCAATCTAGCCTATCTTGGAGAGATGATGGAGCTTGTTTCTCCTCTTGTTTCAATGGAGACTAGCTTGGACAAGTGGTGGACCTTTGGTTCTCTCTATGTTTCAATAGAGTTAGCTTGGACAAGTGTTGGACCTTGGAACACAACCCCCATGTAAAATATATCATGGGTATTCCAAGTGATTAGAAAGATTACCATTTAAGATATAACCTTATAGGTTGGACAACTAGAGCCTAGCTTGGAGAAAAGGTGGAACTTTGATTCTCTCCATGTTTCAAGGGATCCCATCTTGGAGAAATGGTGGAGCTTGCTTCTCTCCAGGTTTCAATGGAGCCTAGCTTGGACAATTGGTGGACCTTTGCTTCTCTCTATGTTTCAACAGAGTAAGCTTAGACACGTGGTGAATGTTCAAACCAAACTAGCTACTATCAATGTTTCCTAGATTGGACAAGTGGTGGAGTGTTTCTCCTCTCCATGTTTCAATGGAGCTTAGCTTGGACAAGTGTTGGACCTTAAAATAGAAACCCCATGTACTAGATTTTCTAGATTTCAATGGAGTCTAGCTTTAACAAATGGTGGAGCTTGCATTCATCCATGTTTCAATGAAACTAGATTGGACAAGTGGTGGACCTTGTAACAAACCCCCCTATGTACAACATATCATTGGTTTTCTAAGTGATGGGAAGGAATACCATTCAAGATATAAACTTATAGCTTGGATAAGTAGTTGACCTTAAAATCAAATTCATCATAATACAATGAAATATAGGTCAGCCAATTCCTAAATCTTGAGACTAAACCTCCCATGCTATTAGAGATAATATATTGGATAAGTGGTGGACCTTCTATTATTTTCCTTTGACTAGTTTAGACAACCTTAGAAAAGTGGTGGAGATTTGCTTTTCTACTCTTCATAATACAATGAAGTATAGGCTGGTTACATGGTGAATCTTAAGGCCAAACCTCCCACTTTACTAGAAATGATAGTTTGGACAAGTGGATCAACCTTCTATCATTTCTCCATGCCTATATTAGACAATTAGTAGACCTAGCATCTCTCTATGTTTTCTAGAGATGAGCTTGGACAAGTGATGGACCCTGCTTCTCTCTTCCCTTGGTTTACTAGTTTGAAGACTCATTATATATACTTTCTTAGATCTAGCTTGAACAAGTGGACCTTGTATCCACAATCTTAATCCATTACAAAAAAGTATATGAAAAAAGAACATAGGAATCTTGGTTTGAAGGTCAAGCAATTAGGTTCCAAATGCACATAATAATATATTTTCCACCCATAAGAAAAGAAATTTAAATATGTTATTTCATACCAAATTGACAAAGGTAACGTCCAAGAATTCTAGTTTTGCATCTTGTTAGATCTAAACCTTCATCAAGGCGACATGCATGTATACATCAACTTTCAAGCCATTCAAGAATACATGCACTTAGATTCCATAGTTTTCTTTTCAAAGTCTTTTAGGTTCTAAAACTCTTTTACATAAAGGATGTAATGATAAATTTTTTGAAGAAAACATTTATGCCCAAGAAAAAGATCCCTTCTCTAATCCACACTTACAAGTTTTATTTTGACATCAAACATCAATTCTCTCCTATGATCCAACATAGGCCCCAATCAAATAAAAACGAGTCCCCAAAAATTTGGGTGCACTCTAGCAATACATCAGAGTCCCCTTACAATAGGATGCACTCCAATAGTACATTGAAGTCCCCTTAGAGTAGGGTGCACTCCATTGAAGTGTTTATAAAATTGACACACCTTTGTTATTTTTTAAAATAAACTATATCAAATTATACAAATGTTGAAAGATACACACTAGAATAAAAAAAGCATCTTATGGCCATATTTATTCAATGCTTTCGTGTTGACAAGTACACACCAAGGACATACTTTGTCTCACTATACTGATATACAATTGTGTTGTATGTATAGAATCTCTTATCTCTTGCATACAACCATCCTACCAACCATGGAATTACTGTTCTCTGTAAGAAGTTTTGAAGTTGCTCAGAAGTTTGCTTCCACATCTTTGGAAATATAAGATATGTCCCTGGCATGTTCCACATCACCCTATATGGAGTGTCATAAAAAATTAAGGTATTGTTTGCATCCAGATCCTCAAATATCTTCCAAATATCACTCAAATGTTTTTGATAAACCCTTGTAAATCCTAACATGATATTTGGATTTTGGCAATTTTTGTTACTCATAAACACCTTGAACTTGGTATACTGCTCATGAAAACATTTTTGTGTGATGCTTTGCACCCTTGTTAAGTTATAGGAACTCCATATCCATAGCTCAAATTATTCAGCACAAAAATCCAAAAAACTTTGTGCGTCTGGTCGCACCACATGATAAACTTCATCTTTATCCTCCAGAAGTCGCATGTGTTGAGCCCAAGCTAGCATAGAATCTCCATGTTTCATTTCAATTGTCTTGAGAACTAACCTCTCTAGATCGAAGATAAGTACTCTTTTGATGTCCTTGAAAGCAAGTGGTATGTGATAAGGAGGTGGTTGATTCCTTGGACAAGGTCTTGGATGAGGTTGGATGGGTAATTCAATAGTTTCCTTAAATTTATGCTAGCATATAGCCAATCCATTGTCTATCCTAAGGTTTTATAAGATACCAAAATCCATCTATGATCTAGTCTGACCCTTTTTTATGCTACACTCTCTCCTAGTCTCAATACCATGGAGTTCAGCTAGATTTAAGTCAACTAATATGTACTACTTGTTGTTAAAGGTATGCTTGAAGTTTATAAGGCTTAACCAATGCTCTAGTGTAGAATGGGTATTTAGGTCTCTCAAGGTCTACCACTTATCCAAGCAAAGATCCATTTAAATATGGAAACCCAATTTCTCTTAATATAATGACATAGAGTGGACAAGTGGTGAATCATGAGACCAAACCGCTCATGCTACTATGGATAATAGGCTGGACAACTGGTGGATCTTGAATGTAAACCCCCCATGTACAAAATATCATGGGTTTTGGGTGTTTCAATGGAGCCTAGCATCTTGGGACATGGTGGAGCTTACTTCTCTCCATGTTTCAATGTAACCTACCTTGGATAAATGGTGGAGCATCATTCTCTCCATGTTCCAATGGAGCCTAGCTTGGACAAGTGGTGGACATTTGTTTCTGTCTATGTTTGAATAGAGCTAGCTTGGACAAGTGGTGGACCTTGGAACAAAACCCCCATGTAAAACATATCATGGACATTACAAGTGGTGAGAAAAAATACCATTCAATATATAACCTTATAGGTTGGTCAAGTGGTGGACCTTAGCACCCAATTATTCTTAATATAATGACATAGAATGGACAAGTGGTGAATCTTGCAACCAAACCTACTAGGAAAAATAGGTTGGACAAGTGGTGGACCTTGAATGCAAACCCCGTGTACAAAATATCACTGATGCTACTAGGAATGATTTGGTATTAAGGTACATGCTTCAATGGAGCCTAGCTTGGACAAGTGGTGGAACTTTGTTTCTCTCTATGTTTCAATAGAACTAGCTTGGACAAGTGGTGGACCTTGAACAAAACCCCCATGTAAAGCATGTCATGGGTATTACAAGTGGTGAGAAAAAATACCATTCAAGATATAACCTTATAGGTTGGACAAGTGGTGGACCTTAACACCCAATTCTTCTTAATATAATGACATAGAGTGGACAATTGGTGAATCGTGAGATCAAACCTACTAGGGATAATAGGTTGGACAAGTGGTTGACCTTGAATGTAAATCCCCCATGTACAAAATATCATGGATTTTGAGTATTTCAATGGAGCATAGAATCTTTGAGACATGGTGGAACTTACTTCTCTCCATGTTTCAATGGAGCCTATCTAGGAGAAATGGTGGAGGTTCCTTATCTCCATGTTTCAATGGAGCCTAGCTTGGACAAGTGGTGGACCTTTGTTTCTCTCTATGTTTGAATATAGTTATCTTGGACAAGTAGTGGATCTTAGAATGAAACTCCTATGTAAAACATATCATGGGCATTTCAAGTGGCAAGAAAGGATACCATTAAAGATATAACCCTATAGGTTGGACAAGTGGTGGACCTTAACACATTTTTCTTCTTAATATAATGACATAGAGTGTACAAGTGGTGAATCTTGAAACCAAACCACTCATGCTACTAGGGATAATAGGTTAAACAAGTGGTCGGCCTTGAAATAAAACCCCCTAGAGTGTTTCAATGGAGGCTAGCTTGGAAACATGGTGAAGCTTGCTTCTCTCCATGTTTCAATGGAGCCTATCTTGGATAAATGGTGCAACATCATTCTCTCCATGTTTCAATGGAGCCTAGCTTGGACAAGTGGTGGACCTTTGTTTCTCTCTATGCTTCAATAGACTTATCTTGGAAAAGTGGTGAACCTTGGAACAAAACCCCCATGTAAAACATATCATGGGCATTACAAGTGGTGATAAAAAATTTCATTCAATATATAACCTTATAGGTTGCACAAGTGGTGGACCTTAACACCCAATTATTCTTAATATAATGACTTAGAGTGGACAATTGGTGAACCTTGGGACCAAACCTACTAGGGAAAATAGGTTGGACAAGTGGTGGACCTTGAATGCAAACCCCCCATGTACAAAATATCGCTCATTCTACTAGGAAAAATTTGGTATTAAGGTCCATGTTTTAATGGAGCCTAGGTTGGACAAGTGGTGGACCTTTGTTTCTCTGTATGTTTCAATAGAATTAACTTGGACAAGTGGTGGACCTTGGAACAAAAACCCCATGTAAAGCATGTCATGGGCATTACAAGTGGTGAGAAAAAATACCATTCAAGATATAACCTTATAGTTTGGACAAGTGGTGGACCTTAACACCCAATTTCTCTTAATATAATGACATAGAGTGGACAAGTGGTGAATCATGAGACCAAACCTACTAGGGATAATAGGTTGGACAACTGGTGGATCTTTAATAAAAACCTCCCATGTACAAAATATCATGGGTTTTGGGTATTTCAATGGAGCCTAGCATCTTGGAGACATGCTGGAGCTTACTTCTCTCCATGTTTCAATGGAGCCTATCTAGGAGAAACGGTGGAGGTCCTTCTCTCCGTGTTTCAATGGAGCCTAGCTTGGACAAGTGGTGGACCTTTGTTTCTCTCTATGTTTGAATAGAATTAGCTTGTACAAGTGGTGGACCTTGGAATGAAACCCACATGTAAAACATATCATGGGAATTTCAAGTGGTGAGAAAGGATACTATTTAAGATATACCCTTATAGGTTGGACAAGTGGTGGACCTTAACACATACTTCTTCTTAATATAATGACATAGAGTGTACAAGAGGTGAATCTTGAGGCCAAACCGCTCGTGCTACTAGGGATAATAGGTTGGACAAGCAGTGGACCTTGAATGTAAACCCTTGATGTACCAAATATTGTGGGTTTAGGGTATTTCAATGGAGCCTAGCTTGGAGACATGGTGGAGATTGCTTCTCTCCATGTTTCAATGCAACCTATCTTTGAGAAATGGCACAGCATCCTTCTCTCCATGTTTCAATGGAGCCTATCTTGGACAAAGTAGACCTTTGCTTCTCTCTATGTTTCAATAGAGTTAGCTTGGATAAGTGGTTGAGATTTAAACAAAACCCCCATGTAAAACATATCGTGGTTATTTCAAGTTGTGAGACAAAATACCATTTAAGATATAACCTTATAGGTTGGACAAGTGGTGGTGGACCTTGACAAGTGGTGAAGGATACCATTTAAGATATAACCTTATAGGTTGGACAAGTGGTGGACCTTAACACCCAGTTCTTCTTAATATAATGACATAGGGTGGACAAGTGGAGAATCTTAAGATCAAACCACTCATGCTACTGGGTATAATAGGTTAGACAAGTGGTGGACCTTGGATGTAAACACCCCATGTACAAAATATCATGGTTTTAGGGTGTTTCAATTGAGCCTAGCATCTTGGAGACATGGTAGATCTTGATTCTCTCCATGTTTGAATGGCACATATCTTGGAAAAATGATGGAGGTTACTTCTCTCCATGTTTTAACGGAGCCTAGCTTTGACAAGTGGTGGACCTTTGCTTCTCTCTATGTTTAAATAGAGTTAGCTTGGACAAGTGGTGGACCTTAGAATGAAAACCCCCATGTAAAACATATCATGGGCATTTCAAGTGGTGAGAAAGGATACCATTTAAAATATAACCTTATAGGGTGGACAAGTGGTGGACCTTAACACATAGTTCTTATTAACATAATGACATAGAGTGTACAAGTGGTTAATCTTGAGACCAAACCAGTCGTGCTACTAGGGATAATAGGTTAGTCAACTTGTGGGCCTTGAGATAAAACCCCCCATGTACAAAATATAGTGGGTTTAGGGTATTAAAATGGATCCTAGCTTGGAGACATGGTGGAGCTTGCTTCTCTCCATGTTTCAATGAAGCCTATCTTGGAGAAATGGTGGAGCATTCTTCTCTTCATGTTTCAATATAGCCTAGCTTGGACAAGTGGTGGACCTTTGCTTCTCTCTATGTTTCAATAGATTTAGCTTGGACAAGTGGTTGAAATTGAAACAAAACCCCCATGTAAAACATATCGTGGGTATTTCAAGTTGTGAGAAAAAATACCATTTAAGATATAACCTTATAGGTTGGACAAGTGGTGGACCTTAACACCCAGTCCTTTTTAATACAATGACATAGAGTGGACAAGTGGTGAATCTTGAGACCAAACCTATCAAGATACTAGGGATACTAGGTTGGACAAGTGGTGGACCTTGAATGTACATCCCCTATGTACAAAATATCATGGGTTTAGGGTGTTTCAGTGGAGTCTAGCATATTGGAGACATAGTGGATCTTGCTTCTCTCCATGTTTCAAGTGGTGGACCTTCAATTATTTTCCCATACCTAGTTTAGACAACCCATACACTTTGCAACTCTAAAGGTTGGACTAGTGGTGGAGCTTTGTTTATTTCCATGTTTTAATGGATCCTAGCTTGGACAAGTAGTGGACCTTGGAAAAAAGTCCCCCCTGTACAACATATCTGAGGTTTTTAATGTTTTAATGGAAGAGAGCTTGGACAAATGGTGGAGCTTGCTTATCTCCATGTGGATTTTAGAACTAGCTTGGACAAGTGGTGGATCTTTTCTTTTTTACTCTTCATAATACAATGACGTATAGGTTGGTTACATGGTGAATCTTAAGGCCAAACCTCCCATCTTACTAGAGATGATAGGTTGGAAAAATGGTCAACCTTCTATCATTTCTCCATGCCTATAAGTAGACAATTAGTAGAACTAGCATCTTTCTATGTTGTCTAGAGCTGAGCTTGGACAAGTAGTGGATCTTGCTACTCTCATCCCTTGGTTTATTAGTTTGAAGACTCATTATATATACTTGCTTAGATCTATACACTTACTCATTAGTTAGGTTACAAGTAGGTATGTAATGTGTTAGTCTCAAGGGACTTTGAATATTGAATAGTAAGAAAGTCAAGTGCTGGTTTGAAGATCTTTTGCTTATCTAAACTAGACTCTAACTCAATAATAAGTTTCTTAAGTTCCACGAATTGTCCTATCTAGGCTCCAAAGAGTCTTAATTGGTTTGTGCTAGATTCTAACTTCCTTGATGGGGTAGAGTCCTAGATAAATGAGGCATTATAAGTTTTATCTTAGCTCAAATGGATTTTCACTTAAACTAGACTGCAATTTTGCACTCTAGTATCTTTGTCTTGATGGAGTTTAACACTAGATACATAGTAGTGATATTTAAGCTTCATGTCTCTTCACTTGATTGCGATATGAGACCTAAACAGTTGTCTTACCTAAACACCAATGTGAGACATGGGAGCAAGAAAGCCATCCGTTATTGTTTTAAGGACTATTACATAGACAATCAATAGCTTAAGTAAATCAAAGAGACTTGGATCTTTCACAATTAATAACTTAAGTAAAGCCAAAAATACTTGGATCTTTGACAGTTTTTTCCAAACTAAAAAAGCACAATCTAATGCTAACAAAAATATAAATCACAATTGAATGTTTTGAACAAGAAAAAGATCAGCAATCTTAATAAGAAGGATACTTTTCATTTCATTTGATGATTACAAATTAAAAGAAAATCTCTCAAGGAATTGATAAACAAAAATGTAGGTGATTGCCTCATTATTTTGAGCAAAAATATCAAAATCTCTATTGATTGAGCTCCATCTAGTAATATCCTGTAGGAAGGAATAAAAAGAAAGATTTGTTAGATACCATGCACATGAGTGTTCAAGCATGTGTATCAAGAATTTTTGACATGTCACTAGTACCTTAGGGTTGTTTTCTATCCAGCCTTAGAAGATTGTTCTCAGTTTCACCTTATTTATATAAGACTTTGATGTGGCGGCCTTCAAAACTTCGTTTGTGTTACAACCCCATTGCCTAGCTAAAGTGGTCAATTGTGATGCCTTCATGCTTTCAATGGGTGTACGCTCCTTTTCCAATATCTCTTGTATTTGGGCTCTTCTCATTTCGTTGCGGTGGCTTGTGTCACTTGCGTCTTCAATGATAGTTTCACCTCTGTCACCTTTTGCAGGTGGTATTCTTCTTGTAAAGAACCCCTTAGCTGACCAAACATCATTTTTCTGCTTCCAATACTCCATGATTTGTTTGTATTCACTATGATTTGTCACTATAGGTTGTCCATAACGATTAGAAGCAATTAAATCACGCACATCCCTTCTCTCATCAAGCTGAAACAAGTATGGCAGTAGCTCCTCCAAGAGCATATTGTCAACCATCTTCTCAGCATCAAATTGTGGTGGAAAAATGCAATTGTTTGCTGGTGAAATACATCCCTTGTAAGAAGAGTCATCAATAAGCATTGTTCTTTGTGGATCACATTCAAACCCCATGAAAATTTTGGCTAGAGGCTTGAACATGCCTCAACGTTTGAATTGTCGGGTCTAAACAATTTTTGAGTTTGAGCAGTGTAGCAAACATCTTGCGACCAAATTGCAAAGAAAGGCAATGTATCCTCAGCTAAGTTGTTTAGTGCTCCAAGGATTTGATACACATTATTCCTAGTAGCTGTCGACCAAATTGCAACATTAAACCTCTATAAAATAGTCTTCAAGAATTGGATGCAACCTGGCCTGAGTATAATATATCTTTTTGAATCCATTTGCACTGATTTGTGGTGTGAGGATGGTTGAGGGGAACGTTTCAACAATAGACCATTTAAATCCAATATAACTGTAAGCATGGATTTCTCAACATCTAGACTACATGAAGTAGTAGCAATTGGCAATAGCTCGTGAGTGAACTTTTCAGTCTCTTTTGACGTATGTTGCATTTTTGCAGCATCAATTTCTTGGTTCTCATTATTGCAAGCTTGCTCAAGTTGCACAACACTAGACTTTAGTATAGAAATATCATCCATCTTGGGCACTTCAGAAACCATAGAATCAATGGATTCTATAGTTGTTGACTGAACCATGGGAGCATTATCCATCCCAATTTGTGAATCTAAGAAAACACACACACAATTGGTATCTCAAAACTCACTAGAATTTAATTCACCATATTTACATGTAGAACTCCTAGTAAGAAAATTATTTAAGGTAAAATCGTTGTTAGAATCCTTGCAACCATTTGCAGCATTGGTACACA